>NC_141715.1:13084857-13803857 GCF_971803275.1 Cyanistes caeruleus
AAATACTGGATGAATTCAAAGATAGTCATCATTACCTCTGGCTGATTGCAAATATGTTGCAGCAGAATAAAAAGGCTTGATGTTTTCAATAGCATGATAACTTAAGTCACCCAGCATTGCTATGGAAAAAACCTGTCTGTCCTCTCCTGTGTTTTCCAGACTGTCCATTCATTCCAGACTCTTGCTCTCAGACATTACAAGCATTTGTGCAGCTGTACCATGAAAGGGATAAGGGAGCTAATCTAGATAAAAAAATAATCTAGTATCATCCAATTTCAGAAAGTTTTCTTTTATTAATTTATCCTTTTTAATAGTAGCAAGACCTTAAAAAAACATTGTCAAGTGCAGCAATGTTCTTCTCCCAAGTGTAGATATAAATGTTCTTATAGCAAAGGCATTGGATTTTGGCTCTTCCTACACACAAAGCAGATTCTGTTCTGTGTTCTAGGGCATTTGTATGACATTATATTAGAAAACCTATTGTTTACATCATCACTTGGCTTCTCATCCTAGTTCACATCATGTTAGTTTGTCAGGAGTTGGCTTTTCTCCCATGATGGTTTCTAATAAAATAAAACACAGCAGCACTGGCAGGTGCTCCAGGTTGGGTTTTGTGGAGCCCAGCTCGGGGTCCCTGTGCTGGGTGCCTGGCCAGGGCAGGGATGACTTCACAGCAGCTGGGCTCTCCCTTACTGTTCACCTCAAATCTGATAATCCCATGGCATTTTCTGTGGAATTATTCTGGGTTTAATTCATATTCATTCTCAGTTCACTCAGCTCACTTAGCATAGCTTCAGCCAGAACACGAGGCAGGGTGACGCCGCTCGGGGCAGGGCTGGAGCCCTAAGTCTGCAGCTGCAAGCAGTGCTCCAGAAGGATGCTGTAAATTCGGGAGGTTCTGTACCAGCTCCAGCCAGGGGAGTGCCCAGCACAACTCAGTGTCTGCCCTGCAGGGTCCTGGCAGTGTCCCTGAGTGTCAGTGCCATGGTCCTTGTGATGGGCACAGCAGAGGTGAGGCCTCACTGAGCCCCAGGAGCTGAGTGGAGGTTTGGGGATCTGCCTGCCCTAAACTGCACAGCCTCTAACAGCAGAATTGCTATGGCAATCAAGGGAAAAAATTCACTCTGATCTTATGTAAATCACCAACATGAGGTGTAACCCCGGCTGACAAAAGCCACAGAAACATGGCCATTTACACCAATAAGGACAAAATCTTTTCTCTAATCTTGCAGTCCATGTACTAAATTAAGATGAACTCTTAGTGGTGTACTAATGAGAAACATGACTTACATGTTTCTTTTAGTTTAAAAACAAAATAATTGCTTGGATCTGAGTTATTGCTTGACTTGCATCCTTTAATGGGTATTATAAATTAAAACCTTTCTCTTAAAAAAAAAAAAAATTGAAATTTTTTTCACTCTGTGTATTTAATATTTTCACCTCTCTCCCAGGCTGCCTTCTCTTTGTCATTGTGAGCATTGCACAAGGACAGCTTCAGACAAGAAATATTCCCAGCTTTAAACAAGACTCTGCTTAAAAGTCCTCTTTGGGGAAAAAACATACATAGAACATGATCCTTCATAATCACATTAACAAGAGACTACAGTCCCTTCTTTTCACCTTGGCAAATTAAGATTTCGTTAGCACGCTTTTAATTTCTTCCAAAGCTTGTTTTAATGAACACTCCAATCTCAGTAGGAGAACATGCTAGAAATGTTGTCAGAAGATATTGATTACACTCAGCAGTAAGTATGCATTTGACAATAATATTTTAACACAGGTGAACTGTAGCTGGTGAGGAACCGAGAAAAAAAAAAAAAAAGTAAAAAAATGTGATTCTGTAGAGAATGATCTTTCTAAAGATTTTTTCATTTAAGAAATGTGAAGGTAGGCTGTAATTTTGCTTATCAACTGGGTCAATAATCCATTCAGGAAATTATTTCCAATTTTTTTTTTTTACTTTGATGTTGATTTGGAGGGAAGATGACAGGAGAAGAAGAAGAAAGACAGGGAACAGAAAAAATGTCACTTTTTCATCACTACAAAACAGTAAAATAGTAATTTTTTCTGCCTGTTGATAGACTAACAATCTTTGAATATTCAATAAAATTTTGAAAATGGAAATATAACAGAGAATCTTCATGCTTTAATTTTTCTGAAATATATAATTTATATAAAACTGTCACAATTTTTTTTCAGGGGTTATTCTAATAAAAGAAAAAAAGAATGAAAACACATTTACTTTAGATGGAGCAAAACTAGGTTTGTATTTTTTACAGAAAATTTGTATTTTTAAAGAAAAATTCCCTCTGTTTGTCTGTGCTTCCTTTGGGTGCCCAGAAGGCCCTAGTAGGATATGAGAACTTAGCTAAGATTTTCAGAAGTAACTAGTAATTTTGTCTTCTTCATTTGCCAGACATTGAAAATTACATACAAAAACACCTTGATGCCCCAAATGCTTATTTTTTTAGGTTCTTTTTCTTCTCCCCTTTCCAATATGAAAGTTTCTCAGAAAACTGCCTGTCTGTTTGCACAGCCAGATCTGGTTCCTTAAGCAAGGTAAGAGGATTTATCAGCTGACAGTTTTAATTGGTATCATTCTCCAGAGCAATAGTTTTCTTCATGTTTGTGTGGATCAAAGTTGACAGGACTAGACCTTAACACCACAGAGATGTTTTCCAGCTGCATAAAGTGCAGTGAAAGGGGTGAAAATGAAACATGTGCTGGACATCACCAGGCTTCTCACAAACCTGCTGTGAGTTAAGCACTTTTTCTAATAACTTCCATCTTCTGGGGTGATAATTTAGCAGTGATTGTCAGAAAGTGCTTCTTCCCAAATCTCCAGTCTTGCTCTCTGCATTGTAGCTTGTGGAGGTAAATGGGGAGAGCATCCCATTGCTCTGAGGATACTTTGGTAATGCTGAGTTTCCTCAAATACTCCTTAGAAGTGCTTGGGAACCCAGTGCTTAAAGGTTGCTGCTTATGTAGCATGTCTCATTTTCTGTTTGCTTCTACTGGTAAATCACCATTACTACAGACTGAGGTAATTATTCATAAAATTGGAAACTGAATCTTTGAAAGAGCATCTGTCTAGGACTTGCAAAACATGCAGATAAACTATGTTTATTCAAAACTTGGATTTAAGAGGCCTCTCTCTATCTTGATTGAGTTTGGACCTTACAGACAAACACATCCCCCCTCTGGTGAGGCTTTGTCACAGTACACACACACCTTACAGCCCAGCTGTGTTCAGAGGAGAAAATGACACCTTAGCCACGCTGTGCTAAACTTCACATCCTCTGTATTTCTAACGTGCCTTTGTTACATTTCACTTTGCTGATAAATCTTTTCTCCTTTCTCCCATTTTTTTAATCCTTCAAAGATTTTCTGAATCTTTATTTCAGTTAAAAAGGTTTGTCCCTTTTTCCTCTGACTCCTCCTGGGAGTGCTCAAAGCTCAGGAGCAGGTTCAGTTGCAATATTGCATCTCTAGGCAGATGTGGAACAGGATCAGTGATTAATTGCTGATGGGCTGATGGCTTTGCAGTGGCTTAGCCAGCTGTGCAGCAGAGTGCCCTCTACACAGGGATGGGGAGTGCTGAACTAAGTCCCTTTACATTTGTCATTTCTTTACCATGTTTTAGATATTAGCATTTGGAATTAGTAGTAAGTTCAGGTCTGCTCATAAACATGGCCTGTAGATGCAGAGATACAGACATTTAAGTGCTCTGATACTCTGGAATGAGGGCTGGGAGGAATGTGAGACTGTTAAGAGCTTGTTTGGACACTACAGCTGGTAAAAACACTTAGTTTTTCACAAAGGGAAAATAGAAATCATAAGTGCTTTCTTTCAATGAGTATTTCATTTAGAGCTTACCTCAGAGAGATGTGGAAAGTCAAAATAGAGACACTGTAAAAATAAAAATAAAAATAAAAATGAATTAAATTTAAATTAGATACTATGCCAGCCTTTCCAAAAGGCTTCTTTTTGCAAACCCTTTCCAAAATGGGAGCTTTGCTGAAAACCCAGATACAAGGTGAAGGACAGACTGAAGCATGCAGCCTGCTGATCCAATGCTTCAGTGAGAACAGATGGTATTCTGAAACAGTCCATTTGTGATCATTCCATAATAAAGATTAAAGTTGCATATTCCCCAACAGAGGTGCTTTCGGCAGCCTGCCAACCCATGAGCGAGTTCTTGGACCTCCTCTTCCAGCATTTGACTCCTTTTTGTTTTTTTCCTCTTATCTGAATCATACAATTTTCCAATGATAAATCGTTCTATAAAAAGTCAAGATAATGAAAAGGTTTTATATTCCCATTATTTTCCCGTTATAATAGTCTATTAAGTACAGTAGGAAATAGTTTTATTGTTGCAGCCCATAATCTCACGGTAGTGTTTTTAGTCATACACGTGTTGGAGCTTTCTCTGTTTCCAAGGTGTGTGAGGTTGATAATTACACAATGAATGCAGGCCATTCTCTCATTGAACATGTCCTTGTGCACTGAGAAGTGTGGGGGTGTTAGAACAAGGCAGCAGCTGGAACTGACATTCTAATCGCACTTGGGAGGCAGATAGAATTTTTTTTTTCTTTTTTTTAAGCTGGCTGTAAAATGTTATTTTACTGGTTATAGTGGAGCTATACCCTGCCAGGCTGTGCAGGAGCAGACAACCATCTGATAACCTGGGATGGCAACACTGAAAAAATGTTACACTGTTATAACTAGCAGGTGTACAGGTATTGCATCACACTTCTTAGCTTAGTGACTTTTGATGCATTTCCTGTAAAATTGATAAGTACATTTCCAGAGGGCCATCCTTTTATGATATTTTTTAATTTTTTTTTATTTTGTTATTCTTCATGTTACTATGCCATGTCAGTTTTAGAACACTGTCCATGTATCATCTTATTGGTATTAAATTTGAAATAGATATGTGTGCAAAAACAAAGTTTTAAAAGCAGGGCTAGACCTTGGAATGCTGATACCAGTGTTTTAAAATAATGCATGAACAGATTCAGGCCCTGATTCACTCAGAGCTGTCTGGAAGGCACTGAGTTCTTACTGTAATTTGATCAAAGTAGATGTTCATTAAAATTGTAACAAATGATTTGCTTTCACCCTTCCTCAGTTACTTGTTGGTCAGTTACCATTCAGATGAGGAAACTTTGTATTCTGTAGTTCTTATAAGATTTTCTGGAATTGTGCCCGTTTGCAATCTGTGAGATGGAGAATTCTGATCCACTCATCAAGGCTGCCGCTGAGGGTACCGAGGATGGATGTGCACAGTGCTGTGTGCTTCCTTCTCCCCACAAATACTGCTTTCCTTTTATGTTCCATAACAAATGTAAATGCCTTCTTACTGTAACTGCCATATATTTTCTCTGACGAGATCTTATCCCTTCCACTACTATTTTAGAAACTATTAGAGGAACCTCTTCAACATTTGATCCTTGGTTGCATTGCTGTGTCACTCACAGCATCCCTCTCTCTGAGCCTGGTGGCTGTGAGACCCCTGGAGAGAATGTGAGTGGTAGGGCTTTTGTAGATTGCACTGAACACTTCTTGGGAACATGGTCCAGCATAAAACAAAATACCAAACAAATACATTTGGAGTAATTAATCGGTAAATAAGAGTTCAGTCTTTATTTCTCTTCATCTCTTGTAAGAGATAAAAGGAAAGTAAAAAGTACTTGGATGCTCCCACAGCTTCCTGTCTAGTGTAGCTTAAATGATATTTGATTATAGCACACGGGTGTGCAGGGCCAAATGCATTCTTGTATTGTGTTGTTGAAGACAATTTTGTAGCTTGAATATACCGTGGCATGTTCACATCATCTCTGGGCAGGCAAAGAAGTAATCCCAAGTAGGCCACAGCCTTAGGAAAAGCAAGATCACTGAAGATTAAAAGGTCTTTGAAGACTAGGCTTGGGTGGAATTGTAATATTTTGTGCTGTTGAAGTAAATCCTGCTCAGTGCTAATCAGAGAGAATTGTAGCCACATTATTAAAAATAGGATATGATAATTTATTTGGTTTCTCTCTGTATGCTGTCATTTTCTCATTAGAAGAAATAAACATTACTTTGCTTTACATGTTTGAAACTGTTCACAACAAGGTACCATTCTTTGTTCTTTGACTGCCACAGTCTGGATATCCTTCCCAGAATAATTCTATAACCAGGTCTCATCTTAAGAGGTGAAGATGTGCAAAACTGTGTCTTTTGGGACCAGGCTCACATAAACAGTGCTGTTATCAAACTAGATTTTGATTCCTGATATCAACATCCTTGCTCTAAGTGCAGCATCCATTACTAGTGCTCCCTTTCTTTTTTTTCCCAAGAGCTAAGTACCCCTATTAAAGTTGCAGGGGTCACATCATAAAAGAATTTGATAGGTTTTTACTAGGAATTACAATTTTTTCTTTTGCAGTGGTTCCTTGCAGACCTCCTTCCTAAAAAGTTATCCACAGCCCTCTGCCACATGAGTACATGAGCTTTGTTATGTATCCCTGAAATACATCATGATCATCAGCAGGAAAGAGAGATTAAGTGTTCTGCTATAAGAACTATATCCTGCCATAGCTTAGTTCCTCTGGATGTCACAGAATACTCTGGTCTACAGACTTAAACATTTAAATTCCTTCTGGTTATAACCTAGGAGACACTGGCAAAGTACCTGACAGCTCTGCCAGGCTGTACTTCTGGAGCAGTTAGAAGAAGTGTCACACGAAGTTTTAGTGCATGAGCTGAATTAAAGAAACAGTAGAATACCTGTATTGCAGCGTGTACCTGTGTGTACATCCTTTTTTACTGCTAGATGTAAAACTAGAATTTTTCTTTTCTAGTGTAAACTTTGGCCTCTTCATGCTTCCTTTCTGCTTTTCTTTCTTGTATTTTTAAACCACTGTTAAATTATAGAAAGGCAGAAAGTATTGTACTGCAGGATCTTTAGTGTTATGCTAGCAGATAGCAGCGTTCCCACTTACTGGGTTTGGCATTCTTCTTTTTTTCTCTGTTCCTCTGTCTGAAAACATTTGCTTTTGGACATAAATGCAGTCACGTTGGTATCACATGAAATTTTAAGTATGCCAATATGGTTTGTGTAATTCCCAGAGGTGTGTGCTGTGTCTAAAGCCAGCAGTGATCTAAACAATGAAACCTGGGTAGGAGCGTGTCTTTGGAAATGACATGTAAATATAAATAGTCTGACACCAGCTCTTTGGTGAATTTAAAATCATTTAAAGGGCAGTAGCAGAGGTCTAGTAGAAACAGGTCTGAATGATTGAAATGGTTTATATCTTCTGAGATTTTTAGTCCTGCAAGTTTGATTTAGAGAGGGGGTTAGAGAAGGAGTCACTGATGGCAGCAGCAGAATAAACTGACTGTCCACATTTTCACCTGCTGTTGCTTGGGGGGAATGTGATGCTGTGACATCTTCCATACCTCTGTTTTGAAATTCATCCAGGGTTACTCAAAAGGGAGACTACTTGAGTGTCTGCATTTAAATCTGGGGAGTGGACAGTTGTCCTGCTGTGGGTGGGAGGGAGGGGAACTTTCACTGTTAGAAGTAATTTTCTCATGGCCACAACAGCAATTGCTTTCGTTATCACATTCAGGCAGAGCCAGAGAAAGGCTGTAAAACCATAAAAATGCACAAAGTGGCAAGACTAAAGGGTAAGAAAAACATTACAGAAATTCTTAACTGTATGTTTGGTTTATTAATTTAATCTTTTTTTGTTTCTTTGTTTGTTTGTTTTTAGTACTTCAGTTCCATCTCTCCTTTTTCAGCTGATTCGTAATTTATATCCTGGTTTATGACATGTTTGGATTATTTCTTGCTGTATACTTTTCAGTTGCTGAGCAGCAGGAGATGTAAAACTGATACAGATAACAGAAATAGCTGCTCCTCCCTGGATTTAGCAATCAGTTAGGCAAACGTTTACATAAAGAGCACCTGCATTTCTTCTGAGGTTTGGATCTCTACATAAAATCAAGACTGGAATTTCTCTGTGCCTTGAAGTAGACACTGTTTAGCTACATTAAACAAAGTGTTTGCCAGGAGCCCGGTGTGAAGCTTTCCCCTGTGTGCTTCTGTTCTCCGTACAGCGGGGATGTGAGGAACTTGAAAGCAAAGGGCTCTGCCTGGGAAGGGCAGACCCGAGCTGGCAGTGGGAGATGTCCTTTGGGCAGTCACTGAGAGCACTGAATGGAAACTACAAATAGAAGGGTTTTGTTGCCTTCCTGTTTTACACTGTTTGAGTGTTAGTTACTGCAAGACGAGTGGCAGTAGGGGCAAGACATTCCCCATTGCCTCTTTCTTGTGAGATCTATTAAACAGTTTTTGAACGTGCCTGTACTATTCTTGGTTTGTTTTCCTTTAACTTGGGCTTGTTTCTCTCTTTCCTGTGATTTCATGACCACTGTGAGATCACTCTGTGCAAAGACTGATTTAATAAATGGAGGCAGGTCTTCAGCTGCCATAAATCAGTCTTCAGTGTTTGACTGATTTACATCCTTCATGATTCAGGTTTGCCTCCAGGCTTAAAATTTAAAAACCAAAGAATTTAGGTTGCAACCATTTCACACTGCTTTACATAACCAATATTATGAATTAACAGTCTCCTTTGGTCCTGATTTTGGGGTAAAGTTTTCATTTATGTCCAAGCAAATGACCACAGTGTTAGTGATTGTTTGCTTTTTCAGACAGTTTTTAATTCATGAAGTTGTTTGAATCCAGAAGCACTTTCAAGAAGCACAGTGTTTGCTGCTTCATGCCTTTGGCTGCTGCAGCTAATTACCAAAATGTGCATTTAAAAAAGCATTTCTGTGCTCATCATCCTTTCCTATCTGTGATTCATTCCAGGTTACCGCAATCAAGAATTTGTAGCATCATGGTTTGTTACTGCATAAGTGGGGTTGATGTCACAGAATCATTGTTTTCTTCCTCTGCCTGTAGCTGAGAAGGAACAGACTGATTAGGAGGGAAGTTGGTTCTGTGATGCACAGGCACAGGTGAGAACCCAGACATCAGAATTGAACAACAAAGAGAATAGA
This sequence comes from Cyanistes caeruleus, assembly GCF_971803275.1. Taxonomy (NCBI): domain Eukaryota; kingdom Metazoa; phylum Chordata; class Aves; order Passeriformes; family Paridae; genus Cyanistes; species Cyanistes caeruleus. Next base: position 13,093,912 of record NC_141715.1, read on the forward strand.
CAAAAATAAATAATTTTAAATAGAATTGTTCAAAGAGGCAATTGAAAGGCAATGACTGAAAAAAATTATTCAAATGTGATGTTATATGAAAGATAAAAGGCAATTTGTGCACCTAGGATATATTTGTCCTAAAGAGATGAAGTAGGATTTAGAGTATTTATACCCAACTTGAATTAGTTGACAATTTCACTACAGAATATTTTGTTGACTTATAGATATATGCAAAGAGATGGAATTTCAGTGCGGAGGAAATGCAAACACAAATCCAAGAGTTAACATGTAAGAAATCATAGCACATGTCTCAAAACCACGTGGTGGTTTCAGAGGTCCCTCCCTGCTAATCCTTGTCCACCTCCCCACTGGGTTGGTGCAGGTGCTTGTTGAGTTCCATCATAACCATACCATTCCATTCCCAGCTATAATGTGACTACTAATGCAAATATTACCTTTTCAGAACCCTGTGAGAATTATATTATCAGTGTTAGATGTCCAAATATTAACTTTGAAAATGTCAGAAGATACACATGGTGACTATGATTTAATGATCCTGAGAAGCCATAACATATTTTGAAGGTTAAAACTTTGGTTTAATTAATGCCAGCTCTTATTGAATGTGCACTAATTTTTTTTTAACAGCATTGCCTGAAATTTTGCCATCATTGTTGTCAAATGACAGTGACTTTTAATTTTTAAAGTTTCTTTTTACATTCATTATTTTACTTTTCCTTTCAAGAAGGTTGATTTCCATGGAAAACAAAGCAAAAAACCCCAAGCCAAACCAAAGAGATGGAATCATGCTAAGCCTTTTTGGACAGTTTTTAGGACCACTAATAAAGAGCGTGAGGAAATTCTCCAGAATTTTACACACTAGCTGGAAGTTCATCAAGCTGTTGTCTTTTGATTCTACACCACTAAGGAGATATGTACTGAATTTTACAATCAGTTAATTGGGCTCATGATACAATGTTGAAGCCTTGTCAGCACTCTGAGAACTGTTTCTCCAAATGGAGTTTAGGCCAGATTCCAGACCTGATGTTCCTGTGAAGGTCACCAGATGATTTCCGTGGTGCCAAAGGCTGTGGCTCAGTGAGCCCCTCTATAGTTCTTGTTCCTGCTGTGACTCCTTCATTCCTTGTTTTGATTTCCAGTCCCAGCTCCTGTGACAGGGATGATGAGCTGTACTGTAGGTAGTTGTTTGTTCAGGGTAACATCTGTTATGTCCAGAATTACATGGTGAAGCCTCAACAAGTAAGAATGAGGAAATCTCCATGTCCAATTTGTGTGTACTAGTATATTATATTTTACAAAATAACAAAAAAACCCCACCACCACCAATTAGAATGATAATTAGTTTCCCCAGCTGTGCAGGGGGATTGGGCATTTGTTAAGGCATTAAAAAGCAGGGGAACATAGACACAGTCAGTCAAAATCTGCTGTTGATCAGTGTCCCTAGGATGTGCATTTTTACTACTGGATTCAGTCCCAGAATTCTTTGGCTCTGTTTTGTATATTGTAGAGAACTTATTTCTCTGTCCTGCTGCCTTTCAGCATCACAGCTGTGGCTGGGCTCCCACTGCAGGAGCATCCCAGGGTGTCTGACTGGGGCACAGCTGGCGCAGGGCACCGAGACACTGCCTGCAAATGAAGCCATCAGGATCTGGTTTGTGACTACCACTGCTTTTATAAGGCTGTGAGACGATGGGAGCACAGCCCATGTGTGGGTCCTGGCAGCAGTTTTTCCAGTAGGTTCTAATTTGTAGTGGGTTGTAAGGTCCTGCAGAAGGGGAAAGGGTGGGTACAGCAGGTATTGAGCAGCAACACAGACTGGTAGGAATACAGATCAGCTCAAAGTTAGACCTTGGTAGAAGCTTGAAAGTGATAGAGATGAACTCTATAAAAATTCACTTTATGTTTCAGTAAGGTTCTGTGAAACTTATTCTTGTGTAGAGGATATATTGTTAACATTTCACAGTGGGAGCAAAAGCAGAAAAAAATAGACTTTTAAATAATTCTTCTGAGGTCAAATTAAAAGATTTCTCAATCTCCTCAACTAATCATACACTCATTTATTAAAAATCTATTTAAAACATTCCATTGTTCTCTATAAATATTAATGTTTATTTTAATAAGTGCTTTACAGGTTTATTCCAATTGTATATAAAACCCTCCAGTGGCTCGAAAACTTCATATTCAAGTCCAGGTGTGCAGGCAAATCCAGAATGCATCTCTAAGATGTGGTGGTAGCACATTTACTAATACCATTATTAATGACAGCTATTTTTGTTGTTGTTTTTGATTGCCTCAAGAGAACACAGAAGCTTACAGCTGGGATTCTTTGAAGCAGCATTCCATTCCTTAGGGAGCTGTTATTTCTATAAAAACAATGAAATCAGTTAGCATAGGTAATAAAATAATTATACTAATTTATTTTGGCTATTAAGTGTTGAATCCCATTAGCTAATCATCCACTTGAAGCTGTTACTCAAACTTCCCTGGTTGCTTTTGCCTTAGGGTTAAACATCATGAATTCTCATTCACTGATAAATCTATTTTTAATAAATTCCTGCAGCGCTTTTCTTCTCATGCTAATTTGAACACTGTCAATAAACTGAGGAATTGTTACCCCAAACCAGTAAAGGATATTTCCCACTGTCCCATCAGTTATTTCTTGACTTGTTTGTACCTGGTTACAAATGTCCTTAAGGCTCACCTGCTGCCAGCTGGGAAAAGCTGGTTACTCACGGAGTGGTGTCAGGAGACTTTGTTCACGAGGTGTTGGGAAAACCATCTGTGAGCTGGCTCCACATCTCCCACACAAGGGCCCATCTTCCAGTACAGGGGGAGTTCTCTTTGGTTAATTTAAGCTTTCTTTAATTTTGTGTGGTTGTGGCTCCCAATAAGCCCTTTAAATGATCAAATCAAAACAAAGGTCAATTTCTGTCTTAACTCAGAGAATGTTGTTAGTCTTGCTTAAGAGAATAACTCTAGGTCTATCTTTATTTTATAGGGCAGGAGTCCAGGGAATCTGTAAAACTCTGATTCCAGCTCCCCTTTACAGAATGCCTAATTATTTAGAGATATCAGGATTTGATCCTTCAGAATGTTAATGCTAAAGAACCATTAAATGAATTGATCATTTTCTAAACTGAAAACATTTAAACTCTGTCATCTCTAGATAGTTTTTTGTGATTTAACATCCCTTCCCTAGAACTGACTCCACTACTGCTTTCCCCAGTAGATGCTGATTCTCTTTGGTCTGGACGCTTTGTGTGACAGAGATAAACACATGAGCACACAGAAGTGAGATACTGTCATCATGTCTATGAATGTATAATCTAAAATCATTTGAAATCAGTCAAAACTCTTCCACAGACTTCATGAAACATGAAGTCCATGTCCAGCAGGAGGTATAAACATGACCAGATCCAAGAGTGGGAATGGTTCCAGCAAGGTTTGCCCTTGTGTAGAGCAATCTCATTCCTTTTCTCAAAGTCAGAGCCTTACAAGCCTATGAAAAAATGAAAAATGTCTATCTGTAGCAGCAATCTATATTGAAGTTGGGACTACAGTGGTAATTTTAGCTTCTTTACTACTGTATTTTATCAGTCAGGCCACAAAAAGCAACAGTTTCTAAAGTAGTAAATCCCCTCAAAGAACAAAGTTGAATTTTTCTATAAGTGGAAGAGAGATTCTAGGATTTGTGCAATCCAGAGTGTGGTTTCTTAGGTGCATGTGATTCATGGTGACCACAAGGTTTAGGAAAGGTGTTTGGGATGGCAGTTATTGGGTTTTTCTGTTTGTTTCTATGTCTGTTTGTATTTTGCCTCATGGTGTTTAATAGCAGTGACTCTTTTCAGGCAGTTTCACTGATTGGCACTCCCAGGAACTGCTGGGGCAATCTTTCCTTCTAGAGGCCTCTAGAAGGATTAAGTTAAATTAAAGTCAATCTAGAAGGATTAAATTAGGTTGATTTTAATTAACTAAAGATGCGCAATGGTTTCTTCTTAGAAAGAAGAAGAAAACCGTTCTTCCTCTTTCTAAGAAGAAACCATTGTGCATCTTTAGTTAATTAAATGTAAATAAGGAAGAGGTAAGATTCATTGGAAAAATAAAAAACTCTTCTAGTAATTAGTCTGCTTCAAAAAACAAAACTTTAAAGTCTAATTGGATAAATACAGGTGTGATTAAATTACAGTAATGTTAGTAACTTATTTGACTTCATTGGGATTAATGAAAGGTTAAATATGTGTAAAATTGTTCATTGCTTTAAAGCATAAACTAGTTACTTTAATAGTTTACAAAATGCCTTCCATATTCTATTATTTGCAATTTTGTTGTATAGAAAAGTGCAGGTTTTTATTTACTCTGCAGTAGCAATACAACTGGGAAGAGAAATGTTAATCATACATTATGAGATGGTTTTCTTAAAATCTCTGCTGTGGAAATTATTTGATTATTGAGCATCAAAGCTTTCACGTGCATAAAGAGAAAAGTTTGAAAATGAACTAAAAATATTCTATGGGGGGGAATAAATAAGATTACAAAAAGGGCTTGTTTAGAGGTTGAACTTTGTAAAGACATTTTAATGTTGTCAAACAGCTTGCTAATGGTTTTGACTGCTTTTGTTCATCAGTAGATAATTCAAGGTTTTCTTTAAATCTTAGAACTTTTTATTTTCTATTTTGACAAATGTAGGCAATAGGAAAGTAAGTAGTACAAAAATAAGTTTTCAGGTCAGGGAGTGTTTTCACGTGGTGGCTAATTCAGGAATATCACTGTACAAAATCTTACATTAAATAAAATTAGAACCAAGGCTCTAAGCTCACAGTCAAACAGTACAGTGCTCACGGACTTTTTCAGTCACCATGAAGCTTTTCCTCTCTTAAAATGCAGCAAAATCTATTCATTTAGAAGCAAGTAAAGAATTTCTGTAAGTGATGGATTTAACACACTGGATAACCTTTTCATTAGACAATTATGTGTTTCAGTCCATGGGATATGAAGTATATATTTTTTGTAGTATGTTTTCAGATGTCAGTGACCCTATTTCATGGAATATAAGTCACACTGTGAATTTAAAGATCTGAAGAAAATCAATAGATGAGACATTGAAGACTCTTATATCAACTGAAAATATTTTTTGCCTTTTTTTCCCTCTCTTTTCTAATCTTCTTGCCGAAAGCTCAGCCCAAACATCAAAAAATCATTGAAAGACTTGGATAATAGTTACTAGAGTCTTGGATTTTACTTAAAGAGCTTTTGTGTCCTCAAAGTATTTGAAGTCCTAATCCACTAGGTACGACACCTTTGGGTAAGACACCAGTAATGTGAGAGATAGTTAATCCATGGAGCAATAATAAATATTGCTCTACATCAATACTGAAAATCTTCTCTTACCTCCACAATCAATAAAATCCAACTTGTACAGACACCATCCACATTAAACTAATTAAGAGAATTACATTTTTAATAACGTGTGTGTGTATTTGGTGTTAATAATGGGAGACATTTTCATAACCATACTTTCCGTTAGAGCTGAGGAAATTGGGCCATCCTTGAGTATCTTTCCTCCCCATCATTCTCTTATGTCTGTGCCAAAAAGTCACCTTGTCCTGTTTCTCACCTTTCCCACAGACTTGAAAGTCCAGGGTTGGAATTTTAAGAGCCAGCCCCATTCCCAGAAGTGCACGATTAGATATCTAAACACACATTTCTCAGAAAAAAAAAATCCTGGATCACCATATGCACTGATTATATGTAATCCAACAGGTTTAATCCTGAAAAAAAGATGCCATTTATGAATACTTTTGTGATTATAGGGATGCAATTTTGTATTCTCTTATTAAAGCTGTTTAGGATTTGCACAAAATCAGAGCTCTCTGCTTAATTCTGTCCAGTGCATGGATATAAACTATGAAAGTCACTTTGATAGTGGAACATGAGAGGAAGTGAAGAATACAACCAAGTGAAACAACAGCCCCAATCAAACTATCACAGATTTCAAGGACACTTACCCTGCTACTCAGAAGTAATAATCATTTAACCTTTTTGAATGAACAAAACACCAGAAAAAAAATGGCAATTCTTAATGCAATATAAATTTAAACAGAATATTAAGAAAAATCAACCAGTGCAGGTTTACAGAGTAAATATTTATCAAATATTATTTGTTCAATTTGTTTCTAATCAAGTAGAATTGTGCAGAAAAAAATTGTAAGAATTCATCTTCAGGCTATATTCAGCTTAATAATGCACATGGGGGTGGTTATGTATCTCCAAAATTGCTGACAAAGTAATTAATAAAGTAAAAATTCTAAAAAAATCAACTATAAGTCTCAGGCTGACTTGGCAAGCATTTTGACTCAAAAAATTTGCCTGGGCTTTTCTTCTTTTCCTCTAGTTTGAAGCAACAATTCATATTGGACTTTCAGCTTTAATGCAGTATCATAATTTGGTTTGGTTTACAAAGTGCCATCCTCCCTTCACTTACTTTAGAGGTATCTTAGAGGTTTTCTGAAAGGCCTTGAGAGGCCCAGGCAGGGACTGATGCTGCCTCACAGGAACCATGTGGACAACATGGGTTGCTATAAAGTTGGTGTAAGATACCCAGAGTTTAGTGCTGCACGTCCTTCCAGCTGAGAATGTACAGTGCAAAACCCCATCCTGAGCACCAAATGGGAGAACAGGATTAAAAGTTGCCCTAGATTTGTGACAAGAACCATTTGAGCATCAGACAGAGTGGATTACTTTGGGAAAGAATGTCTCAAACATGTCTGTGACTGTGAAATCTGCAACCAAGGAACAAGAAGGAACTTCCTTAAGGTCAGAGTAGGACTTGGCTCTCCCATGCTCCACCTCTCACACAACAATTCCTAAATCTTATATGCCCAAGTTACCCACTTTTGCTTATTTGGTTGATCTAATAAAATCTGGATACTTTTCAGTATTGATTGGTGAAAGTGTGGCTTAGTGGCAGAATCATTACTTTTTTAATCTTGGAACTGCCAGCCCTTACTAATCTAAACTGAAATTCAGTTTCTTCGATTAAGGCCTGCCATTACTAATTGTTTTTAAATGTTGCTTGGATGGTTCCAGTTCAAAAAGTTTAGTTTTTCAGCAATATCTTATAGTTCTACACTCCTAGTAATTCATTAAAACTCTATGTTCTGAGGCATACCCAAAGCGAGGAAAGGGAGGGTGATGGAAAATCCTGGAACAAGAGCTGGGTCTCAGAAGATGACTTTCAGAAAATAGTGGTTTAATGACTTCCTGTGCTGCACATGAGCTGCATCTTTATGTCCATTCATCTTTGCATTAAACTGATGCATGTTGGGTGGCAAGCAGGACTGAGCTTGCCTGCCAACCTCACATCTACTCATGCAGCTCTGGAAGAAAGGTCAGATAAGGATAATATGTCAGAAGGGTGTAATTAAGATTCAGAAAGATTAATACCTGTGGTATTTAGTGAAATTGCCTTCTAGTGGAATGCTCATCTATTACTTTGATATTTAACATTTCTGCTGTTAAAATGTTAGTGCCTGTAAAAAGTACAAAATTGGCGGCAGACGTTTGGTTTATATACTCTTTTATTCCAAAAAGGACCCCTGTAGGAGAAGCAATCAGGTTGGGTTTTTTTTTTTTACCTGGAACTTTTCTGTGTAAGTCTTTCAGTATTTCCACTATGAATTTGTATTTGATAAGGTTATTTAAATGATGTCTGTCAGTTTGACAGGTGGTGCCAATTTGGGAGGGCAGAAGAGAACAGTATCTGAGATATGTGGAATGGTCCCCAGTGAAATGAAAGTGGTACATCTGTAGGATGAAGAGGAATAAATGTATTTAATTCAACATTAAGAGAAAGATCTTTTTAACATGATTCAGCACACACTTAATACATAATTGAAAGCAGATGAGCAGCCTCACTGGAGTTTGTGGTACGTAGGAGCTACAGTTCCTCCTGCTACAGCTACACAAACACATAAAAGATGGCACACTTCCCAAAAAGTTCAGTTAAGGTGAGAAGAATAGTGCAAACAGAACCCAGAGGAGTTAAGGTTAAAATAGAAACTAGACAGGTATGAATATAATAAAGGTATAACTTTTTCTTTTCCTTACTCATTAAGAACATCAAAAGTTTTCTTTTACACATTTCCTTTAAGTCTAAAACATATGCACTGTACACTGCTGAAAATTTTAGCAAAATAAATTGGAATGAAAATGGACACTATTTTCCTGAATTCTTGTCCATTTTTTAAGCCTCGGTTTCTAAAATAAATGGAAATTTTTCCATATGGAGCATTACATCCTGCAAGACGTTTACATGAATCATTCTTCTACAGATGATGCTGATAATTAAGTGAGTCATATGTAGAGAATGTTTAGATTTAGTCAGTAAAACTTCCACAGGACTTTGCTACAAGTTCAGCAAGTCATGGTTTAGAGTACTGGCAGTACTAAATATGCTGCATTGATTGCTGTGACACAACATGTCTGGCCATTAAACTAAAAAATTCCCATTTGTATAAAAATAGGATTTAAATTGCATTCAAAGCAATAGAATTCAGAATAGTCACTGACATCACCACTGGAGTAAGTCATGTAAGAATTTACAAGATGACAGCCCAAAATTTCTGCAGTTCTGAAAAGAGTGTAATTACTGCATCATATCACTACTTCATGCATTTTATTGGGGGGATGTTTTAGTTACCAAATTACAAATAAATTTAGATAACCCAATGAACAGTGTGTGTCTATCTATCTTGGCCTGGACCTGACTGTATTTCAGCTGAGATCAGAAGGATATTCAACTGTTTCAGGATATTTTTATTTTAAGGGAACTTTCCTTAGAAATATTCCAAAGCTTTTGGAAGGTATTTGTACTTAACAGTCATGTAGGAAAATAATTTATCTATTGGTAGAATTTTAATTCTTTTCCTATACTAGGAAGAAGTGTTCAGCCTTCTAAAACTGAAATACAATTTTTAAATTCTCTTGTGATTCTGAAAGCTGAATAAAGCTATGATAATCACTTCTCATAATCACATTATAAGCTACAACAATACATTTTGTAAGCAGCTAGGATGGGTACAGGTTAGACAAGGTGATGTAGGAATTCAGAAGACAGCATCTCTAGGAATTTTTAACTAAGTGCATTGGTTAGCTTACTGGAGGTTTCACTGAGTATATCTGGAGGTTGGATATTATATGATAATTTTATTTTTTTCTGATCATTGTAAACAGATGTGAAATCAGGAACCAAAACAATTACTTTGATGTCTTGTAAGATGCTGACAAAGCTAATAACTTTGTACTCATATAAAAGAAAGACAAGGTTATCCCTCAGGCTATTTTGAGAAAAGTGTGCCATTTATTCACAATTGTGCTGTAAAGACTCAGGGGCCAGAAATATGATGTTCTTTGGGGTTCCATTTTTATTGTTTGGGGTTTTTTCATATTTGGCTATACAGACCTACTGACTCTACTCAAATGCTTCACAGAACAGTTTGTGGGATCACAGCTAAGGAACTTTGCTGTTTTGTGCAGTTGCTATGGATGTTAAATTCCAGGCTGCACTTCATTTCTCCATATCTTCAGATGGCTCTTGCTGTGACCTGCAATTCTCCTGCACATGTTAGCAACTGCAGTGTGACCCAGGAGCTGCACTCCCCGTTACTGGTATGTGACTGCACTTTAAAAAGTGGAATATATTTAGGGTTGCCTTCAGACCCACAGCTGCTGCTTTCACAGAAGTCTTCCTGAGACCACAATGAAAAGTTCCCATCACTGTTTAGCATCACCAAGTTGTTTGTAACTACCAGGCACTGCTTTGTTTAAAATGTGTGGAAATGAAGTATTCACCATTTATGGCTTACTAGAAGAAAGTAACAAAAAATGGAATTAAGGACTAAGAGAAGAGCAAAAGGAAAGAGAGAGAGTAAGCTGAGAAAGGGGAGAGATGAAAGTTTGTTTGGAATAAATACAGGTGTGCTGTTCAGGATTCTTTCAGCTGGCTGTAATGGAGTGTTGTGACCACAGAGGCCTCCATGGAGATCGTGGCTGAGTGGGACAAGAGAAAAATATCATGGATGGGATGGGATGGGGGAACAGCTCCAGCTGGAAAGGGCCAAGGCAATCATTAGAGCTCAAAGGAAATTTCAACTGATGGGTGCTGAAGATACAGGGAGGGTTAAAGGGTTTGCAACTCTTCTTGCTGCCATTTATATTGATTTTGGAACAGAGGGAAGATAAAAGGATGGGGCTACAAGCTGGAAGCTGCTCTAGATTCTGCATCACCCAGAGCATGTAAAAGGCCAGACATGTCTTTTCCTTTCTGCTGCTGGCTAGCAAGGAAATGCTGGAGCTGGGCCTTTCTGCCCTAGACACAGCACCCCGCTACCCTGGAACTGCCAAATACATACATTAAATAAAATTATTAAAAACCTTGCTGAATTTTTCTTTAATTTGTCAGCATCTGATGGCAAAAAATAAATGTTCAGAGTCACAAACAACTCATTTTTAATAATAAAGTAGACTGGATAAAACAGCTAAAACACAAAAGTTTAAAATTCATTCAGTCTTTACTCAAGCAGAATATCCAATGAAGAAGGGAATTCAGTAAGGATTGAGAGAGCAGTAAAAATGTCTTTACTTCAGTAAGTTCTGAGAAGCAGTTAAAATATAAACTCAAACCAGTATTTAATTGCCAGATATTGCAGAACAAGGATAAATTCTGTAAGTACATCTACTGGGATAATGGATCCTTTCACCCCTCCTTTTTGTGCAGAAACAAGAAATAGAAATACTAGCCCAGGCATCTTAGCCATTTAGAATCAGAGATGTTTTACCTGCACATACCTAGATTTTCTATGTATGCAGCAACTACTCTTTGAATTATGTGAGTACTTGCTGGTTTCTCATTACTTCTGTTATCCACTTAATTAACTAGTTGTGCCTCTTAGCTCATTATAATTTTTTTTTAATTTTTTTTTTTTTTTTTGTGTGGCAACAAAGGCAATTGCATTGAAGACTTAAGAGGCAAGCAGAGGGTTTTTGTCACTCATGAAGGCATGATTTGCCTTTGTAAGCTGCAGGTATCAAAGCAGTTTTTCTATTCTGTTTGGACACACCGCGTAGTAACAGGGGGATAAGAGGCAGCTGTGCTTCAGACCACATGAGGTAATTTGCAGACACATTTTAATTGCCTTTTAGAGAGCATGAAGGAGTTCCAAATAGTCTAATGAGTTCCAGCAAACACCTGTGAAATGCTTTTAGCCCACCATGTAAAACAGAAATTAAGGAAGAAATAATGCACAAATCTAGCATGTATGTTCTAATGGAGGTTAGGGAGAAAAAATGGATTTTCTTAAGTATTATCACAATCTCTAAGACAGAAATAAAGAAGACTACAAACCATTCTATATATTCATACCAACAAAAAGCTAAAGAGACAAATTTCTGGATATGGTCTTTGTAGATCAGTTAATATACGAGCCTAAGGAGCAGAGGCTCGTTTGATGTTGAATTATAAATGGTTTCAATTCATAAGTCTGTTTTTAAGGATTATGTTGTAACTCAGCAATTATGATCTGTCTTAACTTCACCTGTAAAGGGCTGTACTCACTTAAATCAGATGTGTTCTGGAGTGCTTTGGCTTCTTCAGGGCTTAAAAATAGCAGTAGAATCTCATTGCAAAGATCCTGCAAATGACTTAACATTAATTTTATTTATAACCATGTAGTGTTCTGTATACACATTCTTGTTGGAATTGTAGGTTGAAAATCTCTGGTGATAGTGCCTTGGCTGTTTGTGTTCTCTATTTTAACAGTTTAATGGAAATAGTACATGAAATCCTCAATGCAGTTGGAGCCTTGAATAACACAAGTTATTTACCCCTGCTATGCTTCAGCTGTATGAAATACAACTTACCACCCCATCAAGAGTGCCATGAGATTTTTAATGGATAAAGATGAGGGATTTTTCCAAGTTGATTTTTAAAACAAAAAAGTTCATAAATTTAAAAAAAAATATTCCAAACCATTTACAGTTGTGAGCCTTATAGGAGGGAGAGACTGTGGGCACTGTTGTGTGGTGGCTTGTCTTTCAAAATCTATACTGGGAGGATTTGCAGAAGAAAATTCTCCAGAACTTTTTTCTTTGGCATTTAAAAACTGCCCAACAGTAACTCCTTTTTGCCCCCAAGAAATCCAGCAAGTTAATGGAAATTATATAAGTTGTACGTTAAACATACAGTAGAAGAATATCAATTTGACAAGCAAAAGCGAATGTTTAATACTTGGCATTTGATCATTTTAACTTGCAAGACTGATTTGTGGCATGCAATAATGCTTTCTTAGGCCTCTCTGGAGATGTTACACTTCTCAAAGGATCAAAATGCTGAATGTTTGGTTTTATAGAGAAGGGAAGTTTGCTGTTTGAATGACATGAATGAAATGACAGTTCATCTCTAGAATAAGACATTGTGCTCCAAGGCTGCTGTATCATTACTTCTTTAGCAATGAAAAATTCCATTAAAATAATCTCTATCACACACTTTGTCATAACTTCTTCCTCACTGGCAAGGACAGAACTCTTTAGTGTACAGGAGTTGAAGGAAAAATTTTATATGTACAGTGCTTGCAGTTGCTTAGCAGAGATACTAAACTGAGGGAGAAGGTGTGGAACATCCATTCCTCTCCTCTGGTTAATCCTTTAGGATTAATGTCCTCTGTTTTTCAGAGGAAGTTCAGACATGAGTAGGAGATAAAGTAATCCATTTTCATTTGAAATGAAGGGCATCAACACTGAGCAGAAATTATGATTGGAGTTCCTGCTGAACAGCAGCAAGCTTCAGCATCAGCAATGATCCACCATGAAACCACAGAAACTGAAGTGAGCCTCCACACCTCAGGTGTTGATACTTCCAGTAAAACTTAGAAAGGCCTCACAAAAAATATGTATTTCTTTCAGAAGTAAAATGCTATGTCCTCTTCTGCCTGTAAAAAGGTCTGTGAATTTAAGAATGAGCAAGGCTTCTTATTTTTGTGGACAGAGAGTAAGATTTATATTGAGCAATGGAGATGATTAAAAGTGTAGGAGCCCTGTGGTTATACAAAGGAATTGAAGCATAAGAAGTTTTTCAATTACATTGAACTCAAGGAATCTTTACGTTCTTTTAAATTGCTGTTTTTGAGAAAACTCACTGTTTTCTAATGAGTAACTTTTTTGTGACATTTTTAAATGGAAGAGTTAATCTGAATAATTTAGATAATAATAATCTGTTCATTTCAGTATTAAATATATTTTACTGTAAAATTTTTGATATATTGTGGTTTACTTGTTAATATAATTGTTTATTTAGTATTACATGTCCTATTTTATAATACTTTCAAGTTATTCCTGCTCAGCATTTAAGTCCTTTGATGATGTTGATTTCAACCTGATTCTCTTTGGTGTTTGCAAAAATACTTCCAATGATTTAATCATAAAATCCATGCTGAGCAGTAATTTACAAACAATAAAGTAACAGAGTAATAAAGATCTGCCCAAGAACATTGCACATCATTGAAGTTAAGGCATTGCAAGGTCTGTACTTTAAAAACAATAAACTTCACTAGAAATAATAACTGCAAGGATTAATTAACATTTTCATACTCATTCTATCCACATCCTCCTCAGTTTCATTTTCCTTTCATTTTTATCTACTTAGTGTGTTCTTTTTTTTCCTCTCTTCCCTTCTCTGTGCTTCGAACAGATTCTTGTGTATGAAGACAGTTCTCTCTGTTCTTGGTTAAAAATTGAGGAACTCTTATGACAGGTTCCTCTCTTTCATCCAAGCATTTCTTTTGCTTACCCAATCCTCCTGCTCCTCCTCCTCTGGCAGGACTGAACATCTTTCACCACCTTTCTCTAGATTTTTTAAAGCTTCAGAGCACACTTTGCTCCAGCCACACCTCTTTATATCTCCCAAGAATTTTCATCCTCTTGCTCTTATGTACTTTTAAAAGGGCTAAACACTGCAAGAACATTAAAGATCAGTAAAACCATTATTCAGAATTTCATTATATAAGTACTTGAGATAGGCAGGTTTGGGAGGCACTTAGAGCCTGCTTGTTTTTATTACTTAAATAAATACATATATTTATTTCCTGGTATCTTTTAGAAATTAGTGTTTTATCTCATTGTCATCATAAATACACTGCAGTATTACCAAGCACCATTCAGAAACATTACCTCCCCTTGATAATGGCATCACCACTTTTGAGGATAGCCTGAGGAGTTCCCTGCAGCCAGAATGTGCTGGAATTCTAAGGAAAGCTTTACTTTGGTCTGTGTTTGCAGCAAATCCTCCTTGTACAGGGTGACTTTTGAATTGTTTTCTTTAAGGTGTCCATGTTCAATACTTGGAGACTCCTAAAGAGATTTAAGGGCTTTTTAAACAAAAATGGTTGATATCTCCTAGTCATGTTTGTGAATAAAAATAGGAGGTTTACTTTGAAACTCAAGCTTTCCTTTAGTTTTTCTCTAAAATTACAGTAGAAACTCTGTCAAGAATACAGTAGCATGTAACAGAAAGATCCTAATTTCGGAAAGTTTGTCAATGCTGGCTCTCTGGAGTCTGTGGACTGTGAAATTCAGTCAGGGAAAAAACTCTAAGCTGATGCAGATTTGATAGGAATTGCCCAGGCTGAGGAATTGCTGTGCTGGGAGCCTGGTGCAGCAACTCTTGCTCTGGTCCTGCCAAGTAGCAGATGTACCTGTTCTACTGCTCAGGACTCAGGGAAAGGAGAGATTATTTGGGAGGAGGGGATACCTTTCTGTTAAATAGGAGCTGAAGAAAGATAAACTCTGCATCCAGAAAGCCCAGTAAAACCTTAAGTAATCAAACTAAGGGAAAAGTAATCAACGACCAAGAAAAAAAGCTTTGAAATACTTTACACTTGCCAAAATTCCTAGCAGCTAAGGAGTTGTAGCATTTGGGTCTAACAATATTTATGTCATTGTAGGGTGTAGAAAAATGAACAAATAGATAGAAAAGCATAATGAAAAGTGGTGGCCTGGTTTTATTCCATGTACTAAAGTACAGCTGCTAGTGATGGGTGCTCAGAGCCAGAGCTGGAAGAGAGGGAGGAGGTGTTAAGGGATCTAATACTGAAGGTTTATCTAAATTACACAGGTTGATCTAAACCCAGCATGCTCTATACATGCATCCTTAAACAGGAGAGAAATATTTCTATGCAGCAGTGCACAATTGCAAGCTATAGCATTGTCCAGAAATTTGTATATCTCCAAAGAGATTACAGGAAAAAGCCTGTTAGAATCAAAATGATATTATTCTTCCTGAAATTTCTGATTGTGGTAAACTAAGAAAAATCTGTCACTTGTTATGAAAATGTCTTTCTTTTCCATTTGCTTCTTTATTGTGCCCTACATATTGCAGAGTTGTCCCAAAAGAAATATTCACAGAATGTAATAGGTGAGAGGAAAAGAAGGATTTGCCCTGCTTTGTTAAGGCAATCTCTTTGGATCTTTGGATTCCCTCCGGCTAGAATGGATTATTTTTTCCAGGCTCAAAGAAGAGCCTGTGTCCATAGTAAAGACAGAGGAGCTGAGTGAATTGAGTAAATGACTGCCCAGGGTGTCAGCAGAAATCTGACAGTTTGGCAAAGGCTTAGAGAGGGGGAAAGGCAGAAAATGAACAGAAGCCATCTGCTGCTCTTTGCCATGGATGAAACAAGCTGGTATAAGTGATAACCATCCTTGCTGGCCTTTGCCTGCTCATATCTTTTGTCTCCCTTATTTACATTTATATTTTTGAGTAATGAGTAAATTACATTTTTCTCCAAAGATTTGTGTCTCTGCAAACCCACCAGAGGCTCCTGGGAGGAAACTCCCATGGATGGCAAACCCCTGCTGGAAGCTGTTGTCACAGACACCGTGGGGAAGATCCTATGGATGCCAAAACCCCAGCTGAGACACTGTCACTGACATGGCTGGAAACCAGACAGGTGTGTTCCTGCCTCAGAGAGGGCTTGGAGCAGACAGATCTTTGCTGAGCACAGGATGTGAAACCAAGTGTCAGAATTACACTAAAATAGAACCAGGGAGAGAGGGGCAGAGGAGAGAGAAGCTGCTGTTATACAGCCAGTCATAATTAGGAAAAGGACATAAATATGAATTACTGCTCATCATCTTAAGTAAAGAGTTCAATTATCTGACTTTTAAAAAAGTAACATGTTTTTCTATTAAAATCCATTTCTATTACAACGTGCATAATGTTTATAACAAAAATTTAGCATGTGAACCTTCTGCCTCTACATTTTTTGTTTAAACATGCTGTCACTCAGAACAAAGTAAATATTACTAAGTGCTCCTAGTGAGAGCAGAGTAAACGTAGGGCAAATGTTTAGAGATGTTTCATGTCTTTATGAAGCCTGCTTTTTACCTCTGTATGAAATGTTAAAAGTTATGGTAAATCTCTAACACAAAGGAAGGTGAGTTTTATTTTAATCAAGGTAGAAAATTTGAGCTTTCTAAATTACAGGGATAATATTGTAAACAGTTTGTGAAAGTAGGCTGCTCTAGTGTTGGAATTGGAGTCAGACCTCTGTTGCTTGCCTTCCACCATCAGATGTTTGGAATATATCATTAAGAATTTATGAATAATGAAGCCAAACCAAAATATCATCTTACACCGTCCTAAATACGAGCCTCCTACTTGTATGGTCTTTATTTGTATAAAATTAGCTGTCCACATGTAGTCCTCTACCCACCATTGATTACCTAATTACACAATCACTCCATCAGTAAATCAGCACAACATCTGTGACCCTCCATGTCACTGCAGTCCCCCCGTGATTCCCCAGGAGCTTTGCTGAGGCGGTTCTGCTGACATAATATATTCATTATCCATTAGATCTGGCACACGCTCTGCAGTGCTCAATTACAATACAATCGAGCGCAGGGCCCGGTGTCAGCCCATGTAATGACTTTCTGATTATCTGTCTTTAAATGATGAATGAAATGAAAATGTACTATTCAAACCCAATGGAAGATTGCTAAAGATGCTAAATGAAAATTTTACATACAGGCTTTATGGAAAGAGGGATGAGGTGAGAGGGCAAGGGTTTGTCTCACATTCAAAAATAAAAGGTAGAAATCTTTTCTTAAGCCACCATAAAACTATCTGCTGAAATGGCACTGTGGTCCTGTGCCCATGTATTTTCTGACCATCTCAGATGTTTTCAGTCTCACAGTAATTCATTGGAAGGATTTAAATTTCAATAAATTTTTTTCAATTTCATATTTTCCTTTTTTCTTGGAATGATTTAAGTGCTGAGGTTAACTCTGTGCATAAGAAAATTTCCTTAGACTGAAGTTTATTATAATGAAGACCAGCAGAAGGAGTCACTTCCAACTTACTTTTTAATTTTATGAGTTATGGGGAAAAAATGCTCTGCACTGTTGCACTGTAAAATACATTTCTACATGGAATTCAGAATTTCATAGCTTATTCTTAAAGACAAGCTTAGGAGCAGCAGACCTGGCCTCCATTTTATCTTTAGGCAACAAAATAAAAGAATTTCTTTTATGATGAACATCTGTATTGCTGTGCAGTGCTGTAAAACCTGAGATAACCAATAATGTAGATCACTGCCAGATGTGGTTTCTTACATAATTTCCAAAAATCCCAACTTCAAACAGCCTCTAATCAAGTCTCAAAGAGACTGTTGTCCCATTAACACCACATATCAGTGGGGGAAATAATATTTTAACTGGACAGAATACCTCTAAGTAAACTAGAACAAAATGAGAGGTATCAGGATATTCCAGGATTATAACTAGATGGGAGATTTGTAAGCAATCTGCTGTTCAAACAATTATGAAGCAGATGTTTGATGGTACAGTTGTTTGTGTCTCTGTTTACATCTTCACTAATTTTGGTTATAATTGAAAATCCCATAAAGCCACATGTTGGAGTGCTCTTTGACTCTTGCTTAAATCTGAGCTTTCCCATTTTACATCCTTCAGTTGAATACTTCACATTTTTAAGTGGTGTGCAAGTTTGATGGGAAATGTAGCTCTGTTTTTTCAACCACAATGTGACCAGTGGAAGGGTTAATTTTTTGCCAGAATACCATGAAGCTTGTTTAAGACTTTTCAAGTGCATCCAGATATGTTTATCAGCTGTTTATATATGTTTATCAGCATGTTTATATATGTTTACCATGATATCTCTATTCTAGAAATATTTTTAATACTAAATTATTGTCACCTGCTATACACTGTGGACAAATTGATTTTGCTCCTTGTAAATCTTGTGTGCACATTCTAAGTATACACTGAGTGAGCAATAAATACAATTGCAATACACAAGTTTATGCTGTACAAAAACAAAGAAAGGCAGTGGCAACCCTCTGGAACTGGAAACAATGTCCAGTTCAGTTATAAAACCTGTGCTGTGTAGAGCAGCTGAAATAAATTTGGGTTTAGAAATATTGTCCTGTTTGGGGAGCTTGAGGGAAGGAATCAAAAGATACGGTGTGTAACTCACTGGTTCTTCATGATTTTTGACAAATTTATGATTAAATTCCAGATAAAAACGAATTTGGGTTGAAAGTGGCATCACTAACTGAAAAAGTACCCAAAGATTTCATTGCACTCAGGTGTATATTTGGGATCCAGTCAGCCCATTCCAGAAGCAGAAGCATTGAAAATATTTGTGGCCCCTTAAGAACTTGGAACCTTCTCTTTCCCCCCAGGGTCTCACTTTGAGTAGATATTCAATAATAAGTTTTCTGATAAAATACAGAGAAATATGCCAAGATAACATGAGGTAGAGAGATGGTGTCAACAAAACAAGAGACATTCATCCCTTACAAATACATCAGTTTAATCTAAACCAAGGGACAGAGTTGCTCTGGGCTGGTCTCAGGAATCCAGATGGATAATACAACCTCGTGAAAGGAAATTGTGGAATCTATTAAATAGAAAGAGGAGACCTGTGGTGAAATAACTTTAACAAACATATTGCTATTTTTCATCCTGTTCACACTATTTTAATCACCATCATAGGACAATCCTACACCTCTTTTATTTTAGCTTGTAAGAAGCCAAGGTCTGATTTTTTTAGAAGCCAGTAAATTCTTTCAGTTGAATAATACTTTGTCAGATGACAAAAGAGTTGTCTGCATGCAAATTTTTATTTTGAATAAAATTTATTCAAATTTATAGTACAGTCCTATCTCTGCATTAAAACAAAAAATAATAAAAATTCCCATGATTTGCTAATTTTAATTGGTTGTAGAACCAAAAAAGTATGAAAGGCTGAAATGTCTGAAAAGTAATTCTTGTTTCCTTCATTTAATTTTCTCTACTCTTTCCTCATTGGATATAATCCCCAGCAGCTCTGGAGATTTGTAGTATCAGGTAACAAAGCTGGGATAATGCAGCAGAGCGCAAACCCTAGGCTGTTCCTTAAAAAGAGGATAGAGATGACCTCTGGAAGAATAATGCAATTTAGTGCTGCTCCACTGGATTTACTCCTGTTTGTGCTTGTTAGCATTAGAAGGCAAAAAGCCAGACAGCAAGGAGAAAAAAAAAAAATTGTGAGGAAAGTCAAATAAAGGTAAATGCTTAGGAAGATTGTAGTAATTTTACGACCTTTGTCTTAGATTAGAAAATCTGCAAGTTTACAAATTAATTGGCATAAATACACATGCTAAATTAGTTATGAGTTATAATTATATTGAAGGCTAATTACAGTATCTCTTTCTTCTGTAAATCAGGTGCTGATCTTCTGTAAATAACTCTAGTGAAATCTCATGAACATATATTTAGTATTTGCTAATATTTTAATATTAGCCAATTAGAACACAGATCAGAATTTTGTCATTCCTGGCAATTTTTTTCCTCACATTTTTCTTTCTTGTTTTCCACTTCACACTGGAGTTTTTCCTCACTGGGCCCAGGGGCTCTCCCAGGATGCCAACCTGTCTGGCTGCAGTGCCTCTGTCCAGCCAGGGCGGTGCTGGATGGAGAAATTCCTGCAGTGAGCTGAGGAAATTTCACATATGGGGGAATTTCACTGTCAAGCCCAAGGGCTTTGGAGTGATGGGAGTGCAGACTGAAGCAGGACTTTCCTGCCACTGTACCCACAAAAGAGCTCAAGATGTCGCCTTTGCTTTAAAGGAATCCAACCAATGCTTGGATTTATCCTGGCCTGGCATACAACTCCCCTTGGGCTTGGAATTACCTCAAGTGATTTACAGCTCGTGCTGAAAGGCTCCATTATATTCCCAGGCTTTGTTAGTGGCTGGGCTGGATGATTTAGGATGGAGGCTATCAGAGGTTATTGTGTTGTCTGGATAACGTGAGGAGATTTCTGCTTGTGTTTCCCACTCATGTAGTTTTCTCAACCTTTTATCTGCAGGGCATATAGACTGAGCTTTCAGGAAAGAAAGAGAGGAAATCCATTGTGGCAACCTGGTGGAAATGAGAGTAATCTTTCAGTGGTCAGTTATTTGTGTCCGTTTTGTTTAATCAGGCCCATATAGAAATATACCGCTGGTGTGTATATATGTATATATATATGTTTGTATGTAAGTATGTATGTATGTATGTATGTATTTAAACAGCTGATTACCACCTTCTGACATCTTTTGGCATGTCTGTTTCAGCAGGTAGTGAGGCTTAGAAGCACAGCCTTCAAGGATGCTCTGAAAAGTTTAAGACTGCTTTTCATGATATCAACAACAGCTGCTCAAAGATGCTGAAAGAGTCTGAAAAGTGCTTTTAGTCCCCCATGAGTAGCTGGAATATAGTGTTGATGCATTTCCAGTGGTACTGGACATCATCTGCTAGCCCTTTTATTCTGCTTGCTAGTGATAAAAAATATTTACACAAGTAAAAACTACAACTGTAAGGCTTATCTCTGATCTTTGATAGAATAGTGATGTGCTCATTCCTGATCTATGTGTGTGCACACATTTGAGAAACCCAGAAAAAAGCAGAGGTGCTTTCCAAAGGAGTTGTAAGCTGATAATGCTGGGAAACAAACAGGCTTTTAGTTGGAAAATGTGTTTTGCTACTAACTGGAAATAGAGTTTCAAGACTCTTAGTAAAAATAACATTTATTCTCAAGCCTCTCTCAGTATCAAGCAGTAATTTAAATACTCTGGAAGCCCAGAGTTTAAAAAACAACTGGAAGCCCAATGCTTTTGCAAGGCATGTGGGGTTTGTGTGAGTGTCTGTCATTAATAGTTGTTCTGAGCAATCAGCACATTTCAGAGCCTGGTTTAAAACACTGGGCAAGCGAATCCAACCTTTCCTCTCATTTTCCTATTTAATCACTGCTTCCCTGCAGATAAATGACAAAGACAAGAGGGCAACTTGAAACTAAGAGAAAAATAAAGTTTTCTGGTTTCAGTTATGCTCTTTTAAAACAATGCTTCATAATTTGATAAAAACACAAAGCATGACATGCCTCAAGAGCTTAAGAAATAAAGCTGGGTTTCTGTTTTCAAAGTAGCAGGGATCCCAGCCTCCCTCACTTGGTTGTCAGGTTTTGATTGACAATGATTTTCCTACAGTTATCCCCTGCTTCAAAATACCATGGGAAGGATATTATGCATTCCCAACCTGTCAGCTTTGGCTGCCTTACAGAGTGTTCAATTATGCTCTAATCGAATAGCTGCCCAGTGTAGGCCACATAATGACTTCCTGATTATCTGACTTTAAATGATAAATGAAATGAATATGTAACATTCTTTTCAAACACAGGATAGTCACTGAGCCAAATGAAAACTGATTTTGTGCCCTTTTGTCTGAAAAAAAATAATTCTATTTTATTGCAATTCCATTCAACAAGTTGTTCTGTTGCTTATTTTGCCTTCATTAAGATAAACAGGGAATGAGTTTTCTAGGAAAATATTGGTCTTTCTGATTTCAAACAGATGCTGAAGGTGCTAAATGTCGTTTAGATTGTTCTCCTTCCTCTCTTTACATTGACTTGTTATAAAGAGCAAGGTCAGATTGATATGATCAGTTCCTATTGGGAATATTTCAATACCTGCTGGCACTGCAACAAGTCTGCTTCAAGTAATGTTGTATAGACAACATTAAGGTCTGCATAAATTATTTAGAGGCAATAGTGCTAGGTGGTTTTCATTTCCAGTCTGTGGTATTAGTACTAAGCAACCAACACAGCCTTTGAAATCAAATAAACCTCTACCACCTCACTGGGACAGCACACATTTATTATGCTGAAATCAAAGGCTTGTTGGGGAGGTTCTTCAGCCTCTTTAGCCAACAGCCCATGATGGGCAGCTTTCTGAAACACTTCAGATTAGTTTTAGATATGACTGATTATGTCAAAGACATTTGCAAAGTTGCCCTGATACAAAGACTCAATATAAAGCAGCCTCTGATTTTTGAACAGAGTCTGATACTTGGGACTTCTATAGCACTAGGAATATCATGTGATGTAATAGATAAAATGAATATTTGTGTGAAGTTCAGCTCATTTTGAACCTTGTTAATTGAATAAAGACTGGAGCCCAGGGCCAGCTCTTCAATGAAAGATGCACTTTGACCCCATTCTGAGCAATCCATCCCTAAGATCAGCTCCTGAATTTGTATTCTTTCTGATTTTCAGCCTAATGTGAAGATGCATCAGCCATGTAAAATTCTCCAACTTGGCTGCAGCAAACTGTCTTTTCAGTATAATAATTTTACCATTATTATTCTTATTAGGCAGATCATGTCTGGGAAGAGGATCTCAAGGGCCACTTAATTCTTGAAAATGCTCTAGTGATTGAAATGTTTGAGAGAAACAGCCCCTCTTCATAAGTCAGCATTTTGGGAACAGCCCTTTCCCTCAGAACTAATCCCTGTTGTGTCATGGAGAGATTGATGATGATCCAGTCGTGGCTGTGTGTTGAGACACACCGTGTGCCTCTGTGGCAGAGCAGGTGACAGAGGAGGCTGCACATCCCGCTCACCTGCTGGGATTTCACTCCCAGGTGCCAGGCATGACCAGTCAGGCTGACCAGAAGAATATCTGTGCAAACCAGCAGATCCACTTCTCAAATACCTGCTGGATGTTTATATTGCCACCCCAAGAGCTGCCAGTTTGCATTTCAGTAGGTGATGTTGCGTGCTTTAAAATATTGTAACGTAGTTCTTGCACTATTGCGTCTTTGTGTCATGGGAGGAGCAGTGACTCGAGAAAGAATGTGTTCTGGGAGGGAAGAGCTTAGGGACCACGTCCACAGTGTGAGAGCCAGAGTGAGGCAGAAGAATATGGACAGTCAGAGAGTCTGTGGATGTTGGCAACAACTTCATCAAGTCAGCAGCCTGTCAATAAGAGATGATAGTCCAGCTCAGCTTCACTTGATGTAGCTGAACCGCCTTCCTGTGCTATACAACCCTTCTAGAGTGTGCAATGTTAATTCAGCTTTAGACTCAGCTCTATTCCTGTAATTTTTACCCAGTTACTGTCCATGTTCCATTTCTAGGGACTGGTAAAATGTTTTACCAAATATGAGAATCGAATTACCTAAAGAAAACTATTTAAGGTTTGAAAACAAAGCTTGTGGCTTAGTAGGTTGTGATTCAGGAGATCAGAACACTTGTAACATTTTCTCCTGTGAGCTGAAAGGGACTAAAGTGATTTTATAATAGGTATAAAATAACATTTGTTTTGAAATGAAATAACTATTCCTGGATTCTGGAAATACGTGGGGTTTCTAATTAAACTTCTTGGGGCTACATTATGAGTCCTTCTAGCTACTACTTCACAGCTGGAATATACAACACAGGTGAAACTAAGGGCTACCCCAGCTCTTGCACAGTTAAAGTACTTTCAGCTGCCCAAGTTCACTTGATTTTGTACTGCTGTGCTTGTGATTCTTTAAATTAGCTACAGCAGAGCTGGCTGCAGCTAATGAATCGCTGCTGTGAGCGTTGTTATTTCCTCAGTAGATCCGAAGCGACGTGGGGAATATTTCTGGGTTTTGATCAAGTAGTATTTATACATGCAACAAATAAAATTAAATTAAATTGTCTCTTTTCTTTTTATTTTCTTCTAATTTATCTTTTGTGGTCTTTCTGCACTAATTGTTATTATGCCAAACTGAGGTAATTATAGAGTGTGTCTATACTGCCGCAGTGACAATTCTTAGGTACAATGCAGGCAGACTAGTTCACTGCTCCTAACTCTGCCCCTCAGTACAATCAATTACCTGAGTGTTTGCCCTGGTTATTTGGGTTTTTGTTGTAGTTATTTTCTGTCCTTTTCTACAGTTTTATGTAGCTGCTGTGTTCAGTTCAGCAGTGCTTGAGCTGCTTACTCAGAAGTGATGTCTGTATGTCATACTAATACAGGCACACTTTAGCTAATTGTCTCAAATTCAGTAAAGATGAAAGAAATACATTTTGAAAAAACTAAATTATGCAAAGTTAAGAGAGAAAGTTAATTCACATGTTTCTTAGTTCATCTCTTGTAAACACTTTGAGCAAGAAAAACTATAAATACGATTCTGAAAATTTTGTTTATTAAACAGATGAGGAGAGTAGGAAAACAATCTAAAATGCATTCTGTCTCTCTTCAAAAGTTGCTGTGGGAAGAAAGTGCCAATATACTTTGCCATGGTTTGTGTTGTTATACTGTTTTCCCTCTTTTGCTTTCATTCCTCCCCTTGTTTAACCAGGTAACCTCATGCACAAGTATTGCTGGTTAATTCTTAAAGAAGCAAATCTAGATAAATTAAAACTTTCTCCTCTGAATTCAGGCAATATGAGTTGTTTTATAAAATGTTCAGTTTTGGAGCTAAAGTAGAACATAAAATAGAAGGAAGGATGAAAGGTGGCAACAGAAATACCCCTAAGAGACTCTCTTCCCCAGTTCTGCAGTATGAAAATCTCAGCTAGACCAGCATGGTCTTATTGTCCTTCCTAGTTGTGTAACATCTTATTGGGCCCTAGAAAGGCTGAGTGAAGGTGGCATGCAAACAGTTCATCAAGACCAGTATAAACACAAAACCAGAAAACTTTTCCTGAACCTGTAATAAATTAGTGCGTACTCTGATGATACTAATGAGATGGGCAACTTGAGATAAATTTTTCATTTTTGAAGCTTGATTGCACAAGAAGCAGAGTTGGTGCAGACAGAAAGAATGGAAACATCAGTAATAGGGAAAGAAGATCTGTTGCTAATTCCCTAGAATGAAGGTGTGCTGCTCCTTGATTATCAACAGTGAGAGGTCAGAGATGATGGTTCTTTTAAGAGTCTTTTATTGACTCTCTGAATTCAGATGAGTTAAATTAAATATAAAACTTAGGGTTGTGCCTGTGTGGAAGAGGCAGGGATATCGCTGGGGTACGTGGCATAATGGCTAATAGAGCTGTGTTGGCAAGTTGTGCATTTCTAATTGTATCAAGATTGTTTCCTGTCAGGTTCAATTACTCCATGGGAAATTCAGGCAGGAGCAGGAGTCCTGCAAGCTCACAGCAGTGCTCCTCCAAGGCTCCATACTGGCCTGCAGCAGTTTTCCCAGCAATTAGCAGTTGTTTAATTTTTCATATTTGTTGGTTGCTTTTTTTTTTTCTTCTTCTTAGTATTGGTTACTCTGCAACAACAGGAAATTATTGATTAGTGTTCCTGTGGTTGGTCCACCAAGTCCTCGGCATTCAGAAGCAGGTTTTGGATACTCATTGGAGATCATGTGTTGGTAAGCAGGAGGCACAGGAGGCAGTGCAGTATATGGAATAGTGAGAAGGTTTTGAGGAATTTATTCTTAAGAAAGGGAAAAAAAAATACTGGGGATGTCTCTGAGTCTTGATGTATGCACAGGTTTGTTTTTAAAATGAAACCAAACGTGTCTCCTCTCCCCTGGCATGTGGGGCAGGCTCAGGGGTGGTTCCTCCTGTGTTCAGTGAAAGAGCACACACACCAGCATGGGGACACTTGCTGGTGCTGTCATTCTGGGGTACAGAATGGCTGCAGGAGGGCAGCAGCAACCAACATGAAGCTCCAGTCCGGTGATGTGAGCTGTGGGGTGTGAGGACATGAGATTGCACGGTGAGGCTGAAGCTCATCAGCTGGACACGGAGCAGTGGGGCTGCTCGGGGGGCTGCTCCCCTCCACAGCAACCTGCCCACGGTGTGCAGCTGGCAGGGGAGGTGCTGCACACAGGAAAGTGTTAAAATGACCTTGCACTGGAGTACTGCTTGAAATCTGCTCTTTCATCTTAAATAAATGCAGGGGGGAGGGGGGAAGGATGGGTCAGATGCTGTACAATGACAATTAGGATAATGGGTAACCTGTCATGCAAATGAGACTAAAAGGCCTTTAATCATTGGGCCCACAGGATAAAGGATCTGAATTTATAACTACTTGTTATAAATGCATTAAGAATAAATACTGGGAAAAGGAAAAGGACTATTTAACCTGAAGGAAAATGTGAATAAAAAAAGCCTGGAAAGTACCATCTGACCATGATCAAAGTGGCTCTGTCCAGCTTACCAGGGATTGAGATTCACCTTTGAAAAGTTCCATAGGGTTAGCAGAGCTGACTTATTTCAAGTCTTGGAAAAGACTGTAAGAATGGGGGTAATTGCAATAGCAAAGGATTGTCCAGTCACCCAGAATCTTTTCCAGATTTTTTTTCCCTCATAAAAGGATGGATCTAAGTCAAGACATTCTACCTCCTTCGACAAAACAGAAGTGTAGCTTTGCAGAATTAAAAGTGGTGGGAGAGTAGTGGGTGGCATCTTTGGGAGCAGAGAAGGGCTATAAATAATCATTACAGCCTTGTGAAGCTCAAAGGACTTAAGAGAGAAGAGTGAGCTGAAATATTTGCTTTTTTCCTTCAGCCCTGTCAATGCTGACATTTGACATAAGGTAGGGGAAGGGCTGTGATCAAAACATAATGATTATAAGCAGCAGCAAAATATATTTCATTGCACAACAATGCTGAATGTTGACTGTCTCACCATGTGTTAATGGTACCCTGACTTCTGAGATTAAGTAGGACAGCCACTAGACACTGTTTTTTAAAGAGGAAAGTATGGCTTAATGAAGTTTTGTGTTTGATTATTGTAGAAATTTTATCTGAAGCCAGTGCAAGTCAGCATTGGATTTACCCTGCAGTAAACACAGTTTTACACCTTGCCCCCTTTGCACACAAACACATCACTTACCTGTACTCATCTGCTTGTGCTCTACATAGACAGCATCTGTCAGATCAAATCAAATTATTTTTCTTTTTTCTGATGGTCATTTGAAAAACATGTATTCAAGAATACAGCTTGATCACAGTGCTGTATATAATAATTATACTTGGAAGCAATTTGTCCAGGAAGACACATGAGCTGTGAAACAGTTGCATCAGCAGTTGACATTCTTTTAATGTGCTTCAAATCATCAATGAAAAATGCTCTACTTAAAAATCAAAGAGAAGATATGGTTATTCTTATGTGGGATATGAAAGTATCTGAGTAACATAGAGTTACTACTGACTTTTATTTTTTAATTCTGAATTTTTTAACCATGTATTCTTGTGTATCCTGTCTGACTTAGCAAGGTCTGGCTATTTCATTACAACTTCTATTTTGATTATTGGTAATGAAAACAAATTAAGGCAGGAAATGCAGCTGGGCTATATACATTGAAGACTTTCTAGGAAACCAGAAGTAATTTTTCCAAAGCTAAATATATGTAGCTTATCTTAATGACATTTTTTTCAGACAATGGGATGTCATCTTGCAGTCCCTTACAGTATGTTTACTGAGAAAAAGCCAGGATATTCAAATACACAGAAAAGAACACTAAAAGTCACTGTAGTTTCTGAATTTCAAATTAGGAAGAAGGGAAGAGTTAAATCAACAAAGCCATTTGGTGTTTGTTTTCTTAAGAAACTGGTAGCAATGTACAGGTAGATTGTACGAAGGAAGTCTGAGCTTTGTGCTGTTTGTCTGCAGATTTCAGAACAGGATACGTGATTTAACATGAAGTATTTTCATACCTGCTCCTTCAACCCCCCAGCCCCCTCCCCTTTCCTGGATGTACGTGATAACTGACAGATTCTCCCTGATGATATTCCTGTGGTACTCCAAAATAATTCTGCAGACATGGTAAAAGCTTTTAGAGACTGTAAAACTGATTATCTCTTCTGTAGCTCTTTTCATCTTCAAAGCACTTACCAACATTAACTAATTAATCCTCACAGCATCCCTCTGAATTAGATATCATTGCCATTATACAGATGGAGGAATTGAAGCAAACACTTTGTGAGCAGCGCCTGAGCCCCAAGACAGTTGGTGACAGAGCTGGAATTAGAATGCACAGACCTGTTTGTCCAGGTTCTCTGGCTGAACTGCCCCACCACTCCTCTCTTGAGAAATGTACCTATAGGTATTGGTTATACAGTTTCTGTTAATAAAACCTTGTTAGAAATGGCTTTGATGGGAAATTTATTTATAGTCAGATAATTATCTTTTTGAATCCCTCTTCTGCAATGTTTTCTGACTGGTCCAAGTTTGTTGAAAGGTAAATCTCTCCTGTAGGATCGCTCTCTGCTGACTGCAAACTCCAAAATTAAAGAGCAAGCAATTGTGGTGTTTAGGCAGGAAGCAGAAATTGGAAAACAATCCTCATTCCTCTAGTGTGAATTTAGTGTCTTGTTTATCAAAGTACTTGGTATCATACAATTGAACATAAAAGCATGCCATTTTACAGTGTTGCTTTAATGAAATAATCTACACAGTAGAAGGCTTAAGTTTTAAAAGTCCAGAGAACAGCCAGAAGTTTCAGGTGTGGCTGAGAACTCTCCCATCTCCTTTAGGGGTGTGTTTTTTAACCATCTCAGAGGCTGGTGAGCTGCATTTCTGTGGTGTCAGTGGCAGCCCTTGCCTTTTGAGGAGCTGTTTGCCAGAGCAGTTCCTTGGGTGTGGAGCAAGCACAGGGGCTGGTGAGCACAAGTTGTTGGTGCCAGGCTTCAGCTGGCTCTGGTTGCCCCTGCTGGGGCTGGAGCTGCTCCTCAGCAGGGCGAGGGGATCACTCTGCTTCTGTGGGAGCAAAGAGAGATGCTCTGAGCAGCCCAGGGTGGGGGCTCAGGTGCTGTCAGTAAATACTGCTCAAAGTTCAGCAGACGTGCTCTTAAATTAATATTTAACCAGATTACTACATTTTGTCTGCTTCATTAATTTTTTATTAATTTATGAAAATGCTGTTGATGGAAGTAATATTGACAGGATGTGTTTTTTTGTTTTGGATGCTGGGTTTTTTTAATATCTTCTGGTAAATGGAAACTTATCTTCCTTATGAACACAAACCATCTAACAAGCCATATGGGGCAAATGTTCTAATAAGACAGCAATTATTAGGGCATGATGCATTAATGTTTTATGTTGTTCATAACTCAGCTTTAAGAGATTAATAATGGAGATGTGAGGGGAATGCTGTCTTAAGTGTTTATGATTATGTTAATATTAAGACATAGTGTAGGAGAGAAAATTGCTTCCAGGTAGTTACTTCTATTGTTTGTAGAGAGAGTATTGTGAAGGAAATATTCTTTTTATCTTCTTCCAATAATTCTTAAGCAGTTCTGCTGAACTGAAGTTACAGGAGCAACTCTCCATGACTACAAATCTATAAGTCTCTCTTGTGACTTAACTTTCTTAAAGAATAATTCTAAAGTTGCCAGAGCTGAAACTCTTTACCCCCAAATTACTGGGGAGTAAGATTGCCAGAACTTTAATTAATTTTGGAAATTTCACAGTTTTTCTTTCTATGTCTGAAACAAATCCTAATGGCTCAGAACTGCATTAGGATCTTACCCGTGCATTTGCATTTGTCCCACGCACTCAGATTGACAAAGTCACTTATGGATGAACAGCTGTCCTTTCAAAAGGCAGAGAAGAATGCCTGGAAAGTTTGGAGGTAGTATTTAATTTACAAGGATAAGTTGAACAAATGTAGTAAGGAGAAGCAGGGGAAAAAAAGAGGTGAGTGGAATTTTGTAAAGCTGATTAGTTGTGTGCATAAAAAACATATTCTGAATGCAGTTTTCTTTTTTTTTTAGCTTTTTTTTTAAATCTTAAGCAATTGCTGAGTATTCTCCTTTCTTTAAAAAGTCACTGAAACAAAACTGCCTTTTGTGGGAGAAGAGAATTCTTTGCTGTCTATTAAAAAACAACACACTTCAAAGTCATGGTGTGTCATTTGTTGCCGTAGGTAGAATGAAAATGTGGTATTCACACCTTTATGGAGCAATTCTGTCTGGCCCTCCTCTGTCACAGAGTAAATGTAGCTGTGTGGTCTTCACTTGGCTCCATTCTTCTGTGTTGAATTTTTGTTCTCTGCCCCTTCTCTTCAAGTCTTTATCCTATTTTCTGATCGGAACCTGAACCGTGTAACAGCTGAGTTGAGCTTATGAGATGCTGCAATGAGATAGAAGTTGTGCAATACAAGTTCACTTATGCAGAATTGCTCCTACTCCCAGCACACCACGAAGTTATTTGTGTCTCCCTGCTGCTCTCGAGTGCCTGCACGGGGACTGTCACTGCTTCCACCCAATGTGTGAAACACACGGCTGTTTATCACAGCCCAGCAGGCAGGGTACAGATATTTCCAAACAGCACTACTGCACCCTTATCTCAATAGCACTAATATTATCCCCTGCCAAAACAGACATGATATATTGAAGTATCTGTAACCGTTACAGGATCTCTGCATATTCCTTGAATTTAGCCTGCAGCAAGTCTGTCATCCACGGTGATCCTGATGTTGCAAGAAGCAGCTTAAAAATATCATCAGGGCATTGATGCTGACTTAAAAGCAGTGTAGGCACTACTGACCTGTGAATTGAGACATGTCCATTAAAATAGGCTGCCTGCTTTTCCTCCTTCCCTACTGCTTCTTTATGTGCTGGTATCAGTCCCCTGTCCTGTTTGTAACCCTCAGTCAGAAGTGGATCATAGCCACAAAAGATCTTAACTAGGTTAATTAATTTTTAAACAGTTAACAATAGTTAAGAAAATAGATTCAAATCCAGAAAATTCTGTTTAAATTTTGAGAACATATTCCTTTCTTTATTTTTGCTGGCTGAATTAAACCTAAAACCATAATGTAGGAAAAGGGACAAGTCCAATACTGCAAACTCTTTTATGTTTTATTACCTGCGATATTTGTGTACAGCAGTGCTCAACTACACCACAACAGTGCAGAGATCCAATCTTCACAATGTAATGACTTCCTGATAATCTGTCTTTAAGTGATAAATGAAAAGAATATGCTGCCTTCTAGCTGCATATGCAACAAAGTTTATTGCCACCCAAAATTGCTTTTTATTCCTTGGGTGGGTGGGGAGGTGTAGAAGGAAACCAGACTTTTTCTTAACTTGTTCTCAGGTTATATTATTGGGATATATTTCCAGCGTTGCTCAATCTCCCTGAAATACATCTCTCTGAAATTCAAAGGGGAAAAGTGGCTGTATGGGGTTAATCTTGAAATTTTACAGAAGAGTTTAGATCAAATCAAAACCCTCGGCTATTGGTGAACCACAGGTTCTCCTTGATCGTGTAAGTCCTTCCATCACCCACTCCAGCACAGCACTTCTGAAATGCAGAAATCTGTCACTTCTGAGATAAAGCCACTAATCCACCTCTCTCCTTGACACATTCTCTGTTCAGTGGGCAGATTTCTTATATGGATATTTTCTGTCACTTTTGCCAGTACTACCTCTGTGTCATAAGCTGATGGCTTTAACCAGTGATTTTCTGTTTTTCAGATTCGACGCAGAAATCCAAACACCTCTCTGTGAAGTGTTTCCAGAGTTTATCCCCTGCTGAAAGTCTCCTCAAGGTAATGGTTGTGAATGACAGCAGGCGTATTGTAAGCTAAATTGTTGAAGAATATTTCTTGCTCATCCAAAGAGCTTCTGAATTCTATAGTCTGCATTATTCCTCTCAGTATCAGCATCAGTCTTGCTGTTTAAATATCCATAATTGTCCTTGTTCTGATCATTTTGGGTAAATTTTTAATACACTTTCTCTTTCCATGCTGTTGTGCAAGTTTTGCAGTTTCATATCTCTGTGCTATCTTTTCCTCTTTTGCAGTCACCCTGTCTCTATATCCTGCTTGATTTTTTTCTCTCTCTTCTCTCTGAGAAGTCACCTTGATTATTGCCTTTAACTGCTCTTAATTTTTTGCCACTTCTGCTCAAGTATTTAATCTATTTGTCTCTTAGAAAACATTTGGTGTTCATTGTCATGAGCTTGTGCACTTTATTTCTGAAACAGGTCTCAATCTAGTTCCAGTGTGGTTTTTATATAAACTCATTGTGTGGGCTTCTAAAGGATTTCCAGTGTAATGGTTCCCTTTGAATTCTTTTGTGGAAGGGTTATATGTTCAAATCTTTAAGATTGTGTCTGTGTACATTCATGTGAATGCATCTGAATACTCATTTCTGTACATATATATAAAAATGTATTTGTATGTATACATACTTGTATATATACACCCACAACTTTCACTGCTGCAGTGAAAACAAACCATATATATTTGCCTATATCACTGAGTGAGGCTCTCTTTTGAGAAGAGAGGACATTGTGATGACTGTAAGGTTCATTATAATCTATTGATCTGCTTCCTGAGCTGTGGTGATAGTTTTGTGCTCTGCAGAATGAACAATATCCGCTGTATTACAGGCTGCAGTCGTGGGCCTTTGAGGTTCCTACCGACACTGGCAGCAGTCTGCTTGCCTCGTCTTGGGCTTTTGTCAGGAGGTCCTACTATCTGGGAAAATAAAAATGTATGTGCTATTCCCAGTGTTTTGGCTCCCTGGTGAAAATTCAAGACCTAGGATGTAATCAGGAGTCTTTTCAAGTGCTTGCCTTGATTGCTGCTACTGTCTTGCTTAGGTCTGGGTGCAGCAAGGTGGCCAACTGCTCACCCTGTCTCTGCTGCTCTAAGGATGACTGAGGAGAGGCTTCCCTCTTCCTGTGGCTACCCTAGCACTTCTTAATTATTTATCTCTCAAGGTGTTTGGAGGCCTGTTTTACAATACTGTTCCTTCTCACAGCAGAAAGATCTTGTCAGCAGAAGATGTGGCACATGTAAACTGGTGGCATGAGGTTGTGTCTGTCTGCAGCTTCCCTTTCCATTTGCGAGTCAGAGATGTACTGAAAGACCTATTTCTGAATTTTGAGAGTCAACATAGCAACGCTCAAGGATGCTACTTCCATGGTTTCACTGTTTGGATAGTTAAAGATGATCACAGGGCTGCCCATATGTGCAGGTTACACAGAACTGCTGGAAGAAAAATCTGTAGCACATCCGTGGCACAGACAGGCAAAATGTTGTGTCAGAAGACTGAAAAATAGACTGATTATTCTGGGAAAGTAGTAATCAAATTAGAGAAAATTAACCCACTTGTCAGGGGTTTATGGTCAGAAACTTAGGGAAACATGAGACTTACACAAATTGACAATGGAAATTCCCAATCCTTTCACTTGGCATGTTTCATTTGGTCATTGTTGTCCTGTTGCCTTATCCCAGTGACTCTGGTCCCAAAGGCTCTGGCATTTGTGATGCTAATGCACCATGGTAAGCAAGCTGTTGGATCTGATCTCTCACTTTCTTACCTGAAAGGTCATCAGTCTCTAAGCAGGTCTCAAATATTCAAGTGTGCTGTTCAGCTGTGAACTCCGGTCTTGTGCATGCGTTAATTATTCAGCAGTGATAAGAAGAGGAGAAAAACAACTTGAGAAATTGATGTTTGTATCATAGGTCATCCCTTCAATTGTATTAATTATATTTATTCTTTCAGATCCCTAAATGACTTGGTCAGATTGCTCAAAAGGACAAAAATTTGGAATAAAGAGTTCTGCTAGTAGTTTTTTTAATAATAAATGTATTAAAAGGAAGTTAATGCAATCCAGATGTTCCCCAAACAACTGGATTAGAATATACAGTAGCAATTTATGGGATATTTTTACACACTCTGTATCAATGGGGTGTGTTAATCCTGTTTCTTATGAGATGGTAATTACTCTTAATGAAAATGGAACATAAATTTCAACAGTTGAAGGTCACGTTCTCTGTGGGTTTTTTGTTGAGATTCAGTTAATAGAAAAGCTCATGGTTTATGCGAATTTGTTACTTCACACCTTTTTTCTGCTTAGGAATTCTTTCTCTGCATCTTAAATATCATTAAATGTGATCAAATCCGCTTGGAACTGATGCTTTAGTTTCAATCCCAGAGTTATTTGGGTTGTTTAGGTCCACAAACAACCTTGGAGGCCAGCTGAGGAAGGGATATTGGGTAACCAGTTTCTTTTGTCTATAAAAGTTTCCACTGCTTCTGTCTTGCTTTGCTGCCTCATGTAATGCAGAAAAGAACACTTCCAAAAGTGCATATTTGTGGAACTGCTTTAGAAACTTAAAGTACATTGTTCAGAAACTATGGTAAAATAGCAGAAAAGAATTTAAATACAAATGCAAATATTGAAGTTGGTACCTAGAGGGATTATAAACTAGGATTTTGCCAATCATGAATAAAAACCAAAGCTCCTATAATTGCTGGTGTCCTGTGAAAACACTGGAAGGAAAGAATAAAGAATTACACAAGTAATTTGGGTTTCTCAGTGGTAATTAATATTTACTCACTAGTTGTATTTGGGCTGGTTTTTTTATTTTGTGGTGGGATTTGGCTTTTTGTTTTTGTTTTTTTCAGATGCATCAAATAAACTGCTTTATAACAACTTTCATCTAACAGTGCTTAGTGGTGTAGATTCTATGATAAAGCATTTGTGGGTTTTTTTCATCCTCTGAGCTATTTTCCTCTCTATAAGTCTTTCAGAAAATATCTTATTTCACTTTAGTTCCTGCAAGTGTACTACCATTGTAGCACTTTCAAGAAATTTTGATGAGAATACTTCACAGCCAGCTACAACTATTTATAAACTTGAGGTTGCCTTTGATCCTAAATCAGCTTTCAATTACCATTTTAGTTATGCTTGGGGAAAAAAAAAAAAAAAAAGATTTTTATCATATCCAGGATACAGCAAACTTGGGAGGATGGAGTTATTTTAAGGCCTGTGGTACTAATTATAGCTAATTCATTAGCATACATTGTTGCTGGCATTCTACAGTACTTGTTTATCTAGAACTTGTCTGGCCATTTAGCATGTTCTAGTGTTGGTTCTTTCTTTAGCAATATATGACTTGCTCAATTACTTGAGTTGTGCTTTTTAATAATTGCTAAGATTTAGCTATTGAATGCTGTCAGATTTTCCTTTAATGTTAATTAGAGAGGGTAAAGCAGTAATAATTTTGGGTTTTTTTATTTTGCTGCCTGGTGTTCCTCTTGCTCACTGAATAAACAACAAAAAATCCATCTTGATGTTTTAACTTCCCCTATTTTAACCTTTTCATCAGAGCAGGGAAATTAATTGAAATAGTTGTTCTCTCCAGAATTACATCCTGTATTTTAATGCCAAATACATCCTTGTGCCAATGTCTAGCAAAAGAGAAAAGGGGGCTGTCTTTGTAGCAGAATATTGAGCACTGATACTATTTTTTTCCATTAAGCCAATGGACATCTTAAAAATATTGTTGAGGAATAGGATTTCTCTGACTCCCGTAGCAAACCTCAAGTGATTTTCACAGCAGGTACTCGATTAGGAGACAACGTTCTCACATTAAAGTGGAGTCTCCAGACTGTTCACTTTTCTTCCTGGAGTTTTCTTATGGAATAGTGAGGTATCTTTTTTTGTGTCAGGAGAATAGGAACTCAAGGGTTGCATTCACTTAATATTAGTCTCTGTCTCAAGTATAAAGAGACCTGAAGTAGATATGAAAGTACCATGATACTGTAATCTCTCAAGGTGTTAATCAGAAAGTGCCAACAGAAATCTTGAAAGAGCAAAATGCAAATAAAGAAAGAGAGAGTTGTGTAAAAGTACCAGAGGGTTGTAGGATATTTTATGTTCCTATTCTAATCTCAGGGTAGATTTTTGGGAAAAGGTCTTAGAGCAACATTGCTTTGCCTGTTATGTTGGATCAGTAGCTGCACATCTCCATTCACAGCCCAAGTTCCTGAACACACCCGTTCTCCACAGGCTGATCTAGCAAATATCTGTGATAGTAAGATTGAGTGCTAGGCAAAAGCATGGATAAAATGATGGTTAGTTGCACAGCAACTTCAGTGTGAGTATTTTTGCATCCAATGTGCATCTGCATTCATGAAGGTGCAGATGTGTATTTCTAAATCCAGCCAGAAACTTTCACATGCTTAGAAAGGACACATTTTAAATAAGAAGGAAAGGCATTATATTCTTAATGTAATACTTGAGGTTATTTACATTTTAATTCTTTTTTTAGAAAGCTGCAAGTTTTCTCCAGCAGCATTTACGTATTTGAATATAAATGTCTTAATATATAAAATCCTCCTCACTTTCTATAAACTGAGGAATAAACTCTAGTAATTATTTGCTCAAAAATCTTCTATGTAGCTTGGCTGCAAGGCTGGTCATACCCAGGGTTCTTTAGGGAATGTTTACATGAATAGTTTGCTCACATATCTATTTATAAATATGATTTGTGCAAATGTTGAAATAAATATTTGTTTTCCCTTACAGTATTACTATTTCTATTTAAATTAGAAGAATAATTAATGTGCAAATATCCTTCAGCTAATACAGCATAACTTTATACCTTCAAATTTTAGTTTCAAATGAATAACCTTCAGTCAGTACTGTTTCTTTAAATATCTATAAGCTATAGATTGTTGCTTCTGTATGGTTACACCTTGGCCAAAAATGAATGGAAAAGTGACACATGACTGATGCTCCCATATGCAATTATGTTCTTGCCAGTGAAAGAAACCAATAGAAACAAGGAAATACACCCCAGAGCTGAAGTCATTGGGTTTTTTTGGGTGAGAATCCTGTGATTTATCCAAGAGATGTTGTATGCAGCACAGTGTGGCTTTGAGAGACAGCTCATCGTAATCTCTGGGGCCATGACCTAACAGATTAAATAGAGTGATGAGTTTGTATTGCCAGAGCAATTCTGTTTAGAGGACAAAACATTTTATTTAGAGGGTAGATTGATGGGATTAAAGCTTTGCATTTATTTCCTTTACACACTCAAATTTACTGTAAGTTGTTTTTTATTAAACCAGACACTGGATTGCTGAAGGAATTATTTTAGGACAGATGATTTCATTTAAATGAATATCGAAGGATCAAAACCCTAAGAATTTATTAGTAAACTAAGTCCCTGCCATTCCTTTGCACAAAAGCAACTTAATCTTTTCTTATTTCATATTTATTTTAACTTTTGGACTATTTCAAAGAATTGGAGTCATGTAATTCTGTCTCTTCATTCGTTTTAGCACTAAATAAACTTGGAATGCTGAAAGGTACTGGAATAATCAGAAATTCAAATAATTCTTAGGCCTGTTTTCTTTAAATGCTTTTGAAAATGGCACAAATAGATAGTATATATTATTTGTCATCCCTTTAAGTAGCTACCCAGCTCTGCAGAATAAACAGATGAATACATGTGAAAGCACATAGCCTTTTCACAAATTTAATTCCTCACTGTAAGAAAATTACCTAAATGTTTAAATAACCACTTTACACAGAGAGCCTTTTCATTGTCTTTCCCTTTCCCTGTAGTTCTCAGCAGGTGTTTAAATGTTTTATTTTTTTTTTAGCTTCAGACTAGCAGTATAAAAAAATACCAAAAATGTGTTAGTTTTAGATAATCCAGAATTCCCTTTGCTCAGCTTCTTAGTTCATAGTTATCTGTGTGCATTAGAAATCTATTACTGAGTGTTCATTTTTCACCCAAATCTATTCACCAAGCATCAAAACTCATCAGTAAGATGGAGTAATGCCATTTAATTAGTCTTTGATATACAGTTAAATTAGGTCTTAATAAGGGGTAGTGCATCCTAAAATCAATTATCTCGCTCCTCTTAATAAGAGCAACTAATTAGTAGGTAAATTGCCACAGTTCCCCTTTTATCCTACAGTTTTTACAATCTTGTGGAGGAGATTAGGCTGAGGAAATTACTCCCTGGTAGCTCTGAGAAATTTTAGGGCATACCTTAGAAAATGTTTTTTCTAAACTAACTGCAGTACAGAAAAAAAAAAAAAAATAGAAATGGAGAAAAAACCATTTAATTTCTTGATAATTTTGCCCAAGTTGCTTGTGTGAGGACCAAAACAAACACAAGCAAGGTGTTGTCCTGCCTGATGCACCCTATTAATGTACAGTGAGTTTCTGCCCTGGCATTTCTTTCAGTGCAGTTACCCAAAAATGGCTATTTTCTTCATGGAAATTTTTCCAGCTGCAAACAAGGGATAGTTCATGGCCCATAAGTACACTCTTTACAAAATATAGTTTTAGGTGGAGAATCAGAATTCCAAAGCTGAAAATTATTGACACACCATACAAAAGTGGTGCAATGCTTATGGGAAAAACCAGGCTTTATCCATAGCTGCCAAAATTTTTACGTGTTTATAGCAAATAAATGTTGCATTTGAGATTCCAGACTTTTAGTTAAGACTTCCAGCTTCCTCAAATGAAAGTTTCTTCCATTTTTAAGCTCTGTTTCTAGTTACAGAAACCTATCTGCTGGAAGATACTCATGGATAAAGGAGAGTATTTTGAGGATGCTCAAAATTTTCTCCCCAAGATTCATGTCTCAAATTACTACTGGACTTCTACTGACTTTGACAGCCTCTAATTTCATCCAATCATGTATGGCAACACACACTATATTGTTTTAGATTTGTCAAATTTGATGGTGCCTTGTTGATGTTTTGCTCTCAAAACATGGTGTCATTCTCTTTCCTTGGATAATTATTTTTGTTGTTGTTTTTTGTCATGGTTAAAAGTTTGAAGGGAACTCAAGGACACGCTTGTGATTAATCAACAAATGCAGAGGCTTTTTTTCATTCTTTTTCTGCTGCTACTACATCCTGCATATACTAGTCCCTTCACACTAAACTTCCTTGCCAAGCATGTCAGAGAGATTTTATAACTGTGAAAGTGTGATGTTTTTGCTTCGTTTTCCCTTATGCTTATTGTTGCAGCTTTTCTAGACACTTTCTGGTGTTAGTCATTAATGACAACACAGTGCCCCCGTTTAGGGAGTGAGAGGTTGCCGTCTGTTCTTTGTTTTTCCTCCCTGCTGCATTACTCATACTTTTTGTGGAAGGAAACGTTCTGCAGGCAACCATTCCTCCCTGAGAGACTTGGTGAGACAATGTAGGCTGTGACATCTATTTCCAATTCAAACACTTACCCCAGCAGCTCAGTTGGTGACCTCAGCAGTGCCAGAAGTGGGAGAAGCAGCCCTCCTGTTTGACTTTGTCCTGGGACAGGCAGTGACATGGGGGATGTCTGCCTGTCCAGACAGTGACACTGGCAGCAGCATCTCTGATCAGATCTGCTTGGTGGTGATGGGCTTAAGCAGCAGAGAACACCGAACCAAACGTGTCCAATTTCCTTCTGTGTTCCCTGGATATAACCACAGAATCCATACACAAAATGTTCCTCAGAGTGGAGGAACCCATATCTGTGCCAATGAAATCAGAATACACCTGCAGCTAGTGGGATTGAGGGGCTGGGACAGCACTCAACAAAAACCTCCTGTTAACACTGCTTTAGACTTGCTCTGGTACTTCAGGTGACTTCTCAAACTTTCTTATCTTTTGTGACCTTCTCAGCAGTGGAAAATTTAGGATGAGGTGGAGGTTTCTGTAACCTTCTATCCAATCTAGGTACAGTTTAAGCATCTACATTAAACCTACTTCTGCTGATGACCTCGTGTTAAGAGGACTGAAGGAAATAAAATGAATTAATAGTGTGGTTTCATGGCTCTGTTTTCTATAGATATGTGGATGTCAAATTTCTGGATGGACACTAGTGGCAAATTTTAAACTATTTTAAAAGCATATACTTTTTTGGTTTTTGTTTAATTGAAGTTGCAATCGTGGATTAAAGTCATAGAATGGTTTGGGTTGGAAAAGACCTTAACAATTGTCTATTTCCAACCCCTCTACCATGGGCTGGAACACCTTCCACTAGAAGTTAGGCTAGTAATCAGTAATGGAAAACTGTGGGCAGCCAGGGGAAAAGCCATTAAGCTTATTCCTCACATTCTTGCTTGCATGCTGAATTTATCATGTGTGCAAATTCTCCATAAAAAGTGAAAAAAAAACCTCAACATGCTTTGAAATAGAACTGGAGAATACAAAATATCAGAAAGCCTTTCCTTGATCTCTGCAGGTTAGATGTGGTTCAAAATGGGGACTCAAAGGTCATCACCTCCCACTCCTCCTTTTCCCCAGCTGTGCATTTTCTGTGAAGCTGGAGCCCAGAGGGGTCCCTGGAGCAGAGCTGGGTTTCAGAACCAGCTGTGCCCCCACACCTCAGAAGGGAATTCCTATTACAGCATATTCTGAATTGCAGCAATAGGTTTGGATCAAACCACTGTCACAATAAGTATTAGCAATAAGTATTATATCATATTAACAAGCTCTTTAAGTGGTAACAGAAGGTAATTTTACAGAGTGAAAATTAATGTTAGTTCCTAGTTTTTTTTCAATTTATTGTGTAGTCCTGACAAAATTATTGTACCAATTTTATGATGTCTTCTGCATTTCTCTCCTTTTCCTGGTTCAGGTAGGAGTCTTTGTTCTTGCAAAATTTTGAAGGGCTTGTGGCATGCCAGTTTGAGAAGTATCTAAGTTAGTATGTTTGCTTTTAAATTAAATTAATTTTTCCTTAATGAAGATTAGGTGAAGGGAAATAAGAGATATCTTTGTCCTCTTTTCTAGTCCCTATTTTAATAGCAATGCATCTTTACCCTGCCAAAGGGCACGGTGGACCCATGAATTCAGCAGGCAGGACAAAATGTCATGTCCAAAGACCCTCTCTCTTTGCCTCTCCTTTGACAGCTTTTGTGTGACACACAGCTCTGTGAAGGGAGGTGCCTTCTCCTCTTTGATTGTATTTGTAAATCGCTGAAGCAATTTTATGTAAAACTGAAAAAAATAATGGCTAAAATCAGCAACCTATGTTTGGTGTCAGGAATTATCAACTGAGCAGGTCTGTTCTGTTCCCTGTCATCTTGTCTCCTCAAAGGGGCTCGGACATTTTGCTGCTGTCACATTGCCATGGTCGCATCATGATTTACATCTGCAGCGT
Organism: Cyanistes caeruleus; assembly: GCF_971803275.1. Lineage (NCBI taxonomy): Eukaryota > Metazoa > Chordata > Aves > Passeriformes > Paridae > Cyanistes > Cyanistes caeruleus. The sequence goes on from NC_141715.1 coordinate 13,135,139, forward strand.
GTGAACAGCAGCACCGAGAGCTGTTTGACAAGTGGCAGCTTCCCTGGTAAACAAATCAGGGATGCACTTAGAGTGATTAACAGGGACTGCCAGCATTTCACATGGGGTTGGTGCCTGAAACAGCTTGCCCTAAGCAGATCTTCATCTTTAGGACTGGTGGAAGAATGAAGAAACAAACAAACAAAAAAATAAAAATAACCTGGCTTCAGGTGTAATACTTGTGTAGGGTTCATGTTTAATCAGTAGATTGTGCTAAATTATTGGTGGTGTTTGACCCATTGGCATTCTGTGGGTATTATTGCAAAATCTAAGACCAGGGATCTTTATTAAATAAGATTTTTCTGAGGCAGTCACTTGTTCTGTTGGGTAAGTAGAGGAAAGGAAATGTCAATAAACAATGAACTCTTTGCTGCAGTTACAGCTCTGACTTGGTGCACAAGAAGAATGGGCAACTTTGACATTGAGTGACAAACTTGCCCACAGGTACTGATTTTTATCCTATCTTTGATTATTTGTAATATGGATTTTTTTCATGCATTCCAACACAATGCTCATGTAAGTCTTGTCTGCTGTGATCTTGAGGTAACTTTTCAGAGCTTCACCCCTGGTGTCAGAGGTCTGTTTTAAGAGCAATGCTTTGACTTAAGGAAACACACAGGTGCTAAAGCAAAAATAAATTTGAATCATTAGGATGAAATCTCCCTGACATTAAGATGGAATGATCGCTGTAACAGTTGTTTATCATGAACTGTTCAGAATCCCACTCTTAATCTTCTATAATTCAACTTACAATGCTATTTAAAACCACCAGACCTCAAACCAGTGAGCTCCTGTCCTTTTCCATATCTGATTTGTTTAATCCTACATCAGTGCAAAGTGTGTGTAAAACATCACCAAAGAAGAAACACTGTGCAAGTATTTAAAAATAACTTTCAGTTGATATAAAGCACTACACAGAGGAACTGGTGACAGAAATAACCTGTATGGCTGCAACCTGGTGTTTATTATTCATGAAGGGTTGTTAGTTCATCTGGAAATGTTCTTTGCTAGGTTTGTTGCTTCCCTACACACACCTGTGTGATTTGTCTTCCTATTCCATATCTTCTCCTCAGTGACAATGAGTTGTGCTGATTTAAAGGCTAAGATTGAGATCAGAACCAAGAGACATCACAGGTTGAATGTTTTTATGTATTCATCTTTTCAGGAAGAATTTGATTCCTGTCCTCCCTCTCTTCTTTGAGATAAAGCCTTCTAGCCTCCCTGGGAGTCTGGGGAAAAACAAAAATGTCAGCAGCTGTTCAACAAATTATAAATTTTGCCTGAATTTAAAATTTAATTTAAAATAATCTAACCTTGACTTTTTAATGCTAGAAAGTTTGATGTTTCTTTCTACATGAACTTCAATTTACTTTCCACATTGATAGATGGCTATAAATATTCTTTACTCTGTTGGCTGTTAATAATTTCATGTTTCATCTCCGTGCTTTGGGTAAACAGAGCCATGTAAAACAGCAACTGAAGAGTAACTTCCTTATCCTGTTGTTTCCTTGCTGCTGCAAGCATTTCATTCCTTGGTGGTTTTTTTTTCCTATTGTTTCTCACTTTCCTATTGTTTCTCACAGATCTACAGTTTGTCTTCTCTTTTCCCTCTTCTTTTAGTTTTCCCTTTTTTCCTCTCAATTTCTCTTTAATTTTACAGCCCCTCCTCAAAACACACCCCTGTAGCAATATGATTATGAATGTTCCTCTCTATTCATTTTTCTGCCCCAAGCCCTGGGGATTTGCCCCTCTCCAGAGGGAAAGCTCATTACAACCTGAGCCAAGGGCAGCATGTTGCAGTCAGATTAAATTCAAACCTCTTCCATGGCACTCCTCTGGGGAGGGTAATTTTGGCCCTACACTGCTTTACTCAGTGAAATAATAACACTTTGCCACGCTGCTCAAGCTCCTTGGCTTTGGGGAGAAGGCTGTGGGGAGCAGGATGGAGGATGGCACAGAGTAAAGCTGGGAAGGGAGATGGCTGTGGCAGTTCCTGGGTTGTTTTTCCACTCTCAGCAGCCTTTTCCCGTACACAAGTGTGTGCTCTACCTGTGGCTGCAGCTGTCACACAGCTGGGTAAATGTGTAAATAGTAATTGACTCATCTTGACCCATTGTTCCATTTCAGAAACAGGTTATTTAACAAATGAATGTCAAATGCTTTCCCCTAATTCATGAATTGCACTGCTACTGCATGGGAAGTGTTATGGCTCTGAAGTTAGAGTTCCATAACAGAATCATAGTGAGTATGTTACCATCCATTATGGCCATGACAAATCCTGCCTCAATACAACACACTCACACAGGAATCTTAGATTATGAGGTTTTTTTCCTTTTGGAAAGCAAGGATGTGTTATACATTGACCAGTCCCATTTGATGCCCTCAGGAGAGTGGAAATACTCTGTACAATTCCAGTTCCTGAATGTTAGGCTGGATGTTACCCACACTGCTGCAGTGCCTTTAGACTTTCATTTACACAGAAACACTTATCAGGATAATTTATTCAGCACTTTTCACTTCATGTTACAGTTGTATTATCTGAAGACAGAATTACATAATGCACTCTCAGATATTAATATGGATTGTTTTGCTGCAAAATGTGTGCATGCTTTGCCATCAGATATGGGAAATACAAAAACAAATGTAGAAGGGCAAATGTATCAGACATAAAGCTTTTATCTTGCTAAGGAGTTCAGAAAAAAAAATAAATTATTGTAATTCATGTCCTTATTTTGATATATTTCTACTTTGGTCAGTGGCCAATTTTATGATCCAAGCACCGAATGTGTGCAGTTTTCTAAATGACATGTATTTAAAGCTGGATGCTCATCTCCTTTTGTGAAGACCCCACAATGTTCTGAAGGATGGAGAGGTTCTGGGCTGTTTTCACGGGGAGAGGTCTCACATCAGAAGTTGTTTCCCTTTCACAGCTTGTGGTGCCTCTCCCTCAGCCGGCTCCTGCGTCACCGCGAGCTCTGGGAGGCTCTGCTGCCATCGATTTCGCTTTAGCTGCACCACTGTAATACTTTAAGCTTTCTAGACTCCTGCTTTTTTTTATCTTTTGAGTACAGATGCAGATTACACATCTCTCCCTTCTCTTGTGCTTACAGTCTGCTGCAGAGAAGGGGGATGCACACTTCCACTAGTCATGAGCCAAAAGCTGTCACAGCAAAGATCTTTTTCGCCTGTCTGTATATGTATGTTTGTATGTTTGGACATATTACCCAAACTCAGAAAGGAAACACTTTGTTCTTCCAGCTCTGATGACTTTGAATCATTTATTTGCTGAAGCTCTTTGTGTCTGTCTGTCCTGTATTGCCTATCTCATTTTGAGGGCATTCTGGTATCAAGGAATCATCACTGTGAGTGCCTGCAGAGCAGTTCCTCTGTGGAAAAGTGATGTTGTTTATTCCAGTTCCAGTAATCTTTGGGCTATCATTGTGTTTAAAGAGGTTTTTACCCAAAGGGGAATTACAGTCTCATATTATAAGGCTCATTTGGGTCCTGATCCAAGGGAAATTATTATTCCAATGCTCTGAAGAACTGACAGATGTGGCAGTATTGCTGTCCTCACTTGTACAAAGTAATTTTCATATGTTTGCCCCCTGACCTTTGTCTTTATCATTGATGTTGGATTTATCCTTGCCAGCTGCCCTGTCTGGAGTTCTCAGCTTCCTTTAAATGTTGCTTGACATTTTGTCCATTCCTTAACCAAGTCTGAAAGGTCAGGGACTACTAACACATTTAAGGTAATATTCTCCATATTTTTGGGTCAGAATCTTTCCTTCTTTCCTCTTTTTTAAGCACAGGATTTAGTGAGACGAAATCAGATACTGTCTTTGCAAAGATAATCCTGTGTACTCAAAGAGGAAACAAATGACTGTGAACTTTAAGAGGTATGGAATCATGATTTGAATACTATGGATTTATTTCCTTTTAGTAGTTTGAGACATAGGTGTTCACATTTCCAATTCATTCTTCACAACCATGATAACAAAACAACTTCTGTTTCTATCATGCAAGTTTCCATCCTGCGCAGCTGTTGTGTAGGAGAGTCTGAGAAATAAAACCATCCATTTTGTGAATTTGCAATACCTTTATGGGGAAGAGGAAGCAGGTTCTGTCCTGCATTAGGTTGTGGATTTTGTTTGTTTTACAAAATTAACAACATGGGCAGATTTGTGTCTTGAGTAAATTTGTACATTCTTTCTAAACTTGCCTCTTGTTTAGGTCACTACCGCATTTGAGCTTCTTGATTTTTAATTTTTTTATTATTATTTTTTGCTCAAAAATTAAGCACAGATCTACTTCTTTTATTATCTATGGGGTTTATATTCAGCTCAGAAATGCAAATAATATTAGGAATGAAATGAAGAGAAATTATATTTACTATAACAGCTTAAACACAACATTATTCTTATTTGTGTCACACATGTATGTAAAACCTGGATATTTAAAATAATTTAGCCATATTTCTTCTGTTTATTGGCCTAAAAAGAAATAATCTATAATTAAGTGAAGTACTTAATTTAAATATCTCACCTTTAAAAATCAGTTCAGAGTCAATTGCTACTGTTTGCTGTTGGATTCAAGGATTGGTTGGATTTCAGCATCCTTGAAAACTATTCAAAATAAGTCTGCCCATTTTAACTTGTGAAATTTTATGTACAGATCTGCATATGATTCTGTTTTCTGTGTATTCTATTGTGGAACAAAACAACTGACCACAAAAGAGAAGCTGCATTTCTACAATAATTTTAACTTCATGGTAGTTTTCTTCCACAGTTTTCCTGCAAAAAGTCATCATAGCTCAAGTCCTTAGAGCCACAAAATGGTCTTTTTCTATGCAAGCCTTGCAGTTTCAGATTACAGTTTATCAAAGCAAGGATATGAGTATTTGCAGTGTGGTCATTGCTCATATGATGTGGGAAGGTTCCTTCATTCATTAGTCAGTACACAATTTGTAGGAAATTGGTGAATTAATGTCCATTAGCAATTAACAGATTTTGAATCTTTAGGTATCTATATCAGATAAATCAAGCTTTTTCTTCAGTCTTATAAGGAAACAAATACATGGTATTCACAAAATCAGCTGTAATCATGCTGATTACTGCTGACTTTTTTTTAATATCTTTCAATGGATTAGTTTTGTTTAGGTATTTTTTTGAGGTAGGAATATTCTGCAGTGTAAATCTAAATATGGAGACACAATTATGCTGAACAATGAGGAATAGTATCTCTCATGTCACTGTAATGAAAGCAACAATAAATTCTACTTGCCCCTTCTGACTGGCTGTAATTACAGCATTGGCTGCAATTCATTTGAAGAAAATTGTTTTGGGTGTTTTACCAATATAAATTATGACAAAAATATTTATGAAACTACTTAAGCAGCTTGTCAAAAATGTGCCTCCTCTGATAAAGAGAAAAAAATGCCATTGCAGAGTTCACATGGTGATTTTTAGGCTCTTCTTTTTCAGCATCCCTGTTCAGGAATTTAAAATAAAAAAAATAGAAATAATAATAATAATAAAAAAAAAGATTATGTATTGCTTTGTTTATCTTGTCAAAAGATTATCTTAGTGAAATTTCATAATGAACATAGGAAAGTTCATCAGAGGAAAATGGAAACTCATACAACGGAGAGGAAATGAGTGTGGAGTAACAGCACTGAGACCTTTAGGCAAAAGTGGGAGAACAAATGAGATGTTAATCTGCACTGAGATAGCTGAGAAGTGGTCAGCAGCACATATAAAATGTTCTCAGTTCGGGGCAGGGGAAAAACCCTTTCAGCATGAGCTCATGAAATAATAAACTCAAGATAGCACATTACTGATAAGTCTGATCAATTATAATCTGCTTAGAGAAAAGCAGGGTAGATAAGGGAGCTAGAATCAGATTTAGAGCACAACAATGCCTGGGAAATAGCAGCTTCATTTGACATTTTAAGGGATGCATTGTTCCTCTACCCAACTACCCTGCAATAAAGCGACAAGCTTTGTTATTACAGCATGAAGATGCTGAAGGCCAAAATTTTCTAAACTTTCCAGGCAGTTTCTTTGAGGGGTATTAGATGAGCTGCATGATATATTCCATTTTCATACAGTGCCCTCAGAGTGCAGCCACATGCACAAGTATCTTCATAGTTTTCCTTTGGTGTTTTGGAAGGGATTAAATGTTCATTTAATGTTGACTATCCAGGTGACTTACCTGGTTTTATTCAGAAGAAATTAAATGGAAACAGCAAAAAGGCAACTTAGATCACACACATATTTTATATACCTACATGCAAATTAAACTAATGGTACATTCTTCCTACATGTGATATGTATTTCGTACCCTTGTTAGAAATTAAAGTTTTCAAAGTGCCAGGGAAGTATATCCCCCTGAGGAACAGGCACAAACAAACTCTTAAACTTGAGTCCATAAAAATAACAAAATTACAGTCATTTCATCAGTGACATAATTTGGAATCTCTTAATAAAGAATTTAAAATATAAGGTCAACAGGAATAGTTCTTACCCAGAAAAGAAAATATTTTTATAATCTTTTATCAGCAATCTCTTGAAGGTAACATTGATTTTTCTATGCTATTAACAAGATTTAATCTCTTGGCACCATCTCTGGTAACTTGTTGGGCGTTTCATCAAGCAATAAATAGAAAAGTGAATCTATTTGACTCAGTTTGTCATATCTCATGTTTGACACTGTTTGAGTTGCCTAGTGCTGTTTTATTAATTATGTTCATTGTAATCCAGCAGCAGCACACAGAAAGCATATTCACAGGGAATTCAGCTTCAGCTGCAGTACCATAAGCTGCTAGGTAAATGAAAATAACAGAGCTCAGGAAACATTAAAAATGTAGCTGTCAATTCAAGGCCTGTTCATCACAGAAAAATGCAGACTAATGAAACAGAGAAATGATGACGAATACGAGCAAATCCATTTTAGAAGTCATCCAGAAAAGCTCCCACTCGGTAATTTCAGGAGTGATTGAAAGAAGTATGTGTAGTTCAGCAGAAATGAAGGTGGTGGTAGCATTGTTTGTATAATTGGTTATGTCAGCTATGAGGGAACTGGATATAGAAGAGGCTGTAAGCATGAACTATACCTTTGAATTTTTTTCGCAATCAATGCTCCTGAAAAGTAAAAGGAAATGAAAATCTTAAGAAAATGAAAGCAAGAAAAGCCCCATTATATTATATGAAAATATATTCTTGTATAAAAGCTTGTCATACCAAAAGGAAAAAGGTACAGGTTTCCTTTCTCTGTTTGCTGAAGTGATGTGCAAAGCTGTTAGATTAACCAGTAAGCAGAACAGTTTATAGAAATCATTACAGCCAGAGGTGTTTCTTACAAAAATACTTGTTCAAAACAAGCTTGTTATATAAAACAGACTGGCTGTTTGTCAGGCTTTGTCAGAAAAGGACCAAGATAGCAAACAAGCTCTATGTTCAGAGCAGTCTTGCAGGAACATGCTTTGTCTACAGTTTGAATTTACAATTTTTAAAAATGTGAATTCTGAAACTATAGAAGAAAAGGTGGTAGGAGGCCCTGGAAATAAAGATCTAAATATTATCCTATCATTTTAAATTGTTTCTTTCACACTGAAATGTGTTGAATAGGTTGTAAAACTAACACTCCCATTCTGACCTTTCTTCTTTCACCTAGTTTTTCTGTCTCTGGTGTGTTTTATTGACTTTTTTTCAATATTAATCATAGCCAAAACAAATAAAGCAGTTAATATCTCAGCACTTCGCCCTCTTCTTCCTCACCTCTCTCAAAAAATCAATTATTGTTCAGATCTGCAAGCCAGTTTGGGACTTGTCCTCTTGCCTATTATGTTAAAATCTCTCAGTATATCCCTCAATAGAATGTCTACATGATTTGCTTCATCTTCATTGACATCATCTGTACTGATACACCATTCTTTGCCTTGGTTTCTCTTCAGTCTCTAATAAAGGCAACAAATTACTTGTCTGACCTGGCAATTTGTTAATACTATCTCAGTTATTCTGATCTTAAACTGTGTGATAGCAAACCCAGCCTCAATTCTATGCTGTTCATGTAATTTATTTTTTTCCCTTGAACCTGCCCCAGGTTCTTTCATGAATCTTTTTTAGTTAGTTTTATTTGTTCCTGAAGTTTTGTCCATTATCTTCTCCTATTGAGCCCCTCAGTATAAAGGACCACTTCTTTCTGAATCTTTGGAGAATACCACCCAGATTTAATGTAGACGAAATGTTGAGTATCAGTTCCAGTCTCAACAGCTCTGGTGCTTTTGCCAGTTTAAGATAGAATTTTAAAAAAGGACCTTGTCTCCTTACAGAAAAGTTGTCTGTTCTGCACTGAAGTGTTTTGGGATGGCAAATCATGTCCTGAGTACCAACTTTTCATATTTCTATGGCACTGCAGTGGACTTTAACATTTTTCAGTGTAGCCATTAAACCCCTTGGGGGGAAAAAAAAAAAAAAGTAGAGCAACCTAAATTGATAATTTGCATATTTATCTAAAATTTATGAAGATTAAAATTGTATAAATCAGTTTCAGTATTTCCAGTGAAAGCAAAGGATTGGCAGCAGACTGCATGAAGTCATCCAGGAAGCCTGCCTTTATCTAGAAGTTTGAGGGATTATGCAGGCAAAAGTCACAAGTTTACCACCCTTTTGTCCCATTCCACTGACCCAGAGATGCTCTAGTTAGCTTCACTTTCTTATAGTTTTCAGCTATTATATCCATTTTGATTACTTTTTGGAAGAGGTAAGGATAAGATGGGTGGGCTGAAACACGTAAGGTTTAGGTTATGGCTGTTGAGGAGCAAATTTGAATGTGGCATCAACAAATCTTTCCACCCTCCTTTCTCTGAGGTTCGGATTCACATGCGTACACACTCCCTGTCATCTTCTGCACCAAGCCCATGGGGTCTTAAACAATATTTTAGGTAACATGCTAAGCATTTAATTTTCTTTAGAAGAACCCAATTATGCTGGAAATTAATAATTAAAAATTATAAATAGAATAAAGAAGAAAACATGAATATTATATCCTACGGCAACATTTTTCAGCATGATGTGTGGGGAATTAGGTGCAAAAATCCCATTTATGTTAATGGATCTTGCGTGTCTAATTCCTCATATAGCACAGTGCAAATTTACCCCCTGGTGTCTTTGATGGTACAGAGGACCAGCACAGAGGGGGAGAAGAGTGATTTATTTGATGATCTGTCAATCATAATGGCAACCACAGAAAATTGCAAAGCTGATTTTAACCTCTCTAGAAACAGCTAGTTAGACCATATGCCTTTTTTCTCTTGCCAGATGTCATCATTCATCAATTTCTCATTAAGAAAATGGCACTAAAAAAAAAAAAAGGGCTATAGCTTTGTCCTTTTTTTTTTTGTCTATTTTTTTTTTTTCTTTTAATGTCCAGAAAACCAAACTGTAAAACCCAGGATGAGGTAACCTGTTTCAGAAATGGAAATACTCTATGCCCTCTAAGTTTTGCAACTACAGCTCAGTCTGTAGTGCTCAAACCTGTCACGTAGTTTATTAAAAAGCTTTTACATATTTACAATATTTCCAAACTCAGAGACCATTAAAAAAAAATCTATTTATTCTGATGACCCTTAAACCTGCAATGTAATCTAGATATTCAGGGTATCATCCAAAGTTTCTATTTCCTTTCTGTGTCACTGACCTGAAGGTCACAGATACCTACTTGAGCTCATTCAACCCATGTGGGTAATAAGAGTCTCCTCTGCTTGTTGTTCTCTGTTTGGTATTTTAAAAGAACCAACCAATAAACAAAAATCACTGACAGGTAACAAAGATGTTGGCATCAGAATAATACATTATTTTTTCTTATTGTCTTGAAGGCTATCAAGAGTCCATGTACAAAGAAAGCTTTGTAGCTAAGTTGTTATTTTTACTTCTACACTGGTTAAACTTAAATATAGCTAAATGAGGGGGGGTTCCCCTTGTTTTTAGTTTGGTTGGTTTGGGGATTTTTGTTTTTTTTGTTTGGTTGGGTTTTTTGGTGGTTGTTGCTGTTGTTTAATTTATTTTTTTTTTTCTCAAATATGTGCTTAAAGCGTCCTGGAGAGCCACAGGACATCGTTTTCCAAATATGACATACCCTCAATTCTAAATAAAATCATCATGTTGTAAGTGTTTGGTAGGCTGCTCTTAAACAGCTGTTTTGTTATTAATATTTTATTGCCCTACATTTTCCAAGATATTTTGACACTTGCTATTATTTCAAATGCAGCTTTTCTTGGAGTTTTTAATGGTTTGTATATATCTCTAGACAGTTTCAAGATCTTGAAGCTGTCATAACATGTTAAGTAGGCAAATCAGCTAACACAGTAGTTTTAAGAAAGATAATTTTCTTTGCATAACTTCAATCTGCATCATTTTGCATGACTTATTAACAGGAGCTGACTCATTGACAAACAAGGCATCTAGCTTATGGAATCGAGAATGGTTCAGAGTGAATGTCTTCAAAAAGCTAAGCACTGATCAAAATTCTGAATTTTCTCTTGCTGACAGACAGTTCAGAACGTGCAGAGGCTGCTTGTGGTTAAGATTTCATTGGAAAGCTTTCCACGAGTATATTACAGTTTTGATATATATAAAGTGTTTGTCTTTACAACTGTGAGGCCTTTATGCATTCAGCCTCAGTGCTTGAAATCTAAATTTCTAAAGGCCATTTATGGGGCTGTAGTTGCTTCAACATTTTAATTTTCTTTTTTTTCTTCATTTACTCCTCCCATTCCTAGAGTAAGTGGGACAGTGCAGGTCAGAGTAATGGTGAAAACAAAAAGTTGTGACTCTTTTTGCTTATAAGCAAGCCCTGTGCATTTGGTCAAAAACGTGCTCTGCCATCAGGTTGCACTGTGGTTAACCTGTGCCCTTCTGCTGGACGCCCTTCCCAGGCTGAGAGAGGATTCACAGCCTGACAGAGCTTCAGGCTGAGGCTCTTCCAAAGCCTGCTGATTGCTCTGGCTGTGTGTGGTGATTGGGTCGCTGATATGAACTGCTATCTCAAAGCAGAATGCCAAATTCTGTTTGTTTAGGGGCTTGTGTTAGACAGAACATCTGTCCTAGAGGTGAAAGGATTAATGTTTTATCTACTGAAGCAGGCCTCAGTCTTCCCTTTAATATAAAATGAATCACAAAGCCAGTAAAGATTGAAAAGTGTTTTCACTTCTTGTGCTTTACAGCAAAACAAAAGTTAGCAAGAACTGTTGCTGTTCTTTTCTGTCTGGTTGTTTGTCAGGTGCTGTGATAGCGACTTCAGAAGAGTAACTGACTTCTTCCCTCCACTCCAGCAGATGGTGGCTGTTTTGAAGCTTCATATGAAGCTTTAGGAGCAACCACCCTAAATCTGTGTTTGAGAGTTTTCATGAAAAGCAAAGAAAAAGCTGCCTGCATCCTTTGAATGCAATTAAGAAGGTAGGAGTTGATGCTAAGTATTGGTCCTTTTTCAAGTAACAATCTGCATTAATTTCAAAGGCAATGTGCAGAAGTAAAGTCTTGAAGACTGAATTTTTAACAAATAAAGATTTTGATATTTAAATCTTTCTAACTGTCATTTTGCTCAGTAGAAAGGAAGCAGCTCTTCCCACTAAATATGATTTATCAGGAGGACTGAAGTTTAAAAGTACAAATGAACACATTTGACTTTTTAAATATTTGAAGAACTAACATAACTTAAGCTACCTACATGACGACACTGACTAAAGAGAGGTTATCTGTTTTATGTGTATGCATTACAAGAATACACATAGAGCCCAGTTTTACCCTGCTGTGTGCAGTGCACTGCCCCAGTGACACAAAAACCAGGTTATTGGATGTTGAGCAATTGAAGGGTTTTTTGTTGTGAAAGTTCTGTGCAGAACTGGAGCAGAAAACATTCTTCAGGCAGCAGAAGAGTGATGGTGGCACTGCCCTGTCAGTAATCCCAGAGGCAGAGAGGGCCCTTGCAGCCATCAGACCCTGGGCTGGGTCTCAGTCCTCCCCAGACCCTGCACAGCCCACGGTCCAGCCTCCTCTGCCAGCCCCCTGTGTGCTGAGGATGGGAAACAGGAATTACAAAGCTGGGAGAACTCTGATGTGAACATCCAGAGCCACACCTGAGGTTCAGAGTGTCTGTAGAAGCTCAGCTGCAAGGTGCTGGGTGGCAGCATTAGGTTCCTCCTGGGGTCCAGCTGCAGCAGTGGTGGCTTTGTGCTGATCTGGGCAGTGACCACGAGCCTGGTTTGAGGTGTTGGCTCACTGGGGCTTTTGATTCAGAATATGATGTGTTGAGTTCTGTATGTGATTGTTACCATGCACTTTGTCTGCCTTTAAAAAACTATTTGGCTTTTATTCGTGTCCCTGCATTTTTATTATAGTTTGTATTATAGTTGAGTAGGATGTCTGTTGTCTTTTTGATCCTTGAGCATTTTATGAATTATATCATTATTAAATGGAGGAGGCAAGAAGAGGGAAAAGGAGAAGAAGCACAGTTTACTTAAAAAGTAACTTGTCAGGCTCATTTTGAAACCTTTTAATAATCCACTTATGGGCATAGCATGTTGGCTCAGTGGAGTAATTGTGCAGTCTGTTAGCCCCCCTGCTCCGAAGGCATTCACCCCAGCATTGATGTTGAGGTCAGTGCTTCATTCTGGTCTTGAGAGATAAGCATCTGAATTTTGATTTATTTCTCTTTTCTCATAAGTGGGGAAAAACCCTCGAGTTTCCAATGGCTGTCAGCAGACCAGTTCAAGTTAGGTAGTTTCTGCCTGAATACAGGAACAGAGAAGACTCCAGATAGTTAAGTTTCTTCTCTGTTAGATATTTATAAGAATAGAAAATTCATCTGAATTTGATTTTGTGAAATTGTGAAAAAATCAGCTGCCTCATTAAAACAATTTCTGAGAACTGTGAGGGAAAAAAAAAAAGGAGTAACAGCAGCAGTGTGGTGTTTCCTTTTCCTGGAATTAGATGTGCAAGCAGGTGAACATCTCACATATATGTATATATATATATATATGAGATATATGTATATATATATATATATACACAGCAGTCTGTGGAACAAGGAACAGTAGATTTTAAGTACTGTTATGTAGTTTTGATGTCCCATTCATTCCACCTACTTGTCATGCCCCACACCTAGAAATGCAGTCTCTACACAGAGATTAAAGCAGAATCAATACAAAGCAAATAGAATGGCCATTTTCATCTTTTATCCCAGCTCTTTTCCGTTCTGCACTAATTTCAATGAATCACTTCTGAAATCACTTCTGAAATTATGTTCTTGAAAGCAAGAGAAATTTTTCCTCTCATATTATTTTCTGAAGTTCATTGTTCTGGGGAGGTGGAAGATTTAAAATGCTGTATAGGAAATACCACACCACAAGTTCTACATAGGTGTAATAAACTTGATTGATTTTTTTTTTTCCTTTAATGTGTTTTAGCTAGAGATATGGGGACCTAGAACATAAGGATTACTTCATATTCTATCATCAGTGACTTCTGATAAACTTTGAACAAATGTATATGTTGTTGCTCTCCATTTACACCATTTTTTTATATGTATTATTTTTGACTGGAGATCTGAGTTTTTTAGAGTCCTTTGAGGTGAGAAATCCATATGCCAAGGGTGATGAAGCATTCTACCCTAATAAATAATGAAGATATTTTTGTGGCTTGTTTACAGAGCAGTAGATGCCTATTCACACTGGACATTTTATCTGAGGGTCATGATCACCAGAAGTGTTCCAAGCACTTATGAAGTGTTAGCTGCAGTCAAGAGCAATTCATTTCCTCCTGTGTCAGCAGTGGTTTAATTCCTCTAAGGAGGGGAGAGAAAAGCACTGGAAATATTTACTATTTTTAATTGCTCTCTGCAGCTGAGTTACTTGTAGATGGAGCAGTATAAACATGAGTTGACTGACAGGGCCATGTTTTGCTGCCTGGCACTGGAGGAACTGGATTCACACAAGGACAAACCAAAATGGGAAACAACGAAGGAACCTGGATACACAAACTGTTTTTAACAGGGCCTATCACTGGGCTGTGGTTTGAGACGTTTTCTGAAGATTCATTCATGCCTTTAGTACCATCAGGTACAGCCTTTTCTTTCTGTGCTCGATGGAGCCCCTGGGGCTGTGACCTGTCCCTGGTGTTCCCTGCAGGTCCCTGCCACTGCTGCCAGAGCCAGGGCTCCCCTGTCAGCACAGGGACTGTCTCAAATGTTGGCTCCCAGCACACACCAGCTTGTTCTAAGAGATTCTTGGGGTGCTCAGGCCTGGAACTCTCCAGTCTTACTTTTTTCTGCCCTTAAACTGTGTTTTAACCTTTTCTCTATAGTGACAATCTAGTGCCTGGATGTGGAGATAATTTAGGGCATGGATATAATCAAAGAATTGCTGGGTAGAGAGGCTGTGTGATGAGGATGATGATGTAGATCACTGTGTGTTTGTAAGAGCACAGAAGTAGCCCAAGGGAAGGGCACAAGCAGTCAGGGAGGGTGTTCTGGTGGAATCCTGGCTTAAATTGACCAAAACCGCTGTGCAATCTCATGCTCTGCATGTCAGTCCTCATATGCATCAGCACAATTGTTTCTTGGAGACTCAAGGGTAATGCAAGGACAGAGCTGAGGTTTGCCCCTTAAGGAGCTGAATATCATTTCACACTATCCAGTGTTTAATTACCACCTGCAGATGAACATTTTCCAATAAAGAGCCCAGGAATGAGCTGCAATCCCCATCTTGTTCATAGTGAGTGCATTGCTTAGAGAAGAAAAGCTGCTATGGACAGAGAACATGAATCCCCTGAGAAAATGAATCTCCAGCTAAATGTAAGCTACAAGAGTAAACCAACAAAGCTTTGGGTGAATGTTATAAATAAATCAATCAATCTTAATTTCTAATTTGCATGAGGGATTAATTAAAAAACAAACAAACAAAAAAGCCCCAAAACAACTTAAAAAATAATAAATGCAATTTTAAATCTTGGGATTATAAAATAAAATAAAATAAAATAGACAATGGATATTCATCTAAAATTTTGCTTGCATAAGGTGATTTGGTGCCGTGTAGTCTCTTCCAACCCACATAATCAGAACTTTGAAAGTACCATACTGACAGGGATGAGGTATGCAGGTTGGTATTCAGATCCCTGATATATGTTCAAATAATGCATTTAATTGAGAGGATGGTAAAGTCCTCTTTTATTTTTCTTTTCCTCCTCCTTTTCTTTTTTATTTTTTTTTAACAAAGCAAGAAAACAGTCTTTGCAGGACTCTAGGGACGTGTGATATGAATGAAAGTGTAGATTTGAATGTCCCTCCACTACAAGAGACATACTGATCTTTTCAAGTCTCTGTGTGGATTGATCTTTGAAGGACAATATGAAAAATTTTATTTTTTAATGCTTTATTTTCGTCCTAAATTAATTTCTTCTTCTCTAACTCCTCTTGACTATTGAATGAACCCAAGGGTAAATGCAGATTCTGTTTTAATCTTATTTTGCATAATATATTTGCACATTGTGAGTCATGGTACCCAGAAGGAAAGAAGCAGTGTTTAATTATATAATTCTAGAATTCTTTCTGCTAACTTTAATATTTTGATTCTATTCATTTGTAGCATGTTAACAACAAAGCCATGTTTTGAGATATGTGTTGACTAATAGGCACTTTCACTTTGAAGAATATTGCTGTTAAGTGTTTGTGGCCTTTCAAAAATGCTGTGCAATTTTTGTTTATTTTTGTTGCAGCCAGATAGCACAAATAACAACAAATATACATGTGTGTGTTTTAAACAAAATTGTGCCTGCAAATGGGTATTTGTTGTACATGAGATCTCTGTGGCAGGCAAGATTTCTTGGTACAGATGTGGTAGATCTTTGGTTTAATCAGATTTTGAACAAGCACGAGAAAGTTTAAAGCTGCATGAATGTTTCCCCTGAAAGCTTGCCCTGTTTCAGAGCAGGCAGTGCTGTTTGAGTCTCTCCACTGCAGTATTGACAGCACGAGGTGCAGGATGGTGCTCAGCCATGGGGCTGAGCGTGTCTGGGGCCCCTGGTGCTCCTTCCTTGGCAGCATCAGTGCAGAGACTGATGTGACTGATGTGCTCCAGGGCAGATTGCTGAGATTGGTGGGACTTCAGTCCAGTTAACACTGCAGCTGAAAAAGCTGACTCTGTAAAAGGGTAAGAACTTGCCCAGAATGGGCTCTTCCTGCACGTCTGTGCCTAAGTTCAAATGTGTTTCTTACAAGCATTGAGACTGAGAAATCTTAATTTTGTTCTGTTTCTTGGTGCATTTGGTGAGTGCTCTCCATACAGTTTTGAACAACTCTAACTGCTCTGAAGGAGTAGCTCTGAAACACTTTGCTGAATGGAATCCTTTGTGTCTGGGCTTCTCTCACACACGAGGGGGTGTGTGTGTATAAAATTAAAAAGAATTATTTGGCACAGTGTGCTGCATTTCAATTTAGCACGGATCTAAAGAGTTACTGTAGTCTGATTTATTGTAGAGACTCTGAAAAACGAGGTTTATATTGTCCTGAGCTATTTCAATGGTGTTGCTGGCATGACACTACAATCCAAAGGACAGAATATCAATCAAGCTAGGATGTACAGGAATGTAAACAAGCTTTAGAAAAAGCATCCAACAGTTTGTTAAATAGACCACAACAAAACAAGTCCATTATCATTGCAAAAATAGCTCTGAACTTAGTATGTCTAATTATCTGAATAGCTTGGAAAAAACATAATTAATCCATCAGCAGTACAGGGTAGTCTAATTCTGATACTGGATGGTGAGTTTTGTGATTATGCATATTTTTGTCAATATATTGGCATCTCCTAACGATGAATAAACATAAGATTTTAACTTTTTTTTCTCCTTATGGTATTCTTACTCTGGAAGAGTTTAGGAATGTAGTCCAAATCCCAAGATACTTTTTGTTTTATTAATATCAAATGTTCTTTTTATTTAATATTGAGGAAAGAGATTTTTCTTTTCATTAATATTGTTACCATTTTGGGAAGCCGCTTCAGGTTATTTTGCTGCCTCACCTATCACACCTTTGTGTTGGATGCTTTAAAGTAATATATTTTATTTACATTTCAATGATGCTGAGTGAGCCCACAGATGCTCCAGTGCTCTGTGCAGGGCTACCCAGTGCACTGTTGGCTTCAAGGAGTGTTAAAAGGAGTTGACTGTGCTCCTTTGCAAAATCAGGGGGAATGTGCAGGCATTCACCTCTGGCTGGTTAACCCAGCTCTGAGATCTCTGGGTATTTGCAGAGGGAGCAGGTGGTGAGGCTCTTGAGTCACTGTGGCATCTGCAGCAGGAGCTGGCAGGGTCAGTTTGCAGCTCTCTCTGAGAAGGTCTGGTGTCTTCTTAGAGAGTTTACATGGTTTCCCAAAACAGAAATTGTTCACTGGATTTATATATACACACCCATTAAGCCTCTTTGTAAGCCTTTTTAAATCTGGTTTATATTTCAGGTGGTACATTTTTTCCCATTTGCTCTTTCTGTTTGCTGTCTTTTCATACAGATAGTACTGAAACCCGCTGATCTCTTAAAACACAAACAAAGTCTTTGGAGTTTGCAAATCAAATAATATTGGGGAAGAAATCAATATTTATGTTTCTCCAAGTTACAAAAAATGTCAGTCAAACCAGTGCTGGAAAGTAGTTTCAGGTACTTTCTTCTATTTCTGTTTTATTCTGTATCCCTTACGTGGCCTCTACCACACCTGTAATTGAATCTCAACTCTCTAATGGCACCAAATGAGCACAAGTGAAAGAAGTTTATCCACATCTTGGTGTAAATATATTATCATTCACTTCACATTTGGCATTCATGACTTCAATTTGGCTTCCCACCTCTGTATTCTTCCATCTCCTGATATGACTGGCTCTGCTGCTTCCCCTGAGGTGAGCAAATTTCAGAGCCCTGAGCACTGTGTGGCATAGAATGGACAGACAGCAGCTCAACAAGACTCAGCTCTCCAAAATCAGCCAGCCATGGAGCTGTGTGTGGCGATGACACTTCATCTCAGCAAAGTGTTTTCCTAGTGGTTTACAGCTCTCATATCAGTAGGAGCCTTATCTAATTGCTCTGCTCACAGTATCTGCATGCATATCTACTTTTTTCACCCAAATATTCGTGCTAATGGCCAGTCCCTCTGCTTCTCAGCAGCTGAGACAACTGCACACTTCTGCCCTTTGCTGCTTGTCTGATTTGTTTCCCTGTGAGCTCCCTGGCTCTTGTGTGCAAGATATCTTCAAGACAAACTTCTGAGAGGATTGTGAATTTGTTGAGGGCATTAACATTGAAGCAAGCTTTTAAGATTTTATTATATCATGATATTTCTCTCTTTATTTCTTTTCCTTTTTTCCCTTTCCATATGCCCTTTTACTCTCACCCCCCTTTTCTTTTCCTCTTTTTACTATTTAGTTTCTGCTTTTCCAGAAATACTGTCCTTTGAATTTCTGACACATGTCATTGTCAGTATGACGAGGGGGATCAGAGAACAGAAACCTTTACTGTGAACTGAGTGGAAATGTTAAACAACTTTCTTTATAATGAAGCAAACCTTAGGGGTTTTTTGTTGGTGGTGGTTTTTTTGTTTTGTTTTTTTAGTACTCTCTTAATAACTGAGTTGAAGTTAGCTTGAATTTTGGAATAGAAAACCATGTATTTCACTGAATAAATTCCTGAGGGATTTGAGTCTGTTCTCCATTGATGATATTCTCAATGCATTATCTGACTCTTGTTTCAACTTGTGGGTGATGTCCTGGCCCCAAAGCAATTAATTCAGGCACACAACATTTTGATTGTTGCTCTGTTAAATGCACGTGTTCTGCTCATAGCCAGATCTGTCAAACTCCTTCCAAAATCTGTATTTCATCCTGCATGAATATCTCAATTGCAAGAAAGGTCTCTCTTGCTGCATTTCCAGGGCTGGTTTCCTGTAAGCCTGAAGAACTTAGCAAGTTTTTGGGTGTTTGGTTTTAGCTTTGGATTTATCAGCTGTGGGCCATGTGGTGAAAGTGCATACCATGGTCATTGTTTTAATTTCTTATCTCATGTTGAGATAGTGACATCCCATTTAAAAGGTACTATAAATACAAACTGCATGTGCCAAATTGTTAATATTGTGATGACAAACAGGAGATTTGAATGGGAAATATCACAGGGCTTCATGACTTCTTTAATGGCCAAGTTGTCTATTTGTTCCCATCTTAACTATAAGAAGAATTTAATTCAACTCAATGTGCTTGCTACAAACTTTACTTTATGTAAAACCCTGTTCCATGTCTGCAGCCCTGCTTTTGCCAGGCCCCTTATGTACAGTGTGCTTCTTGTTCAGAGAAATAAACTGTGGGTACCAGTGCCCCCATTCCTGATCACCAGCCATTTCTCCCCTTTTAGGTTCTTTGCATTTTTATTCAAGCAAGTTTAAACAGTATTTCATTAATTTCACTTTCTGTATCAGCTGTTCAGCCTTTGATATATTTTGTGGAATTGCCTCCCTGGTCTCAGGCAGCACCTGGCCCTGTTCTAATCTGGAGTCCAGCTCTGACTTTCACAGCCTCTCATTAGAATTTGGAACCAACAACTGTTTGTGTAAAATATGGAATCTCAACTCCTTTCCTCTGAATGAGTGTTGAACTATATAAGCTGCACCCAAATAGGTGGTAAACCTTTTTAAAGAGGCAGATTTAGTATTGAGGGAAAATGTGCTGATATTAAATGAGGGGATGAGAATCCATGGTTCTGTGGGACTACTGGAAAATGGAAAAAAAAGACTTTGGCAAACTTTTTAGAAATAAAAATCAGCAGTGGTTAAAAGTGTATGTTTGTTTTTTTTTTTCCCAGTGATCTGATCCATGGCAGCAGTTTAAGATTGTGCAAGTGAATCTTTTAATCTAGATGGTGGATGAATGGTGAAAATTTGATTTGATTTGATTACACTTCATTTAAGAGGATGAGTCACTGGTCCAACTATGAAAGGTCCTTTTTTTATCTGGAGGTTTAAACTGAGAAATATGTGGGCTAAAATGTCAGCATTTGCAGACTCACAGATAATGTGCAGGAAGTCTATAGAAGACTGCTCTCAGATGGTTCTTGACTCTTCATTTCCTAACCAGAGAAGTTCCTTTAATGTGTGCTTGGATAGTAACTCAACACAGATTTCTGGCAGAAAAATAAGTTGTGTTTTTGCCCTTTTGAAACAGATTTGACATTAGGTTATGCCTACCTTTTGTACAGACATGGTTTGGCAGGTCTTTGGAATTTCAAATGCTGTAAAATTCATGGAAAACAAGTATTCCAGGCTTTGGAGAGGTTTGTTGTTTTTTTTTTTTCTCTCAGTGACAGGGACAGGATTTCAGTTTGTAGTAAAACATTAAAAAAAAGGTTCAAGGAGTATTTATACTACTAGATGTTTTAAGGGAAATCTGAAATTCTGCAAGGTCTTTTTAAAGCATTAAGTCCTAGTATTACATTTTTTTACTGGTAACTTGGTAAATGTAGCAATGATACTGACTTTACAATACTTTTACAGGTGGTGGCATTCAGTATTGTTTGCATTAAAATAATTTGGTAAATTGAGTCTTTTTTCATTTGATTAAGGCAAAAATACTCAGTATAAAAGTTTTGAAAAAAGGTCTAGTCCTTTAGTAGCCTAAATCCCATTCATAATGACTTTAGAATGAAACCTTGGGGCTTTATTAATATTTTTAAAAATTTTCCACTAAAAATATTCATAATATAGGACATACAGGAAGCAAAACCTTTTTATTGACTTTTTAAAATCAAAACAACAATGAACAAGCAATTCAAAAGAGTTATTTTTAAATTTCAACAAAAGAATTAAACAATCTATTTTTAATATGTGCTGTGCATTATATTATTAATACTTACAGTTAAAGAATTTGAACATTACTTACATTGGTATCACCTGCAAGCTAAAATGATATTTATTCCTGAGGATAATAATATTTTTTTCTATTCCAGTGTATATGCAAGCTTCAATGAGAGCAGTGTTTAGATATTTCTTTTTCTGATATCAAAAAAAATTAAAATGAGTAAATGTCATGGGGAAAATATGGTTGTGCTAAATGCATCCAAGGGGTGTGTTGCAGATCTCACTGCTCTGTAACTTGTCTCAGGACTGGAAAGGGATGCTCAGCAATAGGATTCTGCATCTCTGGAGAACATTGATAGCAGGGCTTTCATCTTCTCAGTTAAAATAAAACATCCCAACAAACACAAAGCAAACTGAGGCAAAGGGAGGAGAACAGAGTGAAATGAGGGGACCATTGGTCCTTGTGAGGAGTGACCTGGGGGATGTTTCCCAAATAACTGAGTGCACTGAGTTAATTTTATGGAGTAACAGGAGCAGTTTTTTATAGTCTTCTCCCACGTTTTCTGATTAAATGTTCGTGTAATGATTTGCACAAAATGAGGAGGGTTGGAATTTTCTAGTACTTTTTCTCCACAGTACATCTCTAAGTACAGCTGCAGTTAGAAGAAGATTGTAAATCAATATGTTATTATTCCACAGATCATGTGTTCGTCTTTCTTCTTCTCTCTGAGTGCAAACATTCAGGGACTGTACCTGTTTGGTAGGAATGCATTGAAATCAGCACAATACTTGGGTCCACACTTCACAGAGTTGCTCACAGGCACTTGTTGCTGTTCTGTTGTGCAAAGAGAAATCACATGAGCATGGTGTTGTGATATTTTTTTCACAAAAGCATATTTTTCTATTCAGTCTAGGCTTTTTATACCCAATAATTATGTCAAAAGCATTCATTTAGTGGTAGCCTGATTTTCAGAGCTGCTGAACACAGTCATTTTTTCACTGAAACTGAAGAAAATGATCTGTTTTCATTATCTTCAAAAGTATGGCCAGATAGGCACAGTGGAGTGATCCTACAGTACAAGAGTGAGCTTTTTACTCAGATTTTGCTTTTTGCAGTTCAGAAGTGGCTCTTGCTAACTTATGCCAGTTTTCCTGGAGGAAGATTTGAGCAGTGATCAGTTTCCTAATGGATTTTTTTTTCTAAATTATTTGCATCTGGGTAGAAGAAATCTTTTCTCTTTCTAAATATTCTGCAGGACTCGGTTTAAAATCAGATATTGTCAGAGCTGTTAAAAGTGTAAATGCCCTCAGGTGAAAAAGCATCAATTCACTCTCTGCCTCATGTCCAATCACACAGCATTTACTTAGGGGAAAAAAACAAAAACAAAAACAAAAAAAACACCAAGGCCTTAATAAAAAAAAAAATTAAAAATTGAGTATTCTCCAGAAAACAAAGGAACTGTCTGCATTATCCCTAATTACATACTGTGTACTTTGAAAACCACCCAGAAAAATATCACACTAGAATTACAGAGAAACCAGTCCTCATTATCTCTCTTAGGAAATTAAAGAAATAGCAGCCTTCACAGAAACGTACAAATTTAAAATGGATCAAAAAGGGAGAAGCCAAACAACTTCCTGTACATTGCTATATTTAGAAATTTAAGAAAATGAAAAAAATATTTATTTACTTTTATGAAACTGTGTTTCATTTTCAAAAGTGACTTTTAGAAACAAATATCTATGCTGTGTAAAGGATTGTTTGGTGGATTCTCAGAGTTCTCGTGTTTTGAAAGCAGTGCACCCTGGAAATTGTGATCACTGCTGCCTGTCTGCTTTTCAGAACTGGCTTGAAAAACAACTGGTCTGTGCATGTCCTGCTTCTGTTTTACACTCAGAGATTTGATGTTTTCCTGCCCTGGGACTATGTCAAACCATGGGAATTAAGGAAATTAAACTCTAGGAAAAAAAAACCCAAAAGACTGAAAATGTAATAATTTAAATTAGAAGGATTGTTTAATTAGGACATTTTTAATACTGATTTTTTGGCAGCTCTTCTGTAATTGTGATGCCTAGAAATACTTCAAACTGTTCTTCTTTTGATCAACACATTTGCCTAGGAAAACAAGAAATGCCAGAAGTTCTTCAGCAGAATTTAAAAGCATTGTATTTCCAAGGAAACAAAATTACCACCCCTACCTTCAAATATTAGGGAAAAGTAGAACAGCCATCAAACATAGGAAAAGGGGATATAAACATTGATTTCATTCTATTACTTCATAGACTGTTGTTTAAAGACAATTTAATGATGACATCAATTTGTCTCATTTTTCTCTGAAGACTTAGTTTTCAAGCATTTGTGATTTTCTTTACTGTGATATAATTCTCAAAGAGGAATCATTGTAAACTCTTTTTCATTTTCATTTTTTTGCACACCAGATATGGATACTTGTGTTCAGAAATGTAGCTGCTGAATTTTGGCTCTTTATATTAAATACCATGAGGTTTTCTGATTTTCAAGCAACAAGCTTATTCAGAATTTGAGCAAATACTTCTCCAGTGTAATAAATGATGTGCAAATAATGCAAGGGTAATTCAATATATATTTGTCTCTGACAGCGATACTGAAGGCTCTGTAGTCAGCACAGCCTCAAGTGTGTACATCTGTGATTTTTAAGTTTTCATCATTTTACTTTCAATTTTTATCCACTTCTTTCCTCCCCCTTCTTTTTCTCCATTAATAAATAAGATCATATAGAAAAGTCACCTTTCCTGTGGGTTCCCCAGGGTTATTTGGTCATAACAAGTAAGACTGTAATTTCTGTTGAGGCTTTTTAGAGCTAATGAAAATTATCAACATGTCGCACAGCTGCATTTCAGTTTTGTTTGTCAAAGCCCAGAACAGAATTGATTTTATAAATAGATACTAAATGTGAGCACAGAATATGCATACTGATGAGCTCATGATAAAACTTTGTTTAGAAATACTTTTACAATTTACGCATGAAGAGGAAAAAGAATTATATGTCAAACAGAACAATATAATGCAATGCTTTATAAAGTCATTTATGCAACTCCATAGCCTTCACAATTTATCTTCCACAAGTGTTCTTTTTCCTTTATGCTCCTTGATGAGATAAAAGATTTCATGTGTAGTAGAAGGGAATCACATGCTTGGAAAATAGAACATTTTGTTTGACTGAGGGACAGATTCAATGAGTCTAACAGGAGTATTTTAGATAAAGTTAGTTAAAATCAATTTGATCTGGGCACCCTCTCCCTACTTAAAGTCACTTAAAGTGACTGGATAATTCCTACTGCTTGTAGAATGATTAAATTTCTATTAAACAAAGGAGGAGGAGGAATAGGGTTCTTGCCAGGCTTGGTTTCCAACACACTCTTCGCGAGTCTTACAGACCTGTTGATCTTTTTGGCATAACTTTCAGGTGTGTCTTTAGGATTATCCAAATTCATCTGCTGCAGTGACCTGGAAACATTATCTCTCCAAACTTATTCTAATAACCAGACTATATGATAGTAAGATATAAAAGCTGCTTGGATCATGATATTGTGGCACTGGCAAACAAAGCTGTTTATATTGAGGGAAAAGAAGCAAATACCAGATCTACAGCACTCGTTCCATCAAAGCTGAAATGTGCTGTTTTGAATTATAGAGCAGGTGTGTGCCCACTAAGTGTCATCCAGCTGCCAAGGTATGACCTCAGTGAATACATAAAATATGAGTTTGGGCAAACTGTGCTGATGATTAAGCTGTGAAGTGCCGAGTGGTGTGGCTGGAATTGGAGGTGTCACTCTCGAGAGCTCCTGCACTCCAGCTAATGCCGGCTGGCCCGCCTGACATCAAAAAGGTTGTTGTCTAAATCACCCCTTCTAATAACCATTCTGGTTTGTGGTGCTTGGAAAATAATGTTTGTGCCACAGAACATCTGAGGATAGCTCTGAAAAAAATCAGCATCACTGGTGGGAAAGGGAAAAGCTGCTTAAATTCCCAGGTATTGGCCATTTGTATTGAGCATAACCAGCATGGCTGGTATGGTTAAAAAGAACAACAGGAGCAAATATTGAGATATTTAAAACATTGATCAGAGCTGAAATAACGTTTGCAGCCTGCATAAGTGTTGCAATAAAGTGACAATAATTTTGCTGGGGTTTTTTTGTTTTAAAAATTAATGTGTCTTGTTTTCCCATTAGTTTTCTTATTGTATCAAGAAGAGTCAGTGATTCATTTTCCTTTAAGTTATAGTTTGCCAGCTGTATTTCACCACCAGGTTATTTTGTTACTGCCATGCTACATACCCTTCTTCAAGTGATTTAACTATGTAGTAAGTACTCAAAAATAATATGCATGGCTGAAAAATTTTGATTCAGCCATTCTACAGAAGTGAGCATCATCCTTGGCTTTGATTTTGACAGATTAATACCTCTGCCTTCATCTCTCTAAATATAAAGTTGACAACATACCTGATAGATTAGCCCTTTTCTTAAGTCTACTCCTAAAATCTCATTGCTAGCTATGAATTTATGTGTTGTACAGAATTAATATGTAGAACAATAGCTGTCAGAGCATGGTTCAAGGCTTCAGCAGGTCCTTTTACTTTCATTGGAGAGATAAAATAAATCTTTCATTTTTGAAAGAAATATATTTTTAAGTGTTTATCTGCATTCTCTAATTTTGAAAATCTCATTCTCAGTAGTTTAGGCCTGGGTAAGTAGATGTACTGATGCAAATCCATGGTTTGATTTCAAGTTGGATTGGTCCTTGTAATTCTGTGCCACAAATTTAACAGAAGGTGCCTTATACAAATTACATCTTGTTCAAAATGTAGCTGCCAGAATATTAATTTGAACAAAATATTCACAACCCACATTTTTTGCAACTTCTGGATCTTTTGCTGAATTTTCCAATCTGTTGATTTGGTGCTTCTGCGTATTTCCTGATTAACTGGCAAGTTTTTGATAAAAAGCCATCTTAGGGATTCCTTGTGTTCCTCTGAACCCAGGCCGATTTCTGGCTCTTTTGCCATGCTCTTTTGCATATCTGCTCCTCAGTCCAGCACACAGAAATGAGTGACTGGTATGACCATGTTGATTTGTGAGTTATTTTGGTACAAACTGCATCAATTCATTCTTGCTGATACACAGGAGCTTTTTCCAGCCTCATTTAACCAGACCTGAGAGCCTGACTTAGCTTTTCTGAGGGATTGAAGTGCTTTCAAGGGTGACTTTCAAACCTGAGCTGGACGTGGCTCCTCGTCCACGCTCTCAGCAAAGCGTTCTCCTGGAGAACGGCTGAGTGAGGACATCCTGCCTCCCCCTCTGGCCAGGCTCTGGATCAGATCCTGAGCCTGATCCTGACTTGTGGGGGCTGTTTGAGAGTAAACTGAAAGGGCAGAGAGGAGGTTAGAGCTAAAGGATAATGTGTAAGCATCTGTCTTAGGCTGGCAGAGGGATATCTCTGCCTTCCATGGCAGTGGAAGTTGAGATACAACAGAGCTGTCGATGGGATGGGGTGTGGCTCCTACCTCATATCTGTGTCCAGCCTCTCACAGCCTCTCACAAAACAGACTCCTAAACCAGTTGCAAAGTTGAAAATTACTTTAAGGGATATTAATACAGTAGTTTGATTGTATTTGGATTGCTTCCTAAGGAGAAAATGTTATTTATATTATAACTGTCAGAGAATGGAAGAAGAATTGCCTTAACAAACGCATTACATCCATGTGTTTATAGATCCAGACTCCCTTAGGGAATGCTGCCAAAGATGATATTCCTCACATTTGGTTTATGTGTTGCATCTTACAGTAGAAAAATACACACTGTAAAGGCATTATTATCCTCATAAATGAGGTCTTGATTAAAAAGAAAATTTATACACGTCCTTAAATCTCACTGAGGCCAGGGAAGCATAAAAATAAGCTTAAAATTAAGTATATGTTCAGCATCTTTAATAACTTGACTATATTGTATTGCTGGGCCCAGAATTTTAGGAAATGTATTTTTTTAAATTATTCAGATGTGGTGCAGTGTATTTATGAAATAAATATCCTTTCTTTTTCTTTTTTTTCCTGTCTATTTGTTTGGGTTTTTTGTCACGATGTGCTGATTTCACAGGTTAGATTTAGCAGTCTGAAAGACTAAGTTTTTTACTGTGGTTTAATGGCATCCTGGTTTTTAAAAAGAATAGAAAGTAAATGTAAAGTAGTCCAGTCTTTTATCTTACTTTCAGGATAAGACATTTTCTGGTGTAATCAAGGATAGCAAACTCTGGTGTATAGATCAGGAAAATACTGTGTGTTTGCAGAGTTTTAGCCACGGTGCCTTAGGAACTGGCTGCTCCAGTGCTCATATCAGGACAGGGCTCACGGCTCTCAGTGAGGTCAGTGCCCAACTCCTTGGGTTTAATTTGCATTTAAAATTAATTCCTGTAAAGGAAGTTTCCATAAAAGACATGGGGGGAATGAGAGTGGCTGCTAAAGCTGAAGCTTCACATTAACAACATGAGATTTAGTCTCATGAAATCTTGATGCTATTTTCTAAGGTGCTGTAAAATCCAATATATACAAAATACTCCTTTCGAAGTCATTTTCCACAATGAGGTGGATAGTAGGTTAAGGAAATATAGACAAAGAAATCATTTTATAACATGTAGTACTAAAGTATTTCTTACATTCTTGATCTTGCCACATTGTTTAAATAGGATCTCTATATGCTAATTAAAATTCTTCAGTCAAAATCTGAAAAAAAGTTTGGAAGAGTGTCCTGCTCAGACCCAGGGAATGGATGTGTCAGTGGAGTACAAATGTCTGCTCACACACACACCGACTTAATTTTTTCTCTGCTAATAGATTATATTCTACAAAACTTAAGGAAATAACATTACATTTGGAGCCTGGATTTAGTAAACTTTGATTGAGGAAAAATGTTTGAGATTCCTGATTAGGAGCAAGGGAGGCTGGCAGCTTTCTGCAGCTCAGTGCTGGTGCTGCTTCAACAGCTGAGAGTAAAGCAGCACTTTGCTGCCCTCTCATTAGGAAGTTATTATCTGTAGCTGCTTAAAAGAGGAACAGCTCTAGGACTGGAGGGGCATTGTCTCCACCCATCTTCCCAAGAGCACTTTTCTTTATTTCATCGAAGGTATCATCATAAATGCCAGTACAAGTTGCAGAGAAGTGTGTGCTGGGCCAGCAGGGCTGTAGTACTGCACTTAAAAGGTGAATTCTCCCAGAGTGCTGGGCACTTTAGGGTGGGCAGAAATGTTCCCTGAAATCCTGCAAAGAAAACAAGAGAGACTTAGGGCAACTCTTACATTTAGGAATGGAAGGTGTTGTCGTGAGCCCTAGTCTGCAGGAAGAAAGCAGATGTCTTTTCTTGGTTTGTGGTATGAAGTGTGTTTCAAACCACTTGGAGCTGTTAACTGATAAAAAGCTTTCACTGGAAGCTTTTCATGTCAATTTTTGGATTGTGTATTACAAGCAATGAAAATCTCGTAACACTGGAATGCAAAAAGCAATGTACCTTATCAGCTTTTGTGAAAAATAAACCATATTACATGTATTTACACTAATGGTATAATTAGACATTCAAATTACAGTATGTAAATACTTAGTAATCAGCTGAAATTTGCTTTGAAAAACAAGATAATTCCCTCAACACAGGCTACCTTAAAAGAATGTTAAGTTAGGAGAAACCCCACGAAAGTACAATGAGAAAATTAGCCTGCAGTAATCAAAACCTCAATAACAGGGGAGCAATGTGTAATTCCATCATTTCCTTTTGTGTGCAGCTATTTTTAATGATTTGAAGTCTAATCAGGTGATGTGCTGAGCACAGTGAAATAAGTAGGAGTTCTCAAGGATCTGTAAAGCTAAAGCCTAGCTTACTCAAAGGATTTTCCTTATTCCACTAAAAAAGAGGGAATCTGTCTTTTCCTTTGAGGAAACCTCTTGCTCTTTAGAAGATGTCTTGGAAGATACACGGAGTGAGGAGCTGGATGTGGCAATGAGCCACGCAGTGAAACTACAGCCAAATTTACTTTAAAAGGCAGTCCCAGGCCCGGGGAGTTTTGCTGAATTAGCAGAATGTGGAGTATTTGTTATGGTTACTCCATCTCAGCCTAAAGCTGTTCTAGATGTGGTGTGTAAATAAAAACACTTCTCCCTGTGGAATGTTCCCCTTTCAGCGTTAAATAATTGAGCATCATTTTTGTAAATTGCTGGTTGTTGTTTTTGACTGACATGTTTACTCAGATAAAGTAACAGTTTTTCCTCAAAGAAATCTACTTAGTGTCTAGATGACATAAACACGGGGGTTTTTTGTGGAAGAAAGAATTCCCAAGTGTTCTTTACAGTTCTTCCTAAATCTCTTTCAGGCTTACTGTCTTATTTAATGTTTTTCTTTCCCTAGTACTGCCTCACTTACAGTCTGTGTTTTCCTGTATCTGGGAAAAAAGTGCATTTGGTGAGTGCAGGACTGGTGTTTGCTCAGGCAACACCTCCTTGCTGTGTAGACTGAGCCTCATGAATCAATTATAGCCTGCACTGCTGCTGCTGCTTTTGCTGGCTGGCATGAGTGGATGTGATAAGCCACACACTTTGCTTGACACTGATCTTTGCAGCTCCAGCTTGCTTCACTTTTCTAAATGTGGCCCTTGGGTGGTGAAATGAGAGGTGAGGGGCTGAAGACACAAATCAGCATGGCCTCCATGTGAGAAAATGTTCTTCAGGGCTACTGACTCAGGAAATGATGGCTAAACCCTGTGTGCTCACACTTCTTCACTTCTGTAGTCTGACAGTAAATGCAAGGAGTGAAGGCCTGAGAGAATTTATAGATGATGATAATTTTGGGGAACAGAGAGGTAGGCGAGAGTGCCATGAGATGTACCCCCATGCCAGGTTTTCTTAGCAGATGGAAGGCTTTTAACATTTAGTTCAGAATTACAACTAAATCTGAAGCAGCAATGAAAGAGCCCATACAGCAACAGCACTAATGCTTTATTAAAGTGATGACATGGTTAATTCAATTATTTATTTATTTAAATATTTAATTAAGGGCTAATTTATCATCAGAAAAAAAATAAATAAATAATGTAGTAAGTATTGATGGTTAAAATCTTTTTCTTGTTAGTCCCCAGTACCTAAGTGGAGAGATTTTGTGACAAAACTGGAAGATCTCAGACTATTTACCAGGCAGGGAACAACTTTATGTTCCTTTCTGGCTATCCACAGTGGGTAGGAGAGCTGGTAAACAGAGTCCTCAGGGCTGTCATCTCTCTGCCTGGATCACTGAGGAGCCCCTGGCAGGTGCTGCATGCAGCCAGCTGGGGTTTCCAGCCACCCAAGAGCGGTGCCAGAGCATGGCTTTCCTTCCCAAACATGCAGTGTGCTGCTAAGGACATTTAGCAGGTGTGAGAAATGCTGCCTTACACACAAGTAGGATGGGAAGTGGATCAGCCTCATCCCCTGGCTGCAGTGGGAGCCTGGAGCAGCTGCTCAGCTCCAGCCCCTCCGTGAGCCTCGGCTGTGCCTTTGCCCTGGCACATGCATTTCGGGGTGCTGAGCATCTGCTCGTAAAAGAGTACGAGATTCTGTGCACTAGCAACTTGGAAATGTTGAAATGTGGTCCTCTTGACCAGCTCCAGGCTGTGTGCTTGTAGGTTACACATTCAAAAGCCTGAGTTGGGTAAATTCACTGGTAAATTGAAGTAATCCAAGCATGGCAAGAGAACATCTTTGTAATCCAAATGTGTGGTCAGGATAACCATGACATGTTTTGCAGTGAATGCATAATGGAGCAGCTTAGAACACAGGCTTGCTGCAGGAGCAGGCATGGGGAGCAGCTTCTGGGCTGCAGCTGGAGGACACACGGGCTCCAGCAGTCACTGAGAGGGTACCTGTGCCTCTGTATTGCATTGCAAAGTTATTTTGATTTGCTGCTTGAGTAAAGACAGCCAGGATGGAAAGCAACAAGTGACTTCTGGAAAGACTTGGGCAGTGCTGTGATCCCAAAATAGAATGCAAGACTGAGTCATTCCACTTAAAAACAGTGTAGTCACTACTACTGATTAAGATGCTAAAAAGATTTCTTTGACATTTCTTATATTTGGATTATTCTATCCATTTCTATCCATTAACTCTTAAAGAAGTTTTATAAAACCATAGGATTTGCATGCAATAGATTCATGGTGGCATCTGTGGAGTTTTGGGGCATTTCCCAGTTTTCCTAGGCAAACAATAAATTGTCACGCTCTAAAAGAAAGAACTACAGTCAAGAATTACAATAACCAAACAAATCCATAAGGATTTCCAGGAAACAACAATTGAACCCACCAGTCAAGATGGCAGTGGTTTTAAAAAACTGTCCTTCATTCCAAGATGTGCAAAATTCCCAGGATGGCAGCAACAATTTCTCCAGTAACTCTGTTAAAGCATTTAGATCATTTGCTCTGAGATAAAAGAGCATATTTGAACACACCATCACCCCAAATCCAGGTACAAACTGAAAAGAGTGTCAGCTCTAAAACCCAGTGTTATATTTCAGCACTGTGCTCTTAGAGGGTCTTGCATACAGTGTCTTTGTTTTTATGCCACCACTTATCATGTACCCAAACTGCATCCATCACATGCTGGAAATACGCAGGAAAATACTCTCACAGTTGTCAAAGATTAATTCAAAATTACTAGCAGTTCAACAGCCAAAACTTGCCATAATGATCTATTTCTGTATAAAACAGGACTTTCTGAAAGTGTGCATCTCTGACCATTGCATATTATCTTATCATGTCAATGAAGAGAATGTGTAGCACTGTGAAGCTTTCCCTTATCTGAGGGGATATATTTGATCAAAAAACTCTTTAAGCATTCTAATGCTAACACCCTCTGTCTAAAGGGAGACTGATAGCTTAGATTTCCTATGAGAGCTTATAACTGACCCCAATACATGGACATTTAGTAATGGGTTTCCCTTGAGCTTTGCTTATATTAAATAGAACCAGAAACTTCAAATCATAGCAATTTGAAAAATCTGATTGTCCTTCTTGTAATTTAAGGTGTCTTGTCATCTGTGTATTTGGACAAATGCTGTGCATGGTTTGTGTTCAGAGCAGTTCAGTGAAAAGCAGTGTCATTAATATTGGTCCCAACCCTGCTGCTCTGTTACCTCTTGTTGTTTCTTGTGTACAGAGCTGTCAGTGCTGCTGCTGACATCCTTCTTCAGGGAGACTTGATTAACATCAGGAAGTTATTGGAAGTGCTCAATTAGCAGTGTCTCACTCCTGGTGGTGACACCTGCTAAGCCTCATGTGCTTTAAGTAAAATATTTCTGCAGGACTTTTTGGGCCACGTGTTCCTGAGTCAGATGAGGAGTGCAACAGGGACATCTGGGTGCACTGGTGTGTCTTTGGTGGGACTGGCCAGAGCAGTGACAGGCACACACCAGATCTTACCAGGCATTTCAGTGGCTCAGAGAGACAGCAAGCAGATGCCCACAGTTAAACAAAAGTGAATTAATGGGAGCCAAGTGCTTTGTCTTTAGGCTTCAGTCTTTGCTATCTCCTCTTTTGTCCATGATACATGATGATACCAAAATATTTTTTTTCCTTTCCATTAGGTTCAAGGCCACTGTGAAAAACAGGTTATTTTACTGTGAGGTGAAATTTCAGGATTTCAATTTCATGGACACAGCTATAAAGTGCTGCCACTAAAAATTTGTGTTGGTTTCTTGTACTAATTAATAATTCCTTTCTGTGTCATTGTGTGCCAGTATTTCAATGCAAAATATTGTTTCCCAATTTGCCATTATTAACCACACCCTAAATTTTATTCTAACCAAACAAGAAGCCCAGATTACTCAGGAATGCAATCTCTGTCAAACTGTCAAGCATTTACAGGAAGAGAGCAATTAAGCAAAACTGGAAGCAGTTTGAAGGCAGACTCAGATTGATGGGCAAAGGAGCTTTCCCAGACCTTTGTATGGCCATGAAATCTTAACACAGTGCAAGCATCTTTGTGTTTTAGAATGCATTTTCTTTCTGTGCTTCTTTGGGGTGCTCCTTACCTGGTATCTGATCCTCCATCTCATGAGCACCTGATACATTGTTGATTTTTCCCAATTCTATATTATAGAGTACATGCACATAGTTTGCCATACATGCAGATACAGAGTATTTGGAATGAATTATTCCCAGTTTTAATTGTTTTCAAAGCACTGAATAGATTCTTTTTTTACCTGATGTCTGAGTAATTCTTATTACCCCAGACTTTGGAGAGCCACTAACTGCTTTTTTGTGTGGGAGGCACAGACTCCCTTCAGTAGTATTTGTTACTAGAAAGTACATGGAACTTGAAGGAAGTCCCTTTTCTTGGCACTGTTAAAAATAAAATGAATAAAAATAAAGGCTTTCAAGCATCTACACATATTTGGTTTAGCTTATCAAAATATTAGCCTTGCTTCGATTTTGGTAATTTCCAAATATATGAATGTGAAATGTGTGCTGTCTGCTGACTGTCTTGTACAGTGCTGTAGAGACTGGCACTCGGAGTTTCAGCTCAGCACCTTCCCAGAGCCATGGTACCCAGCAGAGCTGTGCTGAGCCCCTCTGGGCTCCCTGCTGGCCCCAAGGCTTCCTCAGGCCATCAGCCCTCCTGCCCTGGCCTTCCTTGAGTGCCCTCCTGGAGCCTCACCGCTGCATCTGTGGGTCTGGGTGAGAAGCCAAGTCACGATGCCAGACTGAGGAAGTGTCCATTGTGCCCTCTGTGACCTGCTGTGTTTATCCTGGAAGGCAGGAAAGCCAGGGACAACACAAATATCTTCTCCCTGCAGCCCCACCCCAAGGCTCTGAGGAGGGCTGCTCCAGGAAGGGTTCCTGACTGCACAGCCTGGACCCAGCCCAGCTCTCACAGACAGGGATCACACATCTAGAGTTGGTGGTGGTGATAAAAGTTATATTGATACATCTCATAAATTTCGGGGTTCCCCACATATTTTCTGATGCTTGGGAAGAAGGGAAATCAAGGTGGTTTCCATGATGAGTTACATTTGCACTTCTCTAATTGGAAAATGTGAGACTAGCCATAGGAAAAAAACAAACTTCTAAGGCTTTGAAATCGAAGGTGAGTTTTAATTTGGATTATGTATAATTTCTCTTGGCCACTTCATACTTCATTTACTTCTTTCTCACTCATGTTAAACTTCCCTGTTTAAAATTTTAGGATTCATTCTCTATTCTACAGTACTACATCCCCATCCAATAATTTTCCAAATTGATTTTTCTTTCTTCTTCTTTCATTACAGTGCAACACTGTTACTTTGTTGACCTTATTTTTAGTTTCTCACTATCCTTTTTTCCTTCACTTGACATGTCGATGCCCAATGTTAACACACCTTGTTTAATTGCTATTCCTTCCGAGCTCTTCCAATTTTCACCTCCCTATTCTGAGTCCCATATTTCATCTGTGCCAATTTTTATTACTGCCACTTTTATCTGTGTCTCCTTCAAGCTTCCATCACCCTTTGTGTTACTGCAAACTAATGATCAGGTGGGAAGTGTACTTGCTCTTTCATTTTTCCTTCTTTCAGCACCAGTGTGATGAATCCTTCTCTTTCTGATTGGCCTGTGCAATGATGATTGAGCTCAGACTTTCACCCTGTCTTACCACTGGTATGGGACTGAACTTCAAACCCTGAGAGCATCCAGCACTGTCAGGAGCATGGGAGGCAGTAATTTACAAAGTGCATATGTCTCAGGCACTTCCCCAACTTATGAATGCAGAAAATGCTCTGCAGGACTCACTAATGAGTCAGGATACGGCAGTGCCACTACATTACGTAATCCTGCATCCCTCGAGATGAATGAATTATGGATACAAAACCATTATCACTTCCTCTTGGCAACATTTTCACTCTCTGTCAAGCTGTTTACCTGAGACTTGTTGGCAGTGCTGTATTTCCTTCCTCACCCAGTATATTGCAAAGCTCCTGGAAGCTTTGTATTTGTATTATTTTTGTAGAACTGCTTTAATTATTTTTCCTCTGAATTCCCTCTCCCTTTGCTATTACACCATTAACCTCCTAAAGCTTACATTTATTGCTTTATTCATTTTAATAATGATACTTCTCATTCATGGAACTAAAATTATTTACCAAATTAAAAAAAAACCAACAAAGTGTTTTCAGAATCACTAAGAAGTAAAATTGATAATACCGAGGTTCTACTGTATTTGTATTGGACTTTCTAATGTGGAAAATTCAAAAGTTCAGAGAGACCACAAGGAAAACTGCCTTGTCAAAAGTATGGGTACCTAATCAGAAATATGAACATGTGGTGCAGGCCTCCTTTAAAATTCTCATCATGGAAGAAAAACCTTATGAAAATGCAACTTCTCTTATTAATAAGCAAAGTAATATTTTTACATCTCCTACTAAGATTTGAGACTTTTTTATTTTAATGCAAATGCCCTCTCTTTCTGATCAAAAAGCCTATATGCCCTTCCCACGTGTGAAGTTCCTTTAATGGCATCTTTTCAAATATATCATAGTGCATATTCAGTATAATTTATAAATAATGTGGTGTGTTAGGTCAAAGCATCTTATAACATTACATCAAGGAATGGGGATATGCAATCTTCAAGGCTCTGCTCCTGTAGAGACAGGCACTGCATTAATCTCCTTTTGGTTTTCATTTCCACTCTTACTCCTCTTTATAATCCACTTTCACAAGTGGGGTAACTAAAATGAAGAGAGAATACTGAAAGTAATGAGGGACTTGTCTTTACAAACAAACTGGGTCTGCTCCTAGATGAAACCAGCACTGAGAGAGAGACAAAAGAAACAATGGGAAAGATTCCACTGATTGATAAATGGAATGAGAGAGATTTGTCTTTACAAACTGTAGATCTGCTGATAAATAAAATTGGATACTGAGAGATGAAAGAAATAATGGGAAGAACCATAAATTCCATAGGAATTCCACTGATTGACACAGGGCAAAGAAAAGGTGTGGAGGGTGTTAGAAGGGGGTATTAGGCATTTCATGAAGTCTGTACCTCTCAAGTAGCTCAGCCAACGAGAAAAGAGAGAGGGAAATGCAGCCAGGAAATTGGAATAAGACTCTAAGTCCTCCAAAAATTTGAGACACCCCAGGGGAATGCCCCATGGCCTCTCCCTTTATTTTAATACAATTACAGGACTCCTCTGTCTCCTCTTTGGACATAAACCTCTGGTGTTTGTGGATCAATTTTCCTGACAGTGGGAATATGCCTTTAAAAGGCCCAGTGAATTGGTTTCTATTAAAGCTGCCCGTGTAGGAATGGGCACAAAGCCAAACAGGGAGAGAGAGAGAGATTAATTCATTTTCTCTCACTACTGAGAGCAGAGTTCAAGCCAATCCAAGGAGACAAAAAAAGGACTTTTTGCATGTGTGCTTGGTATGTACAGCTGTCAGCAGTGAGGTGCTTCAAGCTGCTCTGTCCCAGTTCTTGGTTCAGAGGATGTCACAACCCCGAGCACAAGGTCTGGGGCTTGGCAGCAGCCCAGGAGCTGAACTCGTGCTGGAGTTGGGTTTGCAGCAGGAGGATAAGTTAAGGTGCCACTGGAAGGGCCTGATTAAACAGAGAAACTGCTTCTTCCAATCCAATGGAAATTAACATTTCTTGTTCAAATAGAATATGACAAAATGCATTTGAGAGTTTTCTAGAAATGTTTGTAACTCCTGTAGAAAGCAATAGAATAATTTTTAACATTTTAAACCACAATAAGTATTTCTGTAATATTATTAAATCAATTTATTAAAGCTTTAGGAAAAATAATGTCTAGAGCTTTAATATTTTACTATTTTCCATTTTCTTCTGTGGAATATTGAAATAAAGCCAGAGGGCAAGTTGTACTCTTTTTAGCAGCAGTAAAATGGCACTTTAAAAGGAAAAAAGAGTGGAGGATATGTCAGCAGGATTTAACTGGATGGCATGAGTAGCAGGTGAGCTTTTCTGCAGCAAAACAAAGGAGATGAGGCTGTGTTTTGTTAATTATGGCAGTGTGAGCATGGGCACTTTGTGCAACACCTACACAAGATGTAATCTGTAATGGCAGATACCTCTAATTCTCTGAGGACATTAGTTCAGTGTTGTTTCCAGAAAGATGCTATTCTCTGAATTTATGTAGCAACTTCTCAGAACAGTTATTTTGGTTAAAATAAAAACTGAGGCAAGAAAAATCTGATTTTTCTGGTGAGCCATAGCAGTAACTGGGTCTGTACAGGAAAGGAACTGACACAACACACCAGCACAGCTCTCATCAGTGGCCTGTGGGACAATTGCATGATTTGTCTCCATATTTTAAACCCAAAGATTCCAGTTCTTTAACAGCCCTGTAAGCACAATCTTTTGTGCTAGTTTTGCATGTTGCGGACAAAAAAGCACAGAAAAAGATAAATCTTCCAGTTTTCTTATTGCAAAAGATGTGTGAGTTTTTTATCTGCTAAATGGTTTATGGCCAGCTGTAGCTGTATTTTTCTTGAGCTCAGCTAAGGAGGCTGTGAGTAAGCCAAGGACCCAGCAAAGCTCCCAGAACAGGGAACAAGGACATGACTCAGTCAAAAGGCATCACTTGGATCCAGCCTTGCTTTATTCTAAATACCTCTGCTTTTCTATTGTTTTCTTCTTCTTTTTGTTATATTCTTGCATGATCCTTTGCCTGGATTCATGGAAGATTCTTTACCAAGTCTTTCTGGGATTATTTTGTTGTTTTAACAAGAAATGTCATACTGGGTCACACACGTTCACCAGTAGCTCTGTGTAGGTATTTCTTCTCAACATTTTGCCTGCAGGTTTTTTTTCATTTCATCTATTAATTATATGTAGTGACTTATGAAGGATTACATTAAAACATTTAAAATAATTGCTATGATGGGGCTGCTGTTAGACACCATTATCACCAACAGGTGATAATTTTCTCCTTTATCCCTTCTGTTTGGGTAATGCAGGGTAAGTCTGGTAATGGGGAAAGAAATGCTGACTAGATTAAAGAAATGTTGGACTTCATTAATTTCTCATGCACCATATCTCCACTGGTTTCACAGAGTAGCTCTTCATTTATACCAGTGTAATGTAGGGAAAAATAATTTTCTTAAACTGTACCATTGTATGTGATTCATCTTGTGTTTTATCAGCCTAAAATGTATATGTAGTATTTTTAATATTGATCTATATATCATTGAAATAATAATCACATATTTAAATTAAAATATTGCCTGTTATAACAGATTAGTTTTTATTCTGTAGGGTTCTTCATGATATGATTTGGTCTTCATCCTTTCTGTTTCCTGTAAGACTTGAGATTTTAAATAGATAGATAGATAGATAGATAGATAGATAGATAGATAGATAGATATAGAGATATAGAGAGATTTCTAAAATTCCTTGAGCAAAGAATTTTGTCCTTAATATACACCAGGCATTCTTATTGATGAGAGTAGAGTTGGGGACTTGCAAAGGTGTGTTCTAATATGTTGGAAAAGATAGAATTTAATACAAATGTATTTAAATGAAAACAGTGTTGTACTTTTCTGAAAGAATGATTTCTCAACATGGACAGATTAGAAAGACAGCTCTGTACAATTTTCTTAAGATTCTGAAGTTAATGCAAAATGTAAAAATTACATTTGTGGATAAATAATTAAAATCTATTGCATATTTTTCCTTAAGAAGAAACAAAAATATTTATAGATGGAGGGGTGGATGTGACCTATAGCTGTGGCAGAAAGCCTGAGAAATAGCAGGCACGTGGAAAGAGTGTTCAAAAATTGTCCTTCTGAATCCCTGATAGATTGTCCTGGAGAGAAAGCCCAAAGCCTCAGTGTACACATTAATACCTGTCCAGCTTATCAAAGAGTTGGACTGGTGGGAGCAGGTCAGTGCTGGTTAGGCAGCATCAGCTGGTCCTTTATTCAGCTCACCTTTTTCAGCAGCAGAGCAGGTTTTATATTGGTGCTGCATTCACACATGACCTTGATGTCCTGAAGGATCAGGTTACCTTGTGGTGAACTTGAATTTACCCTTGAGGCTGGCCCTGCTTTCACTGAAGGTCTCAACCAGATGATTTCCAGAGGTTCTTTGTAGCCTGAATTATTCTATATGATAATATGATGCAGAGGCTTGTTAATCAGCCTCTGTTGCCCATTTCTGCAGGCAACATAATTATTAAGGTGCAACATCTCACTGAAGAGCTGAGTACATAATGAAAAACTAGTGATTAATTCACAAATTCTGTCTGAGATACAAATTGCAATGTTGCTGTGTGCTTTTTAACGTATAGATTTTCCCAAATACTTCTCATGTTTGCTGAAAAAGGTCTCCTGATCCTAAAAACACCCTAAGTTTTAGCATAGTTACTAAACTAAAAGTGTACAGCAGCCTTGACCTTAGGTTATTTATTATTTAATCCTGTTTTTAAAAAAAAAAAATCATATAACAGCAGTGACTGGCAATTGAAAAGCAAGCATCCATAGTTTGTAAAATCATAAGCAATTTATGAGAATGACAAAAGGATACATTTGTAATTAATGCTTTTTCACCACAGAGCTTCAGCAGCTACAGGGAAGAAAAGGAAAGAAGTCATGTTTAGGGTAAGAGTGCACAGAATCAGTGTCCTCTCCTTAAGTCCTCCTAAACCATCTTCCTTTTTCTTCTCTCCACCAAAAAAACCCACAAAAACCACAGAAACAAAAAACTACACAACCCCACAAATAAGAAATCCCGAGAAAATGCTTGGACATCTTTGGAGTAATAAAGCTGGAGCTGCATTAAAAGAGAGTAAAATTTCAGGAGGGAGGACTGGGTGTAGGGGATGAATCTGAAGGAAGAGTCAGAAAGGTAAAGGCTCTAAATGAGGTACCATTAGTAAACCATGTAAAAGGCAGGAAGGACATGCTTTTAAAATGTGAAAGAGGCCAGGGAATAAGCAAAGGAATTGTCAGTCCTCTGCTTAAGAGAAATGTAAGTAGAAGAAAAAAGGTATGTAGAGAGCTGAAAAGCTTAATAGCTGTTTTGCGTTAGCCCTTCACTAAAATGATAGTAGTTAAAGGCTTAATGTGCTATTAGTAATAACAGGGGTGAGATGGAATCAGGAAGGAACAGGTTAAAAAGTGCCTACCAATTTAACATGGAACACATTAAAATAATCTCTGGAGAGCCAGACAAAATTCTCCCAGGAGTGAGGTAGCATCAGTATCAAAGCCACTGGCAATTTAATTAGTGGATTCATGGAGGGGACGGGATTTCACAGGGGCTGGAAATGAATGCCAGAGAACGAAATCAGGCAGGTATAAGATCCTCATACTTTTTCAGTTCAGATCTGTAGACCCAAAGGAATACTCTGTGCTCTGCAAATCCATTGTTCAGTGTGTGTATGGCCCTGCCTGAGCAGCCTGTGACCCTGGCGTGCTGCTCAGTGCTTCCTTTGGCCATGGTCACTGCATGGCCACCAGCCAGCCTTGTGGGCACCCCTCTGCAGAGACCTGGCCTTGGAGTGCCAAATGTGACATGCTATCATTTCCTCCAACACTGAGTCAATCTCCCAGTCACCAGCAGTATGATCTGGTTGATAATTCACATTATTTTTTAAAGTTGAGGGACTCGACAATGTTGTGCTAAACACACATGAAGAGGAAGCATGAAATCACTGTGGTTGCTGTCCAAACTTTTCTTTATAATTATTTCATGAGCTGCCATCTGCAATTAAGTTTAAAATGTCAGTGGTTCCATAGCATAGTGGTGTCATTGATAATAACATGTACACAATTATATAATCCTTTCTATTGGGAAACATGAAAAAATTATGGCTGGGAATACACAATGTTGGGGTTTTTTCAAATGAGAACAGATAAAGCAGAAATCTCTATGGACTTCTATAACTGCATATTTTTATTGTTTTCCTTCCTTTTTTTCCTTTTTTGTTTCTGCAAACAGGATATTTTTGAAACCAGAATATTTTTCATTTTCTTTGTTAAACAGTCCTCCTCAGATAGGTCAGGTTCCCATTTCAGGCCGAGAAATCAAACAGCAGCAGTGGGAAGTTACAGTTTTGTTTTCAGAACAACACATGGGTCATTTCCTCTGGGAAAATTTGTTCAGGTAGCTCAGTCACCTGTTTACACCCTTTCCAGTTTTGGTGATGTGAAGGAGGTTATCAAAATCTGTCCTTTCTTTGGGGGCAGCTTACGCAACCGAGCACATGATTCCTCTGGCCCTTTAGGCTGTCGCTGTTAAAATGTTCCATCAAAGCTGAAAACAGCTGCATATCAAGCATGGCAGGAGCATAGCAGCAGCTCAAAAATGTTGCTGGCCCTCCTCAGAATAAAAGAGCGTGTTCAATAAAAGGAGAATGATGAATTTCTCCGGGCTCTCCTCTCCCCTGGGGCCCCAGTGGGAAGTCTGCCGTGCAGGAGCGGCTCTCACTCCGTGGGCAAATCACCGGGTTGATCAGCAAAGCACAAGAGGAATGAAGTGCGATTTGCTGCACCCTCTTTCTGTGAAAGATGATGTAAATAATCCTGGGTTTATAGAATACACATAGCATACACAATTGCCATATATGTAATGGTGTGGATGGGTGTATATATGTATTTGTACAGAGCAAATAACTGCAGGCCTTTATCATTTGAGCTGGAAGAACCTGCATCACACTTGGCTCTTGCCCTTCCTTCCCACCCTCCAAGCTGCTGGCCAAGACTCTTTATTTTCATCTCACCCACCTTTTGAGGCCCTGTATTGTCACATCCCTGAGCTGGGATTCTGCTTGTAGATGGGAGAGTTGATGCATCCTGTCCAAACAACAGAGGCAAAACTCTCTTCTAGGCTGTCTCTGATGACTCCTCAGTCTCTTCTCAGCAATCATTTCTGAGAGCCTCTCATTCTGTTTGTGAGCCCACCTGGGATTAGGCGTTAACACACAGTTATATGTCTGCCAAAGCCTTTCCAATTTCTCTGTAAATGTTACAGCAGATCTTCAGCTGCAGAGCAGCGCCTCGGGAACGGGTGGGGTGCAGTCATGGTATGGAAGCTGTGCCATTGCCACACTGCTGTTTGCCATCCTCAAAAAGTTGTGGTGAATGTGAAGAGTTCTTAATTGCAGGAAAAAGCAAATGTTACAGCTGATTTATAGGGCAAAGGCAAGGAGGGTCCCCAAGGGGAATCTGGGTGTCTTGGTGGAAAAAAAATTGACTATAAGACAACTTAGCCCTCCTTTGAAAGTGAAGATTTGTTAGATGGTGTCAAGGTGACCTTCTAACCTTAACTTATCTGTGATTTTTTATTTTTCTGACTTGGGTTGGAATAGGATGGCCAGCTCTGGCCTCACAAATTCACCCATCTTTATCTCCCTGTGCAGGAGCACTCCCAGAGCTGTGCATGCACCAGGTGCTGGGAGGTCACTGGATTTGTTCCTTGCTGCCAGAAGGGCTCTGGGGTCAGTGGAGATGGCATCAGGAGGCTGCCTGTGGCCTGGCTGTGCTGAAGGTGCTGAAAAAGCCCATGGCATTTTCTGTCACCTGTGCATGGAGAAACTGCTCCCTGCAAGGGGACTGGGAGACACAGCAGGGAGCTCAGGAGCTGCTCTGGCTGGATTCATCTCTTATTCCTGTTTGCCAATACCATAAATGTGGCTGTAGCCATTTGGCACTTCCACTGCTCCTTCAGCTGGCATTTGTGTCATGTCAGGGGAGCTGGAGTCCAGGAGACATTGGAGTTTGGTCTGTTTAATGTGTACTGAAATCTCTGCCAGCACTAAGTCACTTTGGACTAGTATTACAGAATATTTGGGAGTACTGTTCACCTTTTTTTTAAGGAGATAAAAGCAAGAGGGCTCATATATCTGCAATAGATATGGGATATTAGATCTGTGAGTAACATGTAGCATGATAGCAATTTCCCTGGAGACACAATGGGTGACAGTGAGGGCAGGGCAGCCTGAAGATAAGGACTGTCTACTATCTTGGCATGAAATCTTAGTAGCAAACATTCAATGTGGTTTTGTTTCTGTACTTTATTTCAAAAGCAGAATTAAATGGGTTCTGTTGCATTAAAACAAATAAGTAACCCTGTCAATGCTTGCACTTTATACAGGTTTTCTAGATGGTGAACCACATCACTGAGGACAGATTATTTTAAGAAGATGCCTTAAAGAAAGAGCAGAATAAGAAACCATAATTATAAACCCTGGTTATGTAATGTAGTCAGATATGGGTTTTTGGCTTGGGTTGTTGTTTCTCTTTTAAGATAACTTGTTTAGAAGTCCAAGTGTTCAAATGGAGGATTTTCACTTAGTATTTAAAATTAAATCAACCATCTGATTCCTTGTGTAGCGCTCTGCCTGCAGTCTTTAGGCTTAGCCTGTTCAGCTGTACAGCAGAATTCCTGTTTGCTCTTTGGCTCTTTGAACCTCAGTGCCCCTCCTCACTTTGTTATCATAAAATTCAAAACACTTGACGAGGAAAAGGACTGCACAGACCGCAGCACAATCATACTTCCCCAACATCAAAGTGAGGATAGACTGAGAGATGAGCCATCTTGACCAACATGAAACAGGACTTTGACATTGTAATGCATTGACATCACTCTTGTTTAATCTTTTTTTCTCTTTTTTCTCTCTTCTTTTTCTTTTTTTTTTTTTTTATTTTTAATTTATCTAGGACAGTAAAAAGAGGATATCCTAAGGTCATTTTACAACATATACGACCTATAAGTGGCAGAGGTGTAAAAAAACATCTGTATCCATGCTTTTTCTTTAATAACAGAATCCAATCTACCAAAGGACATAAGGGAGTGCCTGTGTGAGTCACATACAGGGCCCAATGAGCTGAAGTTTCCTTGCTGGCCACTAAAATTGATTTATTATACCAGCTTACAGCAAATAATTAGCATTTGATCCTGGTAACACATTGGAACATGAGAAAACACAAGCTTATAGGGTATATCAAATAAATTCAGCTGTTGTTGAAAAATTCTCTTTAATGACAAAAAAAAGTTAAAATCCTC
This sequence comes from Cyanistes caeruleus, assembly GCF_971803275.1. Classification (NCBI taxonomy): domain Eukaryota; kingdom Metazoa; phylum Chordata; class Aves; order Passeriformes; family Paridae; genus Cyanistes; species Cyanistes caeruleus. Next base: position 13,179,098 of record NC_141715.1, read on the forward strand.
TTCTTTGCTATTGTAAATTCAGCTTCAGCAAGCTAATGTTATTATTACTGAAAAATACAGGTCCTTAAAAGCTGGAAAAAAGTTATTAAAATCATGTTATCACTATAGGATGATGGAGTTATTTAGAGCCTGGGAAATACCTGTGTTTGACCTGGAGTTCATGGAAGGCAGACATTTACACACCCAGGAAAACTGAGAAGTGCTTTGTGCAGTAAACATCATAATGTCTCTGTTTCTGGAAGATTATCACAAATTTTGTATTAGGCTGCCTGAGGACAAGAGTTCTTTGCTAAATGTTAAAATATTTGACTTATTGTGCTTAAATATATGTTGTTGTGATTATTCAATAGACAATTACACAAAATTCTTTATTCCCAGTGTGACACTGACAAACAGTCTCCATGTTACATTTTAAAAGTGTCAAATTACTAAGAGTAAAATACTGAAAAAGAAAAAATTAGAAGCATGAAAGAAAGAAAACCTAGAGCATATTGGGGTATTTTCCAAAGCATTTCATGATGCTGTGCTGTTTAGGCTGATGGGCAAGGCTGTAAATGAAACCAAAATAATTGCTTCTAAGGAAAACCCCCACAATTTTAAGATTATTGTAGTCCTAGTGTTTTGACTTTTTTAACATTTAAGAAATCAGTTTACTGTCAGTCTCACTGACAGTATGTCTTTGAGCTAAAGTCTGTATTTATAGACATAATGTATTTATGAAATATTGGACAGAATATATTGATGAAAATAGTATGACCAGCATTATGATTTTATGATTATTAGATGATTATATTTTATTTCTGCAGACTCCTCATGTTTTTTATTAAACAAGTATTTATTAATGACTTAAACAGAAGTTTCTTTTAAATGCAGCACAGTTTGCTGTGTATGGAATGTGAAGTCAAAACTTCACAGAAAAATATCAGCCCTTTAAATAATAATGTAAATAGCCTGCATAAGTCAGCTTGAACATAAGTCAGCACAACTCATATCAATAACTGAGTTTGTTTTTTTTCTCAACTGCTTTGTCTCTGGATGCATGAGAACATCTCTAGCACTGTTGTGATAAGTAATTATCTGTTGAATCATTTAGAGCTTGTGCAGTGAAGGTGGCACAGAGTGTACACCCCTGGCAGAACTGATAGGGAATTCTGTAGAGAAATAAGGCATTGCACAAAAGTAATAATATTTATGCTCTCGGTTTTGGGTTTGTTTTTTTATGGGAATCAGCTGCCTTTATCTCACCATCTCATCATCAGAACATTTATTTTGTGTTATTCTATGCTGTGACTTAGACACAATGCTGTGCATTATGACAGGAAGAAAAATATCCATTAAAGGGTATGAAATTAAGATAACAAAGTGTTTGCATTGTTAGTAAATTCAGTAAAGGATCTTGCACCTCCTGCTCTCTCTGATGTAGCCACAAGCAGGCAAGTCCTGCTGTATTTTTCAAGTATGCTGAGGGTGTGCATGGAGAGAAGACAAGAATGCTGATGTATAGATAGATAAGTGGTCACTGGTTTTGCTTTAGAAAGGACTTGGATCAAGCAAAGGAGGAAAGTCTTTTCTTGCAGCAGTACAGTAAAATCTGTTGTTGCTATGGTCTCAACTGGGTGCCTGCAAGCACTGATGGACACGTGAAATGTTTTCATATCCCAAGCATATTAGCAATTGACTTGATAGCATGCACAGAAAAAGAAACCCATACTGTTCATGCATATCCTTGTTTTCCACTTTTTTGTATGCTGGTGTAAAGTGAGGGTGCTGTTGGCAGCCAGTTTGATGGCAGGTCTTTCTGTGATTCTTTCTTCATGCTCATCAGGGTGCCCACAGACTAAAGCCATCCAGCATGAAGAGATTCCTCACATCACAGTTGCAGAAGCAAAGTGCTTCTTGCCAAGCACAGAAAATACCAACAAACATTACATATTCACATTTCCCTTTTGTTGTTTAATAAGGGAAAGGTGTCCTGGTGATTGCTCAGCCATCCAGCAGGAAAAAATCACAACTCCTTTTCTTCTGTTTTTGCTCTTTTGTCAACACAGTCTCCTTCCCTCTGCCTTCTGCTGTAAACTAGAGAGCCTATGGAGAGTCTCAATAGGAGACATAATGGGGAAATAGGAAATTGCCCAGCTCAGTTGCTAGTCACAAATGAAGGCTCTTCTTCTCTTGGCTGCATGTGGGTTCCTTTGTCAGCCAGAATTGTTTCCCTGATGTTCAGAGGCCTGTTTATATATTTGGGATACATCTCTTTCTTCAAACGCTCTGTAGTAAGATTTATTATTGAGTTGTACATGTGTAACCTGGATGTCCCTTTGGTCTTTTTTGCAGGGTTGTTTTGCTGTGCCAGCTCCCACCTCAGAGCTGTGGGAGTGCAGGGCACTGCTCTGCAGTGTGGAATAACTAATTCATACAGTGTGTATGAATGAAACTCTACCTGAAAGTCAGATTTGCCTGATTTTAGTGTTGCCATCCTCTCCTTCTCACTACTTACACTGTGAGTTTCTGCTCATTGAGAGAAAGAGAATTTGTCCTCCCCTTTTTTGGTTATTTTTTTTTTCTTTCATCCCTTTCAAGATGACAGAATCCAGATCATGGCAAAATATTTATGGAAATTCCTCCTTCTTTAGGCTTGAAATATCTTTACTAATCTTTGGGTCTACTAGCTTATTCTGTCTGCCAGCATCAATTTGGCTCAGTTCCTTGCATGACACTAAACCACTACTAAACTACTGTTACTATCCTAATCTTTTTTTGTATGCCAGTAGTCACAATAAAACAGCAAGAGAAATACCATCAGTAGACATAAATATTAATGATTTTCTGTTCTGGAAGGGGGTGTGGTTTTTGTGTTTTGGTGGTTTTTTTGTTTTGGTGGTTTCTTGGGTTTGGGGTTTATTTTGTGTTTTGTGGTTTGTTTGTTTTGTTGTTTGTGGTTTTGCTTGCTTTTTGTGTGTGTGTTTTTAGTTTTTGGGGTTTTTTTGTTTGTTTGTTTTTTAGTTTGGCTTTTTTGGGGGGGTGGGGTTTTTTTTGTTTGTTTATAATAACAAAGAATGAAAATTGAAATAAATATGAAGCCTTCTCATTATTTTGGACAGTTTTGCTCTCATCCTTTGTGCTCATCTCAGTGATACTTTTACTGCTTACAGAAGTGAACTGCACTGTGCTGCAAATATATTTTATATATATGTATCTGTATATATTCTTTCCTTTAAATGGACTTCATCTTCAAAGTACTCAGTCCTTCAAAAGAATTTTGTATTTCAGGCACTTGCTTATTTTCCAAGTATTTTGAGGTTAATTTTTTTCTTATAGATAGAAAATTGTAGATGTAGAAAATCATACAATGTTTCAACAGTGCTGTTTATGGAGAGTTTCCAAGTATTTTACCAAATATCCACTTCTATGTCTCCTTAAATGTGTAAGCTGGGCACAGCCTCCATTGCTGGCAGACCCTTTAGAAACTATTACATCTTAATGTTTGTCAAAACATTCTCAAACTTGGACTTCTTTAATAAATATAATATATTGTACAGTATGCAGGTAAAATTGAACTTTTTTTTTGTAGCACCTGTAGCAGAAGTATCTAGGAAAAACATAAGAAATATATAGATTGTCTCAGGCAATCATGTAGTGCCATTTTTCTCAAATTGAAGTTATTTTCCCAGTAATTCTGATAATAATTTTGTTTAGTATGTTAATTTAGAAGGCATTCATACAAAGCTTATAGATATTATTTTATATTTAGGGTACTGGGAACAATCCTTATGTAGCTCCATATTAGACTACTTTAAGATTTCTGTTTTCATTATAAAATATGAATTTATATGACTGGCTGCTCTTGGAAGTTCTGGTAAGAGTTTTCTAATATATTGCTTGGCAAAATAATCATACTGTATTGAATGAATACATACATTAGCATGACTCACATACAAGGCTGAGCAGTTGCAGTTAAGCCAGCCACTTCCAGTAAATAGAATTCAAAATCTCATGTTTATTTTAATTTTATTTACTGTATTGCATATGCATATTTTCATGTTTTTCCAAGTAAACATGATTACTTCCCCTGCCTGTACCACTCTAATTGGAAGATAGGAGTGGCACCTTCCCAGATAGCTGAAAAACAACTTTCTCCAGTGGAGTCATATTTTTCAGAAACTGCATCTCTTTTAGAAAGAGGTCCCTCTATGTAAATAAGAATGGAAAGGTAATGCTGAAAACCTGCCTGGTAGAAAACAGTTAAAGCTCTTTGACCAGAAGGTCTGGTCAAAATATAATTGTTCTGTAGTCATTTTTCCATTTAAAGAAAAAAAAATAAATAAAAAAGTTACTTGCAAAAAAGGGAAACGTTAAGAGAGAAATTCAAACACAGGATACCAGCACATTTGGAGCCTTGGAAACTGCCCTGTTTTCTTCAGGAAATAATTTAAATCTTGTTGAAAGGAGTGCTTTTCATATCACTGTATAAAAAGGGGATTTTGATTTCGGATACTGGATTAAAATCTAAATGTTTTGCAGGGTACAGGATTACAAGGAATCTCTTTCAACTCTTTCCTATATCTTACGATTTCTGATTTAGCAAATTATTGTAGATTTAGAATAACTTTTGGATGTTCCTCTTTCCATTGAATGGAGCACAAAGGGTTCACAAACATCTTCAAATATGCAGGTTTTTGTCCACTCTCCTGTGGAGGGTGGGATACTCATCATCATCCTCTGCCACCACCTGCCCTGAGAGGTATGGGCCAGAATCTGGCAATTCCCCAGATAAAGACTTGCACTGTTAAATTCTGTTCTGTGTGGTGAGCGTCACTCATGTGAGGGTGAATTAGGGTGAGAGATAAATCACCACCAGCACATCAACTTTCCTCCTCTGGGATTACAGCCATGCAGATTTATGTTTAGTGTTTTAGTTTTGGTGGCTAAGGCAAAGAGCAGTAAGGAGGTGACTTCTTACCTTCCGAGAAGCCTCTCATTACACTCTGGAGGGGTTCTTGCATATCATTCTTCTAATGGATTTTTCCTGCTGTGCTGAATAGCAAGCTTGTTAAATAAGATTACACACAAATACAGGACGAGTGGAATTTATTCTGTAATTTTTTAAGTGATAGGTAGGGAGAATCTTCTTCTGTAGTGTGCGTTAGAAAAGCATTGTGGAGTTTCACACAGTTCTTAACTGATGGGGAGGTGCAAAACAGCACTGCAGCAGGGGATTCTGTAAAACTCAGGGAAGGAAAGGTTTCTGGGGTTAGTGTATCAATGCTGGAGATTAGAAACTTGTATTGTTGTCTCCAATCAGAGCCTTGTTTCCAGTTCAGCTGAAGTTAAATGTAATTTGGGGCAGTGAGTGTCATCAAAACCTTGGGTTGCTTAAGCTTGCTTCATTCATTTACCTTTTGCTAGAATATGTGACATCTTGTAGGATTTATTTTTTTTTAATCCATCATTGTATCTGATAATAACACCATACAATATTTTGGGCTGGCAGGGAGCTGAGGAGGTTGCAAGTCCAAACTGCCAGGTTGGAGCAGGGGCACCTCTAAGGTCAGCCCAGGCTCTGACCTTGAGAACCTCCAAGGACAGGGACTGCACATCTTGCTCAGTGCCTGAACATCCTGTGACCCCACCAGCTTCTGCTCTCCACAGTGCCCAGGTGGGAACAGAGCACAGTCTGAACTGTGCTGAAGGTAGCTTGAGTTACAGTGTCACCTCCAAGATCTCAAACATTATTTAGGAAAGGATTTGTGCCAGGAAAGAGAAGAGCGAGGTGAAAGTAACAGGTAAGAACATACCACATAACAATAAAGTCAGTGTCTGTGAGGAGCTCATTTACAGGGTGGTTGTTTCACTTGAGCTTAATTCTGCTGGAGTTCCTCAGATCACCTGGGGTTATTCAGATGCTCTCTGTAATGAAGTTTCACCCAGGTGACTAGTGCTGGAAAATCTAAAAAATGGGCAGAAGGGAAAACACATTCTCTGAACTAAGCATCTTAGCCAGTGAATCAGCATATTCCTGCATAGCAGGGACCCTGATGGGGTTTCTTGGTGGGTTTTGAGCGACTGGCAACTTTCAAGCCTTATCAGCAACATTAGGAACAGCTCAGTAGTCCCTAAAAGAATTTGTGCTAAGAACTGATAACTTTTGTAAAGCATTCGGACAACTGGGGAAAGAGGAAGAAGAGCAACAAGCAGTCTAAGAACTATGCAAACAAAATTTAAAAGTGAGAAGTGATTTTCATGCTAAGTATATTAAAATTGTTTAGAATATGGTTATAATCTCATCTTACAAAATTTTTTGTGCATTATCCTATTATTATTCTTTTTGTTCTCACAACTAAAAATGGATGACTTTCTTTATAGCAGGGCCAACATCAGAGTCTGCACTAGAAATAAAACTGGTGAGAGGTATCAGTCCTTAATTCCAAATCCCAAAATTCACTCAAGGTGATTTATGAACAGTTGCTGCAAACACTTCCTGGGGGTCATCACTGCTGTAGCACCAAGGCAGTCGTCCACACTCCTGTCTCAGCAGCCACTGCTTCTGCATTTCTTTCATTTTCAGATATATTAAAAATTTATCACAAACATTTAAAGGAGAAAAATGCATTGACTTTTCTGAAAGCAATTTGTTAATTAACATCAAAGGGATGAAATTTGCCTTGCATTGCCTGGTGAGTGGCATTCTTCCATCCTCCTGGTTGCTATGGGGATGAAGGAAGCTCTTGTTCCGGGTCACTCCTAAATTTGCACATGAAAGCATTAGAGATTACTGCTGTCTAATCAAGTTATATGGAAAAGTTTAAAGGGAGGTACAATGTTTTACAGCCAACAACCTTCAACAGAATAAAACACAATAGCTGCGAAAAAGGATTATCTCCTGCTTTTAAAAATACACTAGGAAAGTTCAAAATGGTATGAAAGCTTTTTTAGCCAAACATCTTGACTTTTTTTAAATGCTATTTTACAAATGAGGAATGTAGAATAACATTTCTAATAGAGAATTAGTGTATGCATTGCCCAACTCCAGGGCTGGATTCAGCATAATGAAGAAGGGATGTGCTATGCATTCATTAAATTATTTTACTTTTGAACTTCAGCTTCTTCTGTGTCAAAGTCCTTGATACTGTCACATCAGTATTGAAGTACAAAAAAAAAATTGTTCCTCTGAGTTTGAGCTGAAATCTCAAAAGCAAAGAAGGAGCCACATCCTGGTACAGATCCTTCCTGCAAGCAGCAAGTGCAGAATGCCTTGTGCCCATGAGAAACGTGTTCTGCAAGGCTTTAGGAGGTGCCAGGTGCATTCCATGGCAGAGAAAATGGGGTTTTGCATGTATTTTGTATTTTTATTTTCATGTGTGGATTAGGGGTTTTTTGTCTTTTTTTTTTTTTAATTGTTGGTTTTGTTTATTTATTTTAGGATTATTGTTTTGATTTTGTTTAGGGTTTGTTTTTTTTTTTTTATTTTCATGACTTGTGGGTTCCAGATAACATGGCAATCATTTAAATGCTTTCTAAATGGAAAAGTATAGCTTTAACAGCAGTCCTGTAAACAGCTCCATTACAGAACAGAGCATGAAGTTATTTTAATTTTGAATATTTATGATTTAATAGTACTGTTCAGAGACTACAACTGAAGAAACATGATGAGTTCTTCAAGTTATCTTTTAAATTCAATATAAACAAGAATATAGTGTGCTTAATTATATATGAGGATACTCTTGCTATAAAATAGCATTGTTGTCATGGAAGCAATCAAGACTCAGCAACAAGGAAACTGTTTTTGATTGACCAAGGCTGGTTTTAACAATACAGTGAAAAAATGTCCATTTTCAAGTGACTGCTGAAGAAATGGATCTCCTTAAATGTTGGCTCATTTTTCAGTATTAAACTGGCATTTTCCACTGGTAAATCACAAAATACAAGTTATTTTTGTGATGGTACAAATAAATACCACAAAAATGTAGCAGGAGTCTGTGTCTGCCCACACATCCTCACTAAGGAGGGCTGAACTGCAGCAGCAGAACACTGAGTTCCACATCTGTGTTTGCCTGGATGTGAGGAAGGGCCAATTAAGAAGGATGTGTTAGTTACATACATTTAGTAATCTGCATCTTTTATCATCCCATACTACCAGGAGATTGACATCTAAACCTCTTGATTCTCCTTTTGATCTCTGCTTCTCAGTTTGAGATTTTTATGTGTGATTCTCCCCCCATTACTTTCCTATGGAGCAGAATTATTCTTATTTTCTAGAGAAGTCTATCTGATTTGTTTCTCTGATCCACAGCCTGGGTCCAAAAACTATTTGAATTTAAAGGTCTCTTCTGTTCTTTGTCTTATTGGCTATTTTTAAGCTGGGTTTATTTGTGGAATGACTGTTCTTTGTATAAAAGTGGCCTTAACCACTTAGAAGCAAAGATATTCTGACATGAGTAGGCATATTTTGTATTCTTCATTTTAGAAGTGTTTTGTCTACACCAGGAATAAAAGTGATACAGTGATTTTAGCTGACCAATTGCACATCATGAATAATGCAGAGTGAAATGAATAACTCATAGGGAGCTCTGATGCTATGTTCTCACCCAGGGTCCACTAATTGTCATCTGATTCATATAAAGTAGTTTTCTTATAAAGGTGTTGTGAACAGAAAAGGGAATACAATCTGAAACAGTATATTCAATAATTTTACCAGCTTCAGTCACAACTTTTTATTTAAATTCAAAATCTTGTCCTTATTCTGTTCCTATTTTGCCCTATTTTGATGTGAAATGATAGAATTAATTTTTTTTCTTATTCAGCATTTAAGAACCATCCATTTCCCAATTCAGCTTTACAGCAAATCCCAATGTTGGTTGCTTTTTAAGCACATAAGCAAAACTACTTCATGAAAATGTATCAGAAGGTCTAGATATTTACTGTGGTTGTTCTTCCTTTCTCTGAGTTGCTGAAGGGAGGAAGAAGAGAAAAAAATGTTATGTTCCCTTTAGCCCTTTTCACGTCCTTGAAATATATAATTTTATGTAATAAGCAACTGGCAATTCTCAGAAAAATCTGTGGTTATGAATGATGAATAACCATTGCATCATGTTGCATTTTCATTTTTATTTTCAAATTGTGATTCTACACTCAAAACTGGGTATAGAATGGATATATTGATAATTTAATAGGAGATAAAATGGTTGTGGGTTTTTTTCTTTTAAATCAGTGCAAGTAAGAAAGAATGGTTACTTAAGGAATAACTTTTTTAGAAGATGCATTATTAAGGGATGGAACCTGAGCAGCTTGCTAAATACATAGAGAGGAGAAGAGATGGAAAAGTTATTGAGAAGGAGGATGGGTTTTAGAAAGCAAGGAACAAAAAGCTGATGGCCAAGGGCCCAGGATTCCCTTCCAAGGACCTTCCAGATGGGGATTCTGGGATTCTCTTGTGGGAGAATGAGAACATCCTGAATTCCACCTCCCTTCTTGCCTCCTGTGCCTTTTTCCATAGTGTCAGAATATGGGGAGCTTCTTGGGAGGTGGGGGTGTTCTTTTGGGGATTGTTGACAGCAGCCAACAGTGAGGGACTTGGCTGCTGGTCCTCAGAGGCTGCTCAGGAACCCGTGGAATGAAGAAGGTTCACCCAGAGGTCACTGGGAGTATCAATACTTGGTTCCCCTGGCACTGCAGTTGGGTGATCAATACACATCTCTTTTCACAGAAATTGCCTAAAACATTTTAAGCTCCTTTCATCCTTCTTTGTTCATATTCAGAGCAATTTTTGCAGTGTCAGAATTTCACAGAATCAGAAAAGGGCTGTGAGCATTTGGAGATGTCGTTTTTGTGCTGGACAGCACCAGCCTCTGCTGCCCCACGTTCACAGCTCGGTGTGGGTCACTTCATCCTCCCCACAGACACAGCAATGCTCCCCACGCCTCTCCCAGCCTGAGGAGAAAATGCACTCACAGGAGGAATGCTCAGGGGCCTCAGTGACAGTGGCAGGTAGAAATGTGAGCGTTTCTTAGTCAGCATTGTTTTAAAGCTGGCACAGGTGTGCAGCAATGGGAAAGTTCATTGCTAATAGGCAAGGGCTTGAGTCCCAAGCTTCAGGCTACCTTGAGATATAATTAACACCCTTTGACAGTCTCAGAAGGGAGTACAAAGACCATCTGAGCTGGTGAGGCTGAAAATCCCAGTTTCTGTTGCAGCTGAGGTCTTCAAGGCTGAGGAACTTTGCTGAGAGAGTCGAGAAGTCAACACTGCTGCTTTAGCTCTTCCACCAATAGTCAGGATACTGGGGACTGGGACTACCACTAGCTTAAAAAACACCTTTTTCCCTAATATTAAGTAAATTATTAGAATAATAAAAATGTGGCATATAAGTGTGAAATGCATGAGAACCCTCACAGTTATTTAAATTAGTTTTGATCCTCCTAAAAGGAAAAAAAAAAAAAAAGTCAGAAAAATTTGAAACGCTACTGTCTTGCAGCGTGAAATCTTTCTGGCATTGGTGAAGCAGGCTGTGTTCCACCTCTCCCAGTACTCATTGTTTTTTTCCAGATTTGTTACAGTAATATTGCTTTTTCCAGCACTATATTGTTGTGATAAATGCATGCGTGTTTTCTTCAGCCCTGAGTTTTGGCTTCAAGGAATCGATTCACGCTGGTATTTTTCACAAATAAGCTATTATAAAAACTTCTGAGAGAGAAAATAATTTTAGCTTTCAAAATGAATTGGCTGCTGAGATCAGGAGCTGGAAATGTCAGGTGTCGCACCTGCAGTCACCTTGGACTTTCAGGGTCACGTGCAGGCACAGAAGTGAGAAAGAGCTTGCTGGAATTCCTGAGAGTTCTTAGCATTTCTGATTTATTTCTGGTGGTTATTTTGGGACTGAATCTTTAGCTTCTGAAAATATATTATATGCCATTTAATTGCTGCAAATACAGTGTAACTTGGCTGTTTGTTTGATTTCTCTAAGCATTTCCAAAATACTCAGACAAATGAAACATTCTCTAGTAGCTCCATACCTTCTGAAACATTTATATGCTTGCCAAAAATCAGGTGGAATGTCCAGTTTTCTAAAGGTTTAAGGGAATATAATCACTAATGATTTGCTAATTTTTCTGCTAAGTATTTGGTCATATGTCAGGCGGTGAGAGTTAAATGGAAACAGAAATACAAGGGAATGCTGTGAAGTTAACAACTGTTGCTACACTATATTACACACATACACAGCATATGTTGAGTTTGCTGCCTCTGAACTTCCTGGCAAGTTCCATATATATTTCAATTATTTTGCTTTTCTTAGTTCATTCATCTGAAAAAAGAGAAGTAAAACTTCCACCTTTACATAGTGGGAACAATAATCATAAGTTGCAAAACACTACATTGAGTCACTGCTAGGTGTCAAATATACACACATAATTTCAGAGGCATCCCCCAGGTTTTTGTTCTCTGAACACTTCTCAACTCATTCCAAATGGAAGTGACTAAAGGTATACTCATGAATAATAATATAAAATATAGTATTAAGAGCTAATCCAGTTAATTCTCCATCAGAGTCTGTAATTCTGCCCATTTGTAAGTCATGCAAAAGCAGATTTTTCAGGGATAGCTTTTAAAATGCCTCAGGTTTGTTTCACGATCTTCTTTAGCTCATAGCCTCAGAATAAAGAAGGAAAAGCGCTGGTAATGTAGACAGAAATGAAAAGTGTTTGTTTCTCTCAGCTTTTTTCTGTACTGCGTGGCTCACAAACTGCTGTGTACTTGGCACTAAATCCACATGAGAAAGTAGAGTTATATTGTGAAATGGCAGCAGTTACTGCAGCATGGTTTCAGGACAAACTCACAGCTGTCAGCTTTTGGATCAGTCAAGTGTGGAGTTAGTGCAGGGAAAATGTTTAGCCTCAAGAGGGAGAAAGCCAGCTGCCATGTCCATTAGCACCCTTTGTTGACCATCCAAGAACATCGGCAGCATCCAAGGCAGCTCTGTCCCAGCTCTCTTTGCTGGAGGAAATTACTGGAAGACGCCCAGTAAGTGAGCAGAGAATGGCATGGGTGGAAATAAGGCAGGGGTGGAAATGCATTTATATTTTCAAGTATAGGTTGTTTGATTCTTTGGGCATCCTCAAGTGAGACTTAACTTGCACCTGTCCTTTCAAAGAGAAAGGGATTATTGAAACACAAGACAAGAGCAGAGAGCCCCTTTGCCCTGCATGGCAAATGCAGAAAGAACAGGCCCCTCAAAAGGATAATCAGTGGAGTGTGCTAATGTTTGAGCCAGCACTTTCAAAATCCTCAATTAATTTTGGGGCTGAGGATATTGGGTGCTCAATCTGAGCACTCCAGCTGCACTTGAATTATCTGAGAGCATAGATGCTTGGGATCTCCTAAAATGAGATCCCAGCTGTTTCTGGTTGATAAGTCTAAAATTAGTAATCACTTTTGTCAATTTTATTTTAAATTAAAAATTAAGTGCTTTCATTCATTATTTGTATTACATCATAACACTTGGGAGCCCAGTCACAAATCAGGACACTGCATTATTCAGTACATACAGGCAAAGAACAAAAGATTGTTCATGTCCCAGAGATCTTACAGTTACCTATAAGACTCTTTATGGGAAAAGAAGTAAAGAGTACAAGATTCATCAGGATTGTTTCAGCATAACTAAGGATTTAACCAGTGTTAATCTCTTCCTTTGTAAAATTTTGTCGTCATTGTTTTGGGGTTTTTTGTGTTTTGGGTTTTTTTTTTTGTTTTGTTTAAAAGGCAAAAGTTTAAGATAAGATTGAAAAGAAACAAAGCACTAGCTCTTTTGGATTCCATGTCAAGCTGTGCATCTCTCATCCCATGCACACGTTGCTGCAGTTGAAATGCACAGTTATCCTCATCCCTGCAATGGGTGGATGTGGCTGCTTTAATTCCAATATCCTACCAGTTGTTTTTTTGCTAAACTTTTAACAGTTTCCACTTGTTCTTTTTTCCTTGAAATTCATCCTGAGACTGTAATCAACAGATGAAATATTATTTTTGTATAGATTATAGTTGTTGAGTGGAATAATAACATAAGGCAAGACAGAGAAATTGCTGTTGATGTCCAGATAAAATATCACTCAATGGCAATTCTCAACTTTAAAAGTTAAGAAAAGTACTAAGGAGAAAAGGATACAGCTGACACTGTGATCAAAACTCACATATTAATGCAGTAAATTTGTATTCTGTACTAATTTCCTCTGGAGAGCATTTTTGTGTGTGTGTGCATAGAGTTGTGTTTTCCTGGATTGTGTGGATGGATGAAAACAAAACATACAGGGAAATATCTGAGTACTTTGTTCTCCTTTTGTGTAGCGATGCTATTATTCCCCAGCTAATTCTTGTTATAAAACTGAAGCATTGTATTTCAATCTGGGAAAAAAGAAAAGGCATTGTTTAAAAAACAATGTAGAGGCAGGAATTTGAGTCATGACAGAACATTGTAAACACAAAGAATGAAATCCTTAGCAGGTTGTTTGAGTGTGGTTATGTCGAGTCTCCTCAGCACGGATGGTGCATCCTCACTGCTGTAAGTACACACTAGATAAAGAGTATTTATGTCTGCACTTATAACAAAAGGAGAAATCGTATTGACAATGTGGACAAAGAATTTTTGAAGAGTTGTTTACAGTTTGCTGGAGTAGAGGAATAGTACAAAACCTACTATAGTATATAAATGTGTATATTCACCATTTCTTCATCATTTTTACTTTTTAATTAATTTTTATTTATGAGACCAAGCCAAAATTCTGAATCTGATCATCATATTTGGATGAGAGGAGGAAACAGATGTGAATTTTAGTATTCAGATATGTCCTAGCTATCTGACTGGCTCTCTGCTGGCTATTTTTTATGGTTTTAATCACTTCCTCAAGTACATGACACATTCTTGATCTGGACCACCAACATTTTTCCATCTTGGCACAAAGAGATAAGGAATTATTTCTCTGTGTAGGTGCAGGTGCAATGTGGAATTATCCTGAGTGCTCATGGCTTTCTAATTCAAATGAGACAATCACAGAAGGTTGTACAAATCCACTAACAGCTGAGAACACCCCTGAAATATCCATGTAAACATCCCACAAGAAGTGTTCTCACATTGACCCCAAAGGCACTTTTATAAATCTGAAAGTTTCTTGTGAAGCTCTGTTTAAAATATTATCTTTACTTCAGACTTTCTTGTCTTCTGCAGGACCCTCTAGCCCTGAAAAGCTTTCTTATCCTCCTACACTCCATATTCAGCTTGCTCTTGATTACAGTTATTTCACCCCTGTAAGAATTCTACTTCCAAAAATACATATAAAAGCTTTTATTTCTGTGCTATTCAGCAGAAAATAACCACAGCATGGAGGCCACAGAAAACTGTGGATCCTGTTTCCTGCCTGCATTAAACAGTAGAGAATGAAGGCCACCAGACCATTTCCATCTACCTCTGTGCATCTCTCCTCCTGAGACCTGACATGGAGCTTTCTGTCTCTAATAAACTCTTCCAGTTGATTTACAAAATCTGGTCTCCACACTCCAAAACAACATTTTGTCTGATTATTTAGAAAACTCCGGACTCCATGTCTTTCACAATCACTTCCAGTGAGAGTTTGTCTTGCCAAGATGAAAGAAAAAAAGGAAAGCTGCAGTTCTGGCTTTAAATCCCTGACCTAAACGAGAGGGCATAATAATTTAAATATAATTTTCTTCTAGTTTATCAAGGTTTTACTTCCAGTTATGGCTGGGGAACTTTGAAGCAGTCTTAAAAAAACATTTTCAGGAAGACTCAGCCATGTCTGGTTTTGTCAGTTCCCAGAACTTCCAGAGGAGATACTAATCCTGATTGTTCTCCATTCATGGAGAAGGGGACAAAGGGGACGGTACAGCAAACTGCCAAGAGCTTATTTATTGGAACTTCTTTTCTTTTTCCTTCAGGAATTAGAATTCCTAGATTGTCTTTTGCTGGTTAAGCAAGAAGGGGCAACGTTAGAGAATCTCTTAGCTGAAAATTTCTTAGCTGAGACATCCCACATCCTTCATTTCCAGAGAGGGGTTGTTATAAATAAAACAGTTCTATTAAAAGGGGTGAAACAACAGGACAGTGCATCAACAGTTAGATATAGCTTTAGTGATTTTTGTTTCCCATTAGGTGATTTGGGTACACTTTAATGGAATTAGCCCTAAATATTTATTGTAAAGGTGCTGTCAATATAACAAATGTAAGGAGAACAAAACTGCAGGAAGATGTTGCCATGCTCCCAGTAATTAATGGTTTTACAAAGTAGAGACATAGTAAGTGGGTATGGGGTTGGGGGAGGGTTGGCCATTCAAGAAACTCTTACAGCAAACCTATCTCTTTGAAAAAATTTAATATATTGACATTTTGAAGCAGGAAATTCAAAGTGTTATATTTCTCTAAGGAGTTGGATTTTCAGCAATTTCCTACTAATGGATGAAATTTTTCCCTCGGCATGGATGTTGATCATCACTGTAGCCCAGTTTTGAGTACAAGCTTGATTTGTGAAATTTACATCTTAATATCTAAAAAAAAAAAAATGTGTGACATCATTTGGTTTTTTTCTGCCTGCATGATTTTTAAATGTTCCCAGTTAGTCATCTCTGCAACATATTAAAGATATGTATTTGCACAGCTGAATACCAGCTTTTCCTGGCAGTTTATTTACTCAGCAGCCTTAGCCCAGCTGACAGAGTCCTCTCACAGCACATTCTCTGGTCTGTGTGTCACAGATTAACAGCAGAAGCTCCACAGGGCAGAGGAGGCTGGTGGATGAGGCTCTCTCTGGGTTCCACTTTTCTGGATGCTTTGTTCATCAGTCTGATGGAGCTAGAGATGTGATTTTATGTCAGAAAGGTCATGTAATCTGATTTCTGCATCTTTGCACAGAGTAGGTCTTTATCTAATTATTCCTGTATAAGAGGAATGACTTGTCTTTATGAATAGTATATTTTGGAAACCCATTCAGTCTGGGTTTAAAGATTTTAGGGAATGAGAATGTAAAAATTCACTTGGTCATTTTCTCCAGTGATTAATTGATGTTAATGTAACGTGTCATTGGAGCAAGAAAAGAAAAAAAGATTCTGACATTACTATAGCAGGAAAATTCCCAGCTTTAGAAATAAGAGCTATTTCATTGTGTTTAATTTTCCTTTTATTTATGAGTTACTGGAAATTTTTTGATAATCTGAATCAGAATTGGATTAGGTTCTAGTAATAAATTCCATTAACTATTCTGCTTACTATCTAAGAAACATCAGAACAAGATTCTGTTTATTTGTTTTCAGGGGTTTTTTTTGTATATTATTTTAGAGTTCAGGGTTGTTTTTTTTCATTTTTGTTCTCTGTAAAGGAAGTGATAAAACTAAGTGATATCCACAGTGGGTTTTTTTTAAAAAAATTTTTCAGTCTTGTAGACATGTTTTTTAGTAAAAGAGTGCACATATAAACCAACACAAGATGTATATTTAGGAAACAGCAGTTACTGCAGAGCAGAGTCCTCTGAGATTTCAAAATCTAAATAGGCTGTTTCAAGTAATATTTAGGTTTTGAACTAAGACTGCACAGGATGAATTTCACTGCCAGGAATGTGGACTCCAAGAAGAACTCCAGTGTACATGTAGGTGTGTTTAATAAATAAGATTTTAAAATAATCTTTATTGTGTCATCCACAATTTAAAGAAAATCAAAAACAACCCATAGTATCAGAAAAGTTTACTGCCTTAAATTTTATGACATTTTCTTTACAAACTGTTGATTTTTTTTTTCATTAGAGAGGAAAAAAATCTTCTATTCACCTAATTCAAAACTTGTGAGACCAAGCAACTTTGTGGATTTTCTTCATCATCTCATATTTTAATAATTTTCTTGCTGCTGTAGAGAAGATGGTAATAGAATGGGCACAACATTCTGGGAAGAGCATCTAAAATTTCAAATGCTGGTAGAAAACCCCCAAGGAAAAATATTTCCATCACAAAGTGCTCTCTTTTCAAGGAATCTTTGAAGTCTGTCATAGGACTCCACATTCAAAAATCTCCCTGCTTTGTTTCTTTTTTAAATTAATCATTTGAACATTTTGGGGGCTTCAAATGTTTACTGGTGGTTATTAAGACACTGAAGTACTGAAGAAGACTCATGAGGCTGCATATTTACCCTCATAGCCTTTTTATATTTTATTTTGACAAACCATCAATTGGAATTTTTAATTCAAACTATTCTCAAATGTTACAGCATTTTTACACAGCATATTATCAAAGTATCGAGTCCTTTGATAAGGGTAATTAAACATGCCAAGTTTGTTTCCATAGTCCAAAGTCTGCAATTGCTTTGCCTTTCGTTCTGTTCACGACTGACTTCAGCTCTCTCTGGTTATTCCCAGCAAAGCCAATGGCAATGCTCCATCCCACTAAATGGGGATATATTTATATCAGAATTTATGACAAAGAATTATTTTGGAATAGATGATAAAGCAATGCACATTAGAAAATGCAATCACAGATAAGAATGTCTACATTGATTATTGATGAGAGCTGTCTGATTAGAACAAGAGTGTTATTTGTCCTTTACTTGAGATGATGGAAGAAATAAAAAGAGCATCCCTATTTATCTGGAAAAAAATATTTTGAACGTGAACTGGTTCTTTAAAAAGAAATTAAATGTAGTATAGACTTTCTGCATTTTAACAAAGTTTAAATGTAGGTTTTGTGAGGTTTTACAAACTCATACCTGCCACATAGTCAGTGGTTGTTTTGAAAGAAATTATACTTGGAATTAGAACTCAAATGTTATGCTTGTGAGATCATTTTCCTTGTCTTTAAGCTGGCACAGAGTAAGGTGTTTTTTTCCTTTTTCTAGCCAGGGAATGGCAAGGAATTCTCTAACATTCTGTAATTGTCTTCACAACATAATACCAGTTTTGTGTCATGCACCCTGGGTGATGCTTTTTATTTTCTTTCTCTTTGAGAGTTCTGGAACATGCCACTGTTGGGCCCTGGAATTTGTCACTGGAATACATCTTAACAGAAATTTCAGTTCAAAGAGCACAGTCCTCTTTATTTTAGATTTGTGTAGAAGCAAACAAATTACAAGTATTTTCATAAAGGCAGTAGTGATAGCTCAAGAATAAGGTTTAGACTTAGTGTCTGTGCCAGGGAGTACATTAGTGAAAAATAAAAGCATGTGAAATGGCATGCTACTGACATGAGCTGATTATGATAATGCCTTAGTACAAATTTTTGAAAATCAGATACTATAAAAATATACCATTAGCTTTATGTTAATAAAATATTTTGCTTGATGCCTTTTAAATTATTCATTTGAAGTAGTCTAAAAATATAAAAGAACTCTTATTATCATTCAATTTACATGATTACTTTAAGTTCACTTTTTTTTGGTTTAACATAAACAAAGTATAAAACCCCCATCAAGGTTTTAGATATTTAAAATGTATCATTTTTATGCAAAAATTGGAGCCTGTTAGGATGTTAGGGTAGTCATTAGTACAAATATAACTCCAATTTCTCATTTGAAACTATTTTACACATAGAAATTACTGCGTTTGCTGATTTGTCTCATTATTTCTACTTTGATTATTCATATACTCTTTTGAAAAAGACAGTTTTACAAAATAAAAGCTGAAAAACTGTAAACTGACAATATTGCTATGAGCCTTTCTTGTCAGTAACATAGGATTCAAGGGAGCCACGGAAGGAGACATTTGGCTTATTGAATATGGGAGTTGTTATTTTTCAGGAAAGCTGAGCTCTCTTTGACCAGTGGCATCAATCCAAGTGTGGCTGAGGCACACGAGGACTTACCAAAAATTTAAAGTGGGGCAGGAATCTTTTTTTGGTAAGACCCCATCAGCCATGGCAGGGAGACTGAGAGGCCTCTCTGCATTATCTGCTGATGGCTGAAATTTGGAGAAGGTGTTGCCTGACCCTCTGCTGCCTCTGATGGTGTGAGATCGCAGATTCAAACAACTTCCTGACATTTAGGATCACTGTTGTTTCCTAAAATTGGTGACAGCTTCTAGAGGCTCAGATGATTTTTTTGTTTTTCCTTCTCTTTCTATTTGACTGTGAAGTCTATTTCCTTTGGCTATAAAGACAAATTTAACAGCACAGACTTGTCCTCAGATTTGCAGTCTGATTTGTCCGTCTTCAGGAGCTCCTTGAACACCAAGGGTCCCCCTCTGTGAGGGCCCCAGGCTCAGCAAGGGGTGGGAAAAGGATGCTGGATGCAAAAGCCAGCACTCAGTTTGGTAGTGATGAAGAGAATTTTATTTGGGACTTCCTATGGAGAGCTGTGTGCACAGAGGATTGTGAGACTGGGGAGATAAACCTTGGCACTGGAATGCGGCCACAAAATGAATAAGCCAGCTTTGCAGTCATTCACAGGGGATACGGCCTGAAATCAACTCACCCTGGATTGCCATCAGCCAGCATATGCAGGGGATTCTCACAGCTGCTGTGCTCAAGCCTTGTTTATTGTAGGAGGTCACAGAAAATAGATGGTTTCATTTCTTATTTCTGAGAGTCATCTCTGTTTTCTGTGCTACAGACTTAATCCCCACCAAAGCCACTCTGGCTGAGAAACACTAGACAGTGTTATTTCCCTCTGATTAGCACTTTTTCCCAAATGGTTGTTTAATCTCCATATCTAGGTTAATTTGAAATAGCAACTGAGAACACAGAGACTTCCAAGAAGGAAGGAAATATATTGTACTGCTTTGCTAAAAAATTATCTTCACATAGTAAAAGCAATTGGATGAGGTGTTCACTATTAAAAGGCACTTTCCAGGCCTGCTACCATTCACTATATCAGAATTTACAGATAGAGAAAATGTAGTAATTCCTAAAAGGAGGTTCAGAAGCAAGGCAGTGTAGTATATGAGTCACTGAAACTGATAAAGCCTGTTGGGGGATCTTTTCTTTCTTTAAACTCAGAAGTCATCTTGTGGTGCATCATATCAGGTCATGTCAACCAAACAGGGATGTGGTTTAGTGATGGCCTTGGCAGTGCTGGCTTAACATTTGGACTTGGTGATCTTAAAGGTCTTTTCCAACCTATGGGGTACTAGGATTATTCCCTGTTATACCAGTTTGGATCAATCAGCAATTTTTTTTTAAAAATTGACATCATAGGAAAAACACCCCACAAACCTTCAGCATAGGAGTTTTATACCTAATTCCACATTCAGTTTTCATCTTGCATTGTACAGCTGCCTTAGCCAAAGGTAAAAAATGCTAAATTTGGTGCTTGTACAGTGCATAACCCTACTAGCTGGAGAGAAAGCAGGGTGTTATGCAACAAAGAGTGATTTTACTTTGTGCATTATCTTCCAGCTTCAGGGGATTTTTAAAGTTTAATTTAGTTTCTTTTTTAGCTCTTATTTTCTTTGTTACTTTATTCTCCTTTTCTTTTGGTCAGCTCTCACAAGGCTCACGCCAAGGTGTGAAACGCTCAACATTGTTTTGCAGCTGTATTTGTCTCTCTGGGAGGAATCAGAGTTTGTTTCACTGGCAACTCTGAAATCACCAATGGGTCTGTCATGTGGTTAAGCTGCAGATGGTTTGCATGAGTTGCTTGTTTGAACTGCATGAAATGTCCCTCTGGACTCTGCTGTGATTCTGAGGAATATATGCACTATCAGTCACATGAAAACCAATCCATGTTTTACTTTTCTGTGACATTAATCCTCACTAGCCAAAGGTTTGGTTGTACAGTTCAGCTGCTTCTTCAGGTGAGGGGAGAGGCACCGGTGGGATGCCATAGGAAGCTATAACAAACCTATCACAGGCATCACAGCCTGCTTTAACCTCAGGAGATACCACTGCAGATAGTCAGGGATGGATGAGGAGGAAAATTCTCACACAGAAGTTGATGTCAAATATCATATTGGAAAGGAAACTTTCTTCTCCCTCAATGGATTGCCAATACAAGGAGCTTTCAAATAAATACAATAAGTATTTTTCTCCTTTGCAGCAGTTTTTAAAGGATGAATTCTCTTTTTCAGAGGAGCAGCTATAAAACAGATGCTGTGGCGGTCAGGCTGCTTTTCTTCAGCACTGTAACATTTTTATACACAGCCATGCTTGATGTGAAAGCCACAGGCAATGCTGCAGCTTGCTGTTGATGGTTTGTCACTCATCGAGTTTCCCTGGCACAATTTATGTATATGCAAATACAACGTCTTGTCATGCCGCTAGATATTTTAAATGTCAAAAAACTCTGGTTACCCTGTAAAACAGCAGAGGATTACAGTCCTTGCATGGCATCATAGTTCAGAAAGAGATTACAGAGCAGCTGAAACAATAGCAATATTTCACACTGAAAATAGGGAAAACATTGAGGAGGAGAGGTTGTTGTGTTTATGAATTTAGGGCTCATTAAAGGTGTTCAGTAATCATTTCAGGGGCTTCTTCTCTAATTATTGTTAACCTAAGACACCAGCAGATTGTGACTAGAGACAGCAGGGCAATGTTTCGAAAAGTTTCTTCATTATTTAAATAGTGAATGACCACACTTTCAAATATTCCCATTATTGACCACTTTTGAATGTCTGCTGAGAAATTCCAGAAGGGAAACACCTTGAATGCTTAGTCCTTCTGAAAATCTCCCATTTACTCTTACCAAACTTCAAAAATCTCAAGCAATTCTGTTACTCAGATTCATTATTTAGCCGTCTCACTGCTTTTAAAATCAAGTATATGCTATACTATTTCAAAAATGCCAGTTAATATTTTAGATTCCAGTCACTCTAACTGAATAGTGGAATCCCTCTAAAATGGGATGTTTAATTTGACATAACATGAATAGATGGTCAGAACAGGAGGACAGAAGGCTAGACTGGACAAACTCTGGGTAAATAAGATGATAACTGAACTACAAACATATCTGAGGTTAATTAGATTTGGAATTGTCAGTCTTGAGTTGTCGATGAGATGCAGAAGTGTTTTACTAATGAGTTGGTTTCAAGAAGTAAGCTTTGGTGTGAAATCTGGAAGCCAGCCTTGCTGCAATAGCTGGCTCTCCTACCTTAGGTTTCTTTTCATCTGTGGCACAACACTCAAATTGCAAGAGTGAGAGTCGCATTTCTCCTTTCTCATGCACGATCCAAGCCGATGCATCAGTTGTGTGCATCACAAGGCAAGCTGTGGTCAGCTGTCAGACCCCTGTCATGTTCTGGTCAGATAATGTGAAACCACAGGCTCTGCAAATTGCAAGATACAAACATTTCATCTTCCCTCTTTCCTCTTTCTCTTCTAGGAAGTTGCAAACTAAAGAGGAAGGAAGATCTTCTGCACTTCCTTGTGAAGTAAAAGTTCCTAACTTGAGCTGTTTAGTTTGTGAAAGGGGCACATGGGTCTCTTTGGAGTGTTTAGTGTTCCTGAGGAGTCCCTGTTTGTAAAGGCAGAGCTGGGATATCGTCCTGAGTGTCCCAGGACGTGCCAGAGTTGTGACCCTGCTCCCCATGGGGTGGCTGTGGGGCTGGAGCAGTGCCCACAGCTCCCTCTGTGAGTCTGGAGCTGTTTGCCAGTGGCAGCTTCGTTTTATTTGTGTGGAAATCGCTCAGCTCTGACATTTGTGGTATGATTGTTGCTCTGCTCAGATCCTTCCCTGATATATTGATCTGTGCTTTCTTTTCTGCTAACAAGGTATTCCATCCTCATTTATAAATCCTTGAAATTAGCAAAAGGCATCACCCTAACATTTTGGTTTAAACTGGGGATTTAAAAATTGCTGAAAGGTCACTTACAGGTGATGCCTGCAGGAAAAAATGTGCTCTGGCTG
Organism: Cyanistes caeruleus; assembly: GCF_971803275.1. Classification (NCBI taxonomy): domain Eukaryota; kingdom Metazoa; phylum Chordata; class Aves; order Passeriformes; family Paridae; genus Cyanistes; species Cyanistes caeruleus. The sequence goes on from NC_141715.1 coordinate 13,201,911, forward strand.
CCAATCCTGGCAGAGTTCATCCAAAAGGAGAGGCACTTCCCATGCAAGCCTAAAGTGTGGGCTCATGTTCTGAATTTGCTTACCCCTCCCATTAGCAGGGTTGGAAAAAATGTCAGATTTGACAGAGAGCTGCCTTGCATAGTGCTGGGGAGTGCAGGTTTTGATGTCATCCCACACTCTTTTGGGTGTGAAATATGCTGGGAAATTATCCCACACTACCTGTGATCAGCTGGGGAGTCTCCTGTGCTGTACTGCCACTAAACCAAGCTTAGGCAGGTCTGTCCTGAGGGAGGAGCCCTGTACTTCCCTCCTCTGCACCATACGGAAATGCAGAAAAGCAGATCATGTACAAATTAAACAAGCAGTTTATCTGTCTAAAATATATTAAATATGATTTTATAGATAATATTGAATAATATTAAACATAAGAGTAAATCCCAAATCAGTTTTTAATTTATAAGGAATTGGTTAATGATATCTTGCAGAAATTGTACAGATGCAGAGCAATGTGGCAGTGGCTAATTTTTTTAGTTTCAGCACTCATAAAGTTTAGTGGCAACTTTTGAAAATGTTTTGGGATCTGTAGTCCATCCCTCAGCTGATACATGTCTGTAGTACCAAGCATAATGACAGATGTATTTTTTTCATATTTGCCAAGGAGAGAACCAGAAAAATGCTCAACAGTGAGTGAATTATTTCCATGCTAAATCCCATGCATTATCCTTCACTTCATTTGGAGAAGTGAAATTTCTCACTCATAAGAGACCAGGCTGTTGGGACTTAAAAAATCTGTGCTGATCATGATGATAACAGACTGTGCAATACATGGAAAAATATTTTGCCAAAAGCTTCTCTAGCAAAAAGTTTTGCTGCATTTATAAATTTCAGACCTAAGACACTACTAATGTTCTCTTAAGGAAAGAGATCCTGACTGAAAGAGAATATGGATTTCTTCAAACAACATAGAGGGTTAAAACAGCAGGAGAAAAGAGAAGTTTTACAGGAACTCTTTATTTATTAACCAGGGCACATAGCTGGAAATGGAAATGGATCAGACACGCTGGCAGATCATCAAGGATCATACAGAAGTTTAATATGGTTTGCCATTTTTCTATAGGATTCTGTTTCATTACTATTGAGAAGTAGTTGTTGATAGCTGCCAGAAAGGAAGAGTCATTCCCCAAGCAGCAGAAATTAACAGCAGTGTGCAAAAAATATCAGAATTCATTTTGGATGTCAACAAGTAGGAACAACAAACAAGCTGAATGTATGAATAAAAGCTTCTTATTGCTCTTTTAAAATAACCCAACTTCTAGAGACACTGGAAATGTAGAGAATAATAGATGTGCTGTTTGGATGTAAAATATTCTAAAAAGTATTTTCATCATCTTGGAGTCACTTTGGTAGCTCTGTCCCCTTTTGGAGAATTCTGGCTGCACATAGAATTGTCCTTTTTTTTCAGATTCTCATTTCTCCAGAAAGAATATATATTATTTTGAGTCATATTTACAAGTTGCCTGCTCTCAGAAATGAGAGTTTGAATGTCACTCAAAAGGGGGTGTGGGGATGCACCACCACACCAACACAAGACCCGCTGGTGTTTGAATTTTTATGGGGCATTCTTTTACAAATTTACAGATTCGTAAAATGTCTCACTAATTGTAGGTTGGGTTTCTGAATGTATCATGGCTACTCCTAGTGCAGTGTATTTTCTGCTGTAAACAAGATTCTGCTTACAAGGCCTGTCTCCCAGAAAACTGCAGTAAACAGTGGAATGTCTCCATTTGAAAGATATTTAGCAATAAAAATAAAAAAATGGATGACAGAGATCTGCTTGCTTTTCATTTTTGTTTTTTTTTATAATTTTTGCTCTCTTCATGTCTTCCTTAAACTGACTGAATTTCTCATGGTTTATTCCTCATCCACCCCTAGTGCACTTCCATATTTTAATTCATTTTAAGCCTACTAAAATTACTGACTTGCACAATATTCAGAATTTTTAGCTGAACGCAGTGAGCAAAAGTCTCTGCTTGAATACATAACTGAACATATACTGCTAAACCAGCAGCACTCAGCTGAGTGTAATAGCCAGAAACGACTTGTGCAGTCACAGTTCATGAAGTCTTGTTCATTTGATGAGGAAACCTTCATCATGAACTTAATGCAAGAGAAATCTGGGCTGTTTAATGTTATGAGTCCCTTAAATGCACTTTGAAGCAGCCTCTGATTCTTTAACTCTCTTACAACCTGTACCAGACTCAAATTGTTGCACTCACATGTGTTCAGTTTCTGCTTAGTATTTTCACTCAATAAAAATGGATTTTATATACATAGTACATTAAATATTTACCATTTATGTTCTTTTGGACCTTTTTTTTTTTTCAGTTTTAAATTCTTAAGAGTGTTGAGGAAGAAAAACATACTTAACATGAGCAGAATTACTTCAATTTAATTTTCTATTGTCATCTAGTTGCCTGCAAGTCCATTTGCAAGAGCAGTAGTTTAACTGTGACCTGAACCTTTTAAACAGATATATACATAGTGTGTGTGTGTTGAGAAAAAAATGAAACTCATCTTCCCAGTTCTTGGAGAACTTGTGTAAGTCTTCATCTGACTCAGATGGCCTAATTTTTCACATGTAAAGATTCATAAGAAACCTCATAAAATCTCTAAGTTCCTCTGTAAAATGTCAAAATGATTTTTCCTACCGAAAAAATTGCTGATCCAAATGAAAACCTCAGATATTTATCTTTAATAAAGGGACACAAAAAAATTCACGTTATTAAAATATTGTGACTTTGGTAGGGGCGATTAATTTAATGAGGAAAAGCAGAAAAACTATACCCTCCCTCCATGTTTAGTTTACAGACTCTCATTCTTTAGATGAAGTATTCTGCTCTGTTTAAAAATATCATTTTTCTAAAAAATGTAGGAAGGAAAGAAAATGGCCAAAACCCCAGCTATTATTTATTATATGAATAGCTAGAGAGAGGAATCAAATTCCTCTGAGTGCCCAAGTTTTTATTAAAACTGCTAATGTCATTTCTATTTAGATGCACATAGAATAAACAGCACATCAAATTTAATACATATATATAATCGATGATCTGAGATAAACTGTAGCCTTTATTCCAAATTTATAAGCATTATTCTCATTTATAATTGTATTCTCCATTGTGGGGAAAACATAATAGGAATTCTCATATTATTAAAAAAAAAAAATCAAATCTAGAGAACAATTATTCACTGCAGTTACCTGTAATCTTCCAGAATCTTTTTCTTTTTGTGCAGATACTCCCTTATAAGTACATTAATAAAGAGTTAATCTAAACAAGATAAGAAGAGAAAATTAGAAGCCTTCTCAGTACATTTTCTTCCCCACAGCAGGAATTACAAAATAATTTTGTTTCTTTTTTCCACTTCTTTGCTGTTGCCCAGCCAACACCTGAGGGATCACGAACAAACCTTGGAGTAAGTAATTAAAATTCAAAGCTTCAGCATTCAGATAGTTTTTACACTTTCTTTTGCTTCCAAATAGCAAGGAATTTTCCAGACAAGCTTTTAATTAACAGGTGAGTTAAATTGATATGTGAGTTTTCTTTAAATGGAAAGGATATCAATGAGAAGTATGGCAGGACTTTTTCATGCTCGCAGTTTAAAATCATTAGTTTGTTTGCACATTGATGAATGTTTTCTTTAGTGAATAAATAAAACTGAAAATAGAAGTATTGGGAAGAGCTGAGGCAGAGTTAACTAGAATTATGCTGATTTTCATAGCACCTCCTCAAAGGAAGCTCTACCTCAGAGTTTTCTCTGACAGATTAGCTTGTGGTGTGGAATAAGAAACAAGTGATGGAAATTCATAGGCACCATAAGCAATCTGTTGTGTTTGAATAAACCTTACGTGATTTCCTTAGGCTGGATCTAATTTTGCCTAAGTTTGCCATCTAAAACACAGCTGAATCACTGGATTTGTCTTCCAGCAAGTGGAGATCAGAGTGTTGTTGAATCCACCTGAAAATAAGAAGAGCCATCTTCTGTAAGTGGCCAAAAGCCTGGCTGCATCGTGCCCTTTTGCCTATAAGTATTTATTTCTATAGAATTAAACATGAGCAATGATTGCTACAACAATGCTGCAGTCAAATAGATAAAATTTGAGGTTCAGACAAGAACTTGAGAACTCAGCCACTCATCTAATTACCAAAACACCCGTCCCTGTGCACTGACCAGCCAGGGAACACGCCTGTCTTTTCTTCTAAAACAGATGGTGCTTTCAGCGTGCTGTAAGGTCACCAAATTCAAGCTGTTACAAACCAAAAACCAGTTCCAGAGTTCTGCAGCTCTCACAGAGATGGCTTTGCCAAGCAGCCCACTCTGCTGTAATGTGGAGGAGCTGGTGCACGGGGCACAGCGGTGGCCGAATGTCACCGAGCGTCCGGGAGGCCGATCTAAGTCACTGCTTGGGACTAATCCAAGGATTGGAGAGCAAAGGCTTAAAGCCACCTTCAACTTCCCAGGAGTTGAATTTGGCATCATAATTCCAACCCAAAGAGCTGGCTCAAAGCTTTATGAAATTGTAGAATATGTGAAAGCAAGCTGTGAAGATTTAATCCAGATAATATCACAGTGGTATAACGATGGGCTGGGGTAGCAACTGGGAGATTTGGCAGGGGCTGCAATGCAAAATGGCCAGCATTTCCTTCTTCAGGATTATTATTTCTTTGTTAAAATAAGGGATAGGTTGTTAAAACAAATATTTTCAAAGTATTTCACTGTATACTGAACAGTGAGCACTGCTGTACACTGAGAAACAAATTAATGAATCAAACATTGCAGCACTATCCACAGGGGCTCGTTTAAAAGCAAATGCATGACAGAGCTGGAAACCAGCTTAAATGCAAATGAGCGAATGTGATGAAATCTGTAATGTTTGATTCATTAATTTGTCTCTCATCGTACAGCAGTGATCATTGTTTAGCATGTGCTACTAATGAAAGACCTTTATAGGCAAAGATTTCCAAATTTATAGATGAGCTTTACTTTAACAGAGAAGTTCTGTCACAAAATCCTTCATGGCCATGAGATTCTTGCATCTGTACTAATTCGTTTTTTTAAAAAAAGAATTTAATAGATATATTAGTTTTCTTATTATGCAGGCTAGCAGATGGAAAGAGGGAGAGCCAGCATTATCTGATCCTCTAGTTTTCAAAGGCCACCAGCAGTTAATATGTTATAGTTTAAAGGAGAAAAATGCTGGAAAAAAATTAAAATCTTGGCTATGAGATGAGAAGAAAAGCCCTCCTCCCAATCTTTAGAAACAATTACTTTCCAGATTTTAATCTACTGAAGAAACATGACTGAATCCCCAAAAGGGGTGGAGGAGGGTGGTCAATGTTATTGTTTGCTTTTTAAAGAAGTTAAGCTATGAAATGTCAATCTGACAGATACAATGGTACTATATATTTAGTCTTGCACAGCAGTGACATCAGCCTCTGTTTGCTCCTCTCTCAACCTGGAGCTGTGGTTCCCTTCTCAGTCATTCACATGACTCTAAATTGGGGCATTCAGGACAGAAAAGTGCTGTAAAAGTAAACAGCCATTGTAAAGCACATCATGAAATGTATCAATTTGAGTTAGAATGGCAAAAAAAATTCTTTCTTGGTCTCAGGATTTGCAGCCTTACCTGCAAAATTTGTATAGGTTCCTTCTTGTTTGTTTTCCATTTTGCTGGGATTCATCAGTGTGATGATGGCTTTGGTTAGTAAGGATCTCCATGCAGCATTTTGAGAGTTGGGTGGCACTAAGGAAAAAAGAGAGAGACAAGTCTTTTGTAGCATATCAGCAGCAAAGAATAAAAAATTGGCTCAGTTAGGAACCACATTTCTAAGATTCCGTTTCCAAATCCAAACAACATGCACCAGGCCAATCTGTCTATTTATTCCCATTCTGTATTTACAGTGCAGTGACATTTAGGCAAGTACAGTGCTAATTGCCTTGCAGGTACCTCTTGGTATTGACATCTGCAATTAATCACTAAGCAGGCAACTCTTGATTCAAACATTCCGATTTTGATCACGTCGCCATAGAAATGTGATATATTTACCAGCTTCTGAAGCCCTTTTTTTCCAGACAGGACCGTTTCTCTTCTCTTTTTCTGAGATTGCAAACTAAGATGTCAAATATTGTCTGCTACAAAACAGCTAGGTCTTGGGGGCAGCTGGGGAGGGTTGTAATGTCATTAGTAAAGACATGCAAAGGTTTTTCTGTGAAAATGACTGTCTAAAATAATAGAAAATCTGGTAGTGCTGTAAAGAATTTGATTTTTACAGCTTGCTATATACTGAAGCAAAACAATACATGCTTTTTCAATGGCTACCAAAATTATTTGAAAAAGAATTGAAATAGGCATTTAGAAGTGTATGAATCATGATAAATATTTCCTCAGTGAAAAGTTTCTGGAGTCTTCTGTCTTTTCTTTTGTTGGCTGGCAAAACAGCCAACAAAAGAAAAGAAATCCATGTGCAAAGACAAAAAAAAAACTAAATTCAATAAAAATTTCATTTCTGTTTTGATATAGCATTATATGAGCACAATTCAGTCCTTTTTCTGCCTATATCTCTTTTTCCTTGTATAGCTTTTCATGTTAGCTGGTTTGTTTTCAGCTTCCCCAGCACTATTTAAAATCCATTTCTCCACCCTATCTTACTGCAGACCAATTACACTATGTATTCTCTCAGGTTTCAAAATTATTTTGGAATTTCTAAGAAGAAAACTTTTAGTGCATTACTAGATAGTTCTGTTCTGCTAAAGCCAGTGGCAAAAAGCCAGTGGCAGAAATCTTCCTCATGAACCAAGATACAAGAATGTTGCAGTGTATTTTGCATGAAACCATAGCTTTACCTGCTGTTTCCCTTTAATCCAGTTACATTTTTATTTTGTAGCTTGGAAAACTGGTATTTCATGTAACAGCTCCATCTTCTTCCCTTGAACCACTATGACATTTAATTACCTATTGCCTGCCCCACTTTTGTCTGCAATTAGAAATCCAATATTGAGTGTGGCTTCTCTCTGACACGTCAGTTGTGCATTCTCTGGCTGGGGCTGGGAGCAGGATGAAGAAGGGCTGAGCAGGGGAGCTGCTGTGTCTTCCAGCCAGGGAGGGAAATGCAGGCACTGCCACAGATCCAGAGAGGGCTGCAGGGTTGGGAGCTGAGTGGAGGCAGCAACTGCTGTGGTGCTGAAGTATTTGTTGTCTGTAATCACTAAAATTGTTCCGGAGCATTGGCATCAAAGGGTTAACAGGGACATAGAGTAAATTGATCTTGGTCTTAGTAGGAATTTTTTTGTCTCCCTTCTTTTGTATTTTTTGTATTCTTCATTTCTGTCCATTATAGAAAAGTCTTTGAAGTCCTACCTGCCATGCTGTTTTTTTCTTCAAAAACAGTCTTTGCTTATTTTGAAATTCACAGCTCTGTTGTGGCTCTTATGTTGATAAAGAATTTTCTCATGGTTATGTTTATTTCCATTTGTGGATCTATTGCTTCTCTAGTGAATGTTCCATTTCTTAGCAGCCTCTTTTCACCATCTCTTTTAGCATGTCCAATCCTTTACATCAGTCTTTTGGAAGGTTTAATTCCTCAATTCTTCCTCTGATGGTATCAGACCTGTTTCTGTTACCAGGCACAGCCAAAGAATTATAACTTGTATGCTCTGTTCCGCTTCATGCACATGTTTATTAGGAAGCTGGTAATGTTGTAAGAAGTTGCAGTGGCCATTCCCCGATGCAGTGTGCAAAAATTACAGTGAAGTAATTCAAAAATGTGTTATCTCAAAATAAGGTTGTTCTTAGAAACTTTTACTTGATTCAAGCTACAGCAGGTGGTTTTAGCTAGTTAGAGAAAACTTTTTAAACTTTCTTCTCTTAGCTGATTTTAGGCACTGTAGAAGCTTTACAAATCAAAAGGTGTTATTGCTAAACAACTGAACCAACTACTTCACAAGCCACTAGAGATTTTATTTCAGCATTATCCAAAGTGTTTCCACTGAACAATAAAACGTGGCACTTTTCTCTTTAGTGACATTCTATTATATTGTTATGTAAAGTATTTTTCAAAAGGGACACTCACTACTCCTAGTCCACAGTCTATGTCCAAGGACATTTTTAGCTTTTCCAAGTGTTTATGAAATAGCTTTGTAGTTTATACATAGGCATGAGAAAACAAACTGGAGGTAACTGAAGAGACTTCAAATTAATACAAAAGTTAGAGTTATTTGAGAGTGTTTCCAAGGCCACTGACCTGTATGTTTAATATCTTGGAAGACACCTGGGATGGCTGGGAGGCTCTGACATGGTGTGGTTACTGCAGCACCCCACAGAGTGAGCCGTGGGAGCAGTGTGGCACTGGGATCTCTGAGCTCAGGAATGCTTCAGGAGCTCAGGATTCCTCATGGGTGTCCATGCTTCAGGAGCTCAGGATTCCTCATGGGTGTCCGTGCTTCAGGAGCTCAGGATTCCTCATGGGTGTCCGTGCTTCAGGAGCTCAGGATTCCTGGCAGTTGCCTGTGCACAGCACTATCAGGCTGCCCCTGGGCCTGGTGGCTGGAAAAGGGATTCTGTAATGCTGTTCCACAGGGTCCCGAGGGGCAGAGTGGTTTATTGGTTTTATTCTTGTCATTCTTCTTAGGGGTTCTGCACTAAACAGACTGAAGTAGATGAAGAAAGGTTGAATAGGTGGTTTTCTTAGAGTGTAAATAAAACTGGAATTTTTTTTTTAATTTAAAAAGGGGCTTTTTTTAATTGGAGTTGACCTGTGAAAGATGATGAGTAACATCTAAACTCTAGCGAGAAATTCTGCTGTCATGGCCAGCTTCTCCCTGTCCATGAGCCTTGACATGAGGGAAAAAGCCCTTGCTCTGGGGGTTGTCCTGTACAGGATCAGGTTTCCCAGGGAGGTTGTGCAATGTCCCTCCCTGCCTTCAAGACTGGAATGATCCCTGTGTTGAGCTCTGGATTAGGACTCCCTTGGTCTCATCCAGCCTCAGTTGTTGTTGTCTCCTCTGTTTGTAACCCCACACATTGCTCGTGCTGCCTTTTCCAGCAGGGAATTGTTCAGAAATAACAGCACTGCTTAACTCACAGCCAGCATCTTCCCATGAATGAATCTCCAAGTACCTCTGAGAGGAGATGCAGGTGCTTTGGGGTAAAACTGCAGTGGGATGATCTGAAAGCAGTATTAAAGGTCACCCTTGCAGGCAGTGGTAGAGTTGGTGTCAGCCAACAAATCTGCTGCTCCCTTTATCCATGACACACTCCTGGGTGACTGAGTGTCCCTGAGCCACAAGGCATCGTGCTGGAGACCCAAAAGGAGAGCAGCTCCTGAAGCATGACCCTGTGGCTTCTCAGCAGGGCTGATTGGTTTGGGGGCAGCATCAGGCTGCCACAGGCACACTGGCTCCTCTTCTGGGCTGGCCACCGTGTTCTGCTGTGTCGAGCCCACTGCACCACAGTCAGTTCTGTGTCCTGGACTGCCTGATGCCATTCCATGAGAGGAATCTGTTTTTGTGTTCCTACAATACAGAGGTTAATAGATATTTTTAAATTATATTTTACATAAAGACTTCTGTGAAAACATGGAAGCCCCAGTATTAAAGTTCTGTGTGTCAGACAAAGCACAGGAGCCAGTATTGGCCTCTGAACCAGCCATCTGAAAAGCCTAAACTGCATTAAAAAACCCCTCAACATGAAGTTCACTGTGAAGTACATAAAACTAGATGAGCTGTAGCACCTTATCACAGTATTCCTAGTATTCTAGATATTTCAGGAGAGTGCACAGGAGCTGCCCCAGGACTGTTCCCAAAATGAGTGTGTGCTCAAAGCAAGTGTGCCTGTGTTACAGTGAGTTATGTTTGGTGTGTGGTGCTTCTTAGAAGCTGGTTCCACCCTTTGTGTAAGTTATGGGTGTTATTAGCAACAGAAATTGATCCCCTGAAAGCAGCAGAACACGAATAGATCAGTTCTGAAGACTCATTACCAGGATAAACGAATACAATGTATTATGTTTTGTAATGGCTTCTCTTATTTAATTTTTAAGTACCACACAGTTGATCACTCAAAAAGCACTGGTGCTGTCCATTTTCCTCTTGTGTAAAATTTAATTTAATATTCATGAAGAATCTTTAAGAAATAACATCAGGAATTGCAGTAAATGTTAAATATATTGTAGAGAAAACCTCAGAGACTTTGTAGTTAGTTAACTGCTCTTTCTTTACATCTGAGCTTCCCCTCTTTGTGTTGTAAAACACAGGACTAAACCAATTTAGTGCTTAATCCCTAGAATATGCTGTGAACCTCACCTGTCTGTTTTTGTGTCAGTGCTTACTTGACTATGACTGCAGATGGGGAAAATTGAATAGCAATAAGTCTCTTGCTTCCATTCGATATGCGATTTTTCGATGATTTATGCTATTTCCATATATACATTTGCCGAGAACTAGTCTTTAAAATTACTTTTTACTTATCTTCATGACTCTAGACTTTGAAGTAATACTTCAATGACAGCTGAACTCAGACATTTTAACAGGGTCTGAACAGACCTCTCGGTATTCTGTACCGTGCTAAAGAACTCCTTTGCTCTGGAAAGTTTTATCATGTAGGAGGCTATTAAAGTTACGAGTTTGGGCTGAGGCAGGAATAAATCCTGGGTTGTGCTGATGATGTCATTACAGCGGTCAATAAAATACATGGAAGCAAACGATTTTCATGTTACTAAGATCAGTTAACCAAATCAGGATGCACGAGCAATTAACTCTTTAATTAAGATGAATGGATGACATTAGCCCTCCTTAAACCCTGCTCATCAGCATTTACAAATAGAAAAAGACGGATGTCTCCTTCCCCAGAAATCTAGCTTTTATTTTTCATTCTTTGACAGCCTCTCATTCTTTCCACTTTGTAAACAAATTCACTGATGAACACTGCCAACCACAGAGATTTAAACAGCCCTGTTCAATCAGGGCTGCTGCTCAGAGGTGATGTATATGGATTTAATTTATTTTCTTGGTAAGTTGCATTGAATCTATGTTTCTAATTAAAAAAAATAAAGGGCTTCTGATGCCCAAATATATAAGATCATATTAATTCAATCAGCATGACATGTTAGAGGCCACATAATTAAGTACTATGAAACTTCTTGCCTTGAAGTGGGTTATTATTTCTGACAAAGTTGTGTGTGTGAACTGAAGGAATAGTTCTCAGTTCTCTGTTCTTGAAAATCAGAATAATCTGTCTGGAAGGAGATAGATTACCTCTCCCTATTTTTAATACATATATTGAGTTTATTTTCAGAAACATTCAAATTTCCCAATGATTGAAATGTTATCACGCTTTTGTTATCCTTAAAAAAATTATAGGTTTCCCACTAATAAAGTCAATTTATTGCTACTTTCTATTTTAATGATACATGTATAAATTCTGGAAAGGAGTAGTCTTTCTTCCTGCTACCTGTGTTCAAATAGGATACCTTCACAAGTGGGACCCAGATTGGAATCACCATAACTGCTGAAAATAGGAATTTATTAGTGTTTGCACTAAAATCCTACATGTGTATAATGTTTTCAGGTACAACTTTTATTTGTATTGATGTTACTGCTGGTAATTTTTGTGAAGCAGAATTTTGTGAGGCAATATTAGGACATTGCTTTTTACTTCTGTAACAAGATCTTATTTCAGAGTCAGAAATGCTGAGCATGTATTTAAACACAGTTTCTCTGAAGAACAGAAAGTTTGTGCGAGCTTTCCTCCCACAGCTGCATTGTCAACTGGAGAAAAAAAACCCAAGTTCTTGTTTCAGGTGAAACAGTGTAGGGTGCAGCAAAAAACCAGAAAAGTTCTTTAAACATAGATTTTTGTGCTGTTTTTGGTTTAACAACATTTAAGAATAATGTTGTGTTCAGCTTTCATGGACATTTACCCACACATTAAAAATAGCAGTCCAAAATTTCTTGAAATACATCATCTCTGTGTCCTGACCTAATGGATCTATAGCCTTCTGCTGGTGTCAGGTGCATGCAATTATTCAGATCATTTTCTGTGGTGTTCTGTTAGCCACAGGCCCCATCCAGTGGGTAATTCTTATGAGATGCTTTACCAAGATTGTTTTAGGGTTTTTTTATTTTAAAAAATGTACTTTGAGAAGGTGGAGAGGTAGATATAGGAATGAAGAGGGAAGTAGAAGGGTTAAGAGCAAATAGCTGGTTACACAACACGTGACTGCCAGGATGTAGAGAAGTTGCTGGCAGTCACTGTCCTGGTGGCTTTGTACCACAGGTGTCACAGAGGGATTTCCCATTCACGGTCCAGATGCATCCAGAACTGGTTTTAACTTTGCTTATCTAGAGCCAGCAAAGGAGAATTGAAAGTTTGTCCCAATTTAAATAACAGAAACAGAAAGGCATGGTAGTGGCAGAATATTCTTGATGCCCATTTCTAGGTTCAAACCTATGGAGGCCTTTATGAAAGGACTTTTTGATCCCTTAACACGTGCATATAGTGAGGCTACAAGGACAAGGCTGGAGGAGCAATGGTGCCTCTTGTTTTGTGTAAACAGAGATCCCCATCCCTTTTGGGGTTATGCTTCGCCCAGCAACCTCCCCTGCAGTGCAGCCACTAACCTGCATAGGCAAGCTCTGGCTCCAGTGTCTTTCCTGCTGTGTGGCTGCTGCCATGCAAGACTGGAAGGTGGGGACATAATCCCTGCAAGCTATTTTTGTCACGCTGTCCTCATGGCACAAGGCCTGAGAGGACCTGTGACGTGTTTCTGACATTGTGCCTGCAGTACCCTGAGCCTGAGGCAGTCTCCCAGCAGTGCTGTCTGCAGCAGGACTGTCTCATCCACCACCAAAACACCCTCACAGAGCAGCTTGTAGCTCTTCCCTGAAAATAGAAGGTGCAAAACTTCCCTGCTCGGGGATACTGACACGGAGAAATGTGGTTGAAATGGTGAGGAGATCAGCAGAGGAGGTGGATGATGACAGGGAAATAGCCATCTGTGTTTCAAGCAGATTTTTTGGATTCCTGACAAAAAATGGAATAATGCAGCTATTTGAACTTCCCCACGATTGTCTTACCCACAAGTCCAGTCAAGTGAGATATTCTTTCAAAAAGCTTCAGATGATAAAAAACCTACATGCACAGAGAAAGAATTATGAAGGGCACAAACCCAAACTACACAGATTTTAAAAGTGAACTCTCGCAGTTTTTGAAATGTTTTGGCTTGGTAACAGGATACAAATCTGCAGTTTTGCCAAGAGCTGGATGTGAGGGCTGTGTGGAGGTGACAGTGTCACTGTTAGAGTGGGGAGCAGTTTGGCACAGGGGGCTGCTGACGTGGGCAGAGCTGCCTCACACGTCTGTCTGCTCTGGGGGCTGTGCTGGGCACAGGAGCCACACACGCTCCTGTGACTCCTTTTGCTGTGCTGTTGGAACCCAGACTGATGGATTTTCTAGCAAACTTTAAAATGAGAAATGGAAACAATGTTTTATGAGCATTAGTAGCTTTTCAGTGTGTCAGTATAATGACTTTTCATAATTTTAATGCTTATTTCTTTCCATTAGACTTTCCACCAAATTCCCTTGTTTGGATTACAATTTTCATCATTTTGGCTTTAAGAAGGCTGGAGGTGTGGGATGTGAGGATGCTTTTAACCTCCAAGTCAGCCTTCCCTGGGGTTATCCCTGTAGGTCAGTGCCTGTCCAGTGCTGCCGAGTTGGTGGGTTTAGGTTGCCCACACACCATGGCAGTGGTTATCTGTGGTCATTACTGATAGCTTTATCACTGATAGCTCAGATGGAAACAGCAGCCAGGACACAAAGCACAGGCTGGGGCAGAGCATGGGCTGGTTCCCTGACCAGCTGTGCTGGTACAGGCTGGGGATTCTGTCACCCGTGCTGTCACCTCTGGGTGCTCCACTGCCACCTCTGAGTGCTCCACTGCCACCTCTCTGTGCTCCAGTGCCACCTCTCTGTGCTCCAGTGCCACCTCTGGGTGCTCCAGTGCCACCTCTGGGTGCTCCATTGCCACCTCTGGGTGCTCCACTGCCACCTCTGGGTGCTCCACTGCCACCTCTGGGTGCTCCACTACCACCTCTCTGTGCTCCACTGCCACCTCTGGGTGCTCCACTGCCACCTCTGGGTGCTCCAGTGCCACCTCTCTGTGCTCCAGTGCCACCTCTGGGTACCCACTGCCACCTCTGGGTGCTCCATTGCCACCTCTGGGTGCTCCACTGCCACCTCTGGGTGCTCCAGTGCCATCTCTGAGTGCTCCACTGCCACCTCTGGGTGCTCCATTGCCACCTCTGGGTGCTCCAGTGCCACCTCTGAGTGCTCCACTGCCACCTCTGGGTGCTCCATTGCCACCTCTGGGTGCTCCACTGCCACCTCTGGGTACCCACTGCCACCTCTGGGTACCCACTGCCACCTCTGGGTGCTCCACTGCTGCTGCCCACCTGTAGTACCAACAGGGATTTGGGTAAAATAATTCTCTGTAATTGTGACTTTCCTTTGAATCCAAGTGTTGGTCACTCCTTCTAGCAACAGCCACACTTTCAAGATGAGTTTGAAACATTTGGCCTCTATATCCTCATATGTCCCCAAACTGATGCTTGCTTCTAGGGGCCAGGCCTGGCATGAAGTTCTGAAGAAGAATTTGGTTCTTTGCAGCCACAATCTGAAGTCATTTTGTTCCTTGAAATCTTAGAAGAAAAAATGTTGGAAATTTTATATGGAATCCTTCTATAACAGAAAGTCATTGATGACAATTAAAGATGGGCATGGGACTGTAAAAGCCCAAGAAACTCAGAAGTAAACCTGTTTAGAAATTAATATAACTTATGCATCCATTTCTTGAAAAATTTGGCAATTTTATTTCTGTTTAAGGCAGGAGTTTAAATTATTGTTAGATATACCCAAGCCTATGTTTCCCTATAGAGATGCAGATACAAAAATATTTTCAAATTCATATATTTATATATGTGGCTATAGGGAAAAGAAACTGAACTGTTCAAATTTTGCATCCAGCTGGTTGGGAAATCAGTGCTTATGAAAAAGCAGCACTTACCACTTACATATTTGCAAAAAGGTAAAGTAGTGCTGTTTAAAAATGTAAGAGAACATAAAAATGGAAGATATGAAATAAATAAATAAATAAATAAATAAAAAGTCCATAGTGGAAATGGAGAATAATCAGAAAGAAAGTTGATTACTTCATTTTACAACTGACAATTCAGTGAAGTTTCTGTTTTAATATTATGTGCCAGCCAAACTGCCAGGTTTTATTTATCATCTGATATAACTCCAGCTCTGGTCCAGGGTACTGGAAAACCTCTCTTGTAGAGTTTTACCTCTTTAACCTCAAATGAAAACTGGCATTCCATCTGGATAGTGTCCAATGTGTCACATTTTGGTAGTCATCAACCAGCTCGCCTTATAAATCAAGAGCACTGATTAAATAATCAAGATTTTTGAAATGCCTTGAGGGAGCTGTACGTTTTTTGCATCAGTGATTAGTATTCAGTGGCAATACTGAAATCTATTTGAGCTGCAGCTATAAAACTGTATTTTGCATACTAGGCATAATCAGAGAGATTATATTCAGAAAGTGTGCTTCCCCTAAGACAGCAGAAGGTTATGACTTTTGCCATGGCTCCATTGTTAGTTTAAGTGAGCTTTGTCCTTGCTGTTGTTCAGCCCTTCATTCACCAGAATAAAATCTTTTCTGCAGCTGTGAACTGGGAAAATGAAAACTTTAGGTAATAACTTTCATAGGGCAGCTGGTTAAAGAAAACTGTAGCCCCTGAATAGAAAGCAATTTTAATTAAAGATCTTTTTAGTTATTAAAGCTTAGTTTGTATTGTGTCATTTCTTTTGTTGTTGCAAGTTAGCATTTTGTCATTTAAATCATTCCCCCAAATCACATATTACTGGCAACAAGAGGGGCTGCAGTTTACAAAAGAAACAATAGTTATTGGCTGCAAGAGAGACTGGCTAAGAAATAAGTTATTGTTCATATCAAAAAATAGAATCTAAGTGTTACATTCAGTAATGAACTTGTAAGAAGTAAAGCAATAGAAATCAGAAAATGCTTTCCTGAAAACCCCTGCTCAGGCTGTGCAAAACTTTTCAGGTTGTGTCAGTTGTTTCTGCCTCTCTCCTCCTTTCTACAGGAGGGTGGGTTCTGCTCCTCTGGGTACCTGAGTGACAAGAGCAAACTGTCCCAAAGGCAGCAGTGACAGGTGCTGAACTCCCTGGGAGCTCAGGGCAGTTCTCCACACACAGAACCTTCCTGGGCAAGGCTGAGTGTGCACTTCCCTCCCTTTCTGCATCTTCCCAGCTCCAAGTGAAACATGTTACCCTTATGATGGGCTGGAGAGAGTCCCTTGGACGGTGCTGTATTTCCCCAGGCTTGTTAGGATAGCATGTTGTGGTGTTAAAAACTTGTATTTAAACTACCCTTACCTCAAACATTTAAAAAGTAAAAAAAGAAACAAACCCAAAACCTTGCAACTGTCAAATGAATGTTTGTGCCTTGACGTGGAGCTTTGCCATATGTGAATCCATATATCTCATGTAACCTTGCAGTGTGATGTGCAATACTAATTAACACAGTCTGAATGAGTGGGCTTAATGCATGCTCATCACTGGCCTGGAGGTGATTAGAGATGATGGTGTACAATGATTTGGAAGGGGGAATGGAATTATGATTTGGGGCTGATCTGTTTCCCTTCCTAGGCCTGCCCTTGGTGGATGCTCTGACAGCCCATATCAGTTTGGAGCCCACTGGAAGGCAGGGGTGTCACTACCAGTGGCCAGCCTTCCTACCAGCAAATCTCCAGACCTGAAAGCAGGGGGTTGTGTGGTGTCAGACAAACCTCAGTCAGCCTTAGAAAGATAACAACTTTTCCTGTGAGTTTTGCTTGTGCCCTTAATTTACCATGACTACAGCACCACCTTCATCTGCTAAAGCCAGAGCTTTCTCCCAGGAAATAGAGAGGTTGAGATCATGGTCTTTTCACTCAAGTTACTCTCACACTCCAGCTGAAGTTCTGCCATTATGCAGAAGAGGATTCAGGCCTTATTCCACAGGTGAGAAAGGGCACCAGAAGTATCTCGGTCTGTAGCACAGGAAGCCTTTCCTTTCAGCTTTCATGTCTCTGCACTGGCTGCTTTGTGTTAAATGGTCACTGGGTTAAAATGCAGCAGGTGAGGAGGGGGATGGAGGGGGATCTGTGTGCTGGAGGAAGGGATGAGCCTGGCACAGCCCCATTCTCAGGCACGTGGATCCATCTCCTTAGAGCCAAGGCAGGCAGGCTGGGAGCTGGCTCTGCCCAGGGCTGTCACCTCCCCTGCCAGGTGCTGACCTGGGCCAAAGGCACCCTGAGCATCAAGTTAAACATTCTCATGTCCAAACCTGGCCCAAGTGTAACCTCTGCCCTCCTGCCTAGTGAAACCCTTACAAATCAGGTGCAAGCCCTTTCCTGAATCCAGCCTTAAGGAAGAAAGCCCCACAGCACACAGTGCTCCAGATGGGAGACTCAAAGCATGCGAAGTATTATCAGATTCCACAATGAAAGGAAGTGCTGAAAGGTGTTGTTGCTGCCTTGATTTGACAAACATATGAAAACATTGCTATAGACACACATAAACAGCAGAAAAAGCTTAAGATTCAAGTGTGCCTTCTAATAACCCTCACTTCTCTTTGTCCCATGATGGGTGGTGTGCCAAATCATCTCAGATCTGGTCAAAATCAAATTAAGAACCATTTTCTAGAGTACTCAAGCAGAAGCTGATCTTGGGTGAGGGAAAAAAAAAAGGATTAGGATGTAAATGTAGATATTCACTTTAAAACACACATATTTTTCTAGGGCAAATTCATAGCTAATCCCACTGGCACGTAATGTGTTAGGGAATGTGGAATGTGATCTCTGCATGTTCCAATTCAATGCTTCTTCATTTCATACAGTAAATTGGAGATAAAAGATGTTTGACCCTCTCATAGTGTTTTTTTGGTGTTTAATGAATATATGTCCTTCAAGTGCTCTGTTGGTTGGTTATCTGATATTGATGCAGACTTTGCTTGTCTTATTCTTTAAGACAGCAACATTTTTACCCTCTCCATTTTGCCCTGATATAAAAATAAATAGCATACCTTGTGAGAATTTCAGCTACTTACTTTTTAAGTTCATTATTATTCAGTGCTGTTAACTTCCCAGCTACTGCAGTTACCAATTTACTGTTAATCAGTAGGCAATCTTCTAGTGTTGCTAAATCCTCCTTGTCTTTATTTTCCTGAAATTAATACCATACCATAATTTGTCATTGACCCTTGTTTCGTCCCTGTCCTTTACTTGATTTCATCCTGTTGGCATCAAGCATTATGGACCATTAGATTTTGAGGTTTGGGGTTTTAATTTTTTAATATATATATTGGGTCAAGCTTTACAGACTTGTCATTTAACTATTCTGCAATGCCACTTTTCTACACAGTGGTTCCTTTCAATTGCTGTTCATTCAGTAGATCCCCTCTCTCTCTTTCAGGCTTGCTGCTTTGCCAGAAAGTGTTTTTTTCTGGTTTCATGGCTGTGATCAGCTGCTTTTCAAGTGTTTCCATGGGCTTCCAATTCAATCCTCCTATTTCACCTGGAATATATACCCTTCTCATTGGCTTTATTTGGGTGTTTTTAATGAAGACTTAATGAAAAAAAAAAAATTTACTATGCCCTAAACTGCAACATTTTCATTATTTAACTTTAACTGAGTTACATCTTGGGGTATGTAAGAGGTAAAGGACATGGACAGAGAGGGTTCTTAACAGAAGGATAGAAAGACAGTTTTGTGGTTTGGTAGAAAAATCGACTACTCAGGAATTCTCAGGGAAAAAATCAACAATCTCAGGAAAATTCTCTGCTGAGGTTTGTGAATGTTTTGGTGGGAGTGAGCAGGGAATACTGAGCAGAACCCATTGATGTAGGTATTTTAATTTGTGTGCCTCTTAGCTTAATACAGAGCATTAAATTACTCTGCTGAAAAATTAGGCATTTTCAAGGAAAATAGAAACTTATTAATGGATGGTTTGCCATGTTTCATCCTCTCCACCACAGGCAATATTCTATTGTTTAGCAGGCAAAAAGTTCTCTGTATTCATCTCCATTTTGCACCTGAAATCTCATTTCCTTTCCAAATTATCAAGCATTTGACTCCAATTTTCCTAAGTTTTTTTAGCTATAAGTTTTCACAATTCAGTAACAATATGCTTTAGTTTATGTATTATTGTGAGTAAATGTTATCTTGTGGTACCTGGAGCACTGCATCCAGTTCTGGGCTATGCAGTACAAAAGAGATCTGGAGGTACTGGAGAGTCCAGCAAAGGGCCACAGAGGTACTGGATCTTCCCCAGAGGAGAGCTGGGGCTGCTCAGCCTCTCCAGCCCAGCACAGGGAGTGCCTGGGGGTCTCAGGAGTGTGTGTGCACTCCACAAGGAGGGTGTGATGAAGGTGGAGCCAGGCTCCCTTCGGGGATCTCCAGCGGCAGGCGCAGAGGCAGTGGCACAAAGGGGAACACAACAGGCTCCGTGCTCTCCTCTCAGGGTCCCTGCAGGGGCTGGGGATCCACTCCTGGAGACACTCAGGACTTGTCTGAGTGTGGGAAACAGCTCTGAGGTTGAGCAGGGACAAGATGATCCCCAGAGGTTCCTGCCAACCTCAGCCATTCTCTGATTGTGTGTGATGCCCACAAACTGACCAGACATGGGCAAATGTAGTGAGAAGAGCAGATGCCACCTTTGTGCTGATGTGCACGGCTGGGTTGGCTGCCTGCAACTCCCAGTAAAATATGGCACACTGTAATAAATACATAGTCAATGTAATAAAATACCAGTGGCTAAAATAGCATTTCTAAAATGAACATAAGAGATGTACCTAAATGTTTCTTGTTACTGAAAAAGCCCCTTTCTTCCCCTGATACTAGGGAAATGGAGAGGCATTAATAAACAGGATTTTTAAAGAGTGGAAAAGGAAAACTACAAGAATAAGTGGTCTGAGTTTTTTAAATGTCCTACCTACTGGTAGTTACTTGTAAAGAATTATCTAAGAAATAATATATTCAGCAAGTAACAGAAGTAATGGAATTATACAAGGATCAAGTACTGTTTCATCAAGTGTTGAACTCCATGCCCACTGAATGCAATAGCCAGACTCTCATGGGCTTTAGATCAAACATCAAATAAAACAGTTTGATTAGTGCTGTTTGACCAGTATAACTGCAAGTCTGTGTGAACCTAGTCTCATGCTGTGTTTCCAGCATATTTAAAATGATTCTAACGTAATGCTGACATGCTGTAGAACTTCAGACTAATAAACTCAGTGTATGTCAGTTTTAATTAATGAAAAAGCCCTTTTACACTTATTTTAAACATTGGTGGATATTTGGATCTCCTTTCCAATTCACATGATACGAATCTTTATCACTTTGTGAACTAATGTTCTCCATGCTAACCTGACAGGGAAAGTTGTAAATGGGATGTAATGGGATGTGTCTTGTCACCAGTGCTGCTGCTCAGGGCAGGGACAATTCCCTGGCAGAACGAGGAGAAAATTCTGCAGGTTGTACCCAGAGAGTAGCACTGAGCACACATCTATATCACATTCTATAAAGTTTCTGGAAGGATTGCAGTGATAGAAACCTGAAACCTGTGTGCTCCAGCCTGGCTGGGCGCTGCTCTGGCAGCGCTGCCTGAAGTGGTGGAATGTTTCTGTCTCTGAGAATCATCCCAGCAGTAAAACACTGCAGTGAAACACCAGGGCATTTTGTGCATTTCTGCTCACTTAGCTGCGTTGTTTCTCCACGTAGAGAGGGACAGCTCACCTCCCTCTCAGAACAACTGCACTCCAGCTGGCAAGCACTGCTCGAGCTGAACAATTCTGACAAGTTTGTATAATATGCTTTTGCAGCTGTTCCAGCTCATTTTTTGCTTTTGTATATCAGATTTTGCATTTAGTATTTTCTTTTATGATTTCATCTCTTATAGGAGCTAGATTACTCACAGATTCACTCCAAATAGTAACAACAAATTATACTACCATTAACAGAGTTGTATTATGTTTCTACTAGTAATGAAATATTTTTCCACAGTGTAGGCAACATAAAGTGGAATAAACAGATATTCTGCTATTCCTTGGTGGCCTTGTTTCTTCTCTATAGGAGGCAGTGAGTCTTTCATTTCAGCTTGCTGTCCTCAAAGTTCATGCTATTTGGAGGCAAAGCTGTGGATGACAAGCTACAAAGCTGACAGGAAAACATGCAATGTTGATATATAAAACAAGCCACACTGCTCGTGCTTTGACTGTCATCACTGCTTTCAGGAAAATAAATAATACTGCCTCAGTCTAAGGCTCCTTTAGAGTTTCTTCAGCTTCCATGGGGAATATTACAATTCCTTCAGTCTAAATTTGGAACCTAAGAGCTCAGTTTTCTAAAACAAATTCAGAAAATAACTTTTTTTTTTTTTCTCTCCAACCAAATTCATAGAAGAAAACAAGCTCATATAACTTGCTCCCAAATTGAACAAAGCTAACAGAAATTGATGGTCCCTTTGATGAACTGTGAAAAATGCTGTGGATATTTCTCTGGTTTAACAACCAAGTGAAAACATTCTCTGTTCACCACTTCCTCTGCAAATTTTGCTGCGAGCACCAACAGCTTTACACCAAGAAGACCCAAAGGAATTTTCCATCAAAGCAAAACTGCGCATCACATGAGCAGGTGAAAATGTGATGGAGAAAGGTGTGATGTCTCTGTAAACTTAACCCATTCCGGACTTCATCTAATGTGCAGTATTTTGTTTTATTTTCAAATTCCTGTGGATTTAGTAATTGAACGTTATTCTTGTGGGAAAGTGATTATTTGGCATTCATGTACGTAATGATATGCTAATATATCCTTAAGAAAAAATAATCAGAATTCATCTTGTCTGTTAACATGCTTCAAATTGTGCATGTAATAGAAATGGATATTTAAAACATCTTTATTTCATTATCTCATTTATTATATTGTAGGTTGGCAACTAATTAGTATAGATATTTAAAGTTACAGATCAAGGAAATTAAATTAGTGCACTATGATATAATTAATCATAGAAAACTTTTGTTCAGCAGCTAATCTATCAGCTACTTTGCTTCTTGTTGATACTCATAACTTTGATTAAGATTTTCAGTACTTTTTTAACATCATAGCTTGTTAATATAAAACTCAGTGAAGTATCTACTATCTCTGAATAACATTCCTGGAAAAACTTGCAATGAAAATCCTCCTGGTGCTAGACTTCAACAAGAAATAGCCTATGGAGATGACCAAGAGCCACTGTGTGTCTTGGCAAAGGATGCCTCAGGGTATCAGACATGCTTTTCATTTCTGCCCTCCCCTCTAGTTATCCTCCTGTGCTTTCACATATTCCAGCCACAAAGTATTACAGCCCCAGCTGAATGTGCTGGAAGAAAGCAGAAATCCAAATCAGGACCAAGATTCCTGTTTTAGAAACCCACAGCACATACAGAACCCCAGAGAGGGCAGAATGGTGTTTTGTGAGCACCCCTGAAGTGAGAGCAGGACAGGTCTGTGCAGGCACTGGGCTCAGTGGGGCTGAGATATTTCTTACTTTCCTCCTGGAATTGCCTGTCCTTTCATCTACCTACTGAGAGGCAGAAATACATGGTAAGATGTCAGAATTCAAAATTAATTATCCCTTCATAAAGTTCAGGAGAATTGTCCTGAGCTCCTCTGATAGAGTGAGTACATCAGTGGACAAGGGAAGGGCTGCAGATGATATTTATCTGGACTTCTCTAAAGCCTCTGGCACACTCAACTTCTTAAACAAATGTTTGCTGGTGTAACTGAAGCTGCTGTTTCAGAAGCAAGCCTTACCTTGCCTATTTTCATTATCAGTATAATTGTGAAGACTTATTAAACTGGGAAACTCAACCTGTAAATGCCTAATCTGTATGTTTTTTAATCTGTAGGATTTTATCCAGTCAAAGGGTTACCGCTTGCAACTTTCAATATATGAATAAAATATCTGAGCAATCCTTTGGAAACACCAAGTAAACAGAATGACAGGCTATTGACCAGTCATTTGGAAACACTCTTTAGTCCATTTACTAAACGTTAGAATATTTGAGTTTTTTTTACTGTAACATGGCGTTATTTAGAATATGCCAACAGAAAATAACTATTTTTAAAATTGTACTTTTTGTTGGGGCAGCATATTGGTAAACTTCTAAAAATCCTAGTTTCATTAAGTCTTTTGTGTGAGTCTTTTGGTGCATTTTGACACAAATGCAACCTATATTCATATGTTAACTCTGTATTTATGTTTGATAGCTATTTACAATTCATGCCTCAGTGGTCATTTATATAATTTTACTTATCCTGTCAGCCAGCTTTGACATTATCACATGACTCCAATTTGTTTGCTAATGAAAAGAAAATAAGTGAAGACTAAGCAAAGCAAATACCTTTTTAAGAATAACAAACCAGAAACTGGGAGTAGCAATAAAATATGTATAGCAAACACTTTCTTTTGACCAAAATCCCCTTTATGGGATGATTGCAAATGTTATTGGACAGATTGCCTGCTAAAGCAATATTTATGGCTCAAATAATGATATTAATACAATTGAACATAGATATCTGTGATATGAAACCATAAGTTCTTTAGAAAGTAAAACCAGTTTTCCTGATTTTTTTTTTAGTAAGGGGCTGGTATGCTTTCTGGTATATATTTGAGGGCTTTTTTCCCCCCCCAAATATCATTATACTGTGTTAAATTATAGAAAAAAGTAGGAAATGTCATAACTATTGTATACTGGTGAACAGCTTCAGGTATCTTTCAGGATTTTATTTTGAAAATTGGATAATGAGGAAAAGCTGTCAAAACTCAACACCCAAAATATTTCTAAGAGCAGAAGGATATACGTAATATAAATGCAAGATTTTTCCTAGAGTATATTCAGATGGATTTTTAGTTGTGCTATTGTCAGAAATTAATATTTGATATTACAAATTTGTATGACATGGATTTCTTTAAACACCAATTTTGTAATGTGCATATAAAATAAAATGTATGTATGTGGAAGAGCAGGCTCAGCTAGGCTGCAATATTTTATAGTTAGGTCTCCAGGCTACTTATGCTGTAATTTACTAGTTTTCATTTTTTCTTAATGTT
Organism: Cyanistes caeruleus; assembly: GCF_971803275.1. NCBI lineage: Eukaryota > Metazoa > Chordata > Aves > Passeriformes > Paridae > Cyanistes > Cyanistes caeruleus. The sequence goes on from NC_141715.1 coordinate 13,226,180, forward strand.
GCTTGAAAGCAAAAAGCCAACTGCATCATTTTATGAAGTACACAATAAATGTCAATTTTACAGAATCAGGAATCAGAATCAGAAATAGGTGAGCTCTGAACTGTGATTTTACTTTATGACACTTCTTGATTTCTTTGTAGAAATTTGACTTGCATGGAGCTCATCTGTAAATCATCATGAGTCAACACATTAATGGACTTCTCCCTGTCGAAATTCCCAGTGGCATCAGCAGTTCCTCCTTGCTGAGAGCTCTGGTGGGAATGTTAGCAAACAGCACAGTGCAAGTTCCAGGTCTCTGAAAAAACCCACAGATTTTTGATGTTACAGCTCCTGGGACTTTTCTGTTCCAGCTCTTTTATTGCCACAGAGAAGCTGCACTGGTACTACCAATGGTGGGAAACAGTGAACAAAAATGCACTTTATTCTTTCCCATTAGGAAATTAATAGGCCTGTTCTCCTCCTTAGGCCTTGATCTCACCATGAAATTAAAAACATGCAAGGCATAATTCTACTTAAACACATTTTTACTGACATCGTTCATGGCCAATTGCTGTCAGTAATCATGCACAGGTATCATTACTGTGCATGGCCTCTTACAAATAAATCAATAGTGGTACAGGAATTACAGACTTGCAGCAGGGTTTCACAGAATCACCTGCTGGGGGCCAAAGGGGATCATTACACTGTGTAACCTGACCTTCTCTCCAGCACATCCTGTCATTTCATCCATTTACTCTGTACTCAGCCCAATAACTTATGTTTGACTAACACAGCTCTTCTCTATTTGCCTTTATATTGAGTTTCTTGGCCAAAAATCCATTACCATTTCAGTCAGGTTTGCCATCACCTAAAAGAACTTTTGAGGATTTCTTGTACTCTATTAGAAACCTGCCATTGGGGGAACGTGGGGCCGAGTTCCTTTTAGTAGCAGTGATTATCCTCGAGTCCACAGCAGGCCATGATCAGCAGTGTTTGTGCTGGGCTTTGGGATTCTTCTGGGTGAAATATGCATCAAAATGTATTCCTGCCTGCCCTAGTTTCTTATTTGCAGGGTTTTCTTAGGAAGTATTAACCATTTTTTAAGAAACTGGCCACATCAGTAAAAACCCAATGGTTCTGCAATTTTCAAAACAAACAAACTCAAAACACATTCTGCCACCATGCAGAGCCTTCATCCCAATCTTTTATCACAACAACATCTGACAGGCTCCTGCTAGCATCAGATGATTTGAGAAGGATTTTTAAACAGGAAAGGGAGATTTGGACAAACACAGGTTTGGACTGTGTGGTTGTTTCTACCGAGGTGGACATTGCCAGCATTCTTCAGCCCCCCAGATGTACATTTGCTCATTAAATCACTGTTTTGTTTAAAACAACCATCTCCTCTAGGCTGTTAGAGAACTGCATTCCCAGAATTTATTGTTTGTCTGTAGTGAACATTTTTTTAATATGTATTTAGGGGAAATGTCTTTACATCACATGCATCATATATTCTTCTTCTTTTTTTCCCCCCAGAGGAAATTTTAGGCTAAACAAAAATATTTTTGATCATCTATATATAAAGTTAAACTATTTCAGTAAATTTGATTCCTGCAATATGTTCCTTAAGGTACTCCTTATCTTCCCCATAAAAAAAGCCCGCAGAATAATAAAGCAAAGAGCAGATATCCCTCTTATAGATCTCCTTGTAACTGAAGAGAGGAGGCTTTTATCTCGCTGGCTGGCTTAGAGCTGCTCTTTACTCCCTGTAAAGGTAATGAAGACTCAAAAATATGGCTGGATCTTTTAAATTAGGAGTCTCACTCTCTCCCTCACAGTAGAGTTTGTGTTCTGGAGCCTGCTGGTGTGAGCACCTGTGGGGAGGCTGTTTGTGGATGCACTGGCAGAACCCAGCCCCAGTTGTGTGAAACACACTGAAAGCACAAAATTCATTCCAAAAACTGGCATTTTTTCTTGAATTCTTGACACCCTCATTCAACAGTGGTACACTATTTTTAACAGCAATAAGGAAAACAACGGCACCTTCATGCACAGACTGGGGAAGGTTTTATTTCCACAGATGATCAGGAGAGCTTTATGTACCTTGTAAAATTAATTGGAGGGGAGCTAACAGTTTGTGAGCACTGCTGATGCCTGCCATCACTTCTGAGAAGTTGTTTTGTTACTTATTTAAAGGCTATCATGCCTTTTTGACAAACCTACTGCTTTCAGGTACTTTTAATAACTTCATGGTACAAAGTATGTGAAGTACAGAGATGTTTATATTGAGCAGCAAAAGTGAGAAGTATTTTATTAGGCTGTGTAACTATTACTTGCTGATTACTGTTAATTGGTGAAATAAAAAAAATATTGGTTTAATTCTTTAATATTTTGACATAATAACTGTATGGCTTTTATGAAACATCCCTTTTGTTTGCAGCTAAAGACTTTTTCAGTGGTTTTGTTCACACACTTTTAAATTAATCTCTGGTATTAGTTCAGAGAATCATTGAATCATCACATAGTTTGGGTGGGAAGAGACCTTTAAAGGTCATCTGAGCCAACCCCTTGCCCTGAGCAGGGACATCTTCAACTACAAGAGACTGTGTAGTTAATATACATCCCTGGCAGTGTTCTTATGAATCTCCAGTAACATGGTGCTGTTTTTTTACAGATTTTTGTGTGATTTTTTTTCAAATGAAATAATATTTTTCAACCAGTTCACATAGAAGCAATTGAGTTATTATTATATATATTATATATCTTTTATACATATATATATAACACCTGATATACCTGGAACAGTCATCTCCAACAATCTGAGAAACAGCTAATTGATTTGGTTATCTTTTTTTTTTTTTAATTAAATGTATCACTGTGAAGTTAGACCTAATGAGTTAATTCTTCAAATTATTTTCCTTTCTCAGAGCGTTAGAATATTTATATAGAATTCTGTATATTTTCTTGCATCTAAATGAGACCATTCTTGTTCATAACCTATTTAATATGAAAAACTATCCTCTGAAATTGACTCTAGTACAAAAAGGTGTACATGTGCACTGGTATCCTTTCCTTGAGCAAAGCAGAAATTACCTTATTAATCATATTCAATTGCTATGGGTCTCCACTTTGAAAGAAGTTCCCAGAAGAATTTGGCTTCACAGGAATAAATGCCTGGCAGGGAAAAGCCACAGCTGCCACACTCCAGAAAGATTTTGGTAGACCCACGAAGAATGGATTTGTATTTGAAAAAGAAACCAAACTGACCTGCAACCTTTAAAGAAAAACAAACCACACACAAGCAAAAAAAAAAAAACAAAAAACAAAAGACAAAACCAAAAAATCCACCTTGAAGATATTATTTTAGTTAAGCAAACATTAATGTCTTACTTCACCTAATTAATATCTACAAATGCAGTAGAAGTTTTATGGACAGAGACATTACAAAGTTCAGGAGTCCCACCCCTAAAGCACTGGCATCTGGTTTTAGTAAAGTGCTGGAGACCACTTTAATTTAAATTATTTATTTAATGGATTTATTTACCAGTCCTTTGAAAGTTTCCTAGGATTTTCCTGTAAAAGCACTAATTCTGAGGGAAGTAATGCATTAATTCGGAATCCATATGGACATTAGTCTGCTTATATTTTCTTAGCAGAACAAAAATATTGGAATAGCCAAAAAACCATGAAGCCATGTCATCAACTCTCCCTTTTCTAAAGAATAAAACGAACAGAAAAGAACAGACACCTGGATATTTTGTTAATATTTATTAACTCAAACCACCCTACAAATTTTTACTGAAGTAATGATTGAGAACAAATTTCTGGTTTAATGAAAGTAAGAGGAAAAAATAGATAAATTTGCTATCTCTTTTGTTTTGTGGCTTTTTAAAAATAGAAATAGGTTTACTGGTGTGTCAGTGTTCATCCCTCCTTACTGGCTCCTCCTTGCATGGCCAAATTCAGCCCTTGGGTAAGTGATACAGATTCTTCCAAGTGAGGAGATTGCTCAGTGATTTGGAGCTGCTCTGAGCTATGCTGACCTGTTTCCAGCTTCATGTGATGTTTGAGCTGGAGACTAAAACATCTCACTGGATGGTAACACAGACAAAAATAATCATAGGAAAAATCCTATTATCAGATAAATATTTTTAGTAATGAGAGAGCAGGATGTAGTCATGCAAGATGCTTAATCTCAAGGCCAACAACTCTTCAAATCACAATACAGTTGTAACATTTTCCATTTCCAAACAATGAGCAATCAAACATTAGCTAATTAAATGCTTTCAGTGGTTAAGGAAAATATAAAAATACATGAAATTATCAAATAAAAAAACCAAGTGACTAATTTGTCAGCCTCAGCATCACTTTACAAATAGCAGCAGCCAAGTTATCCTTACACTGCATATCAATCAATTTTACTTTTTACAGCTGATAAGATATTCTCTAATTAAATTATGTTTTAATTGCCTTTGACTTTCAATGCAAGGAAAATGACAATATGCTTTCCATGAAAGTACTCCCTACTCATTTCTGTATGCTGTGACTGTCATTATGCAGTTAACAATTATTCCAGAGCTGTATCAACATTTTCTCCTGAAACCAGGATCCTTAAATAAATTTTATTTAGAAAAGATTATTTTCTACATGCTAATATAATTCCTTTAATTTTTGGCAACACTGAGGTCTGCCCACTTACAGTCTACTGCCATTCTTAGAGTTTTTCAAACAGCATCTCCAGAACCATTTGATCCTACGTGTGACTGTATTTACAATGAGAAATCCAGTCCTGGAAAACACAACCTCCCAGTTTTCACACTGAGTTACTTACTAATTACCTTTCTAAATATTTGGTTTTTATAAGGGTACCGTGAAGCGCATAGATCGAAATCGTCCTGCTGCTTTCTGATATGATAATTAAGTTAATTATAGCACAAAAATGTGTGTCAGTAAGAACGTGCCAGACTTTGGGCACGAGACCCAGCTCAGCCCAGCTGTCCTGCACAGGGACACGAGGGCTGCACTGGCAAACAGAGCAAGCCTGCAGCTCAAGGAGAACCAGCACCCTTCTCTGTGCCTCTTCTGCTTCTGCAAGGGTGGGGGGAAAGAGGCAGCAAATGTCTTGATAGTGTAGGAATCCAGAAATGGAGAGACATTTCTCTGTTTGTCCTGTTCTCCAAAAAAGTATCAGTCCTATTTGCCATTGACAGAAAGGCTTCCAAATATCCCTGGGTAAACCAGGATTTATAAAAAATTAAGTAGAAGGTAGTGGAATGTTTAGTATGCCACTGAGGTGAAAAATATAGATTTTAGAGGGGTTTAATACATGGAGTAAAGATGGAGGAAAAAAAGGTGTGGTTTTTAGCTCTTCTTCTTCCTTCTTCTCCATGATTCTGCGGTTTTTGGGAGCACAAAGAATGATTGGTTTAGAGGTAGTCGCAGTTTTAGTTACATAAGTAGATATAGAAAACTTATTTGTTAAAAAATAAAAATAATTACACATGTCAGTAATTAATAGGGTAAAAATAGATATAAAGAGGAAGCAGCCATGTGGTTCAGGGCTATTTTGTACCATCAGAGCAAAATGATCCAGGTTGTGGTGAATTGAACTTGTGCAGATAGTCTGGAGAGACCTGCCAAGTTTTGTAATAACCTTCTAATAAACGTGAGACACAAGATTCTAACGAGCTTGGGAGTTTTCTTCAAACCCAGAGAACTGAGATAAGCAGGACTCCCCGTGAGGGAGGATCCCAAAGGAGCTCAGCCCAAAGGGGACTGAGAAATCCAGGAGGAAAGAAAAATACAGAAGCATAGAAGAAGTGAGAGAAGAAAAAGAATAAGAGAAGTTACAGATAGTTCCCACTCTTCAATCTGAACACACAGGAGTGGTTTGGGTGAAGGCATTTTGGATGATTCAAACCTGACTTAATTCAGGTGAGAAGGAAAGGAAGGTAACAAAGCTGGAAACAGACACTGCTGCAAGATATGAAAGCAAAACCAGAAAAACAACAGAGACAACTTCTTTCTCTGGGCTTTGAGATAAGCAGACAGAAGGAAAATCTGAACTGCAGCCATACTGCATTTAGTTTGCTCTCCCCCAAAAATTAATTTCTACACCAGTTACAAGAAAACATCACCTCAAGGTTGTGCATGGAAGGCTTTGGTCACACTGTGACACAGTTACTCAACATTTCACATTCACTTGTTGCCGTATGGGCCTGAAGGATGCTCCTTATGCTTGATTTACAAATAAATTCAGAAGTGCTGCTGTTGTATTTTCCAGCTGTTCCTCCATCCGGTGAGCAGATAATGATACAGCCAGTGCTGAGATATTTGATGTAAGTAGTGGACATTTCAGTCACTGCATGAGTCCTTAATCTCCCTAGGATCCACAGGAAGAAAATTATTTGATATGAGAGCGTTTGATATTACAAGTTGTATTTAACATTTCAAGGCTCATTTGAATCAGCTCAGCTCACTGAACTGCTAAAGCATACAGGACAACACATCCTGTCCTGAGGAGAAACCTATAGATGTGTTTAGTAGCCTAAAGGTATACTACAAAAAAAAAAAAAGAGCTGCTGAAGATTAGGCCCAAAATTTTATTTTGGTGCTGCTCATTTCAGATGTGATCTGACAGCCAGGCCTGGTGCATTACAGCACAGAAGGGTGGATGGATCAGCAGCAGAAAATACTGCTGAGGTCTCTGTGATACCCTGGGAACTTCTCATGACAGAAATTCTGGTATGACCCACAAATACCTGTACAAGTCAGTGAAATTTCATATTGATGCAAAAACACTGTATCATAACACTATATAATGATTTATTTTCCTCTGTTGTAATCCACTAGGATGCTAGAAAACTTGAGTTTTTAGTAGCAATGTGCAGGCAATAACATCTGCTTCCTGTGCCCTGGCAAAGGACTAATGGCTGTTGCAAAACACTTCCTGTAAGCATTCAGCCAGGTTTTTGCCTGCAGCAAATAAATGAATAAGGTTGTTTAGTTCTACCCATGTTAACACAGTGTTTTGTAACCTCAATATAAAATAGAAACGAAGAATAATTTCAGGGGTTACGTGTTTTGTGGTACAGCGAGCATGGACTCCTACACAGGTTTAATGCCATTAGGAAAGTGTGTATTTGTACTTCCCATAGAGCTTGGCTTCTAAGCACAGCACTGAGCTCTCTGCAGGTCTCTAACAAAGTGTGTGCTGCTGAGACAATGATGAGAGACAGTCCTGAGGCTTCTCTTGGCTGGCCCATTCTCAGTGACCCAGGGGGACAGATTTTGCCAGGGGGTCGTTTCTGTTAACAGGCCTGAGGGGTTAAACTTGCATTTATTTTTGAAGAACAGACAGCTCTGGACAAGACACTTATTTCTGCTGGTGGTATGAAGTGACAGCAAAGAAAAGACAGGATACCATGTGTATGTTTTCTTCCCATGGCGTTTCTCAGAGAGACAACATAAGTCAGTGGTCTAAGAATCAAAATTTCACAAAATTCAGGGGAAAAAAAAGATATTTTTACAGGAAGTCAGACTGCCTGATGTATAAGTTTGTATTTGTAGAATGAATAATTCTGCATGAGAGGTACCTCTTAGGAAGCACAAAAAGCTATGGTGATACATCTCCCAGTTCCTGCAGAGGGTCTGCTGGAGGCTCTGAGAGGTCAGTAAAATTCTCTCTGTTAATTCCAGTCAATTGTGGGTCATGTTCTAGATTTATAATAATTACATTTAAAGCATTGTGATTAAAAACAAGCCCTAGCTTTTATAAATACAGTGGGAATTAACACATACCTTATGAGATCTTTCACAAATGCAATCAATGTGCATGGGTTTAATTTTTTTAGATGTGTTTTTTTTCTTTTTAGGCAATACTCAGAATCCAGAGGAAAAGGTTGCAATCTACAGGAAGCTGATAGGTCAAATTTTAAAATTATATAAATGCCAGTACAATTAGAGAGAAAAAATGTTAGCGGAAAGGTAATGAAACTTGCATTTACTGGATATTCAGAAAATATGCAAAATCATTTAAATTTACATACTGAGGGGGTGAAAATGTGGTTTAGCAGAGGCAATTAACATGAAAAAGTAAGACAGATGCTGTGCAAATAATTCATAATGAATAATTTCATTGCTCCATTATGTGTTTGCAAGTTTTCCAAACAAACTAGTTTTTCTGATGTATATGTTCAAACTGTTTGCTGAATAATATCTATGCATAATTTTTTATGTAATTCATTCATAAGCAGAGCTTTTTGAATATTCAAGCTCTTTTTGAATGGGTATGTAGGTTGTGCAACACATTTCTCTTTTCCAATTGGAGAAACATGACTTATAGGTTCTGCTATGAATAATCACAATATTTAACAATATTTGCTTCATTATTTTACCAAACATTCCTGCTAGTAAACTCATTTGTTAAGATAATCATGGAAAAGGAGATGCAAACAAAAGCAAATAAATTAGTCTGGCATCCTTTCTTTTCTTTCTCACTTGAGAAAAATAATTTGCACTGTCCATGATTCTGTTTGTCTTTCATTAAAATATATGAGGAGGCTGAAAATGCAAAATCATAGTCTTAAACAGACTTGGGTTTCCTATGGCTGTGGAGTCACACATAATGCACAGAGTGCCAGCCCAGCCCTGCAGAGCTGGGGCTGCCTTTGGCCCCCTCCCCAAGGGAGAGTCCTGCTCCAAACCTGCATCCCTTCCATGAAATACACATCCCTTCCATGGAATACACATCCTTTCCATGAAATACACACCTCTGCCATGGAATACACATCCCTGCCATGGAATACACATCCCTGCCATGAAATACACACCTCTGCCATGGAATACACACCTCTGCCATGGAATACACATCCCTGCCATGGAATACACATCCCTGCCATGGAATACACATCCCAGCCATGGAATACACATCCCTTCCATAGAATACACATCCCTGCCATGGAATACACATCCCTGCCATGAAATACACACCTCTGCCATGGAATACACATCCCTGCCATGGAATACACATCCCTGCCATGAAATACACACCTCTGCCATGGAATACACATCCTTTCCATGAAATACACACCTCTGCCATGGAATACACATCCCTGCCATGGAATACACATCCCTGCCATGAAATACACATCCCTTCCATGGAATACACATCCCTGCCATGGAATACACATCCCTTCCATGGAATACACACCTCTGCCATGGAATACACATCCCTTCCATGGAATACACATCCCAGCCATGGAATACACATCCCTGCCATGGAATACACATCCCTTCCATGGAATACACATCCCTGCCATGGAATACACACCTCTGCCATGGAATACACATCCCTGCCATGGAATACACATCCCTGCCATGAAATACAGGTCCCTGCAGGAAATCCATGTCCCTTCCATGAAATCCATGTCCCTTCAGCAGCCAAAGGGCTGTTTGGAGCTCCTGTTCCACGGCATAAAGGAAAGGCTCCCATGCAGGAAGCTAATGAAGATAAATACACTATTTGTTGGCAGTCAAGGTGATTAATTGCCAGAGGCAAGCTTAATTATGCCAGGAGTAACAATCGGTGTCACGGAAAGACACCGAGTTTTGTGTGGCCCATTGTCAGACATGTGTTTGAATTTGAACATGAATGAATTAGTATGGATTGTGTCTTCTTACATAACAGCCACATATTCTTAATTATATTTAGAGTCATATTTATTTGGAACACTGGAAAAGTCAGTTTTTCTGTAAGTGAAGCAGGTCATCAGACCTGAGAGACTGCAGCATTCTCAGGATAAATTGTGTATAATGAACTCAAGGATGAGTGAATTCCAGTTCCAGAATCTTATTAACAATGTAAAGACTGCATTTGATTTTCTATATTTAATTTTATTTTGTACATGTTTTTTTTTACTGAATATATTATATTTCGGAGTTTCTATTTCAGTTTACTATTTCAATAGTGATAATTAGGAAAAATGTAATATTGGTATTAGTAAAATAAGTTTCAGGTTCCTCAGGAAACAGTGAAAGAATTTTAAGTTCTCTTTTTGAGGTACCTTTATATCCCATGTATATGCTCTCATTGAGGATCTGACAGTCTCAGCTTACACCTTCTTTTTTTTCCTGAAATCAGAAATTAGCCTGGGAATAGCTTATGACAGGAATAGTACAAAGGGTTCCCTGCACCTTTTTAACACTAATAGGACAGGAGAATGCAGAGAACATATAATAATACAGTTTCACAAATGTCAGTTCTGCAAAAGTGTATCAGTGTGAAACTTCTGCCATTCTCACATTTTACACTGAATAATGTGAGAGCACTGAGACGAGTATTTTAAATAACTGAGGTATACCTACATGCTTTTGGAAGAGAATGGGAAGAATAAAATAACTTGCTTAGCAAGTCCTGGTGTTAGAGTGTGTTAATCAGCATTTGCAAATTCCTTTGGGGCAAAGAAATGATGGCTTTAATGAGCACAGAAAACGAAACTGTTTGAAAATACAGCAAAATTACAGTGAAGTGACATTAAATCTAGAAGGAAATTGTAGATCACTAAGTTGGCAGATTTTATATGGCAAACATGACACATTTAAAATGAGATATATGTATTAAAATATGAAAACACCAGAAAAGAAAACACACATTAAACTAATCTTGTTGAGTAAATATTCTCTTTATTCCTTGGATAACTTGCATTCTCTTCCCTTTTTCAGCACTTTAAATTTCAATTTTATAAAACATCCAGACAACAGACAAAATAAAACCTTCATTGCAGCTTTGTTTTATTCTTTCCTATTTATCTACAGTTTAAAAAACATATTTTAGCATTTAGGCATTTCATTTGTGATTACTGGTCTTTTTGTAACCTTAAAACAGACACTGTAGTTTATACATCCCTGAAAACATATTTCCTCCCCAAACTTCCCATTCTTCTATGGCTGCCTTAATTTCTTTTTGCACTGCAGGAGTTCATACTGGTAGAAGTGATAAATGGACATGTTTCTTTGCATTATACATATTTACAGCAAGTAAACTGTGTCTACCATATCACTTTATAAATCTATTGCCCAGTGCTGCTCTAGCCAATGCATTAAATATTGGGCTTCTCAGGGAGTGCTCAGTGCAGTTTAACACAACCGATAATGAAAGGAGATCAGGCATGAAAAGTTCCTCTTTATCTTGCACCTTTCGTCACACAAAGTAGCTGATAACAGCTAAGTTCATCATCCTTCTTTCATACAGTATTCAGGAAATCAGACACTTAAACCACGACCTTCACAGAGAGAGGACTGTGTCATCCTCTTTAGTCAGTAGCAAAAAAAGGGCTCTGATCCTGAATGGAGTTGTTGGATTTTGACAGAAGATAAATTAAGCAGCTGAATACTTTTGTGTGCTTGTATGGAACTTCTTTTCAAGGAAATACTTTGCATTAAAAGAAAAGAAGGCATAAGAAGGCACAGAACATAAAAGTGAGCAATGAAAGATAGGGCAGAATTAAGGTTGAACAGAGCAAAAGGAAATTTAGCTAACAGCTTCCTTAAAGACCCATCTCTAATATTTAATTATTTTATTAAAAATGCTGGGCAGTCTTTTTGCAACAAAACTCATGCAACCTGTTGGAAAAAAAAAGTTATCCCAATTCTGAATAAGTATGTTAGTTTATTATTAACTGATTTATTTCATTCTCTTGATAGTTCTTGTGTACTAAGGAAATGAAAAAAAAAAAAAGATTTTTCTATTTTATAATGGTGAGCCTATGAAAGCTAAAATATTCAATGATCTGTGAAAGTATTTTTAGACAAGTAATTCCACTTCTCACTGCCCTCCCCCTCAATTCCTTCCTCAGTCTCTTGGTGAATCTTGCACTGGCAGTTCATATAGGGGTAGATGTGCATCACTCAGGAGGCAAACTGTCACAAACTTCACATCCTGTTTTATGTATTGCCCACTTCTGGTTTTGCTTGTGGGTTTTTTTTTGTTTGTTTGTTTGTTTTTGCTTGTTTGTGGGGTTTTTTGTTTTGTTTTGGGATTTTGTTTTATTTTGTTTTGCTTTTTTTTTGTTCTCATCATTGTGTCCCAAATCATTCCTTGCATTTTCACATGCACTTCCCAGCAGATGATTTGAATGTACCAGTTCACAGGCTCACTGCTGAAGCAGATTGCAAACTTAAGCTTTTGGGGCAGTCTTCAAATCTTGGACTGACTGAAGTAATTTCAATCTTATGTAAAATATCTACTTCATCCTTTACACCTTCCTACTTGCCTTTTTTTCTTTCTTTGTATATTGTTCCAGATATATTATTCTATTTCTTCTCATGGCTAAACCAATTTAAGTGATCTCTCACTTAGACTAGGTACTAGAACTGTCTGTGTGTGGTGCCATTTACCTAAAATCAGCCTCATTCCATCTCAAGCAGAGCGTGTGCCTGTGGGGTACCTCATCCACACCAATACCACTTCCTGCAGAGCTGAGCTAAAACCACTCCTGACATCAGAATTAAATGTTGATTTTATCCTTGGCTCACTCTGCCAGTGAGTGCATTGTTACCATCCAGAACACCCCCTGACCTCCATGGTTTTTATCATAATCACCTGATGGTATTTTCTCCCACTCTCAAAAAACAAAGGCATTTCTATATACAGACAAGTGCATAAAGCAAATAGTTTTTCTTTATGTAATGGCTACAACATCTCAGTAATTACATCAGGAATACAAGTGAAACTGTTCATCCTCTGTGGTGTCAGAGTCATTAAAATGGCTGAGAATTAACATTGCAATTATGCTCAGACAGGAGCTTGCAAAACCAAACTGAGGACTAGTTAACAACTGTGTCTCCCATGTATGTTATAACAGCAACAACAATATAGATTTCAGCATTTGGGAACTGGTATCTAAAAGGTCATTAGAAACCAGTATGACTCCAGTACTTGGGTGGGCCAGAAGAAGGTAAGAGACCTGGGTTCTGCTGCACAGAGTAAGAATGGCCCTGATATTTATTTGTTTAGTTTAACATTTGTATTAGTGGTTCAGGATTATCACATAAGCATTCTTAGCACAGTAACTACTGTGGAAGCAGTGCATCCTTCCAACTCTTCAACAGTGACACCTAATTTTAACACCCACAATGTGTTTTTTCCTGGACAATTTAAACACAAAAATTCTTTTCAGTGACCAGTGAATTCTCCTCTTGGTCAGCCAGATGAACAAAGACTCATCATTTGTTTCCAGCTGGTACTAATCCACTTTACACTTGGTTAACAGCCATATTCTTCCAAATTCCTTTCAACTATATGTGGTCAGGTATAGGGAAAAAAGAGGTCAGGTGTGTAAATTCAGAGTTTCTTGTACACAGAACACACATCACTGCACACAGGTGACGTTCTGGTGAGCTTTGCATCCACTGGGGATGGCTGCACATACTGAACGTGCTCATTTGCAGACAGCAATTCCTCAAAGTACAACAGTGTTTCACATCTGTGAAAGTCTTCACATTTTCTTAACTTTCCACTGAGCAGGTGGAAAGACTTTCCATAGTTTTATTTCCTCTTCTTCTTCCAAAACTGCAACCTTGTTGATGGCTTTGCATTGTTGAGAGCTGTTCAAGCACATTGCAAGTGGCTTTCTACCTGCTAGGTGCTTCCATTTGAACCACTTCAAAGACAGGATATCGTTCTTGTAATGGAAAAAGGGAAGGAGAGTGGGAAAAAAAAAAAGGCTAAAGAGATTAAAGAGACTGGAAACTACCTGAAAATATTAGTACAATTCCAACACCTTTATTTGCTATTTGTTTGTTTCATTACACACAGCTTCTGGCAATATTTAGGACGTGACACAGACTCCCTCATTGCAATGTCAAACATACACCACACTTAATTACCAAAGATGCTAGTTCCAGTGTGTTAAAAGTCTGTATCATGCCACTCCTTCTCTGCTAGGTGTTCACTGCATGATACACAGCTACTTCTCCCATACTATGCTGTGGTTACTTCCTTGGAACACAGAGATATTCACATGTGTATTTTTTTCCCCATTATTTCTTATTATGTAATTGCAGACATAGGATTAAGAACCAAAATTGGACATTTAAATCAGGAGCAGTTCCATGCCTGACTAATGATATTGCAGTATATATAATAAATGTAGGAAATTGTACCAATTAATTAAAATAATCCTCTTTACAACACATTAAAACATTTGAGAGGCATTGTTCAGGAAGATAAGCTCTCTCTTTATTCTGAAGAGTCCTGTGTTGTTAAAATGGATCATTGCATTTCACAATTTCCAGTTTACAGAGTTGGAAAAAATTATGGTTATCAGCTGAAGTGACCTCTTGTGTGATGCCAGCCAGTGAACTTCCCCCAGGTAACCACTCCATTGATCCCATAACTTACATTTGAGATGCAATGTAACTTTCAGAAAGATCCTATTTTGAGTCTAAGCAAGACCAGAATGTACATCTCATAGGTAAAATATTCCTATTACTAACAAGCTGCACTCCTAAAATTTCACCTTCATTGTATAATGTATATAGCATCAGCTTCCAGAAATCCTTTTATCATGCCTGTTTTGATCAAGCTAGAGCAGTGTGTGTGGTGGAGCACCTACATACTAATAGAGAAATAATGATGTATAGGAACACAGTGAAAAAACAGCAGTTCCAGGTTAGAAAATTCAAACGTGTGCTTAAAAGGCAAGGGGACAAGCATTCAGCAGTTACCACTGGTAAACTGCTAATCTTTCTTGTTGCCTCCTTTCTTCTTTCCTTTCAAATCACATTGAAGGTCAATTTTTCAAAGACGTGGGAAAAGAGAGAGCCATGGCCCTTCTGAAAGTGGACAAGATGCTCTCATGTCAGCAGGCTCTGTAAGTGACAAGGCAATTCTGAGAGAGCCCCCGAAGGCATTGAGGACTGGAGCTGGTCACACGCAGGCTCCAGGCTGTGCCGCTGCAGCAGCTCAGCCATGGAGCAGTGGCTGATGCAGCCAACGGGACACTGACACAGCTGCAGTCCCATTCCTCAGGCACCTTCATAAAAGCTGATGAATGCACTTATATTCACTTCAGATTCACTGCTTGGGACTTGTTCTTGAAGGTAGGCATGCACATTCTTTCCTCCAAAGAACTAAACAGAGCTAATGTATTTAAAATGTGCAAAAGGAAGAGTAGCCTGTGGTCACCATTTACTAACTGATCTGGTAGTTAGAGACCTAGCTCAGGAAATTAGGTGTTTGGGTTATTCTCTGCAGCCTCATGCATATTCACTCCCAGGAGAATACCCTTACCTGCAGATTAAAGGGATGGGAACAAACCTGTCTTCCACTGAAGCTGTACCACCACATCTAAAGGAATCTAAGATCAATTTAAACAGAGAACAAGAGGAAGAGAGAGCACGGTGCCCTGTCTTCTCTTAGGACACTCACTTTAGGGAGAAGACACAGTATCCTTCTGAAACCTAAATTAACTGTCTCTCAGACATTCTGGATTTATATAGTTAACATTAATCCTGAATGTGGACACAAAGCCAGTATTCCCACATTGGTCTTGCTGATACTGCCTCGACATGTAACTTCTGGTTATTTTTGTTTTGATACTCTGGTTATTTTTGTTTTGATACTCTTGCCATCCACTCCCAGCCGTCATCTTCACTAACCCATAACAGTGGGAGCATGTACTCAGTTATTCACCAGGACAAACTAATGCTGTTTATTGTAAGCTGCCTTCCAGAAAACAATCTCCCAACCTGAAATGTCACCCGTGTTCTTTTTCACTAGATGCCTGACCTTGACTTCACCAGCTCTGTTGAACAAATGAGGCCACCTTACCAAGGCAACTGGATTGGTCTGTGCCATTAACCCATATCCATCATAATTGACCAGCAACAAACCCTTGCTGCATGGCATTTAATAAACCATTTGCTTGATCTCTCTCAAATCACTGGTCTGTTTAAGCAGCTTTGTAATATTCTGTATGCCACTCCGATGAGGTGAAGATTTCCAAATATCTTTAGATAGTATGAGCTCAATGAATTCTGAATTTTGTTAATTTGCTTAATCATCATAAGCATCAAGTTAAATGCTTTATGGACTGCTATTACAGGCTTTCCATTACCTTTTTCACTGACACTTGCATCCATCAAAATGTAGTTTGACAAGATTTGCTTCCAAGCTCAGTGTAATTCTGTCTTTCTTTCCTGACAGGGACAACTCATTACTTAACTGCAACAGTCTTTTTAACACTTCTCTAGCATTCATTTTTGCAATCTAGTTTATTTTCAAGCAGAAATATTATTTCCAGTAAAATGACTGTCACAGTGCATCTGTACAGAAGTTTCTCTGCAGAATCAACACATCACCACACATACATTAAAATCTTGACCACATCTTTAGAGACAAGGACACATCTTGAAATGTCTGAAATGCCATGGAAAGAGATGAGGCCAGGGAGAAGTTGTGGTTCTGAGGATCTTCACTCCTGTAAATAAATAGATGTAGTCCTCAAGCGACAGCATTGCATGCAATTTACCAAGCTCTACCAGGATGCTCTGTTCTCCCCTTTTCTCAATTAACCTTGAAAAGCTGAGAGATGCTGCCCTGCTGGTTTCTGGATTGGCCCTTAAAACTCTTGCTCTTTGTTGACAGTTACTAAACTACAGATGCAGTTGGAAAATTAACTCTGCTGTAGTTTCTCTCTAATCAGAAATTTACAGTGCACTTTCCCCAGCTACAGTGAATCCAATGTGCTCCAGTTTACTGCATTTCTCTATGATTTGGATTTTTTTATGATATGGAATATAGTCATGAAATTGTTCTGTGGCACTCTTAGCCCTGCTGCTGTGCATTGCCCACGTGCAAGGCTCCTTTTCACCGCTCTTTCTGATTCCTGGCTAATTTCAGCTGCTACTTTCCTCCTGGCCTTGCCAAGAATATGTACAAAGTTTTACAGCTTGTGCCTTGTACTTTGTCACTTTCTTGTCTCCTGATCTACTTTGCTTTAACACGCCTGTTTTTAGTGTCATTGGTGATCTGACAGATGTGTGGAAATGTGGAGGGAGAAATTAAAGATTCAGTATTAGTCAAGGTTTAATTATTTCAGAGAAGAGATAGAAAAGTATTCTGCTCCCACTTTGGAAGTAGCATTACATACAACGTGATGTTTGAGGCTAAAGCAATTCTGTTCTGCAGGAGTGACAACAGCTGGAACGGTTTTAACTCGTGGCAAAAAGATGGAAGCGATTTTTTAACAATTCTTTTTTTTTTTTTTTTTTTTTTTTTTATCTCCCTTGCCCAGATTTTGTTGTTGTCTCCGCGCGCTCCTCGGGCTGCGCGGCGGCTGCGGCGGGAAGGGACCGGATCCGCTCCTGACCCGATCCGCTCCTGACCCGATCCGCTCCCGGCCCGACCCGATCCGCTCCTGACCCGATCCGCTCCCGATCCGATCCGCTCCTGACCCGATCCGATCCGCTCCTGACCCGATCCGCTCCTGATCCGATCCTCTCCCAGCCCGATCCCCTCCCGCCCGATCCGCTCCCGGCCCGCACCGCTCCCGGCCCGCACCGCTCCCGGCCCGCACCGCCTCCACGGGGCGCCGGGACCTGGGGCGTCCCCGCCTCCCGCGCCTCTGCGGCAGCGCCCGGCCGGGGCAGCCGCCCGCTGTGCGCAGGGACGGTCAAGGGAACAAGGACACGCTGGCGGCGGCGGTGGCGCTGCTGCCGCTCCCGGCCCCGCTCCCATCCCCGTCCCCGTTGCTGTCCCCGTTCCCGTTCCCGCTCCGCGCGCTCCCCGCAGCGCGCGCCCGCGCGCCGAGCGCGGCGATTGGCTGCGGCGCGCGCGGCACCCGCGGGGAGGGGCGCGCGCGTCGGGGCCGCGGAGCGCGCGAGCGCTGCCCCTTCCCGCCCGGCGCGCGCTCTGTCCCTCAGCCCGGCGCGCGCTCTGTCCCTCAGCCCGGCGCGCGCTCTGTCCCTCAGCCCGGCGCGCGCTCTGTCCCTCAGCCCGGCGCGCGCTCCCCCCGCGGCCGCGGCTCCCGCGCTCCCCGGCGGCGGCGCGAGGCTGCGGCGCTGCTGCTTCCCGGAGCTCCTTCCCCGAGCTCCTTCCCCGAGCTGCCGCTTCCCGGTGCTGCCGCTTCCCGGTGCTGCCGCTTCCCGGCGCTCCGCTCGCGGCGGGAGGGACGGGACGCGCAGCGAGAACAGAGCGAAGGCGGGGAAGGGCAGGGAAGGAAGGGGTGTCCCCTCCTCACTGAAGGAATCCGCACCGGTGCGAAGTTATCGCCCAGAGACGGTGAGAGGCGCTCGGGCTGCTCAACCTGCTGCTGCCGCCGCTGCTGGTAAACGCTCCTCACTTCTTACTTGCCGACATGCCCGGGGCTCTCCTCCCCGCTCCGCCGCGCCCGGCACAGCCGCAGCGCTCGGGCCCCGCGGCTCGGATCCCCCGCTGTAATCGCCTTCGCGGAGTTGCCAAGTTGGGATGTGTGTGTCTGTCTGTCTCTGTGTCTGTGTGTGTGTGTGTCTGTGTGTGTGTGTGTGTGTTAGAGCCGGCGGTGCCGAGCCGCGCAATTCAGCACTTGGAGAGGTCATTAGTTGCATGAGTTCAGGGAAGGAGGATTCTCGGTGCCTCTGCAATATCTGCCGCCTTTCTGCCCATTAGTGCTCGTCCTTAACCACCGGTATTTCTTATATTTTCACGGGGTTTTAATGTTGTCTTTGTTTTCTTTTTTTTTAAACTGCTGGTTTAATTTTTTTTTTGTTTACTTTATTTCCTCCCCTTTCTTCCGAGATTGTAGTGCAATGTTATTATTTATTTCTTCAGTGTTTTGGCAACAGTGTGGGAAGGTATCGCTGATTCAGAAACTATTGTCCACAGTGCGTCTCGGTCAGGAAGAGGCAGCAATAGGAGAAGGCAGGCATTTGTATTCCGAAAGGGAATTAAAAAGAAATGCTGCTTTGCATCATTGCTGCAGATTTGCGGGAAGCACTGAGGGACGGTGATATTTTGTTGTTTGCGAAGGTAATAAACACAGAAGCGCTTCGGTGTTTGACGCGTTGCTCTGCGATTGAGCTGTTTGGGAATTGCTGTGGATAATAAATTGCTGGCTGTGGAGGCAGGGATTGCTGGCATGTCTCACATCCAGCGCTCAGACAATGTAGCAGCGGGTGCTGACAGCGGAGCGCGTCCCTGCTACACCTGCCCTGGAGTGCCACTTGGACAAGAGACTGGTTTGTCTCCTGCCTACACCCACACTGAAATTGAAATAAGATGCCTAATGGGTGCGAATTGAGCTCTTAACTCTCTGCCTTTGAACCAGACTCCTTTTTCAGCACTTCTTGTTAGGTTGCTCGTGTAAACATTTCTTTGTAGCAGTTTCGGGATATTTAATAGTAATGATGTCTTAATATGTGCTTTTATGGCTTTTTTTTTACTTCGTGCTTAAGCGTTGTGTCCTTCTAAAATGCTCAGAATGTAATGGCAAGTACTGTCTGTGTGTATGTGTATGTGAGTGCATAAATATTTAAATATTTATATATAATGTTTGGCTTGTACTTGTTTAAATTTACTGAATCTTGTATTATGTGGAGGAAACAGGTATTATAACAGAATTAAAATTCAGGAACACAGAATTAAAGGAGACTTTGTTTGTAAGGTTTAGTTGTGTAGTTAGAAGATTATGTAAGATCAAAGACATTCAAAATACATGTGTCCTAGAGAAGTAAAGTCTAGTAGTAGCAGCCTTCTAGCAATTTAACAATATAAACCTTTGCTATAACAATACAGAATGAAAGCTGTCATTAAGTCTCTGTAGCCATCCAACATCCTCACAGGGCGCTTTATGGAAAATCTGCTTAAATCTGTTGTAATTAAACCACAGTCTGTATTAAGGGCAGAGTTAATGAAAGAGTAGCATCACCTGTTAGTATGGTTACTTTAGGTAAGTGTAATAGTTTACAGTAGTTGTACAGACTCAAAAGTTTTTCAGACTTCAGAGCAATTGAGAAAGGTGGCTCTTTCTTTAAGATGTGTATTTGTCATTCAGCTGGTACAGAACCACTGTACAGAATAATGATTGGTACTTTTCTAAGGGGTTTATATAAGTGCTAGGTAAAATCAGTTTTTACAAGGGCATGACAGCTTAATGATAAGGAACATATCTTGCTTTGTCAAGATTTAAAATATATCCAAACAATGTATTTGAGCCTCATTTTCCTGTGCCTTGGCAAGTCAGTCACCAGGCTGATGATTAATTTGGCTTGGCCCACACGCTGAGGTTTCTAGTTGCTGAGTAATAAATAAAAACTAGTTTTACATTAAAATACCCATATAGATTGCATGATATTCAAAAAGCCAGCTGTGAGGCCTGAGCTTTAATTCATTTTGAGAGAAAAACTTTTCTAGCTGTGGTTTCTTACTGTCCTGGCAACACCTGAGAACTGAAAGAAGTAATTTTTAATCCAATTATTAACATGCACGTTTTTTAAAGAAAAAGTTTTGGTCCAGATAATGTTTGAATTTTTATTCTGCTTTTTAAAGAAACCATTTATACTAAGACAGTGCTCATAGGAAACAATAACATTTTAGTCCTCTACATGCTTACTTTTTATAGGGATAATTAAAATAATGGTCTTTCTGTGTCATTAGATTTCAACTGCTTGTGTAGCATGGGGAGAATTAACACATGAACACCACTAGTAATGTTTTCCTGTGATTAAACTGAACTGTATTTTCACTTTTAATATTTCACACTAAAAGTCCAAGCTGCAGGAAAGAATTGAAGAGGCGCTTTCCTCTTGTTAGGTCACAGAGATTACCAGTGGTTATTGATTTGAGGGGACTAATAGTTGCATTTCTTTGCCTTTTTAAAGAACAGTTTTATTTCTTTTATATATATACACATCAACTTTTCATACATGGACATGTTTTTGGCATTTTCCTGTCAAATACTGACATTTTTGTTTCTGCTGTCAAAGAAAATTTCCTGTGAACAGTTTTACTGTTAAAGAAAGTCATGGTGTTAGCTGTATTAGCTGATTGTGTGCTTAAAATTATTTAGAACAACCTAGAAAAGGAAAAATGTTGAGTTCAATCCAGGTCAATGTCTAGACTTTCTTGCCTGAGAGGTCAAACTAAACTGAAGGTCAAATTAGATGGAGACAAAGCTCCAGCCACTATTAGACTACTCAAGTCAATATACCAATGTTTGAAAAGCTGTTTTGTGTTTGTTTGCAGTTTACTGTGAATTTAATCCCTCAGTCCTTAATGTTTTTGGTAAAAGATGCACATAGGAGCACCAATGAAGTCCATGCTTAAAGATAAGACCAAAAAATTATTGGACTGATCCTTTAAACAATAATATTCTTTTATATAAATGGATAGTTCTAAAAAGTTTGCCCTTTCCTGCCCTGGATCTGTAATAGAAAATACAACTTTACAATATAAATTAAATTCATTTCTACTAAACTAATTAAGATAAGAGATGTTTTAGTCCTGACTTGCTCTTTCAGAAGGTTAATATTTAATGGAAATGGCAAGTTTTTTTCCCAGGCTTTTTATTTATTTATTTATTTTTAAACTATGCTTTACTTACAAATTCAGAAGATCCTTATCAGGATGCACAGTTTTATGTAATAATTACTGTGCCACAACAGAAAAGAAGATTTTGCTGATACTCAGTACAACTGGTCCCCACTTTGTGGCCGGAGGTGTCACATCCCAGAGCCTTCATGCCAACTGATGGTGACTCATCTCTCTAATTTCTTCCTGCCCAAAGCAGCTCCTGCACAGAGTGCTTTTAGTGCTGTATGAAATGACTCTGGCTGTGTCACAGCGCTCCAGCCACAGGACCAGCTCTGTGTCCTGCTTGTGTCTGCAGCCTCGAAGAGCCCCCACTTGTCCCTCTCCTCCCTGAGCGTGGCTGAGCTGAGCGGCTGCAGCGGCGTGGAGCGTGTTCCCTGCTGTACAGCCTCCCCTAATCCACACTCTCACTGAGAAGAGACTTTGGGCTGTTCTCTGGTAGCTCAGTTTTGTCTCACAACTGTTGGTCTGCTTTGGGATCCCGTAATTCTGGTGAAGTCCAAATACATTGTTTTAAATCCACCTTGCCGACTAACTCAATATAATCAGATAGACTTTTCAGATAAGCAGGAAGCGTGCTAAGCTTAGATATTATTCATTTTTTATTCTTTTTTAAATAGGTTCTTTTTAGATGAAATGACTGACATTCAGTGCCAAATAGTAATAAATTGTCTACTTTCATCTTTATTGCTGAGCAATAATAACCCAGTAGTCATCCAAACAGGGATGTAATTATAAGATTTTTAGTGACAAGCTGCACAACACTGGATTACAAACTTCTGTGTTTAGCTGAGCAGGTTGTGAATGGATACATGGTGCACACACTGCGTTACACTAGTGGCTGTATTCAGACTCATTCTGGGCAATAGTTAGGGAAACAACTGAAATTAAGTTGCCTTTTTATGTTTAATCATGCCTTTTTCTTTCCCTCGAGAACAGGTTTTGTAGTAGATACATTTTATTCTCTGATGAATGGAAATAAGGTTTCACTGAGGCTGGGTGGTTTGGTTTTGGTGATTTTTTAGTTTTGTCTTTTTTTTACTTTGAGCTGTTTTGGTTGGTTTTGTTCTTAATTATTATGCAACTCAATATGGCAAAATTAAGAACAGCATCACCCTTTTTGGTTTTGGATAATAGGGTCTTCATTCTAGTTTTATTCTGAAGAGACTTCTTAGTCAAAGCACACTTAGGCAAAATATTAACTGTAACTATTTAGGACTACAAATATGTGTTAAAATAGTATAAAATACATATGTGAATGCTCTTGAAGGATTTTCTTAGTAGTTTAGGGCACCCTGCCTTTGCCTTTAGTAGCAGCCTATAAAGCTTTGAATTGGTCTCAGTTCTCCAGATTTATGTTGTTTCCCAACCCACACAGGCAAGGAAAACACCAGGGTTTATTCAGAGGGGTGGTTATCTAAAGAGGCTATCTAAAATCCTTAATGAGCATATCAGTGGAACACTTGAGGAGGATAGAAACAGCTTCTAGGTACAGTCTTTGTGGGAGATGGCACATGAAGAATGTGGAGAGGCAGCTTGGAGGCCAGGCCTGGACCTCTGCTGGAAGAGGTTTAATCTCAGGTGCTGTCTGGGGGGAGCAGCTTTGTTTCAGGTGCTGTTTGTGGAGAGCAGTGAAAGTGACACAATAAAAACTCTTCTGCTGCTTTTCCTGGCCTGTGTCAGGGCACAGGAATAGCAGCCAGTGTAAAGTTTTTGAACCACAGCTTGAAAGACCCAGAGAAGTTTTTTTCCATCAATGTGCACATGTACAAAAGAAGAACCTGTCTCCAGTGCCTCCTGGGAACTTATAGGTGTGTTTCCTTCACTCTGAACAGGGTTGCTGCTTCTTTTTTACTTATTTTTATTTTTTGGGGATAATTTTTAGGAAAGTCAGTTTCCTGAACAATTGTTAGGAGTGTTGGTTCTGCTGTGGTTTTGAGTGGCTCTGTACAGTGTTGTTAGCTGTGTTGTAGAAAACTTTCTTGTATTAAGAGGTGTGGATGACTGTATGTAAGTGGAAATTATAAAAATTCTTTTATGTAGCCATTGTGTAGGAGTGTAGGGTTTAGATGTAAAACAGCAAAATACAGGAAGTCCTAGTAAATATAAATAAGAGATTTTTCCAAATTTTTCTGAGTATAATTGCCTAGTGACTTTTCTAATCTCTCTAAAAAAAAGGAGAATAAATTATCATAATAGTGTGCCCCAAAATTGTACCACATGCTAAACCAATGGCAAGCACCTTTTCCAACAATGGCAAGAAAAAAAAAAAAAAGATATTTAAAAAGACAGAATACCAGACATTGAAATATAACAATGACACTAGAGAGCAGCTCTCTGGTCTTCAAAATAAGATTCACTTCACTTGTTAGTGTTTCAGGAAATACTGTGTTTGATTCAGATTCTGGAGGAAAAATGAGTCAATTGAAATAAAGTAAATATTAAATCCATGCTAGTATATAAAAACACATTCCCTAGGGAGAAGTGTTGTACACTTCATGCTTGCCACATTAAATGAATTTTCTGAACCAAATAAAGCAAGTGATACACAGTTCTGCTGTCACTGTGTAGATACCTAATTGTCCATTACTAGAGCATTAGCCATTAATAAAAAAAAGGAAAAGGAAAAAAATATATACTTTTCATCCTAGTTCCTAAGTCTAGATGCTGCAGGGTTGGATGTGCACGTGCAGGTTCTTGGTGCATTTGGCTTTGGGTCTGTGCTCAGGGACATCCAGAAAGTCATGGTCCTTCAGGAGGTGACAGGAGCATAGGCTGGAACACAGACTTTCTCTTATGGAATGTTTTCTGGGGTGGGCATTTCTCCTGACTTTTCTCCATATACTTTAGACACAGAGAAAATATTTTCACATTGTCTATGGTTTTTGGAAGAGCGAGCTCTGGTTGGTGTACTAGTTTTCCATGAGAACATACAAATGTGAGCATCCACAAAACTAATCCTTGAAAGGATAGGGAAATACTTTTCTCTCCTACTTCAGCAAATCTAACTGAGCATTAAAATGAAAAACATTATTATTGGGTCTCACAAAAAAGATTTTTTGTCAGACCCCTTCCAACTGGGGTAAAGTTTTAGGAAGATCTTATTTTATAGAAGTTGAATGAGTTGAAACTTGATACATTTAACTACAGATTTGAGTAAACACAGAAGTACCATGGAAGCAGATTAGCAATTTTAATTGTAATAATCTTGTTTATGGTGTTTCTGTAATGTATACAGTTACCTAAAACATGACTGAGTTTATGTAAACATACATGTGACACATGGAAGGCTAGCTAGCAATGAAGATACAGAAAATTCCCATAGTGAATGGTTTTGATTAGTTCCTTCTGTTTTGTGAACCTGTGGCCTAAATATCAGCTAAAGAACACACAAAAGCATTGTTGCAGGGAACTGTAAATTGTTATTGAGAGTGAGGCAATACAGAACAGGTTTTTAAAGAAAGTTTACTGTTTAGAGATGAGTGGGTGTCTATAAGATGATGAAAAATATCCTGTTAGGTGTACTCCTAAGTTCAGTTCTTAATGTCCTTAATGTCCTTCTGGACATTATTATTGGATCTCTGGCTGTGGAAAATCCTTGAGAAAAAAACCCAAACAAATAAAAGTATTTCTGTTAAGTCACCTGAAATAAATGTATATGTTTGGTAGTTGAGTCTTTTCGGGAAAGATTTATGAGAAGTGGACTGTCAGGTAGATTATTAATAATCTAAAAAGCAAGGATAGTAATAAAGATTTGTGTATAGCCTTGGCTGCAAAAGGAACAAAACCTTTTTTGTTTTTGCAGAGAAGTCAGCTGACTTTACTTCTCTCCCTGCACAGAGACTAACCTAACTCTTCTCTTTTTCCCTGTCTCTCCAGCTTCTTGTTGTAGGCACAGAGCAGCCTGAGAAAAAGTCTCTTAGTGCAGTGCTAAATTTTGAGGTCACAGCTTTATTAACCAATTCTGAAGTATGTGGTATTGCAGTGCAAATCCTAGCTGACACCAATGGCCTCAGCTGTGGAGTAAAGAATAAGCTGTGCAGCTGTCTTTTCTTTCAGCTTTTCTACCTGCTAAGGAATGCTGACTGAAATCCAGAACATTGTCACCTTCTTTCCTTTGTGCAATATACCTGAGGCTGAGAGATGACACGAGAGTGGAGCTGCACATAACATACTTCAGAATCATGGCAGTGGTCAGGACCAGTGCTGAGGCACAATTTGCTGCAGCATTTTTCTAGGCTATCAAAGTCACAATTATATTGGTATTCCTTATAAAACAGGCCCTCTGAAAGGTGGAAATATCATCATGGTACTTTGTTTCACCATTGCAGGGCACAGGAGAGACAGTCTTTTTGAAATCATGATGTGTATAACCAAAATGCCTTGCACAGGAAAAAAAAAACTGAGATAGTGAATCCTCAATGGATTGCTGTCAACACTCTCTTCCTCCTGCTTCCTTCAGATCATTCCCCAGCAAGGTGCTACCCCTTGCCTCAGCAGTCTGTCTATAAAAGGCAGTTGCTTTCCTTCTGGGGCATGAAGAAGGGGAGAAGGAGAAAAATAGAGGGAAAAAAGTAACCTGAATAATGCCTCAGCTGCCCTGGGGTGTGTTTTCCTCTCTCAAAGTGTACTCAGGGCCTGTGGCTCCATCAGTGCATTGCTGTTGCTGGGTGAGCACCTACAAAACCCTGTGCCCTGTGCTTGCCTTGGAGCAGTGGAGGGAAGAGCTGGCAGCTCCTCCTGGTAGTGTGTCCCTTGTTGTGTTTCCAGCAAGGATTAGTAACTAATGACTTGAATGAGAGAGACCTTTCCCTTGGCTTTCACAAGCAGATGTCACTGCTGGAGAAAAGAAGTGGTGAGAGGTGAGGAGAACCTGTGGATTGCCTGTGGAGTATTTATTCTTCTACTGAAGCTCTAATTACCTTACTGCAACTCTTCTTCCATCTCTCCAGTAATCCCAGGGGCTCCGTAAGTTCCTCTAGTTCAGCTGGCATTCTGTATCAGCTACCTCCAGAATTAAATTGCCTTTCTTTTTCCTTTAAAGGAGCAGTGATCACTTCCCTCTGTGTTTCTTAGTCCAAAATATAAGCTCTTAATGGATTTCTCTTTTACAGAGCAGCTTATGCATTACCTCCATGCCTGTCACTCTCCCCATAACCTTCACTGACTGTGAACACTAGAGTTTATACATTGTCAATTCTGTAGATTTTGTGTTACAAGATTAAGATTTACAGTTGTACCCCAGTTACCTTAAGGCCAGCTTCCAGATGACTTTTTCCCACACAAGGATACTGGGATAGAGAGATCTGTGTCATTCTCTTCCTCTCAGCAGTCTTCTTAGGAAAAGTCAGAATTTGGATTCTGTTGATAGACCCCACATCGATGGTCATTCCCTACTTGCCTGGTGGTTCCTTGCAAAGGAGACAGCCTTTCTCATTCCTGTGCTCTTGCAGAAGAGAAACACTGTGAAGTGTGGGGTTTAGAGCCTTTGTAAAGCTGCTATGATTGCTGCTTTGTTCTGCCTCCATTTGCCAAAGGTTTTCCATCTAGTCCTGGATACAAAAGAGTCTCTGATTATTGAAAATTTCCTGGCCCCTAGAACAAAATGTTAGAAGTCTGATGTATAGTCAGACTGGGTTAGTCCTTATCAGATGAAACCTGGTTGATATTCAAAAAGTATTTAAGCAGCTTTTATGAAAACAAGTAATTCATCCTGTGTATTACAGAATAGGTGAGTCTTTAAATTTGCAATATTAAAACACTTTCATAAAATGACAGTTAAGCCTGAATTAGGTATGTTTGACTATTAGGGTCTGATCCTGAGAATAGTCATTATTGCCCTGCTGTTGTTCAAATGACCATGCATGAGAAAGGATCACCTGCTTAGGGCAGCCTCTACTAGAACACGTTTTTGCTATTGTTGTCCATTTGCAGTTTAGTTTAATTGATATGTTTGAAAGAAGGATACTTAGAAGATGGTTAGATGCCACTTCAATTTTGTTAATGAAATGCTGTTTTGCACTTAGTAGACCATAATATTGGCACAGCAAAGCCTATCATTTATAGCTAGATAGATTTCAGACTAAGCAGAAACATATATATGAACTTGAACTTGTGGTAGTTGAAGTTAATTTATGCCTTGCAGTGATTGCAGTGACTTGGGATCAAACCTTGCTTATCCATCCAGTTTTAGCTGGGTAGGGAGGCTTGCTTCTTGTTTCTAGGTGTTTTTCCTTTAAAGAAAAAGAAAAACAAATGAGGCTTGGCACCACACATTGCATAAAGAATTGCTGAGGTTAAAGAAAAGGTGCTCAATATTTAGTTTGAGATTGTTTTCCATTTAGGCAGTGTGAGCAGAAGTGAAACCAGGGGCTCTCATGGTAGTTCAAGAGCAGCTATGTGCTACTCCATCTGTGTCTTGCCTTGTTTGCAGAAAAGGTTCTTGGCAGGCAAGGCAGATGGAAGCACTGTGGCTGGTGTGCTGGGTCCAGATAGTAAACTAGCAAAAATGTGCTTGAAAAATGTCTTGCTGTCTTCCTTCTTATATCACTTATCTACTCTACGCTTGAGTCTGGCATAGCTGGATGTAAAGCCCCAGGATCTAAGCTCCATAACCAAGGGTTAGCTGACTTAGTTCAGTCAGTTCATAAATATTTTGGAGTGTAATTCCCCAGATTTATTAATGAATGTGTCTGTCTGTGTCAGAAATTGTGGTAAGCATATTCATGTGCATTTTAACATAATGCTTTCTGTGTCAGGTGGTTGGGTTACTTATTTTTTGTGTCAGGTCATTTATGCCATTATGCCATTTATTGTGGTCATTTGTGCCATGACCCTAAAAGGAATCTCTTTTAGGTGGTACTTTTTCTCCCTTCCACCTTCCTTTCTCCCTCTTCCCTACCCTGCTTCCCTCAGCCATGATGTTGCTGGGGAAGGTTTTACAAGTATAAAGTTTGGAGTAGACTAAATATCTTATGTGTGTGCTTGGTGCTATTTCTTCTGTTGTGCATGAGCTCTTATTTGTGTCCATTACCAGCAGATTACAGCTAAATGCTGAATGTTAGGAATTGATGTTTATTCCCACTTTGATTGCTTGGAGGTCCATAGAGCTGTTTATTCGTCTTCTCTACTTAGCAATTATTTAACATCCCAGTTTGCTCACATAGTAAATCTGTAATAGCTTTTTGTATTATGGAAAACAATCCTTCCTTGACTAAGGAAACAGTGCTGCAGGATAAGCTAATGCATTGAAAAATAAGTTTATTCTCCACTTAGAAAAAGGGCTATTGCAGTCCTGCAGATAAGGGTCTGCATCTGTTGTCTCTGAACAGCCGACAAAATTCTGCCGGTCGGTTCATCTCACAAACTGCACTGTCCTTCCAGCCCCACCGTAGGAGGTGCATTTGGGAACTGGATTTTCTGCCTGAAATGTATCAGTTCTGTGGAAAGATATGTGCCTTTGTGTTTGCTAATTACACACCTTTTGCAATTGTGATTTTTTTTTTGTTTTGTTTTTAATTGCGAATGTTTCAATTAGAAAGTGTTTTGAAAGATGGTAGAAGTTGGATGATGTTCTAGTAGTGTAGGAGGGAAAAAAATTAATCCAATTTTTAATTTCAGATAGCTTTATTATAGAGGCTATCTTCTCTCTTTGTGATTAGTCTGAACATGGACAAGAGTATTTTGAAAAAAAGACAAACTAAGCTGGCTGTATTATTTTGGAAGTATGTGGCAGCAAGGTGGCCCATGAACTGATTGCTTTTAGCACATTATGGAACTAGATTCTTCTTTCAATTACCAAGGCTCAGGTTTGTTTGAATAATATTTAACCAGTTTAGCCTTTCTCTGTAAAATTCTCCAAGCTGAAATCCTTTGGTGGGCAAGGTTGGATGTACCTCTGGGCTGACCAGGGCTGTGCCATACAGGTGCCAGAAGCATCTGTGCCTCCCCCAAATTAAAACTGGTGGATTAAAAATTCCATTGTCACCTTGTTTCCCATGTCCTCGTCATCTCTGAAGTCTTGTGTTGACTAAAAGCTGAAATTCTGGAATACAAGAGCTGAGCTTCTCTTAACTCCTGGGACACACCTGACAAGGAGTATTTCAGTCTCCTCCTCTGACTTAATCCATTATCCCCCTGAATAATGGAAACAGTGGCTCACAGTGGAATATGGTGTCTCAATGGGAAACATGTTTTTTGGAAAACTAAGTTAGATCTTGGAGCTGCCTGCTTTTCTTAAGTGGTTTATTTATAGCTGTCCCTAAGTCTGTTGCCTGTGAGTTATCAAAGACTTTGCAAGATGAATTTGCAGTTTCATTGCAGAGAGTAGCTTCTTTTACCATGAGACAGACTTTTCCCCCCTCCTCTTTCTTGTGTCTGTGTGTTACAGTTAAGACTCATTTTCAGAACAGTTATCTTCTCTTCTGAGTGTCATGACTTACAATGGCAGAGACATTATCCCTGTATGGAAACATAGCCAGAGCAGGAATGCTTAACCAGGCTGCTCAATTCCCCCAGCTACCATTTCACAGCTTTTGTGTTCTGTTCACCACAGAGTTCCACAGGACTTCTCCTCAGACCTTCTTATCCTTCTTCTTTTCCCACTTTCTTGCAGGAATTCCAGCCCAGAAAGTTCATTTGTTCTTTACTCCAGTTGGCACAGTATTTCAGTTTGTGTACCCTTTGAACAACCCTGCTCTCCGAGGGACTTTCTTGAAGCTTTCACCATGTGAGACTGAGGTTAAAAATTAGAGAAAACAAATAAACCCCAAATCCCCTTTTAAATGATAACAATAGTAAAGCACAGTATATCTGCAGTGGCTGTGAAATCCTCACCATTACTGATATTACAGTACAGAGGAGCCAGCCATCCATCTGGGATGATAGCATTACCATTGATACTGTCCTGCACAAAGGGGACAGATTAGACAACTTTGCAGTGGGGATCTCTCCCAGCTGTATTTTTCTGCAATGTACTGGACTGCACTTCATAATAGAAATAGGTATATTTAATCAGATTTCTACAAAGAACATTCCAACTTTTTTCAAGGTATGTTTCTTAGAAATCAAAAGTATTTTTCATGTGGCTGAGCTGGAATGTTGAGTTAGGACAGCTGAAAACATGGATAGTTAGAGAAGAGTAAAAATTTTGTACCTGGATACAAAAATCCTTGCAATGTCAAGGTAGGATATTGTGTTGTTTCCATTACACTGTTTTTTTCCTTTTCAGGCTTCCTATCTAAGCAAGCCCTTACTGTATGAAAGGAAGCTAAGATTGTAAGATAGCTGTTTTACTGAGCTGTTCTGTTTGTGCTGCAGCAGCCTTCTAACAACATAGCTGAAATTTTGCACTAATAAGAATCTGTATATTCCAGGCAATTCATTTGGCATCATGTATCCTAAGAACAGCATCCAACAGCTGCTGAGACTTCACTAAGTGCCATGTAAAGACAATGACAGTGTCCTTATTTGGTGACAGACCTGATGTGAGAAACAAAAGCACAGACAAGTAGATCACGATTTACATCATACAGGGACACTGTGAGGACAGGATAATAGGAGCAAAGTCTTCATGGTAGTCCCTGCACATGAAATGAAGATGAAAGATTTGAGCTATAATAGCTTTGTGAGGGAATGCCCTGCCTCTATCCTTGTTTCCCTGTATTGCATCTGTAGTGATCTTTCTAAAAGTGGAAATAGGTGCCCTCTGTGACTACCACTGTATCAGTGCTGCAGAACGGCTCCTTGAACTCTGAATTCCACTGAGGTATCCCCGGATGCCCTAGATAGTGCTGAGGCTTTCCCTAGAAAACAAAATGGCTCAGGAAAAATGACCGATTATCCAGGCTGGCATAACCTTCCCACGTACTTTTCAAATATAAATTACAGTGGAATTAGCAAGTAAAATATTGGATATTGTCTCTTTTAAAGCTGTCCTTTGAAATTAATGGTAATGATGATTCCCCAGTTTGGAGTACATGGTAGTGGCTTTCTAGTGACTAATTGCCTCAGTCAGTAATGTAATAGATTTTTGCAACATGATAACGAAGGAAATTCTAATGAAGGTCAGATAGCAAATGGCTACTGAATTGTTATTTTTAAAAAAATCTGTCAGAATGTGTAATAATTTCTTCAGGTTTTGTTAGGAAGGGTTTTTCACCCCTGGTGACAGAGCTGTGATCATTAAAGGTATTTCAGTGATTTTGTGGGAAACCAGACCTATTCTGTCAGACTCTTGAAGAAGGGAATTAATGCTGCTTAGCTTGATGCATGATGTTGAAGTCCAGCTGGGTTTTCAGACTTGTTAGGGGAGAGGCATTTTTGAACCTGCCAGTGCAGCCAGAGCTGTGAAGGCTCATTGTGCTGCTTTACCTGCTGGCTGAACAGCCATCCTGGACAGCCCGATGGCCTGATGCAAGGGAA
Organism: Cyanistes caeruleus; assembly: GCF_971803275.1. Classification (NCBI taxonomy): domain Eukaryota; kingdom Metazoa; phylum Chordata; class Aves; order Passeriformes; family Paridae; genus Cyanistes; species Cyanistes caeruleus. The sequence goes on from NC_141715.1 coordinate 13,258,149, forward strand.
TAGATCACTGTGGAAAGACAAATGTTTCCCACTACATGCCTTCATGGAGATAACTAAATCAGCAACTTAGTGATGCAACAATACCTGCCTCTTAGACACTTTTGGCCTTCCTAGTTGGTAGGGGTTTTTTTGTTTGCAGTATTGTGAGCTGTTACAGCAGTGGGATTCTGCAGGGGGTAGTGGTAGTGTTGATTTGGATTAATGGATGAGGCTTTTCATGTTCAGGTAGAGGATTTTTACAAGGACATTGGAAGGAATGTGTCATGTCTTGTAAACAATCATGGAAATGCATTTCTAAATTGTGGCTAAAATCAAATGTGTTATTGTAGAATATTTTTTCCTCATTAGCATTTGTGAATCATTCATCTGTTTATCATCAGCTAGTGGTATCTCTGTAGTAAGTTTGCATTAGAAAACTCATGATGAAACTGCCTTTTTCCCTGTGAATCAGTAGTTTAAAGTGAAGGTAATACTACAAAAGTATATTTCAAGTGAAGATTTGGTCAGCAATCCTGCATAAAACCCTTGCTTCTCAGAATGTGTTTTGGAGAAGCACAACACCATGTAGGCTGTTGCTTTGTTCTCGTGTTGAGATAAATTTGCTTGGCTTTTGGAAGGCTATGCATGTATACATTTGATTTCCTTCAGAAATAAGCAGGTGTGGGACAGATTATTGATTCTGTGAAGATGGAAGAGAGAGTCACAAATTTGTGTTAAGAGGAGGTATTAGCTATAAGATTATTATTGAATTAAATAACTCCTATCATGTCTATTGAGCTTTTTAGTACTAAAATATTGTTGCCTAGTTTGAGATTGGTATCTGAAAACTGGAAAGGAATACAGATGCTTTCTTATTTTAAAAAGGCTCTAAGTCTTCATCAGATACTAAGAAACTTCTAATGGTTAATTTGAAAAAAAAAATCTTTTTTATTCAATGTATTGGAAAAGGGGGTTATGCCTTACTTCCAGATACAAAACAAAATCACAATATAGTATAAAGTACAGTATAGTACTTGATTGTACTGCATGTGCAAAATATTGTTTTAAGATTAGTTTTTTTCAAATTAAAAATAAATCAGGTTAGAACTACTGCAGAAAAAATAACTGTGTGCTTCATTATGTTTCATTTAGCAATATGTTTCATTTTGCTGTAGTAAAACTAAGCAAATGAGTACATGCAGTCTGCAAGTCTTAAATCATTTTACCATGTTAGAGAATTTAGAAAAAAACCTCATAAAGCTTTATTAATTTAGTTGCTCATTTTCTAAAACGTTTCTCCCTTTAATTTGCTTCTCTGTTACACTTTCACAATATGCATTTTTGGGGCAAAACCCATCTGAAGAGATTTCTCATACATCTTCGGCATATCGATTATTTCTACGCAGTGACTGTTAAATCCTTGATTATGCTGTGGGAAAAATGTAATAAAGTTACCAACTCCTTTTCTGAGAAGGAATAGCTGTTGTGTCCTTAATAAGTTTGGTGTGGCACCTATGGAGCTTTCCGAGGTGAGATGTAAAGCAGGAAATTTATATATTGTTTAGCTGCTGCACTGAAGGTTACAAATTTGTTTGCTTGTTGCAGCTATGCAGAGTGACAGGAATGCAGGTTAGAGGGCACAGAGTTAATGGTCCTGCTGGCTCTGAATTGGTTATGGCCCTAATCTCTGTGATTTTTCTTGTCTGTGATGCAGAAAACTAGAGAACGTGTTTTGTCTGTTGAGCAGTTCAGGCTGCTGCCTGATGACCAAGGCATGTCAAAACCAATTGCATAACATAGTTTTGTTATCTAATATTTACCTTTTGCAGCATGAGCCAGGCCTGGGTGTTGGCAGCACTGCTTGTGGGTCAGTGCTGTTCAACAGTAGGATTCCCTTCAGTTTAGTCTCTGTTGCCTTTTTAATGCCCTTGATAAGAGAAATGGCTTCTATCCTGCAGAGGGGGATGTAGCCCTTGCTGGGTCTGTGTTGGGAATCACAGAATCATCAAGGTTGGAAGAGACCTCCAAGGTCATTGAGTCCAACCTTTGACTGATCCCCACCCTGTCGACCGGACCAAAGCACTGAGTGCCACATCTGGTTTTTCCTTGAACATCTCCTGGGACAGGGACTTCCCTGCCTCCCTGGGCAGCCCATTCCAAGGCCTGACCACCCTTTCAGTGAAGAAATTCTTTCTATTGTCCAACCTGAACTTCCTCTGGCACAGCTTGAAGCCATTTCTCCGTGTCCTGCTGATGGTTCCTTGGGAGCAAAATGAGAAGGTTCTCCCTGAGCCTCCTCTTCTCTAGGCTGAGCTCCCACAGCTCCTTCAGCTGCTCCTCATGTATTTAATCACTAAAGCAGAAGTACTAATGAATGGATTATGCTGATTCAGAAGGGTAGGAATTCTTAGATTTGGTATCAGGGTCAGTTGTTTTCTCCTCTCACTTGAAGCAGTGATGCTGTTTTATTGTTTTATTGGCATGGTACCCAGTGTGAGAAACAAAACTAAAAGAGTGGATGCCGATTCTTAAGAACAGAGTTTTCCTTCTGTGAAATGAATGTGACAAGCTGCCAGAACATGAGAAAACATGATGGCCTTTCTCCCTCAGACATATCTATCTGTCTGGGGGTGAATACACAGCCTGTGAAGATAAAGTACATGTGATGATTGGATACACAGGAATATGCCTGGGCCTCTCCAAATTAGATATACGAGCTATTGTGGGTGAGCATTTTAAACCCATGTGTGTTTTCACAGGTCTTTCCTGCATATTTTATGAACTTTCATACTTGATCTCAGTCTACTGGCACTTTGAATTCTGGGCTTGTCCAAGCGGTATGGAATGGTGAAGCAAGATTTATTCTACTATTCTCATTGCCACGTTCTCTGTTAGCGGACTTTTCATTTATTGTGTGTGCTTGGAAGTGGAATATTGAAGCCCAGATAGTTGTACCCTGACCCCTTCCCACAGCTGAAAATGCAGGCTCCCCCTTAGCCATGATTTCTCACAAAGGATGTGGTAAGGGTACCAAATGCCATGAATGAACTTAAAAATTTCATCTCACCTGCAGCTGACTCTTTTGATAGATCTGAAGGAAAGAAGGTATTCCTTTATCCTGGCCACTTGAAAGTCTCATGTATATAATCTAAAATTTGCATAGTAAATACATCATTTTGGGGAGCTTGGTAATAAAAAGTGTGTGGTTTATCACCTTGGTTAAAGGTGATACAGTTCAGAAACAAGAAGCACAAGAAATAGGAATTCTGTGTGTGATTCAGACTGCAAGTACTATGGATTTCTTTCATTCTTTCACAGTTCACAGAAAATATATTCTCAAAGAGACTATATTTTATAATACTAAAAAAAAAAAAAAAAAAAAGCTGCGATAGCTATATTGGATTTTTAAGTCAGCTTTGATTCCTGCCCTGCTGAATAGAAATGAGCGGTCTGATGTGGAGTCTTCAGAATGCTTCACAAGTGCCGGTCAAACACCTGGTGTTATATCGAAATGCATGGCAAATAGCTCTGCCTCAGACAAGTGCTCATTATTTGACCAAAGAACCTATTTTTTGGTATGGTCTCTTCTGCAGAATTGTTGAGACACATGAGAAGAAGCTTCTCTTTCGTATTTCCTTCCCAGTATTTGAGACAGATGATGGAGAAGGTAACATTTCATGGTCTCGCTGCACTTTCTGTTGCAGGAGATTTGAATGATTGCATCCCCATCTGGTCATTTGATGGGAACACTCTGAAGCTTTAACAGTCTGTTTAGATTCGATGACATTTCACAGCTTGGAGACATCTTCCCCAGCATTATTGTGCTGTCTGATTGAGTCTGCATTTACCAGAGATTACAGTTGTGATTATATAACCAAGAGATGCAGGCAGATAGATAAAGATGAAAATCCTTTGTATTATTTGGCTTTGATTTTGTTTTGTTGTGGGTTGTTTTGTTTAGCTTTTCCCTCACAGATTGGAGTTGAATGTAGGAACTTGAGAGAAAGAACTAGAACACAGACTAGGGAAAGGAAGACAGTAAATTGCAGTTGGAAATCATATAAATCAGGAGCTTTGAGAAGGTGCATTGCCTTTACTATATATATAAATATATATATATACGTATTTGCATGTGCCTACACACATATGTGGAAAAGCTTACAATGTAGATGCCTTTGCTGTGATTTAAGAATATTTTTTTTTTCTACAAAATCTTCTTTGTTAATTGTTAGTTTTTATCTAACCATTTTTTATTTGGGTGAAGATGGTAGTGGTAAGAAGCTGTTTTGCAGTAGAAGAATTCAAACCACATTACGAGAACACAAAGCTATCTTCTTTGCCGTCTTCGTCTTTATGGAAGCAGGATTTTATACACAGCCACATAAATTACAATTAACCTATAGCATTCTAATTTGTTGACTTTATTTATTCAGAACTCTATTAGTGTTAAACAGTTAATGGTAAGTTGAACTTTAAAGTGGATAAGAACGTCATTCTAAGCTGTAATAGCTTAGTGGATGAGCATATTGTCCTAAATTGGCTTAGCTGTATCGTTCAATGGTTGTTGTATACAGGCTGTGTAATTATAGGATGACTGAATGCTATTAAACCTATCTCTCTTTTAGGTACACGTCATGATATCATAGCAAGTGTTCCTAAAACTTCCAGTTACAAAAAAATGTTGTTGTTAGCACCATCTTTAAATGTTCACTGGATTAATTCTAGATCAATTTGCAAAAATGTACAGGTCAGAGGATTTAAGTTATTCCCTAAATCTGGTTTTGCAGGTGTGTCTACTGTTTGGCAGCATTGCTTTCCAGTTGTGCTGGGAGAAAAAATGTTTTGCCATTTGCTCAATAGCTTTATTCTTTTTCTATACGCTTTCACTTACAGAGGATTTGCATTTGTAACACGTTTTTCCATTTAACATGCTTTATATTATTGTAGGAAATGGAGAAGAAAAATCTCCAAGCTGTTTAAAAATTCAAATAAATACTTGTTTGTCCTGTGAGTTACATTTGAATTCTTTTTTTTTTTTTTTTTCCAAACTGCTAAGTGCAGTGAGGACACAATCCATTGATGAAGTAATCAGTTTTCTAAAATAAAAAAATGCTAGCACACACAGTTTAAAATAAATGTCTGTAGGAAGGATATTTTCTCTTTGCATTTGCATTAATGTGCGTGGGAAGGATATTTTCTCCTTACTTTTGCATTACAACCAGATGCACACACACACTCAGACACAGCTATTTATCTCTCTGTATTTATAAATATAGGCAACTCCTTTCAAGCCGTAGTAAGGCAGTGTGTGTAGTGGGAGAAGTCCAAGGCAGAAATAGTGTGACTGAAAACAGCTGTTGCATCCTGGTTCCCCCACTTGCTCCCAGGAGAAATAAAATGTTGCTTATCTCCAGACAGTAGTTGATTATTTTCTCCTACACGCTGCCTGGCTGTTAGTGGGCTCAGGGACGAGATGAGGCAGAATCACAGCACCACATGCTCTGCTTAACTGAGAGAGAGGGAATTGTGCCCTTTGTAGGCTCTTCTTCCCCGCCAGCCAGCCAGCACTGGCCTACACAGGAGAGTGACTAATTCGTGCTCTCTGACCTTCTGCATGTAAAACAAGCAATATTATCATCCTCATTTGCAGTTCTTTATTATTTGCTGTGGTGATAAAATCAGAGGTTCACAGATGGGTTTGAAGCGCCGCTGTCCCGGGTTGTGCGTGTGCAGGAATTGGCAGCGGTTGCCCAGGAGGATGAGGGATGATGTAAACAGAATCCCGAGGGATGCTGGGGCTCAGGTGTGCCCCCAGCTCATGCCCCAGTGCTGCTGTGCTTCCCTCCTGCTCTCTCCAGCAGCACTGGCTGCCCCCTGTCCCCTGGGATGCCAGCACCCCCAGGTCCCCTGCTCACACACGGTCAGCCTCTGCTTTCCTGCCTTACCCTGTACAATATCACGTACTGGAGAGTTAAGAGGTGTCTTACCTCCTGCCTCATTTCACAGACTGCCATGGCCTTGAGAGGGGATTATTTTGTGTTTAACCTGCTATCTTCAAATCACCCTTAGCTCAGGTCAGGCAAGGGACAAAATGCTGACTGAAAGCAGTCAGTGTCCAAATGAAACAGCAGCAATGTTGCTACAAAGGGTGTAAATGAGAAGATTCTTAATCAGTTTTTAATTAAATGATTTCAGGAAGTTTTCCCCCACCTTCCAGCTGTCATCTGACCTGTAGATTTTCCTGGTCGTCTTTCCTTTTGCATCTAGTATCTCTTATGACAGCTGCTGCAGAGAACAACTTCTTGGTAAAACATAACATTTTCTACCTTTCCTGTTTGTCCTTGGCCTTAAAGGAGAAAGTTGTTTTCCTTCTCTCCAAAACTAGTTTATTTCTTATACCAGCAAACAGTGCAGCTATTCCTGTAAATTAATGGGTTTTGTCACTTTCTAGAAGCTCCCTGTTACTCATGTTGTGTTCCCTGTACTTACCTGCCTGTTGGTGACTCCTCCTGTCCCCTTTTGGTGATTCAGCGTTTGTTTCCCAGCATGAAATCTGTTGTTGGTTTTTTTTCCCTGAACTTTGGATTTCTCTGTCTTCATCCTTAAACAAGCATAGTTGATATAAATGTCAAAATGAGGTGAGTGTAGGTGGCTCCAGATTGAGCAGAGCACCATGGTAATGACCATTCTGTGAACACCAGGGGCTTGGAGCAATTGACCTCCATCATCACGACTTCAGAGTACAGAAACACAGGGTTTCAGAGGCAAGGCAGAAGCACAAAACAGTAGGTCTAAATTAATTGCCATTTTTAATCACACCTTTCCAAATTTTCTTTTGACTCCCTGGCCTTTGTTGAGCAGCTCTCCAGAGCTCTCTATCAGTGTGACTAAGGACGCTGAACATCATCTTTATCAGATCACATGGTCTTGAACAGATCACCCTTACCATGAGTGCAGTTACACTCCATTTTCAGTGGTCTGTCAAGAGCATCTTCATTAAGAAACCATTTTATATCGAGGTTTTAATGTGGTTTTCTCTTTGCCCATCTATTTACAACTGGCATAACAGCTCTGCTTTTTTCTTTGGCCATATGTGGCATGTCATATAAGAAGTTACTCCTGAAGCTCGAGATGGAGTTGGTTTTGCCATATCACAAGTATTTTGTGGTCTAAAATGAGGCTGTGTTGATCCATAGTCAGCTTGTTGGTTTTCCCTGTGGATTCAGATTTGGAGGAAAAGACAGGCTAGATGTGGCATCATGACCCCACACTCCTTTATTGCATAAGAGGGAAAACTAAGCATGTGTGCTCGGAGGGAACAGATGTGGACAGTTAATTCCGTTGCCCTGACCAAGTGATTAAGGGAATTAAACCTGGCCCATTCCATTATGCTGAGTGTCCTTACACCCACTCCTGTTTAGAAGCAAAATGCTGCTTAAAGTGAAGAGTTATTGAAAAGCAGAGCACAAAACAAACATTATCAATCACACATGTGACATCTAACCTCTGTGCCTAAACACATGCCTTGATGAATACAAGATTTCATTGCTGTGATCCATTGAATTAGACTTCTCAAAAAAAGAATAGTGAGACACCCATTTGAGTAGTGCTTTGTGATTAGACTTCATGAAAATTGCATCTATTAAAAAGGAGTAGGGGAGTAAATGCACACAAAAATTACAGTGTGTTTTCTTTATAATGTTAGGATATATTTTGATGCTGGTTTTAAAGGGGATTGTTCCATGCTTTTCTATCAAGTTTTGCCCTAGGGTGATGGTTTAGAAATTTTAATTTAACTTTGTCTGTCATGACAAATGTAGAGAACTAGACAGGTGGGAAACTCTAAAGTTGGTTTGAGAGGGAGTTGTCCAGTACCTCCACTCCAGTGGATTTAGCAAACCAAGTTTTACCAGTATACCATTGATTCTGCTTGCTGAAGTAAAAGCACAGTGTTATTTGTAAAATATGGCCATGCTTATAATTTGTAATTTTTCATAATTAAATGACCATAATATTCCAGAACTGCTCTCTGGTAATATTAATAGATGATTAAAGATGGGTTGCAACCTTGAACTTCAAGCTTTGGCTTAAATGTTTGGAAATTTGTATAATGTGATGAATATAAAAGGAAGGGTTGCCAGCAGCCTGACTGGCTTTTGCAAACCCAAAGTATTTTTAGTTAAACCCTGAATTCTGGTAACTGTGTAACTCATGAAATGCTCTTATTTATTAGGAGAGAAAATTGACATTCTCAGCCAAAAATAGATGAAAGTCAGAAAAAAGGTGAAAGTGGATGGCAGATAAGTTCAGCAGCAGTTCTTTATAAAGACTTTTACCTCTTCCATCAGAAGGGAGAGCACTGTGATGTTTCTGCCATACCACACCCTTGAACATATATTATGCTGTGTAGCCACCCCAGGCAGGTGGGTGATCAAGAAATGCGGTGGTTCAAGGAAATGGCCTCTCTTACTTGGACTCAAAATCTGTGAGGATGCACAACTACTGTCATGTCTTCACCCTGTCTTCAAAGCCTCCTCCCTGTAGGTGAGGGCAGCAATAGATATCCTATTCTCTCTGTTCTTCACACTCTCTGCTTCCCTCAAGGAAATATTGGAGTTCAGCCCTATGACTTTCTGAAGCCATAGCTGCAGCATAAAAAATAAATTGCAAAACTTCCCACATGTTTCTGAAGAAGCACTGTGAAACTTGTCTTTGCCAGTTGTTTCATTCTAATACTCATCAATATCCTGAGCTAAAGGAGACACTCTGGAACTGCCCATAGACTGAGGACAGGAATGCTGTAGCTGTTAACTCCCTGAACTCGTAACTAAGTGGTGTCATTGAAGCTCTGTGGATGGAAATATTGGTATATGAATTTTACAGAAGCTGATAGCTTAGACCACTGCTCACTAGGGAAGCATGTTCAAGTGTATTTTTCAAGTGTTGATACATTAGACTGCTTAATTTTATGGTCCTGTGACTGAATGTAATTAATACTTCTAAATTAATTTAAAGCAACCTACTTAGCATTCTGTATTAGTAGGAATTAATGTTAGTACCTATTTTGTTTTTTGTGCTGTTACTTTGCAAAGATTTCTTTTTGCTGCTGTTTGTAAACAAAATGGAAGCCTTTTATTTAAAATGGAAAAAAAAGCTTGTGTTTTTCAAAACTAAAGTAAGTCTAATGAGAGTATTTAAACTATATTTCAGCACTGAAGAACTAATTTTTATTTTCCTTGCTTGTAATATGCTGCAGCATAGTTAATGTCAGACACATTTTTTTCAAGACATTGAACTGTGTTGGTTGTCTTTTACTATGGTGGTACCTGCAGCCTCAGTTTTTGGGCATGTCTTAGACCACTTGTTCTCATCATACCTTTTGAGCTCTTCAAGGTGCAGTGGTATTTGTCAGTCTTTGAATCAAAGGTGTTTCTAAACAAATTTTAACTTTATATATCAGGAGCAATTGTACGCTATCAAAGCTGGGCTTTCACTGATTTTGGGGCTCATCTGTTTTGATTCTGGCTATCCTTTATTTCTGCAAGCTTTGCAGCACCACATACATATTCCTACATGATCTTTCAGCCTGCTGCTTGCAGCAAAAACTGGTAGAGGGAAGACTGAATTTAATAATGATGAATGAAAATGCAGCGGGCTGTTCCTCTTTGTTCTTAGTTGGAAGATTTGTGAACCTGAATCAGCTCTTCTCTACTCCTCCTCCTTCTTGCCAGTGCTGCACCCTTGGCTGGATCAAAGTAGAGAACCCTGGAATTTGCTCCCCTGGGCTAGGGAGGGATGGCTCCTGAGTGATGAAAGGCCCAGGTCCATGCACACCCTCTGTCTCCTGCCATTTGTCTGAAACACACAGGCAGGCACAGGACTTGTACAGGGAACTGATCAGAACAGAAAATAAATTGAAGTGAAATTCAGAAGGACTTTTGTTTTCCTACCCTGTAAAGAGGTATGGAATTATTTCCTTTTTTTCTTGTGCAGACTTTTAGCTCCTATTCTTGGTTTCTAACAGAGCAGGATGACCCAGCAGGGCTGACAGTGGCCTCCTGTGGGAAGGTGGGAGTGTTGGTGAAGCTGTGTGCAGTGATTAGTGTGGAAGGACAGAGAGGTTAGGAGGGTGCATTTGTGTGTGTGTCCATGTATTTATTTCTGATAACATGAGTTATCATGGAAAAGGTACAATAAATTCTGGGGGGTTTTGGTTTAATTACCGTGTTTTTCTGGTTTTGGGACAATTTCACTTTGAAGTGTCCAGCTGATGTTACATATGGGTGGTCTCTCCTAACTTTTAGCTGCTGTCTTTTGCCACACGACTGTTGGTGTGTTCTATTAATCTTGCAGTCATTGCCCTTCTGGTGGAATGCTGTTTGATTTGTATCCTGCAGGATTTTGGAAAGAACAGCAGAAGGAAAGACAAAATGCAAAGTTAGAAGAACAAGATGAAAGAAGAGTCTTGGATCAAATGCTGCAATAGCAAGCAGCATTTTCTTTTTATGTCATCCTAAGTCAAACACAAGGTAGAAATACCTGGGATAGTTCTTGTCTAATAAACTAAACTGTGAAACCACTGCAGATCTATTCATCTGCTGCAAAGAATCTTCTCTGCTGGTTATTGTTACTATACTGGGGAAAGGAAGGAAAAAGAAAAGAGAAAATGCTTCATTTTTTTTCACTGCTGTCATCACTCATCCTAATGAGGACAAAAAAGGTTACCTCTACTAGGAGCATGATGCTTTCATGTACTCTGAAACCCACCTGTTCACTTCTTAATGAGGATGTGAGGTTTGGAGATACTGTGATCGTGTTAGGTTATTTCTGAAATACATTACACAAGAAAGAACTGTCAGCTGCCTATTTGGTAACCAAGACTTTTAAAATTCAGGCATCTTGTGAAATGCTCTTGAAATAAATTTTGAAATCCTTTATTCTTACTGGTTTAGACCTTGTCAAGTGTCAGACATCAGCAGTATTTGAGTCTTGGAGGTTTACAAGTTGCATTTTATGCAAACAATTTTCAGCATCTGCACATATAATATGCAGTATATATGTATGTATATGTAAATAAATATTCAGATCAGCATCGTGGTTTGAATTTAGAGAAGATGTGACATCTATGAGCTTACAGAGATTATTAGCAGGATGAAACAGTTTTTCATAAGACATTTTGACATATCTGACCCATAAATATCACCTGGTGTTCTGCTTCTGAGTTTGTGTGTACCCTGGAGCTGAAGTGTCATCACCATCCTGTGCATTACAGGTGGGGTGTAAAGAGGAGTCTGGAATTATTAAGAGGGGCAGGATATAGTTTTATTTTGAGATTGAGATTTAAAAAGGCTTTTTTTTTTTTTTTCTCTCCTTGGAAGTTAGGGCATACTGCACACCATATTTCAAACAAAACAAGACATACAGCTTGTTTTTATCTTGCACCTGTGTGTTACTCCACTTGCCACTAAGTGTAGAAAACATAAGAAGTCAATCTGTAAACTTCAGTGGTTAAAACCACCTTGAATCTGATAGGAACAACATGTTACAACCTCATTTGTGGTCACTGGAACCCAACAACTGCAAGAAAATATTAGCTTTGGAGCTTTGTCAGTGGTCATAAAGTTCACCAGCTTTCTCTAGTCCTGACTGAACATCTTTAAGCACATGATACTTTGCTCCACTCTCCCTGTTTTGTTAATGTGGCTTTTGCTCCTGTTAAAGCTGCACACAGAAGAAGTAGATCCTCTACAGACAGCTGCCAGATCATTTCAGCACTTCAGGGGAAAATCCAACACATGGACTTCCTCAAGCACTTTTACATAGAGCAAATTTGAGTTGGGACCAATTAGTATCTTTGTGTCTGCAGGTCATTTAGATTAGGCAGTTCACAGTTGCTTCTAGTGTTTATAGTTTTGTTTCATTTAATTAGTCTGCTTTCTAACTTGACCTTGTGACTTCCAGTGAAACACAAGGTTTTTTCAGCTTACTTGATAACAGATAGATCTGGCTGTTCACACAGCATGTGGGGGTTTGTTTGCTTCTTGGTTACTTACATAGTGTATGATAGGAAATCAGCTTGCCTGAGAGACACAGGTTTACAGTAGCAATCAATTGCTTCCTCTAACACAACACAGTTAAACTTGATGGAAGAATTGCTTAAGTTGATTTGTGCTGTCCGTTGTCAAAAATTCATTATGATCATTGGCCTGCTAATAAAAGTATCTCATAGAGCAAAGCAATTTTGAGTTAGAGGAGCAGATGTAGGCTCATTAGTGTCAAGGAGTTCACCATCAGAAGTTCAAGCTGAGTAATGATTAGTCAATGGAAAGTATGACTTAAAATCTTAACATTCTTTTAACCCTTGCACATACACATCTTTTAAGGGCCAGATTGATTTGCTAATTTATAATACAGTCAGTGTTTATCAGACTGCTTGAAAAACTGCTCAAAAGGTGGCAGGTGGGGTTAGTGGAAACTCGAAGAGACCAAGGTAATGCTCAGTGTTGAGAGGGGAAGGTGTGGGCACATCATCTTGCCCCCTCCTCCCTGTTTTATCAAGGACTGGGAGGGACATTCATGCTCTTTGTCCCTTGAATTTTAATAAGGTCCCTAAGCAGTGCCATGGGTTTCACCCTAGCTCTGAAAGTAATCTGTCCATGTCCTTTTTGATTCTTTTGTGTTTCATTTGAAGGGAGTGGAAGGAATTGTGCTGACACGGCAAGATTTGGCTATTACAGTGTGGCAAATCTGCCCTTGCTATGGCTCCTAGTATTTAGCAGATTTTTAGGCTGATTCGAGATTCTTCATCTGATGTTTCTGGTACAGGAGTTCTGTTGCCTCTTGAGTCTTTTAGCAGCTCTCCAGCATTTAAGAAGCAGCACGCCCTCAGGTGCTGGGGCTCCCACCACCTTCCTGTTCTGTGATGCAACACATCTGCTGGGACCTTGGAAAAACAGGGAAATGATTACAATACTGCCATAGTCTGCTCCAGAGAGTGAGGTATGCTATTGGTTTATGTGGGGGGAGTTAAAAGGCCATGGCATAATGCCCATAATTTTTTAGTCATTTAATTTTGTTCAAACCTGGACATCATCTTGAATGAAGAAAAATGTGAAGATTTCAAGTATTATTCAGCATATTCCCACAGGTCATAATAGAAAGATTAGTGTTACATAAAGATTTTCATAATAAAAATTAATATTCTGATGAAAAATAGATTGTGTTAATGATGTGAGACTACTGGAAGAGAGTCATACACAATCATATGTTAGAGAAGTGTAACATTTTATCCTTCAATTTACTTTTCTTCCTACTGTGTATTTTTTGTTCACTTTCACATAAGTATTTCCTGTATCTGGTAGATAAACTCAAATGAAATGTTTGATAGGTATACATTGGACAGAAATTCTTCTACTTCTGAAACATCAGCATAGCTGCATCTTCTCATCTGCCTTTTAACTGTGATTTAGCAGAGAGGTGAAGCACAATTGTTTCCATTAATCAGCACTGAATCAACTCTGTTAGCTTTATACTAAGATTTAAGTGGAGAAACCTTTATTTTGAAGCTTGCCAAACTCCACCCCTGAATTTTCTTTCTCTTGTAGGAGCTGATAACATCACATAACACCTCAGGACAATTGGAACACTATTTCTAGTTGTGATTTAAGTGATAGTGATAATCTTTCTTCCTGCTAGACAGACAGAATGCTCTAAGCTGAGGTCTGAACATAGAAGTAAAAAGAATATTTCAAATACATTGTTTGGAAATATGTGTCTATTGTTTAAAATTCTTCTTCTCTAAGGATTTAATACAGCTTTCCTACAATACAGAATTTAATACAGAATTTCTGTGAATAGTTTTGGGTTATCCAGGCTATGGAGACAGAGACACAGCAGTGAGAGGTTTATTTGGTGCTGGTTGAAAATGGAAATTATCACAATTCCCATCATTAGAAAACTGCAAAATTAATCTGTTAATATATAGAAAAATACATTTGAAAAAAAATGTTCTGCAAAATAGATAAATATTCAGGATAGTTCTAGATGGAACTTAAGGTCACATTTTGGAGAAAAACATTATCCTTTAGCTCAAAGATCTGATAAATAACTTTATGGTTTCCTCCCTTTCACTTAACTGTATGTCTGTATTTATCAATGTAAGTGAAAATACCTTATTTTTTAATTAACTTTCTTGCAGAAGATATGCTTTAGCCATACTTATGTTCCCATGTGGTCACCTGGGGTCCTTTTTGTGCTTGTTATGCCACTTCTATCACAACCACCTACATTGATTTATGATAAACAAAGATACTATTAGATGATGGTTTTGAACAAAGTGTCTGTTCTTCAGTCTATCACTGTGTTGTAACTTAATTTTGCCTTTCAAAAAGCCCATTTGTTGGCCCAGAATAAAACTGTCATGAGCGCAGACACTGAAAAGCATCTCTTTTCCACCTAGGTAGTGAGAGCACCACTCATCCCAGCCCACTGGTCTCAGCTCTAACGGTGTAACAGGATGGGAGTTCTACAGGACAAGGAGAACACAATTTTTATTTTTTTCCTGCTTTGACTTTTAGGTAGGCAGTATGAGAAATGTTAAGGAAGAGACATCATGGGTTACTGGAGAAATTCCTGTAACAGGATTTTGTGACGTGAGGAAGTATATACCCATCATCTGCCATGCATAACAAAAATGGGAAGATAAAATTAACTAGTAAGACATTGCTTTATTCTCTCCTCTATTTTTAATAATTTTAAAATTGTCATCCCAGGCTCTTCTGGCTTACACATCATAAATTGTTAAATAAAATGAAGAATAGCGTTAATGTACATTATTATTACAATGTGAAGTAATATTTGGCTCAATAAATGAACTATTATCTGTTAGAGTATCTGTCAAAGATAGGGACAAATGTGTTTTGCCTACTGGTCTGTGTATGGTGTTATAAAGAGAATTTCAAATTTGTATATGCCCAAATTTTTAATTCTCTGTTTACATGTCTGAATTAGTAAGTAAAAAGTGTGAGTACATTAGTATTTTAAAGATATTTTTATAGAATAAGCTTTCAGCATTCAATCAGGCTAGAATTCTGTACTCAATTTAACAATTCTGTAACTATTTTCCTTTATTAAAGCAGGGAGATCTGTGTAAATCACAGCTAGATACTCAATTTACCCCTGAAATCCATATGCTCTGGGCTTACCTGCTGAAGCTGCAGTGCTGTCCGTGGTGTGTGCCTTGCCTGAGCCATTTTATTTCTCCCTCATCCCTGCTGTGCCCAGCTCGGGGCTGCTGGGCAGGAGGGAAGGCGAGCCCTTGGCAAGGGCACTCGGACAGGAGAGAATCCTGCACGGGTTCTGGGTTCTGGTGGAGGCCCATCTTTAAGGATCCTGCCCTTTGGAGAACCAGACTGCTCAGTGACTACAAAGGCTGCAGAGTGAACTTGCTCTGGGGAGCTGGAGGGTTTCCTATGAAAAGGACTTTTTGTTTGGTGCTTGACTGGCAGACTTGGTGGTTAAGTTAGGAATACACCTCTGGTCATCTAAAATCTGTCTCTTGGGAGTATTAATAAATGCTCAAAAAAAAACTGTGCCGTGGAAGTGCGAGCTCAGGTGTAACAGTGCCACAGATGTGACAGTCAGTGGCACTTGACTTTCTTAGGCTTGAGGGGATGGGGCTGTGCCACCTTCCCTGAGCCAGCTGCTCTGGGCTGCAGCATCCTGAGCTGGGGTCACCTTACCTGTGCTGCTGTGGTAGGAGCTCCAGGGGCTGGGGAGGCAGTGCTTTGGCACTATGGAGCTCCCTGAGGATTACTTTCTGTTATTTCTTTGAGGAGGGTGCTGTGGTGGTGTCTCCAAAGCAAACAATACTGGATTTGAGTAACTTCAAGTTGGTACCAGCAAACTGCGAGCAAATGCTGATGAAGTCATTTTCTGCATTCCTGGTCCCAGAAAAATCTCCATTGCAAATCTCTGCCTGTCCACCATGAAGAAAGGACAGAACTGAGAGAAGTTGGAACAGGAAGTCATTTACTGGCTGTATCTTTCTACGACAGTGGACTTGTTTAGGATCATACAAAAAGCTTTATTTTTCTCAGTTCCTTCCTTCTTTCAGCAGTCTCGGTAATACTTCCCTGAAAAATTTTATGCTTGTCAATTGTACTGTGCTGCTCTTTCATTAACAGAGAAATGAATATTATTCTTGTTACAAAAAGAGCTGAAGTCTTATATGGGTCACAAATCCTGTTGCAGTTTCTGGAAATCAGACCTACTTGTCAGATCAAAGCATTTAAATTCCAGCAAGGTACTCCTCCTTAACTCTGACTTTGTTTTTGCCAAGGCTGCATATATAGCATAGAGTCATATGAGACAATTTAGGTATTCTCTCACTAAATATTGGTAGTGATCCATGTTAGCTGATATTTACATATTTGTATTTAAATGTTGGTGATGATGTCTTGTTCTGTTAACCTTTCTGATAACTAAAATGATAGGTTTGTATTTTAATGTTGTTTTTACTTTACACCTTACTCAGTTTTTGATATTTATTTTAAACAAATCCTTTCTTTGCTTCAGCAGCACTGCAACATTATATACAAAGTTATATTAAAAAAAACCCTAAATATATGTATTTATATATATAAACTTGTTAGGTTAGCACAGTGCAGTAAGACCCATGGAAGTTATTTCTCACCCCTGAAACAGAAGGTGCCTCTAGGGCTATTTTAAAAACACAGGTTTATTTGCACTCTTCTTTCCTCCACTGAGAGGTCTTCCTGAATTAGTTTGGATAGTGCTTTCTGAGGAAAGAATTGGATTTTTAATATTATTTCTGTGGACAATAATTTCTTCATAATTAAAGTATTTTATTATTTGATTCCAAATGTCGTTTTCCTCTTGAGATTAAAAGGGATGGGGAGATCTCCAAATGAAGGAAAAAACCCGTAATTTGAAGTTAATATTCAATTCCATTCACACTGTTATGAATTTTTTTCTTTTTCCTTTTGTGCAAAAAAAATTAAAATACTTAATTACAGTTAAAGTCAAGATTAACTTCTTCCCACATGATTCAGACACTGGTCCCACTATCCTGACTCCTCATTAAGGTGTTTTTCTTAGATCTACTCACAGACAGAGCAGTGGTATCAGTTCTTGGGCTCTGTCTGGATGATCAGGTAGTTGTGATTGCCAAGAAAGTCTGATTTTCAATTTACTAAAAAAAAAATAAATTCTTTATTGCTTGGTCATTTTTCCATTGCAGGCAACAACTACTGGAGGGTGTTTTTCCAAGGCTTGCATTTGAGGTGATCTAGAATTCGATGTTGGAGTAGCTCTAAGCTACCACTGAGGCTCTTGCCTAGGTCATTGCTTCATCTTTGTGTGTTTCTGCAGCCCTGGAGCTTAATCTTTATAGAACTTCCAGCTGGTGGCAGCTGAATACCTTCACCTCTCCTACTTCTCCCCATGTTTTACTTCATTAAAAGTCCTTTGATCAAGAGAGCCCAAAGTTTAGAGTGTGTTGCAAAGCTCTTTTTTTCCCCCTTATGGAGGGAGCTGTCTGGCCCTTGGGGAGGAGAGTCACATTTTGCAGATGGGGAGTAAAATGTTTTCTATCTCTCAGGTGACCCTGGGATATTGTCTTTTATGCGTAATATAATACTCTGTTCACACAAATATTTTGAAGTTAGCTCAAAAAGAAAGGTTAAAAAGTAAATAGATTATTTATGATTAGTAATTCTGCCCTGTATGTAAATAGTAGAAGAATATTGACATCTCTTAGTGAGGTAGCAAAGAAAAAAATTATAAATGAGCATAACAGGATTAATAGTGATGCTTATCTGGAAGTTGTGGTAACATGAACAGACTTTTTTAAGAATGAAGCTTTTTTTCCTGAGGAGCTAAGATGGATAACCAGATTTCTTTGGGATTTAAATTACGTATCTCACTATTTCTGTAAACACAGTGTGCCCAGTTCTGTTATGATAGTGTATCATGCACTTCTGTTATGCTGAATATTTTTCTCTGAGCTTCAGCCTTGGAACATGGGTTGTGCTGTTTAATTTTCATTATAAATGATTATGTAGAGCTGCTGATATTCACTAATGAAAAATCAAGTTCTTGCATATCCACAGAATATAGGTTTAATTTACATGTCTTTTATATATTCCTGTTAAATAAATACCTATACTTTCCTGTCAAATTAATACCTATACATTAATGTGCTCATTAATGACATCAAAAATAAATTTTATATTTGGATATTTTACATTTCTAGAGTTTTGCTTTGTGTTGTTCTCTACATTAACCTTGTTAAAAGCACTGAACTTGTGCATAAAAATTCTATTATCACACTGAAATTCTGTTATTAAGTATTACATGTCTGCCTCAGAGAACTTGAACTACTACCTGTAGGTAGCTTTTGAGGCTGAATTTGCTGAGTACCTATGTCTACAGCAGAGAACCAATGCACAGCCCTCAGCCATGTAATTTTAGAATTTGGTGTCTTAATAAGATCAAATGAGTAATTACACACAGCTCAGTCTGCTGCCTTCACTCATGTTGAGTTGCAGTCTACACTAGGATTGATTATAGGGGAGGGAAGTGAAATGCAGCACTAAGAGAGTTGGCATGTTTTGGGGTCTTTGTTTCAAAAATCTACAGCACTGGGTAATGAAAACTTGTTTGTAACTATTAGAATCAATCAAATAATCAAATATGGATAGCTCCATGGTATTTTTTCTTTTAATACTTAATAATGTTTTCACATAAAATTCTTTATGCTGTTCTTTTGCTGAGCTGGAGATATGTTACAGTTCTCTGTGGAGGTGGAAAACAGCAGCTTTGGCTGTGTCACAGAGCAGTTGGATTTGTAGACTGGGGATGTCAATAGCCAGGTAATGTTTTCATGTGTGGTCAGAGATACAGAGCAGGGCTAAATGGCTGGGGTGGCTGGGTTTGTGTCCTTGTTTTCAGGTGGAATGTCACCTGAGATGTGTTGCTGAGGTTTTGGCAGATGCACAACCCTTTGGACAGTGGGTACCTACAGCCAAGTTGTTTGATCCATGGCAGCTGTCTGAACATCTCCATGCCTTCTATCAGTTCTGGACTTTGGCAGAGGTTCAGGTGTTCACTTTGGTGTTCTCTTCACCAGGATTGTCACATCAGCACAGAATGAAATACAGTGGTAGGAAATGTGTGAATGGCACTGAAAAGCAGTATTTGAATGTTTTTCAGCATCTGAAAGTCAGAGAAATGAGGAACATTCAGACTCTTACAGAAATTGTTGCTGAGTTAACCACTATCTCTAAAGATAACTAAGGATGTTAAAATCCTATAGTTGCCTATAGGCAGAATCCAAAAAGTTTGATCAGAAGCAGAAAAGAACCCCGGTTTTCTACAGTGGATTTAAATTTGAAATGCATTTTTCTGTGTGTTAATATCCTAAGAATTTTAAAATAAAAAGATCATTAAGTATGCTAATGCATCAGCACTTACACCATGAACTCTACTTACTGTGTCTATTTCAGTTCTGTAGAGGACATGGCATGTTCATGGGGTAAGGACATGGTTAATGTCAAGGACATGGTAACATCAGATATTCGACCCATAATTAATTCCAAGACTCTCCATATCTGTTTCTGTAGAGAAATCTGCTCTGGAGACAGACTTGGAATAACTGCAGGTTGAACATCGGTGCTGGGAAGGATACTGTGAATCTTTTAAAAGACTCATTTACAAAGGAATAAGCAATAGGGATGTAATTCTCAGTATGTGCAGCTTTACAGGAAATGAATCATGAGGAAGCTTAATTTCAGTATTTAAAGAAGTTCAAAGGTTTGGCTGACAAAGGTGAAGGTGTAGCTATAACAGCCCTTTTAGAAAGACAGTTCTTTGCATTGCATGACATTCCAGTTTGAAAAATAGCACTGCCCTGTATCAGTGAAGCACAAGTTAAAAGGATTAAGAACTGGCCAACTGACAAACCTAAAAAATTAGTCATAATAATAGAGTGCAGCTCCATAGGGATCAGCACTGTGCCTGACACCATTTAACAGTTTCAGCATTGATCTGGAGTACATGGAACTGTGGTAAAATTTGCAAATGACTCAAAGATTACCAAAGCGGTAAATAATGAGGGCAGGGAGTAATACAGAATTATCTGTGCTGATCCTGCCTGTATGCAGTCATAATTCTGATTCAGTCAGATGCTAAGCTTTACAGCTAGGAAGAAAAAGGCATTTTAAGTGATGCTAATAAGGAATGAACTTATGAGAAACTTCAGAACTCAGGAATGACAAATCAGCAGAAGTTTTATCCACCTGCAAGAAAGGGCCCAAACCATCCTTGCCTGGGTGGACAGAGAAATGGAGTGTGCTGGACTGACCTGTAAGCATTAGGATCAAGTACCAAAGGAAATGGTTCATCCATCTCTCTGAATGTTTACATTTAGAGTAGGGTTTATGCCATTGCTTAACATGGATTCTTGGCTTCAAACCAGGAGTCATCAAATGCAACGCCCACAGCATGTTGATGTGCAGGAGGTCAGGCTATCAACTAGAATTTCCCCTTGACCTTGAACTGGAGCTAGAAAAAGTGCTATGTTCACTCACAAAATTGACAGACTTCTCTTGAGAAGCTGTTGTATCTAATGGGAGATTACTTGTCCCTTTAATTTAAGGTTGAAGCTTTATTTTTAGGCTCCACTAAAATGTGCCTACATACTAAATATAGACAAATTAAATTGTCATTTTTTTTTCTGGCACAATAACATGCTGGTCTAGAATGCTGGGCTTTTTTGTTGTTGTTGTTGTTTGTTTTTCCTTTTAGGTTTGAGGCAAAATGTGTATACAAATTAAAGTCTTCCCAGAATGAGATATGTTTTTCATATATTTTTGTGACTTGCGATAAGAAGACATTTTGGCCTAAGAATAAAACTTATTTTTGGCACAGAGAGTAAACTTCTTTCAAGACATGGAAAGTAGGAATATTTATTTCAAAATGTTTTAAGAGCAGATTTAGAGTTGAAACCTGAACACCTGTTGTCAGGCTTATACTAATCACCTGTGAACTTTTAAGTAGGGTGACAGAGTGCTGTGTTGTGGTGCTCACGTTCTTAAGGGTCTTCACAGGGACTGAAATTCTGTTGTGGCAGTACTGAAAATGTGGAGGTTCTTACCACTCTTTTCCAGCACATTTTGTGGTGGCACGCTGCACAGTCCCTGCTGTCTCAGTGTTTTATCGTTACCTTCCGCTTTCTGTGCCTCAGCCCCTTTCATGGAGCCTTCCCAGCATTGGGGACAGGACAAATCCCTCCCAGGTGGGGCTCAGCCTCAGCAGCACTCACTGTCTGTAAATGAGAACTGCCTGCTGAGGAGTGCAGAGCACAATCTGTGTGCTTTCCCTCTTCTCACAGCAGCTTTCCTCGGTGTCCTTCAGGCTGATGGTCCCTCGTGCTGCTCAGAACTGGGGGGCATTCGTGTGCCAGAAATAAGAAACTGCCAGCTTCGCTTGCTAAGAGGTTACATTTTCTCCAATAGTCAGTGAAATGATTCAGGCTTGGATGTAGGTTAAGGAAATATTCTTTAGAAGTTTTACAGGGAGTATAAGTGCCTATGGCTTGTCTGCCTTTAAACTCCTAACACTTGTGTTACCATTCCATCCACTATAAAGAGTTTTCTATAAAGTATTTTTAGATATAAAGATGAACTGATCTCATCTCTGACTTGAAATTTTTTTGTAGTCATTGAATAAAGCAAATTTATTTTATCAAGGCTGTTTTATTCACCTTTCTGCATGTTTTGTTTTGTTGTGATCTTTTTTGAAGTGTGGCCTGGATTTTTTGTTTCCCAGTCATGACAAAATTTTAATTTGCTTTTTAAGTTAAATTGCAATGTTCTTTCAAATCACCTTCCAAAAGAAGGTTTAGTCAGAAAGCAGCTATCCAGAGAGCACCTGCGTGTGGCAGTGGTGTTTGTAGCAGGAGGGAATGTCAGGATGGGAGAGATGCTTTCTGTTTTTCTTGTGAATTAATTTTAATCTTTGGTATATTTCCATTAAATGTGATGATTTAAGCTGCTGTAGCAAAAAAAAAAAAAAAAAAAAAAAAAAGGTGTTCATGTATTGCAAGACAGCAATGAAGGTGTCCTACTGCTGAAAACTACAGGTGGAATATTACAAGGTCATTACCTTGATAGCCTTTAAATGAAGTACACGGTAATAAGATGTGCTTTGTTTTCTATAGACCACACAAAAAAACTATTGGAATCCATAGGAGTGACAGGGAAAACGCATGATGAGATTAGTATTATGTTCAGAAGAACAGTAAAAGAACTACATTCCCTCAGGAAAATTGGAGTTGCATAGTGTGAGATTGTAATACAGCCATGAAAGAGCAGAGCCAAGTAGGAATTTTCTGCTCGCATTGAATAAGGCTCTACAGATCTTTTATCTTGATTCAGGCTCAGACATATGGTTATTATGCTGACTCACTTGGTAGTCGTATGATGTGAGGCCTGTTAACATGAACCCAGACTTGTGAAAACACTCGAGCTCTTCTTTAAGGTAAGGGGGGACTTGGGACAAAGAATTTGATAACAACAAAGCACCAACGGTAGAAAGAAGGCATAGGATTGGGTGGCAAAGGTCAGAAGAATATTCTTGGTTCTCTTCTATGAGTTAGGGCAAAAAGAAAAATCTTGGAAATAGGACACTGGGAAGTATGTCTTTGAGAAGAGGTTTTTTTATGGTATTCCAGTAAAGAGCATGAAGTAAATCTTGCTTGGAGTGTGTGTGTCAACCATAGCAGCATTGAGGTGCTTGGACTGTAGTCTGAAAAATTTGTAAAATTCACACCCAAAGTAGGGTTTTGAAGGCCAAGTACACCTGAACAGCTGAAAATAAAGCACACAGCATGAGTATGAGGAAAGAGGAAGTTCTTTATTTCACACGTGGTGACCCCAGATGAAGAAGGCAAATGAGCTCACAGAGAAGAGCTGTGCTGCTGCAGCACGAGCTCCAGCTTGCCGTTCTGAACAGTGAATCTTGTCAAAACCCAAAACCTCATCATTTTAATGCAAGTCATTGCTTTTGTCAAGGGGAAAAGGATAATATTCAGATTTTTGGAAATTTTTTTTAAGACTATGAAAGATTCAGTCTTTGCATGATTCCCTTCATAACTGAGAGATGTGTGATAAAACTTCAACCCCCTGCCACACACATGCCTGAGCAATGCTTTGAGGTGGTATAAAATCCTCGTGCTGAATATGGCCATTTGACTATCCCACAAAATCAGGGCTGATCCTAAAATGCATGACAGAGCATTTTACCAGCCTGCACCATTCTCTGAGTTTCAGGATGTGACATGAGTGGGTTTTGCACTGGACTTTACCCATTAACCTCTCTCTGTATAAGGAATGCCACCGGTTTACTGGAACTTGGGGCGTGCTTGAATGACATTGATGGCTGGACACTTGCTCTTGGAGGGGAGGGTTTTAAGGGCAAGGAATGCAAGCAAAATCAAGTAATAGTTGCAGTTATACCAGTCATACACTGTTAGATAAGATGGCCAACTCCAGCCAAGCAGAAATGATAGCATCATACAAAAACAGGACTGGAGGTGACTCCAAGAGGGACTCTGGTTCGTTTCTTGCCAGAGGATGAGCTACAGTCTCCTCTTAATGGCATTGGCATCAGGTATTTGGCCATTTTTAATGGCCTCAAGTGATGGTCAGTTTATGAAACCTCCATACCACCTATCATTCTGTATTATTCAAAAGTTATTTTATAACCTCAACCTTTTCTTTGGTTTGTGCAATTTGCATGCTGTTGCTGGCTTCATGAATATGAATAAACCTCTTCATTTTCTTTTTACTTTTGCATTATCTGCAGTTGAAAGTGTTTTATCTTATCCTATTCCTTTCTTCTACCACATCAACTCCTCTTTAGACTAAACAATCGAGATTTTTTCAGTCTGGTTTTATGTAGGTCATGTTTTGTCAGATTATCTTTGTGGCATTCTTCTGGACCTTGTCTGGCTTTCCTCGTTCTTGAAGTGCAAAGCTGCAAACTATGCAGAACTGTGACTGAGCAGAGTTGGAAGGATTATTTCAGTCTGTTTTCTTGTTTATACAGCCCTATATAAATATAAACATAGTATATATTTCTAGAGCGAGGAACAGCATGATATTGTTGATTCATGTGCAGCTTGTGATCTGCCACAGCCAACAGCTTTTTTTTTTTACTGCAGAATTACTTGTTTCTCATCTGTTTGTGTGCAGTTGAGTATTTTTGCATAAAGGAAAAATCTTGCCCATTTTTCAATGTCGTGGGTTCTTTTCTTCTGAAACATTTTGACCATATGTCAAGATGAATTTTAATTTGGAACCTGTCCGGTAGTGCACCATCTCATCTTTATGTTTCTTCTAGATTTAAACACTCCATTTTATTCTGTATAATACTAGAACAGTTTGGTTCAGAAGGCTGTGTAAGCCCTTGCTGCAGCTGCGCAGTGAAGGTGTTTGTTGCACTAGATCCAGCACACATCCCTACAGATCTCGACACAGTGCATTGTATTTGGACTGTGACCCCTTGGAGTATTCTGGAAATAGCTTTTCCCTTTTCCCTGTCCTTGTCTAACTCAACTGTGCTTCACCAGCTTGATCAATTTGTCCCTTCTGTTGTCAGTTAGGAGGTCAAACTGAGATTTTCAGAGGAAAAAGAATTTCATTTCTCGGTACAGCTTTATTTCAGGGTTAAACAAAAGCTTTAGGTAGTTCATGTAAGTGTGAGCTTTAAAAACCTGGGGGTTTTTAATCTGGCTTTTCCTTGAAGCAGTACCTGGTTGTGAGTTGCATATTGTCAGGCTTTACTATTTAGAACATAAAGTAATCCCAGCTGCTGGGAGAAGTCAGCTCCCTTCAGACTGCCAGGCTTTGACATTATGGGAAGAAGGGGCATTTGGAAAAAAATGTAGTATTGGTAATAGTTGTTGCTATAAATCCCTTGTTTTGATCAAATGCCCATCGGTTTGAGGTCAATCAAGCTGCCTGATGAGCAGCTGAATTTGGGCTCAGAGGTGCTGAGTTCTGTGGGAGGTGTGTCAAAGGGAGAGGGAGGCAGAGCCGAGATGTGCAAGGAGAGCTTATGCAGCTGTATCCTGCAGGAATGATGTTCAAATACAGCCAGTGACCGGAATGGATGGAGAAGAGCCTTGGCCACGTGTGCTGTGATGGGCTGGGTCAGGCCTGGGTGAGGATTTGCTCCTGGGGCTGTGAGAGACTGTGGGATGGGTTCTGATGGTGACATTTGGCTGGATAAGCAAACGCATTTAAAATCAGAATTACAGATTTCTTTAACAAAGACCAAGTTAGAGCTACTTAATGGATTAAACTAATGTCTACTGCTGTACTTTTTTTGGTACAAAATGTTCTGTGTGCTAAGCATGCAAAAGGAGCTTAATGGCAAGGTTTGATTTTTTAAAAAAACACTTTTTAATAAGGTGTGATTCATCTTTGCTATTCTCTAGTCTAATTAAAGATTAAAACTCCACCACAGAATACAAAATTGTAACATCGTTCTACAGTTGCATAATTTTGTAGCACTTAAAAAGCATCGTTTCTAGTTCCTACACTACAGGTAAAGTATTTGGATGAGCTTGAGTAATATCCTGTACTGCCTCACATTACAGCCTGGAGTCCTCATACTTTGCTCAGGTCAAATTCCTGGTAATGCTGCTTATGTGGAAGTCTAGACCTGATAGAAAAGATTTTCAGTAACTTGGGAAGTTTGGCATCAGGAAAAGCACAGCCCTTTTTCATGTATGTTCTTGTGAGCTCAGAAAAAAAATGGATGTTTTGCTTTTCTGGAAAGCTGGTACATTGCTGCCGATGTGAGGTGATAAATACTGCCTTGTTACCTGGTGATTTCACTGGGAAACAGAAGACAGGAGTATCAAGACCTTTAACAGTAATATCTGCAGATTTAACAAAGCTAAAGCTATTGATGTGCTTTGGGAGGGGGGAGAAATGGTGAGGAGAGAAAAGCAAAAATGTCCTAGGGAAATTACTGGTCTTTACAGCCTGTATCTTTCTCTAAAAGACCGTTCTGATAAACTTAGCTGTGGTGTATGTGGTGTTCTGTTCCAGAATGGTCTTTTGCTAATACTAAAATTAAAAAAAAATGGGCAGAGAAGAACATCAGTCCTTGTAGATGAAAAGATTTTTTTTAAAATACCTGAATGGGCAAAAGAGCTGGATTTTTTTTTTTTTTTAAATCTGGTTACAGGATAGCAGCGTTTATCATTCAGCCAACCAGAGAGCCTTTCTACAGACATCCTAACAAAAAGCCCTAATAATATTTTTAAAGCAGATTAGAAATAATCTTCCTGCATGACCTTGGCTCAGTGACCTCCTGGTTTGTTGCTTTCTAGTTGGGCTGTGCATCACGAAATCAGTGTTTTGCTGCTGCACACGGGGTGTGTGGGGTGGCACTGTGCCTTTGACTCCTGCTCGGTGTCACACTCTGGGGGACAGTGACATGCTCGGGGACACGGCAGCACACAGCAGCAAAAGAGAAAAGCAACAATACAGAGCATCTTCAAAACTTCTTTTGGTTTAATTTGATCTCAATGTATAATTATTTAGTATGATTCCCTTGTTTACCAAGTAATTATAGCTTTAAAATCTGTTTGGGTTAGCATTTAGCTTCTCTCCATCCAAGGGGATCATAATATTGATGGAATATGTATTAGCCTGTTCTTGTGAGCAAAAGTAATTAAAAATATATCTTTATTATTTCTCAGTGTGATAGCAACCTATAATAAATTTTGAAATGAGCTGTTCAAACAAAATATCCAAGTAATGTGCTTCTCTTCCTTTGCATATAGAAAATGAAGTCAAACCTCTTTAGTTTTACAAGATTTTAATTAAATTAAGGGCTTCTAAAATGACATAAATTACAGAAGTGAAGCATGAGTGGTTTAGTACTGGGAAAAAAAGTCTTGACACCAGAATTTAAACAGTGTAGCACAAACATTAAAGTGGCCTTTAACAATGACTTGAGGATTAAAACTGTGGATATCAAAATTAAAGGATTTTAAAGGAATTATCTTTCTGTTTTGATTATTACAAACTAATACTGATATATTTGACCTGTGGAAAAGCTTTTCCCTTTAGCTACGTGCCATCTAATAGCTTTTATTGTTGTTCTCATTATAAAGAGAATGTCTGTAAATGAGTGCTTGAATGTTTGCTATTTTTCTCATTTGGCTGTTGGTAGCATTGGAAGATAAATACAGAAAAGTAATTATTATTCCCACTTAATAACACAAGCTTGTTTTTAATGTACATACTTCCTAGATTGCAGTAGATTACAATCTGTATTTTAGAATTCTGATTGCTATAAATCAGATTTTGAGGCTTCAAACATTGTATATGATACATAGACAAAGCAGAAGACACTTAATAGTGTTCTAACTTACACTGCAAGTAACAGAAGAGATAAGGTAGATTCACAGATAATTTTTATCTTTCTAAGCTCCTACAATATATGAAACCCTGTCAGTGTTTTATTACCCCATATCTGTATATTCAGACATCCAGTTGTGCTGTAGGAGAAAATTCTAAATGTAAATTCTAATGAATTTTTTCTTAATAGCCTGGAAAATTCCTGAGGTCCCTTTCTGGACTTTAAAACCAAAGGAGAATTTGATACTTGAGTTACAATTCTGAAGAGCCTGAGCAAAGAAAGTGTGCGGGTGATCGAGAAATCATGATAAATTGCTAAATTTTTTTACTGCTATGATACTCTTAGGTTTTGTCTTGTTTGTTTTCCTTAAAAAAATCCCCAAGCAGTAATATTTTGCTGCCCCTATGAAAGTGTTTTCTCTGAAATATACATAGATGCAGAAATATTTAAAAGGACAGTGTTTTTGTTGTATTAACATACTGAATTATGTGTATTCCAGAAGTACTTTGTTCAATCTTAATGTTTTGGCAGAACTGGAATACTGACAAATAATTTCAGGTTCTTGTATTTCTACAAATACAGTAATAGGTAAAATGCTTGAAAATGGAAAAATTTAAGAATTTACATTGTTCATAGCTCTGCCCTTTTTTTATTTCCCTCCCAAGTATATGTTTAAAATGTGATTGTTGGTGCCTCTTTTCTGTACTTGGCCTTCAAAAAAACCCTGAAGTTGAGTATCAGATATTTTCTATGTTCTGCCTGTTATTAAAATGTAACTCGAGCAGGGCAAATTTCAGCATAAACCTGAGTCAGTATCACCTTTACTAACTTATTTAAACTGTAGATCAAGATAAAACCAGCTTAATTTTAAGGCTAGTTTTGACTGACCAAAAATGAACTGAAATTGTTTGGTCACTCACAGTATATTTTGAGTTTCCTGTAGCTTCACGTCATACTTAGGCAGTTACAGATATTCAAGCAGATCTCCAGTGTGAGCACAAGATATTCAGGTCAGCAAGTTTGTGTTCCACGTAGAAAGTTGGACATTTTGGGTCAGGACACAACATCATGCTCAGGGCCTGGTGCAGAAGTGGATTCATTGCCTCGGACACTGGCACATGCTGGCCATGATCAGCCAGGGCTCAATCCAGCCCTGTGCCAGTCCATCTCTGCCCCAGGGTGTGCAGGGCTGCAGAGATGAGGCTCTCTGAAGGCCCCTTGAACAGATGAGCATCTTCAGAGAGCCCCTGAGGGTCCCCCTGGGCGCTGGAGTGAGGAGAGAACAGGGATTGTTCCCAAGGACAGGGATGGTTCCCAAAGACAGGGATGGTTCCCAAGGACAGGGATGGTTCCCAAGGACAGGGATTGTTCCCAAGGACAGGAATGGTTCCCAAGGACAGGGATGGTTCCCGAGGACAGGGATGGTTCCCAAGGACAGGGATGGTTCCCAAGGACAGGGATGGTTCCCGAGAAGAGGGATGGTTCCCAAGGGCAGGAATGGTTCCCAAGGACAGGGATGGTTCCCAAGGACAGGGATGGTTCCCAAGGACAGGGATGGTTCCCGAGAAGAGGGATGGTTCCCAAGGGCAGGAATGGTTCCCAAGGACAGGGATGGTTCCCAAGGACAGGGATGGTTCCCAAGGACAGGAATGGTTCCCAAGGACAGGGATGGTTCCCAAGGACAGGGATGGTTCCCGAGAACAGGAACAGTTCCCGTTGGCCAAGTGCAGCCAGGGTTGTTGTTGGCTCTCTCAGCAGCCAGTCCATGCTCTTGCAAACAGGGACCCAAGTGCTATAGATTTTGAGTGGGTGCATAATTGAGTCTTTGTCTTGCTTTTTTATTTTGGAAATAGCTTTTCTTACTTTGTTGCTTTTTGTTTGCGTGCTTGTTTGTTGGTGATTTTTTCCCATGAGGAAGGCTGTTGGTGATGAAAAAAAATAACTTTTACCTGCATGTCATAAGATTTAGTGAAGCAGTAATTGTTTCTAGTAAGGCAGCAGTTAAAAATGCCCTTAGCTTTTTTGTTGTTGTTGTCATTGTTTTTTGTTTTATTTTTCTTTTTTTTTCTTTTCTCCCCTGGTGGGAGATAGCACAGACATGGGCATTTAATTATTCTATTTACTGGTTATGCAGTACCCAGAGAAGAGGAGTGCTCAGTAACTCTGCTTATTCTGTGCTTCCCCCTCTCTGTCCTCCATAATGATATTCAGGCTGTGGAGGGGTTGAAATATCAGCCTCATATCTGAAGACAAATTTACATTTCACTCCAAACACCTTAATTTAATGAAGGTATTATGCTGTTGGTGGGTACTTAATTATGCTAGAGGCAGAGCTGAAATTTAATACTGTTCCACATGCAGGGAAGATTTACTAGTAGCTTATTTTCAAAAGTCCTCTAAAAGACTAATGCTTATGTAGTCTACTCTTGTTTTTTAAAGCAGATTAAAATAACCCAAACTTTCATAAATAAAATTTCATTTTAATTGCTCAATGAAGATAATGTATGTCTTTTTAGATTATGGGGTTTTGAGGAGATATCTGGATTAGCTGGCTATGCTGCAATGATCAATGCAACATTTGCTGCCCTTAGCATCTAAACCTTGATGATTTACACCTAAACAAATGTAATCATTCAGGACAAGTAGTGCTGTACGTGCTCATCTAATATATAAATCAAGGTGACAATTTGAAAATTATTGCAGAGCACACCTGTTGGTTTCTCTGTAACAGTTCCTCTCACACAGCAGAAATCTGCCTTTTCAATCTCAGTTTACCGTGTTCTTTCTAGTAAGAGCACACGACTGTGAGGCATCATTTCTCAGCTTTGAGTCACGGCACCTTCTGTTCCGAGTCTGTGCGAGCAGCGTGGAGGGGAGTGGCACAGTGATGGGACATTTCTGAGAGACTGAGACTCCAGGAAAGTCAAACAAGCATTTGTTTATGTACAACTACTAGATTTTTCCAATTATAGTGAAAGCCAATCAGTAGTTAGGAATATTAGTTGATCAAGCCCGGGCTGGCTGTGAGGGTTTCTGTGTGAAGTGCCCATGCTGGAGGGTTCAGTGTGCAATGGAGCAGGGGCTGGTGGTGTCACTGCAGACACGGCTGTGCCGCTTGGGCTGTGCCGCTCGGGCTGTGCCACTTGGGTCCAGCTTCTCTCTGGGTGTGGGTCAGAGTCTGTCTGTTCTGGCACTGCAGATACAGCTGTGCCATTTTGGCTGTGCCATTCAGGTTGTGCCACTCAGGCTGTGCCATTCCAGCTGTGCCATTCAGGTTGTGCCACTCAGGCTGTGCCATTCCAGCTGTGCTGCTCAGGCTGTGCCATTCCGGCTGTGCCATTCCAGCTGTCCCATTTTAGCTGTGCTGCTCAGGCTGTGCCATTCCAGCTGTGCCATTCCGGCTGTGCTGCTCAGGCTGTGCCATTCCAGCTGTGCAGCTCAGGCTGTGCTGTTCCGGCTGTGCTGCTCAGGCTGTGCCATTCCAGCTGTGCAGCTCAGGCTGTGCTGTTCTGGCTGTGCTGCTCAGGCAGTGCCATTCCAGCTGTGCGGCTCAGGCTGTGCCATTCCAGCTGTGTTGCTCAGGCTGTGCTGTTCTGGCTGTGCTGCTCAGGCTGTGCCATTCCAGCTGTGTTGCTCAGGCTGTGCTGTTCTGGCTGTGCTGCTCAGGCTGTGCCATTCCAGCTGTGCGGCTCAGGCTGTGCTGTTCTGGCTGTGCTGCTCAGGCTGTGCTGCTCAGGCAGTGCCATTCCAGCTGTGCTGCTCAGGCTGTGCCATTCCGGCTGTGCCATTCCAGCTGTCCCATTTTAGCTGTGCTGCTCAGGCTGTGCCATTCCAGCTGTGCCATTCCAGCTGTGCTGCTCAGGCTGTGCCATTCCAGCTGTGCAGCTCAGGCTGTGCTGTTCCGGCTGTGCTGCTCAGGCTGTGCCATTCCAGCTGTGCTGCTCAGGCTGTGCTGCTCAGGCCCAGCTCCTCTCTCTGTGTGGGTCAGTCCGGCTGCTGTGGCACCGCAGTTCTGGCTGCAGCTCAGTCCCACCCAGCTGCAGCCTGAGGCTGGCTCAGGTCAGGCCTTTAGAGGGTTGTAGGCTGGATAGTTCTGCTATGTATTTCCTGTGTTTATACACCTCCACTGAGGTGGGTTTACTTGTGGCACTAAATGAGACTGTCTGGAGGTGTGTCTGGGTCCAGGGCAAACTGAATGGCTTCCAATATGCTACAATACACAGATTGAATTTACACAGGACAGTCATGTGAAAATACAAGCTGGAATGCTGATGTGGGATGTCTTAGTAGGATTTAGTGATGACAGAGGCAGTGTAACTGAGAACTCAGTGAAACATAAGTTAATGTAATTAATATCAGCTAGTAATTTTATCTTAATTACAACTGTCAATTTCTGCTCAGTGCATCAAGATACTATACCGGGGTTTTGAGTTTTTTACTGCTGCTACTCTGTTGCTCGGGTAGTGAGATGTCTTGACTGTTTGCTTTGTTCAACTAAACTTGACAGAACTGTTTCTTCAGACTTTTTCTAATGAAGCCTTTAAAACAAAATGTGCTGCCATTTTTGGGGGTAAGTTTTTCATTCAAAGCTATAATTTCATTTAAACGTGTGACAGTTTCACACCTGATAACTTTCCTAGCACTAATTTCTTTTCACTGAGAACCTAAAATGACAGTTCCTGAGTCCTAGATGTCCTGTTTCTTGTCACTGGGCAAGAGAATTAGACTGAATGACTTCAGCTGGGGAAACATCTGCTGTAGTTCTGAGCTGATTGCTGGCTTTTGGCTACCTCAGCTGTAAATCATTCTCTAGTTGAAAGAATCCATTTCTGAGTTATAGAAGAGAAGCCCTTAGAGCATCACCAAGTAGCAGAGATCTTTTTAAAAGGTGAGAAAAAACTTTCTAGCAATTTCAGATATGTTTTCCTATTGCTGGAACTGTATATATTTGGGGGATTTCTTGGTAGAAGGAATTTTTCAGCGTAGCAGAACTTGGAGTCAGTGTTTCTGAGATCACAGTGAGTTTGGCATGGCAAGGGAGGTGCTATTTCATTTGGGCTGCTTGCCCCTTGCTTAAAAACATATTCACTTTCTGCCTTCAACCAGTTGGGGAAGGAAACAAGTTTAGCAGGTGTCTGGCTGTTGCTCCAAAGCAGAAGGCACGTGCAGTGTGTGTCAGCTACAAACCCTGCAGCGAAGTGGGTTAGTGGTGGAGGCTGAGGGTGTCCTCACTGTGCAGGGACAGCAGCTGAGGTGATGAATGGCTGGGGACAGGGGGCAGTCCAGGGTGAAACACATCCTGTCAGTGCACTGCCAGTGGAGTCTGGGCATGCTCCACATCAGAAAGTGCTCTGAAATAGCAGGGATGTGGCTGCACTGTGCACAAAGAGTAGAAAGTTGCCTAATGACATGTCGTGCTTTTAATACTTATTTAATGCTTTTGTTATAATAACCAAAAGACTTAATCAAACAGCTTTGATGTTTATTTCCTTCTTTGCTTTGAGACAACTGCTTGTTGTTTTGGGGCTTCCAACATATTTTACTTTGAAACAAAAGAAATTAAATTCCTAAAGAGATTTAGTCTGGTATACTTTTCTTTCCTATGAAGCATATCCCTTATGTAAACAGCTTAGGTGAGGAACATGTTATATTGGAGTTGGGACTTCAAAAATGACACTGGAGAAGTGGCAAGTCTCAAAAACAATATTATGTACATGATCAGCCTGGTAAATAGCGAGCTCAGGATTCTGGCTCGGTGTTGCAGTTAAGCATCTCTGACAAATCAGGGCTGCAGAGCCAGTGTAGCACTAGTGGAGAAGAAAAGACATCAGCACGTAGAGGGAATGCTGCAGACAGCATGAATCTGGTGAGTTTGGAAGAAAGGGAAAGGTGGTGAATAAGCTGAAGGGGCAGAGTAGCCAGCTGCTTATTTTGCAAGCTAAGAGATGTGCCATTTGCCAACCATGAGTATTATCTACAAATCTGGGGAGATATGGAAATTGAAGGATTTTAACAAGTCACAAAAAGTGAGATGAAAGTGCTGAGGTAATCCCTATTTAAAACTGCATTTTGGTATAGTTTTTGTAAATATTAGTATTCTCGTACAGATTGCTGGAGCATGTGGCATGTTTGTTTGCTTGCCACTTGTCTAAAGCAGCATACTCTTCAAAACATTAACAGCATATTTCTCTCGAGTTTTTAAAAATGTTTTTGAGCAGTTTAAAACAGGGAATGAAACAACTGCAAGATGTAATCTCTGTCCTGTTTAGAGGAAGCAGAAAGGAAAATAACATTAGCCACATTCTCCTGCAGATGTTCTACTTGACTATTGAATGATATGGTGCACAAGACATGCTTATGCAAGTGATATTTGACAGTGCCACCTATTGCTAGAAAAGCAGAACTGAAATGAGTATTTTTGTTATGAGCATGCCTAAATTAAGCAGAAAAAATAATCTTTAATTATTTCAAGGTCATTTTGCAATGTAGATATAAGCTTGCCTTTGTCTTTATGTTTATGAAATGGATTGCAGTTTTAAAAACTGGATTTATCATACAGTTGCATTAGATGGTGAAATAACTTTCTATTCCAGAAACCTTGCCACTTATTGGCATGTGGTGGAATGCTAGTGACTGTATTTTGCCTAAATCTATTAAGCCTGATTGTTCCTTTAATTGATGACAGAAGATTGACCCTAAAAATCTACAAAATGCTTTAGATTTAGATTTAGCACAACACAGGAAGTTAGTTTTTTTCCAGTGGTTGGAGTTTATGTTAATGTGAAGAGAATAAAATGTTTTTTTAACATTTTTCAGAAATTTCTGTGGAAAGTAACTGGCTAATGATGAAAAGTCTTTGAAGACAACGACTTAATGATCTGGATGCATCTTAATGCTTCGTATCCTTTATCAGGTCTTTCAGTTAGCAAGCACGAAAGCTGATTTCTCTACCTGCCCTTTCAAGGATGGGATTTGTTTTGTTACAGAAGTCTAACTGCTAATGGTAGGAATAATGAAAGATTTATGGGGGCAGCCTGAGATCTATTTTAAGTTTTAATTGTGCTTTTTATTACTGATTCTTCTTACTTCCTTAGTCCTGTTGCTCATCTCTGTTAGAGAGACACCCAACCCTAAACCTCCTCCCCATTTTTGGCTTGTAATCTTTAATGGAAAGCAAAAAAAAAAAGTCCTCTGTGTTGTCTTTTTCTTGATGGATCTAAATGGCAAGGTAAGAGCTGGAAAAGATGGAGCAGCTTGGGAGCAATTTGCTCTTCCTCAGGTCCAGTCAGGTATCTCTGAGGAGGTTATTGCTGCTTCACATAACTAATATTCTTTGGCTGAAGCTGTCCTCCTTCCTTAAAGATAGACCAGTCTTCTGCTGAGCTTCTGAAGAACTGGATTCCTGCAAAGCTTAAGGGAATCAAAGGAAGCAGCTCTCAAGTATAATAGGCATCTGTAGATTTGGAGAAGGTTTAGAAGGAAAAAATAAAGTATCACCTACCCACCTCCTGACCATAGAAAAATGGTGTGGACTTCATCATCCTAGTTAAGTTCAGGGCTGAAATCTAATTTAGCCAAAGTGAAAATGTCTTCCTTATTTAATGGATGAATTTTTGCATACTCTCTCTTCTTGGACCTCCTTGCTGAATCTCCTCTGAAGTCTGTTCCTATACATTTAACCTTCTGCTTCATCGTTGTAGCTACCTGCTCTCCTGGTGTTCTTTAGCATCAGCCCACCTGTTTGGTCCTTCTCTTGTTCATTCATCTGCCTCTCCCTCACCCACAGAATCAGAGCATCTGAGCCAAGCCAACAGACCTTCAGTTCTTGCTGCAAAGCTTAAACCCCCTTTATAACTTTCCCTTATGCAGATTCTGTAGACGTTTAAAGGAAAAGAACTTTCAGCATTAAACTGGGTGTCTTTGGAGGAGTCTGTGTTGTGTCTTGTAATAAAGTTTCCAGTTTCAGAAGTGACAGAGTGTGGGAGCAGAGGCAGCTGGATGTGTGTCCAGGCGAGAGTGGGGCCAGCAGAGGGCTCTTCAGCCTGGGAATGGGAATGTGCTCAGAGCTGGCGGCCAAATCCTGTGGAATTGGCTGGTTTGGATTAGAAATGGGATTTTTCTTTTTTCTTTTAAATGTTAATTAGAACTGTTTAGGCAAGGGGTATTTCTGTCCTGATTGGTGCTTTGTTGGTACTGTCTTCTGCAAACTGTCTGTGGCCTAACTGTTGTATAGAGGAAGAATTTGGAAACTAGAGGAGAAAAAATGTTCCCCATTTAGTTTAAGGTGTGACTTTACTGAAAGAAATGACACCTTTGTTGTGACCTTGTATCATCTGAAACCAAACATAATGGTGGAAGTTAAAACCATCCTTGAAAAACTTTTTTCCTCAGTGTGAAGCTTCTAATTTCTTTTTACTTGTGATTTGATTTATTCTTTTAATTAAAAAGCAGCTGAAATTGGAGAACACTACAACTGACTAACTGTTTTTTTGGATGATGGTGTAAGTTACTTAACCACAAATCACAATCTATTTCCCCTTCCAATCCAGTGCCCATATTGTTATCTAGTAATACAATACTAACAGATGATTATATCTGCCATTAATGCATTTAACAGGAGATGACAAATTTTATTATGATAAGAAGCACCTCACGTTCTTTCATTTGTCCCGGTGTAAATCGGAAGTTACTGCCTTGGGTTGAAAGGATTTCTTCTTGTGTAAGAGCTTACTGGTGTAAATGAGGATAGTCAAGCCTGACATGTGGTGATGTACCAAATTATATTACAGGATATTTAAATTCTGTCTCCCACTGTGAACAGCAGGATACCGTTTTTATCCTTCCTGTTGAATGCAGAATCACTTCTCCATTTATAAATTGAGCCTGAACAGAGCGCTTTTGGTATTGGCTGTTCCTCTCTTACTCCACATGCAGAGTATATTAAGACACCTGTTCATTCTTGTAAGGGAAACAACAAACAAACCAAAATACTTTCCTAAAAACAAATTATTCTGTGATTAGTGGAACTTATGAAGCTTCACTGCCTGCAAGTTTCTTTCCTTTATCCCTGATCCTCTCAGCAAGCCTCCCACCAGAAGGCTTTACTAGTTTATCATTGCTCACATTTCATGGTATCTTCCCTTCATCCTTTTTGCCCTGCAGTAACACCAGTTCCTGTTTCCCTCCATCCTGTGAACCCTCCTGCAGTACCTTCCTCAGGTTCCTTCTGCCCTGTCCCAGTGCCTGGGGTGCTGGGTGGGAGCTGCTCAGGTAGTCAGGTTATAGTCTCACATATCTCAGGGGGAGGATAATTCAAGTCTCTTGTTCTTACTACCTGACAGATTTTCCCAGCACTCAGGGGAATTTAATATCCTCAAAGTGATTGCTCTCTGTTAAATTTCATAGAAATGGTCCAGCAGATATTAAAAGTGTCTTTAGTCCCTATTCCTTGTTCTGGTGATTGGTCTTTGTGAGACTAATTTTGGTTTTGTTAAACTGTTGCTCTTTTTCTGTTGTTCTGTCTTGTTTTGCAAATCAAGTGTAGTGGCTACCAGTGATGTTGTTAACTGGATAGAAAGCAAGCACACACCAGGAAAGG
Source organism: Cyanistes caeruleus (assembly GCF_971803275.1). NCBI lineage: Eukaryota > Metazoa > Chordata > Aves > Passeriformes > Paridae > Cyanistes > Cyanistes caeruleus. The sequence continues at coordinate 13,295,188 of NC_141715.1, forward strand.
AGATTTTAGCCCCTTATTATTTTTTCTGGGCATGTATGCAACTTAATATCTTGTAGCTCCTGCACTTGAGGACAGTGTGAAATGATCGCATTTAGGTGTAGCAAAAAGAAAAGTGGAAGATGAACACTGAAAATTTTAGCTGGAAGCTTGTACTTCCAGAATCCCCTCTGGAGTTCTCATCTGGCTCCCTGCTCAAGCAGAGCCCACCAGAGCAGGTTGCTCAGGACACATCCAGCTGGGTTTGGAGTATGTCCACAGCTGGAGACACCACAGCCTCTGAGTGACCAGGTCCAGTGTTGGGACACCTGTGCTGGAAAGCAGCATTTAGGTGGTGCCTCTGTGCCCATTGTTCCTTGTCCTGCCAGCGAGCTCCAGATCCACCCTCCCTCCACCCTCCTGCTGGCAGATTTTGGTAGCCAGTACTACATAACATACACCATGTTGGTGCCTTATTTAAATTTATTTAATTTTTTTTTTTTATCATGTTAGAAATGGTCAGCCACTCTGGTTATAAAGTCTTGTAATTTTATCTTTTTTTTTTCTCATCAGCAATATTTGTTTGGATTTCTGAACATCTAGGTGCAACTCGTGGTATTCTTTTCTAAATCAAGTATTTTTCAAAAGGCTATTTCAAATTCTGTATATTGAAATTTAGGTCCTAATTACATTTTCCAGGGGTTTATTACCTAAAAGTTGAGCTTCCCTTGTATGTATGGGCATTTAAAATTTTTCATTGTAAAGGGGAAACCATTCCAATTTCTTGCCTGCTATTAAGTTAGCAAAGCCAGGAGCAATCGCTGTCCTTTTAAGCTCTGCTTTATTCAGTGGCTATGTATAGATTCACTGTCTTAGCTTTTAATACTTAAAAATCCTACCTGGGTGTATTTATGCTCACTTGGTTCTATCCAGTATTCAAATACCAATACTCTTAAGTGAGGCCTTTAAGTTTGTTTACTGTATTGAGTCTTTTCTCAATGAAAGTCAAAAACTCAAAGTTTTGCAGAAATGAAAACACATGCAGTATTTTTTATAATATGTGTTTAATGAAAACACCTGCAGGTTTTAAAATTGTCCTGTTTGCTCAGTGCAGAGTGATAGAGATGGCTGGGAGCAGAAGAATTACACCAAATCTCCTGGTGAATATCAAATTTTCTCTTTGGGTAACTTTCCCAAAGGCTTATTAAAAAAACAAACTAAGAAACTTACCAGCCAAAAAAAACCAAAACAAACCCAAAAACAAACAGAACAACCAAACTAAAGTATCTTGAGAAATATTTTTTTAAAATGAAAACTATTTAAAACTGGTTTTAGATTGCAAAACTATATTTGTCACTATATAAACATACTGAATATAAACGTTTTGCAGACAAACTACAGTCAGTAGTTGTATGCTGGCAAAGAGGGTGCATGTGGCTCTTCAGGGATTAATGAATTAATATCATTATTTTGGTAATTGAGGGACTGTTGATAAGCCATGAGCATTTACACATGGCATGTTTTATTGCAGTGTTGTATCAAGACCCTAAGCTGAGGAGTTGACAGATATTTTAAGAGATGAGGACAACAGTAAACAGTAGGCAAAGTAAATCTATCTTTAAACTAAAATTTATTAAAATATGTTAACTTTAGTCTTATGATAAATAACCCTTAGCTGAAAAACAACTGGCAAAGGGGTCCTTAATTCTCTTAATATTGGGCACTGCTTACTTTGAGATCATTTTGGAAGGATTATCCAATATATAGGTCAGGGTTTTTTTCTCATAATTTTGAGGGGAGTTTAATTTTTAGTTAACTGTGAAGACTCTTGCCTTTTCTCTTGCATAGCTGAGAGGGCATAGAACTTGAAAAACGTAATACTAAAATATTTTATGATTTCAAAAGGCTTTATGTATTTATGCACATCATTCTGTAAAAGTAATTAGATAAAAAGACCCAATAAAAATAAGTAAGAATTTCTCTAAATTGCCTAATGAGGCCTAATAGAAATCTGAATTTCAGATCACATTAGGGTTGTCATATGCCCTAATTTCAAATGACAGCTCTGGCTTGCCATGCAGTTGGCCTTTTATTTTGTGTCACGAATTAACCAACCGTGTGTTCTTATGCCACTGTTTTATTAGAGCTACACTTAAAGATGGGAAAATTTCATTACAGTAGTTATGTTAGAACATAAGTTATAGTAGAGGGAATAAAAGCAGTTTCAGACCATGTTTAGATATTTCAAATATAGATAAATGTAGAGGAATGTAGAATTTCTTTTAGTTTTCCACACTTCCTAACAATACAGGGAGTGCAAAGTGCAGTTGATGCTCGTCAGCAGCAATGTATCAGCACCAAGGGGCTGTGCTGCTCTTGCAGCTCTTGTTTTTGTTAATGGGTGGCCAGTCCTGGATGAGGCATGGAATACATTCACAGTGAAACAGTTCTTGAAATTGTGTGGTGTTTGCAGAATGTCCGCAGCCTGTAGTTGAAGGGGATCCACAAAAAAACATGAAAGGGCAAAAACTGCAGGGCCTTTTATTGGTGGGGATTTTTGTTTGTATGTTTGTTTTTTGGTTTTGTTTCTTTTTTTTAATTTGCTGTTTACTGAAGGGGATTAACATCTTGTAATGCTTCATTTTCAGTGCTGTGGCTTAATTCTGTGTCTTTGAATCACACTGTCTTGTGAGTCTAAATAAATTAGGTAATACATAGTGCTTGATGTACCAACAATGTACTGGGGTTGGATTAACAGCTTGGGGAAAGGTGAAAATATTTCTTGTCTTCATTTGCCAGTGCAGAAGGCATTATCAAAACGAGGTTTTATTTATCAGCCAAATCATTCCTGTCTGTCTCTGTCTAGATTTAGAGAGATGCCAGAAGGGACAAGAAATATGAGGTGGGCTGCACTGGCTCAGATCGATGGCCCTAAGTGGATGCCTGGGGACAGGACAAGAGGCACTCATAATTGGAATGCCACTTAGGCTTTCCCAGGCTTGCAGCCCTTTTGTCTGGGGACTTTTGGAGCTGGACGTGGCCTTGGCTGCTTGGTGGCTCAGCGGGGCTCTCTGAGGAGCTTTCTTGCCATTGCTTAAATCCTTGTAAACCTGTGGTCTCCACAGCATTCCCTAACAAATGTGCATTTGCTGTGTAAAGTATTGTCTCTTTTAAGGGGGGAGAAAAACGGAAAAAAAAAAAGGAATTTTGAACCAAAGGACTGCTAGTTCTGTTTATGTTTCCTGGTTCTAGTATGAAAAGAGTCAGGAAGGTCAGGCTAACATGCCTTATGTCTTTCTCTGTGGTGTGAGTGGTGGGATGTGCTCAAAGGGAAGTAAATGCAGTGCATTGTGCTGTTTGCTGTTTCCAGAGCTCTCCTGGGTGCTGCCCTGGGGCAGAATCCTTCCTCCAAGTGCCCAGGCAGGGGAGGGGAAGGTGGTGGCTGCTGTATTGCTGCTTCTCTTCTCATCTAATCCAAGCACACCAGGGCTTTGTGAAGGGCTGAGCCACGGTGGTGGTGGTGTGCTGGTCTGGACAGTTTGAAGAATACACTCCTGTGCAAGACTGCATAAAGCCAGAGGCATCTTACCCATGCTTTCAAATGCACATATCTGCAGCAACTCGGCTTAGCTGCCCTTCGAATATAGAAAGGAACGTGTATTTATCTGTAAACGCAGTTGTGTCTCTGAATGAGAGAGAGACTCTCCTGATGTAACTTTATTCATCCCTTTTAAAGAGACAATATACTGCTTATCTCAGTAAGCCTGTAAATAATAATGCTTATCCACAGACAGTGGTTAGAATTGCAATTACTATTGATTTTTCATAAAATAGTATTGGAATGGTTCTTAATTTAGTGGAATGTTAAGCTTTGCTTATATCCAGCCCCAATTACACTTGTACTTCAGTGGTGTCTGGTGATGGTGCTGTGAATGGGTGCAGAGTTCCCTTTATCCCTCCTGAAGAATGCTTCCCAATGCTTGAAGCTGCCTCAGGTGCTTCCACCGTAGTGTCTGGTGTAGTGTAAGGAAGGGAAGACCAGGACTTGATTTGCAGGTGCTTTATGATTCAGGGCTGCAGATCCATCTCGGGTGTTGCCCAGCTGCTGCTCCCAGCAGCACTAAAGGACTGATGGAGACAGCTCTTCTCCCTGCCCTGCTGATACTCACTTCACTTTCTGGTAGCCCCAGTTCCTTTCATCCTCTGGTGAGCTGTCTTTGGCTTAATGAGATCATCCACCTTGTCTGTTCCCTCTCCTCCTCTCCTGATGTTTCCATTTTCACCCTAAGTGACTGTCTCTTGCTGTTTGGTTCTGGTTACCATGATGCCCATCTTTGAAGCTTTGCAGTAGTTCAGGAAGTTCATGATACTCTGGCATTTTCACTGTAAGTTTTATTGTTTTCTCTCTTTTATTTTATCCTTCTTAATTGGAAACTCTCAGTGTAAAGTAATGGTAAATACAGTTATATTTATTTTCATGCTTACAAGTGGAGCTCCTGATTAATTTCTTCTGGTTATTATCTTCTTGGCTGCTTGTTTCTTTGTTTGTTCATTTCTTTGAATCCCCTGGACTCAGTGGAGGCTCTGAGTTGTGATGTTGATGTGTGCATGGATACAAAGACTTTGCAGCTTTCAGTAATTGCTGAGGTTTATGCTGTGGTCTTTACTCTGCCGAGACATTGATTAATGTTTTGGTTAGCTGAGCTACTTACAAAGAAAATCTAAACCAAAACTCAGTATCAAGAAAGAGTGGTTTTCTCCTTGTTTGTATGGCTTGAGGCCTTACTGGGTCACCAGCTGTGGTGGGCACAGCCCAGGAAGTTCTGTGCTCTCTCCTGCCCAATACCAGGGTGCCTTTCATGCATCTCACTCAGGCACTTTCCTTCCTCCTTCCAACACCTTTTTTTATCTCTTGAGAAATGAATGAATTCTTCATTGTTTGCCTCTTTTTTTACTCTCCAAATTATTGATGTTTTCTGTTTACTTTGATTTTTCAGTCCTTTGTTTTGTTAGTAAACAAGAGGTATTATTTGTAGGTGTTAAATACACACTATACCTGTTCTAGGAAATAAAACCCAAGAAAACAGATTTCCTTTCAGATAAATACATTTTTAAAATACACAGGAAAATACTTCACACATCAACATCATATTTTAGTCATTTGTCATCTGGAGTATTTTGTGCCTTTTTCTCTTGCAGTTTTAGGAACTCCTGATACCCTTGAACAGGACAGAGTCTTTGAAGTTCGTTATCTGGGGTTGTTATCTATCCAAATCTCTGCTTTGTGACTGGATGTAGGCCATGGATGAACCACCCAGCAGTGCTGGTGAATGATGCATTTTTTCAGTGAGCACTATTTTGCTTTGTTGGTGTCAGCTATCCTGATTTGTTGGTGCAAAGGCTTCTTCCTACAGCTGCTGCTTGTTAAACACCAACTTCTACTGTTACTCCATTGTATCATCTTTCATTGGCCATCTTTCATGGTCGTCTTCTTCACGTTTGGATGCCCGTGGTACTTCTCTTCAGCTTCTGCAGTCTTTCCTCCTGGTCCTAGGGATACATATTTCAGTAGACATGTCACACTGGTATGTTTTTCATTTTTACTGCTTTTCTTTTTATTTGGATTAAGGTTGCTGTGTCTCTGAAGATGTTACAAAGTTACTTCAGTGGTGTATTGGGTTTTTTATTCAGCTGTGATTGAGCTGCGATTTCTGCTCTCTGCCTCTTGGAAGCAGTGCTATTAGATGTTTGCCATGATCTTTTTTTTTCTGTTTCTATCATTCCTATTCTTGCTCATTTTATCCAGAATTTCTCTTGAAAATATGAAGTGTTGTCTTCAACTGTTACTAATATTCATTAGAAAAAACTGATGCTGTTTTTAAGCTAGACATTCAGAAATATGTCTGTTATGAAGTACAAAACTTACATACTGGAGAAATCTATAATGTTTTCTTTTTTTTTTTTTTTTTGTTGTTCTACATCAGTAATATATTGAAAAAACTTGTGTTTATGATTTCATGGCTGTTAAAAGCTTTATTATTATTAGTTTTCACTATCCAGACTTCAGTCAATTTCCATTTACTAATCTACCACTCTCGTATCTTTTTCTGGCTAATGGGAAGAAGTATTTTTTCTTTCCAGTTTGGCTTACATAAACCCAACTTCCATTATATGTATTGATGTCAAATTGCAAAAAAACATATTTTGAAAGTTTTACTCCTATTTGTCAAGGGTGCTATGTTATGATCAATATCACTTTAAGTAATTGGCATTTATGTTAAATATCAACTGAATAGAAATTCTAGATATTCCCTGATTTATTGGAATGGCCAGAATTTTATAAATCATTAGTTTATACGAGGTTGATAACGCTACACATTGTATGTGAAGTATGACCTGTGCATACAAAGTGAGTTGAAATAAAAGCACTAGATTTGGGTTTTGAATACTCTGTGCCAGTTTTTCTTGCAAGTCATCTCTCTGCAAGTATCTCTGTCTTGAAACAGTGGCTACATTGTAAGGCAATTATTCAAGTTGTCCAAGAAAAAGAGGGGTGTATGGGGGTGGTTCAGTGAGAAAAGTCAAGTACTTAATAGCCAAACCACTGATCTTTAATTTGAATTTGTCCTGGCCTTTGGGTGAAGTTGCATGATGATATCTATTTTTCAGAACCATTGGTGCACTGCTTTGATCAGGTGCAGTCTCAGAACAAATCAGTCTTGTGAAGCCATGTAGGGTGATGTTTGTAAGATCAGTGCTGTGGATTTGGTTTGGGTGATTTTCCTGCTGAGGTGAAGTCCATGACACAGGTTGTTCAGGAGGGGGATACAGTATAATGCAAATGGTTTGTGTTGTCTTACGTTACAGCTGTGCCATCGGCTGTCAGCACCTGCTCAGGACATTCCTGTGTGTTCCCACTCCTGCCCAGGCGCTGGCACTGCCTCCTCCTGTGGTAATACCCTGAGCCAGAGTGGGCAACTGATGCAGACTAAAACTGTGGCAGGAGGAGACAAAAGAAACAGGAATGTTTTGGTGAGGTGCCCAGTCAGGGCCATTGAATAACCCATGAGCTCCTGTGCTGGCTCAGAGGAGCCAGGTGTTGCACAGCTGGTTGCTGAGGTAAGGAGTGAGTTGCTGCTGGGAGCAGTGCTGCCTCTCCAGCCCAAACACAAAACTGGTGACTGCTGCTGCTGTGTTCCTGTGGCTGCAGCCTTGAGGAGAGAGGGGAACTGGCATTGCTGTGTCCCACAGCTGCCTGCATGGGGCCAGATTTCTGCATTGGCATGGCCAGTAAATGTGTACTTGTTCCTTATTTACTAGACATGTAAAAGTGCTGATCACTCTGAGCTTACAGCTGAAGGTACCCAGACCTGTCCTGCAGCATGTAAAGTGCTGTGTAATGCCAAATGCAAGGAAAATTGGGCACGTGGTATTCACAGACGCTTCTTCCATCTTCTCCTGCCAAGATCTCAGCCAATTAAAGTGGAGCAGTGTCCTCTGGGGAGCAGTGAGCACGGAGGGGTTGGTGCTGAGCAGCAGCAGGGTGAGTGGGGAGTTTGCCTGGCCTGGGGCCAGCAGTGTCAAAAATGAACAGGAAATTGATTCGGTGAAGCTCTGAATACCTTGTGCTAAATGATCTCTTGACTAAAAAATAAAAAAGAAATTAAAATTAAAAACACTAATAATAAAGCACAACATAGAGTATGTACCAACCAGGACAAATTGTCTGTGTTATGTAGATTTTGCTGTTCCCTGGCTTTTAGATGCTTGCAGCTGTGATATTTCATTTCTATCATTACTGTGTGTGTAATCTATAACCTTCATCGAAGAAACATGACTCATTAATTAATCATTACCAAGGGCAAGACATGCAACAGCATCAAGTGTGCCAAATCCTCTCTCAAAGTTTTTGTGTCTGATTGCTCGTAGATAGCATCTCAGCAGTCCTGGCAGATTGCTCTAAAGGACCAGGTCTTGCAGCATGTACTAAATTTATGGGTTTTTATATCAGCTCTTCCAGTAGCACTCCAAGTAATTTGCAACTCTGCCTTCCATTTATTTAACCCTCCTCATGCTGCTGCTGTGAGCCCTGCTGCTGTGGTTCCCAGCCCTTCTGGGATAGCTGGGATGGCAGCAGGGACTGGAGGGTGGCACTGGTGCAGATGAGCAGCCCTGGAGTTTTCAATGCTCATGTTGCATTGCTCATCGTGCCTCATTGGCATTGAGGTGGAGGCATTGTGGAAATGGGCAAACTCTGCTGCAGTGGTGTGGCCACTGTGACTTCTCTTCTGAGAAACAGTGCACTCCATTTTTATGCTGGTTGTGTAGTACCTGCCAAAATTATTTTTAAAGGATCCGGTATTATTCTAAGAGATGTCTGAAAGGAACAACTTCATTCCCTTTGGCTTTGCTTCTTTTCTTGCTCGGTTTGGCTTGTTTGTAAATAGTGGTCGATGTTTACACACACTTCTCCCCTGCTCTCTTACAGAAAGCTACTTCAAGGCAAAGAAATATTAGAACTTGTCAGACTGTATTTTTAGTCTTGGTAACAAGTGCTTTACTGAGAATTCTGTAATGAAACATAAAACCTGTTTTGATTTTTGTTAATTTACTACATGGATATATGATGTTTATTTGTTTGGCTTGATTGTGTTTTGTGTTTTTTTTATTTTTTTAATTCTGTTACAGCTAGACAGTTTCATCTTTCTTTGGACCTTCCACGTGTAAAAAGGCCAAAGGAAAAAATGAGTATGGAATTGTAGCTCTACTGCACTTTTTTTACAGTGTTATGTGCTTTTATATCTCCTGTGACTTTGAAAAGCTCTCTATTTTAGTCTGATTTTTGAAGTCATTTTTGCATGATCTTGGAAGTGACTCCAGCAGCACAGTGAGGGCTGGCACGGTGGCCAGGGAGGGTGACAGGGGCTGGGCTGGAGCTGTGGGCAGGGACTGTGCCCCAGCAGAGCCCTGAGCCTGGGCACTGTGGGCTCCACAGCCAAAAATCTTCTCAGCCATACTCACAAACTGCACACGTGTCCTGTCAGCCAGCAGCTCCCTGTGAGCAGTTTGAAAAGCCTGGGTGAGATGGGCTTTGCTGAGGTTTAAAGATGTTTTCTTATGAGGTAGATTTTAGATCTCACAAATTATGTATTATTTTTCTTGATAGCTTATCAGTGTAACCCAACACTGTTTTTATGGATCTTGCTGTTCCATATCCAGCAGCTCCTGAAATAGTGATACACAAACAGAGAAGGTGTAAAAGAATTGACAACTATAAGCAAATACTGTAAATGGCACAGAATTACCAAAGCAGGAGGTAGGTATTAGAAGTGTAATTTTCACTTAGGCATAGGTTGATAGGATTGAACAAAAGAAAGTAAGCATAATAGTGAAAATAAGGAGATTATGAAAGTAAAGACTGCATCCCAAACCCTAATTAGTGAGGTTATCTGCATTTCAGCTTTCACATTTGCTCATTAAAAGCACTGGGGTTTTTTTTTCACCTTGATTCATATTCTTAGGAAATCTTATGCCAGGATTTTGGCCATAAAGATTTTACATGATACTAATGTACAATGTGTATCCAATTCTTTGTCTTATTTTAAAAATTGATGCTTTATGGAAAGCTGTTGGCCTGAAACATAATTATGCCTATTCATTTCCAGGGAGATAAACCTCAGCAGTTAAGCAGTGCTAGTACATCAAGCTTCTTTTTTAACCAAAAATAAGTACCATTAATTTAAATTCAGTGAAAGCCATGGATAAAGCAGTGTTAAAAGAAAGTACCTTGAAAGTTTCATGCATAAGAGTGAAAAGCATTAGCTTGTCTTTATAGGCTTTTGTACACACTTATGATGAAATATTTGGCTATAATATTGATGGTTAACATGTCTGTTCCCCCCTCCAGCCTGTGAGGGTTTTGTATTTTTTTGTGTGGGCTGCCATCAACTATTTGAATTTCTTTGGCAGAACAACCATTCACTTCATCATTATTTCTTATTGTTCAGTTTCATAATGCAAAGTGAAACATGTTTCTTTCAAAGTCATCTTACATATGGTGTTGGCTCTGCCTGGATCATTTAATTGACCAGGTGGAAATTGCTGAGGCTATGGACATATTAGGTAATTCTTGTTTTTTCCAAAAATACTTCTGTGGATAATAGAAATTCTGAAGAAAAGGTGGGAATCAACAAGTATTAGAAGGTATTGCATACGGAGAAAGAAAATAATACATTGACAGAGAAAGCAATGAACAGTCTGTGAAGTGGTGACATCTAAGACTATATTTATTTAAACTTTTTTGTAGTAAAAATGCTCAGTGGAAGAAGTGTCATGATGCTAAAGTTTTGAGAAATGCTTAACATCATCATGTCTTTTTGTTCTTTTGAACTGAGTAGGGTAGATGTGGTCCCTTCTCATTTACCAGTTTAATAGTGTAAAAATTAAATTACTAAGCAATCTCTGTGCTTGAGTATCTGCATTTGAGACAGGGAGGAGGGAAAATAGGAGACATTTGGAAAGAGAATCTAGAAGGTTTATTTCTAACATCTGGTGTGGTTAGATTGTGGGGTCCTTTTGGCAGTTAAAAACTGTGAGAGATAAATACCAAAACGCTATCAAAGCCTTTGCTTACTGTTAGGATTTTACAGGCTTTTTTCTTTTTTTTTTTTTTTTCTATAACTTATACTTATTTCTTTCTGACAGATCCATCCTGTTTTTCACTGCCCACCACAGTAAGAATTCCCTCTCACCTGATGAGCTAAAGACACGACCCCCCAGGACCGCGAGACTGAGCACTGCCGACCTCCCGGTCAGTGAGTACTCACAACTTGAGTTTTGTGTGCTGTTTTGCTCACAGATGTGTTTATATTGTTGGCCAAAGTGGTTCCATCTATCCTTGAAAAGTGCCTGGGAAGATCTCTGCAGGAAAGTGTTTTTGTAGAGGAAAGCAATTTGTCTCAGCACTTTCCTTTAAAGAACCTACTTCAGTCTTTTCCAGCCCAACTGAATTACTTCAGAAGGCCCCACTAAAAGAAATATGCTTTTTTCCTGTCTACCTGCATGTTCATTTGCAGGCATTGCTCATCCTGACAAATTCAGGATCAAATAGGGGTGTTAGGAATTTATTTGTCCTGGCATCAAAATAATTTTTTCTTCACTCAAATGAGCCTTTTGTTCATATTCTGAACAAAAACTATTTAGTCTGTATGACGCTGCATACAGTTCTTTATCTGTGTATAGACAATATATGCCATGCAGAGAAGAGACGAAGAGAAGAAACTTTCCCATTATCTGTTTTTTTGAGGTGTCTCTAACTGCTGGTCAGAATGCTCACAAGACATCTTACAATTTAATTACTCTTGTACACATGCTCTGGGAATTCAGGTAATTACACAAACTGCCACACTTATCCCAGTGTGTCCAGCAGTGGAAATGCGCTGTCCTGCTTAGGAGTAGCTGAAAAATAAAGGGAACATAACCTTCAGTTGATAGATTCCCACCAGAATAAAATCAAAATGAGACCAAACTTATGTTTAAAAAAAGAAAAAATCTGTCTTCTCTTATGGATTTTAATTTTACTGAGTATACTTTCCAGTGAGACACCTGAGAATTCTTACTTGAGTAATTTAATTCAGTGGCAGTATTTCATAGGAAGCTGCTTCCAGATTGAGCCTTTTGTAAAATAAATCTCTCATTTGGAGTTGTTTAATACAACATTTTAAATTGTTCCACTCGTCTTGAAAAGCATGGCAAAATAGTGGGGTTTAGGTATGGCAAGCACCAAATTCTGAGGAAAGTCTTTAATTCACACTGAAAAAAATCAACACATTCTTCTGCATTGTTCTCAATGGGTCAATTGGTTGTCATTACTTATTTTCTACTGGAAGGTTAATTTCTGACTCCAGGACTGTACTTTTTCAATATTAAGATTAAGATCTGTGCTCCATACTTAAGTAAATTGCTCCAAGGGCCTGATCTTTAAATTTTCAAATTTTATGTAGCGTAAGAAAATTAAAATGAGAAAAATGAGATGCTTCAGTATAAGGAATGCTTTATACTGAGAAAGAAAATCTAGTGGGACTGTGATGGTTTTTAAATTTATTATATTATGAGTCTAGGTTTCATGCCAGTTTTCTGCCCATTCTGTATAGTTAGAAATATAAATCAGGGGATTCCTGAAATCTGTCTTTACTATTATAAATGTATCTATCTAGTCTATGTATAAGCTGTTTGTATATGCTCTGTGTATATGTTCCTGTATTTAAGGGATCTTCATAACCCATCTTTAAGTAGTTAAAGTACTGATTGACAAGTACTTCCCACATCAAATTCCAGGAGAATAAACATTAAGTGATAAAATATACTGGTCCAGAATCTCTCACTTTTGCTCTGAATCTCAACAGCAGTTTGTCAGAGAAAGGTTGCAGAATGAGGTCCTCGGTGAAAATTTCAAAAAACCTGATAGCTCAATCTCAAAATCCCCTGCTGTAGTCTGGGTTTGTTTGTTTATGCTGCCTGTTTTTTGAAATAACACCAAGTGATCTCCCAGGGTCAGACAGTAAGTCAGTAGCAAAGCTGAACATCAAACCAAATTCATAATTTCCTGCAGTAATTGGGGTTGAGAATGTGCCTGCTTAAACTTTCAAAATGGTGGGTTAGATCCTGTGCATTACTTATTTTCATTGCTCTGGAAAATATTGAGGCCAGGAAGGATTTTCAGGTACTGAAGAAAAACTTTTCTTGTTGCTCTCCATCATGTGTCTGGGGGAGTTTGCTCTGGGTTTGATTTGAGTCATGACACAGTCTGGGACAAAGAGCTCTGTGCTGTTTGTGAGGAGCGGAGCTTTCCCTCCTGGGCAATGAAATATTTGCTTTAGAGGATCTCCAGCAGTTCCTCCAGCTGAGAGAGGGCTTCTCACAGAGCCCCAGGACAGGGGAAGAACACGAGCCTCACTAGATCACACACAGCATGGTACATCAGCTGATCTGGGGTTTCATTTTGGGGCTTTAGGGTTTTGGGAGATGTTCTGTCTTTACATGTCATGGGACTTTTCCTTAGCTGCAGGTTTGGGGTTGGGAATTTGCCCTGGGTTCTGTCCCAGGTGCTGGTGACATCAATTGTTTTCAGCCTACTATAGGTTTTGTTGTCAACTTTGCATTTTTGAGTTGTTCTTTCTTTCACTCCTAAACCTGTGTTCCTGTGGATTTCACGGTGTGATGAGGAAGTGCTGGTAACTTCCAATTCCCAAACCTTTTGTGTGGTCTGCCCAGCCCTTCAGCACTGCCTGTTTCTGCCTTTTGTTCTTTATGCATCTGTCACAAACTCACTGTCAGTTCCCAAACAGCCATCGAGACTCATTTCCCTCCATTGTGCCCTTCTCCAGCATCCTCTCTGTTCTTCAGAGGCTGTGACATCAATATTTCAGCATATTTGTTAGGTTTGCTGCTTTTTTTTTGTTTTAATTTGCTTTCTTTTCAACAAAGGCTGCTATCATCGAATCATGGTGGATCAAAGCCTTTAGAAAGTAACTACCTTAGAGGAAAAATAAGTTTAACTTCTTGAACAAAGCCCTTCTGGACTTATCCTCAAGGGAGGACTCAGTTTCTTAGCTTTATGTATCTTGACAGGAAATTCGTGTCTTCTGAGGGAGTTGGGAAAAAACAGCCTCTTCATCACTGCCAGCTTCCGAGCTCTTCTTAGTTCCGAGTCTGGAAATTTTTTGGCATTTTTAGTGCTGCCACTCTGAAAAAAAAGAGTATTCTGTGTGGTTTGAAAACCTTCTGTAAACTCCCTTTGTTATGAATAGTCAAAAGTAGTTGAGCAAATTGCTGAAGAAACTCTCTTTTCACTGTCAGACTTGGATGCCTCTGTCGTGTTGGGTTTATTAGTTTGCAATGATTTTGAAAGGGAACAAAAGTTAACAAATAATGTGTCCTCAAGTATTTGTTTGTTTTATTTCTTAGGCAGCAAACTCAAAATCAGGGCTCAATAAGTTAAATGTTAGCACTCAGAAATGGAGCCACAAAAGCAGTGCAACTTCTGCCATTGATTTTTTTTTCCTATGAGTAACTCTTCTGGCAGCAAAGACAGATTACCATCCTGTGTTAGCATCAAACTTACTTAGAGTAAATGACTCTAAATTACAAACTGACCAATAAACCAGCATTGCTACAGTGTTGTCCTCCCATTCCCCACCCCATACCTGAAGTGCGTATCCCAAATATGAAACAATGCATCAGAAATTAATTTTATTTTAAAATAAATACAGAAAAATGGATTCTGTCCTGGAATTACCAGCAATAATTAAGCCTGATGAAGGAGAAGGGACATACATGAAATTAAAGTAGGCCATTGTAAAGTGTAATTACAGAAGTAAAATGAAGGTGTTTCCCATGCTTTTGTAAATTATGCCTTATTATCAAGTACCAGGGTTTTTTTTACATTTTTGTTTTTGTTATTAAATTCAGTAAGATATTAATGACCCTGGCCACTTTTAGGAGTGGTTTTAAATTTATCAGGACCTATGCCCACACATTTGCCTTAGCACTGCAAGTGTATTTGTTGGGAGAGAAATTTATTTGGCAGCATTCTTTAAGACACAAGATTTGATATGAGGAGATGAAGCACTGCCATTTCTCAAGCACTGCATGAGCAAATGAAGAAATTGAATATTACTCTGGATAAATTCAAACCTATGGCAGATGTATGGAAGATGGGAATAATTCAAGCAGAACAGGAAGTCTAGGATAATTAAAAAAATAAATGACTGTATCTTAAAACATTTTAGTGGACTCTAGATATGAGTGCTCAGACTGAGAAGAACGTAGTGAGGAAAACTAACTATATAAAAATACCAAATGATCACTAAAGGTTAAATAAAAATGTACTGGAAAAGATAACTGAATGTTTGTAATCCTGTTGTTTAGTTTTTGGGTTTTTTTGACTGACTACTATGTAGCATACAAAGTTGAGATTTGATAAATAGATGCTGATAATATTTTCTATTTTATGAGAATTCTCTTGGAGTCAGGTACAAATTTTATTAATAATAATCTGCATTCTGTGCCACAACATTGTATAATTCATATATTCTTAAAATACTTCAGTGGGATATGAGATTTTGTGTGAAAAAGGACA
Organism: Cyanistes caeruleus; assembly: GCF_971803275.1. Lineage (NCBI taxonomy): Eukaryota > Metazoa > Chordata > Aves > Passeriformes > Paridae > Cyanistes > Cyanistes caeruleus. The sequence goes on from NC_141715.1 coordinate 13,310,303, forward strand.
TTGTATAATTCATATATTTTTCATGAACTTGAGTGGGATATGAACCTCTGTGTGAAAAAGGCTCTGTGGGGAAAATAGATTTGAGCTTTGACCTTTGAATTTTCTAAATAAGGACTTGTTTTAATATATGTCATAGTTTTAAGAAGAAAGCTCATCTATTGCCTTCTGTGGGAATAAGGGACTGTGGGTGAAAGGGTGGGGGGAAATGCTGCAGATATTGAGGCTGGCCTGGAGTGGCAGCTTGAGGGAAATGTTAGGATAACTATCTGAATGCTTCTTAAAGTGCCACTGAAGGGACAGGTCTTGCCTAGAAACTCCAGAAATGCCATTCTGTGCATTCTGGGGCTGTCCTTGGAGAGCCCAAAGGTAACAGTTACAGCTCATGACAGATTGCTCTCTGTGAAATGTCTGTGTAACCTGCTACTAGCACTGAATAGGGGTATCTGATGTGAAGGAAAATGTGAATTCCTCTCTGCTGTGCAGTAATCTGCCCCTTATGTTTTATTTATTTTGTCCCTTCCTGCCTGTGCTGAAAACTCACCACTGGCAGCTCGAGTCTTGGAAGTCTTCCTGAAAACTTGGTGGGGTTTCAAAAGAAGTTCTGTGTGTTTGAGAATGATGTAGCCCTTCCAGTTTGATGATGAATCCTGGGCTGAACTATTTCAGAGCTACCTTGTGAAAAGGGAAAGGTTCTCAGTCAGCATCTGTCCTGGAAGAAACCCTCTGCCTGTAATTACTTCGTGACTGGAGTTTGAGGTGCTGTGACTGTGTAGGTGTCTGATAAATGTTTTTGGTGGAATAGAGCACACAAATGAAGAATGAGTGGATAAAGCTGCATTTCAGCTCCATTCAGTCCAGACAAAGCTGGTGCATTTGCCTTCATGAACAACTTATTTTTGTGTATTTAACAAAAAAGAAAAAAAAGAAATCTTCATGAGAAGGGCATATTGGTAAATAGATGCTTTCTTTCAGGTTTTCCCTTCGCTTTTTATTGCACTGTTTGTGATTCTAGAAGTAGCAGGTACAAATAAAAAACACAGTTACAAAATACAGTCCAATTGTGAATCAGCCTTAAACTAAATCACAAGTTAACTTCTAGTCAGCAACCTCTATCTGCTTGGATAGGATCTTCAAAAATCAGATGCAGTAGAAAGAAAACAGAAGTAGATAAAAGCTAAACTACCATCACAGTGAGAATCAAAATGTTCAGTGTTTCCAGACACTGTTGTCTGGGGAAGCAGCACCCCATCAGTACTGGCAGCTGCATGAGCTTGGTGCTGAAGCTGGGCCGTGAATCAGGGACAGTGAGCCTGAAGAAAGGCTCAGGTGTCATCCTGGAGATGGCTGGTGCTGACTGCAGGGAGGGAGAGACAGAGGGAGCAGGACCTGCCAGGAGTAAATCACTTTTGCACATCAGGGAGGCCTCAGAGGGTGCTAACAATGCCCTAGGGGAACTGGCAGTAGGGCTTGGGAGAGCCACAGGGCTGTGCTGCACTGCAGCCCTGTGCCATCCCAGCACGTCTGGGAGCCAAGATGATCCATAACATTGTTTTTGTTCTACACTGTTATTCTGCCTTTGAACTTGAAGCTGTGCTCAGGGAAGGTTGTGCTTTGCTAATTGTCTTTAAGCTGTTATTTTCTTGGTGCTACTGGGCCTTCTACAAGTTTGCATTTACATAAATATGTCTCACAATGTTGGCACCTTTACAGTCACCTGAAATGGGAAAACAGCGTGATTTGTATTGTCTTATGTGGTCTATTATAGAAAACAAAAATATACCTAAGGAAAAATTTCATCAAATTAATTGAGAATTATAAACTCAATGTGAGTGGATTTTTATGATTTTACCTTGCACCTGCCCACCTATTTTACTGGCAGATGGGTCTAAACTTACCTTTTTGAGCATGTACAGCAGAAGCAGCTTTGCTTCATGCAGATCCTTACTGACCCAGCTTTTTATACCCCCTGGCAATCTGCTCTGTGCTTGTACAACACCAGGTTAATTACAGCCCTGTGAACATGTGCATTAAAACAATCTGGCTACTGGTAGAGAGATATTTTGTTCTTTTGCTTTACAAGACTGCATCTTCTTATTTTTTAATATTAGCTTTGTCATAACTGTCATGTGGCACATTTCACGGACAGTTGAAGTTTCCCTCACTTTAGCAGAAATCCAGCTTATTATGCAGATACCAAATTTTGAGGATGAGCATCTGCAGCTACTCAAGACACAGAGATGCTGGTGATTGTGTCTAGGCAAATCTTCATTTGTTGTGCTGTGTTGTCCCTGAATAAATATGCAGAATATCTGGGAGTTGAGCAGTCACAGTGCAAAAAAAGAAACACACTGGTGTTTTGTTATGTGATAGCTGGCTATGCCACTGACTATAAAGCTATGTAGTTAAACCCAAGTGGAAGGAATTTTTCTTTTTAAAAAAAAATTCTAAATATTTGTCTTATCTCTTTTTTTTTTTTATCGATCGCCTTAGCAACAGAAACAGATGTTTCTTTTCTCTTAGTCATTACATTCAAAGAAAGTAGCTGCTTCAAAAATAAGGAAAGCAATTTCTATGAATTGGGTAGCTATTAATTATTGCCAAGATGTTTTAGGATGATAAAAAGACATGCAATAATTGGCTTTTTTCTTTAATTGAAATATAGCTATCTAGTTAACCTGTGCTGGTTAGGTGAGCTATAATCTATCTGCTCTTATAGTGCAGTTGTGTGATAAAGACAAGAGTGAGCTTGAATATTTCTGGTTTATTGAGGAGATACATAGTATCAATGTGCACCAAATGTTTTATGAATTTATGAATTCAAAGCAAGGCAGTGAAGAGTTTCCCTTTAAGACAACTAAATATGCATGGCCTTACAAATATATATTTTTGCATGTCAACTTACAATATGAAATGGTATAATTAATTAAAACATGGACTTTGTTTTACAGTGATGCTCTTTTTCAAATTACTGCCTTTCTTTGGATTTTGATTGTACAATTTTAAGCTTTACTTGGGTTTCAGAAGGGTTTACTGATCCATGTTCTTCATCTGTATTGGAACAAGTGCCTTCCTGATTCACAAGAAATTGGTACATGTAGATGAGATTTAGAGAGAAAGGAGTTATGACTGCAGGATCAGGGCATGGACTGGTCAAGCCAAGAGAAGCTGTTACCTCTGCAGTTTGGAGAGAAGGACTTTTGTTTCTCACCTAGTCCTGAGAGATTGTCATTTAAGATAACTGCATGTGTATGGACCCACAAATGTGCCTGAAAACCAGTGCAAAAAAATGAACCTTCTTTCCTTATAGTGTTAATCTATTTAGTTCATCACATGGAGATTTAGTAGCAGTGTTGAGGGAGAAAACCAATTGTTCAGATGGGTGAAATTGGGAAGCCTTAATCTCAACTGGTGCTAAACTGGCTGTTCTTTTTTTACAAGCACATTCTCCTGCAGCATGCAGATCCACAGCAGGAAAAAGAAAACAAAGCCTTTGACATGAATTTACTCCAAGAACCAGCAAAACTCAGAGAAGGAAAAGGTGAAGAAGATTGATGTTATTCCACAACCTTTAACCACATTTGGTTAAAGCATCTCCCCGATGCTTTCCTTTTTCTTTGTCTCCCTCCAACCCTGAAAATAATAATTCTGAGTGGGACTCCTTTTGCCACATGTCAGTGGCAAAAATGGTTTTGAAAAGCTTTTCCAAAGAACCATGTGGAGCATGTATGAGGGCCAAGAACACTGAGAACTTCCTCCATGGCAGAGCTGATGAGCTGGGAGGAGCAGTGAGCAGCAAACCCTGGCTGTAATCCTTTTACCTGGCTGGCACATCAGACAGATAGGCAGGCTGCCCAAATGCTGTTTCCCTGAGAGTTCTAGGGAGCTGGCCATACTCCCCCTCAGGTTTTGCTAAAGCAGTAACAGAACCATCTGCATTCCAGTTAGATGTGCAGAGTAATCAAAACTACAAATATGAAACCGTCCCTGATTCCTCAGTAAGTTCAGAATGTTTGTATCTGCTGTGTGCTGGAGGTGGGGCTGGTTAGCACAGCTCCTCAGGGATGAGAGTGCTGCAGGAAGCAGAGCAGCGGGATTTGGGCAGGGCTGTGTCAGGGAAGATGGGCACTGGGGTCTGTTCACCCCAGTGGAATTTCTGTATATGGGTGAGGACTAAAGGTGTCTTGTGGGAGGACCTCAGAAGGGAAGGCTGTCATCAGCTGTGGCCATGAATAGCATTCCAAAAATTACAGGAGTTTTTGTTGCAGGAAAGAGCCTTAGAAAAGAACAAAACCTTGGTGGGGAGGCAGCCTGCAATGGGTGTCTGCTTGTCTGGAGGCAGCCCTTGCCTGGTCCTGACTGCTAAAGTTAGTTAGGTGTTATTCCTACTCAGTGTTGAGTTTACTCAGTTTATTGCAGGTGAAACAAATATTGGCACTATAAAATAAGAGTAACTAAATGAAATCTTACTGCCAGTGTCATTTTGTGTAAGTGAAATTCAAACAGGTAGATGAACTCTTTATTCATGCATTCCATGCCAGCCTTTGGTTTATTGGCTTACTGCTGACTCTCTCCTAGCTGAATTCTTGGAGTAGGAGGCCTTTTTTGGGGAGCAGGTGCAGATGGTGCAAATTCTGTCATGATATCTGCAGATAAGGTGGTGAGGATGCCCTTTGGTGCTTGGAGAAATAATAGTCATCAGTGTGGCTCTGTTCAAGGTGCCCTGTTCTGTAGCAGTGCCTGAAAGTTGGTGACTACAGAGTGGAAAAGCTGGTTTGTGATAAGAGCAGAAATTTCCCTTCCCTGGTGTCTCCTTAGCTGACCAAGGTACCAATTGTCTTGGTGTTTCCTGGATTTTGGAAAATCATTGCTTACATATTGGTGCTCTATTTTAATAAATGTGGATCATTCCTACAGGGCATTTTGGAAGAAATGGCAGATTTTCTTTTGTCCTTGTTTGTTTCATGTGTAAGCTGTGTGTTACTGTCCATAGATTTGCTTATTGCATAAAAGAGAATTTGGAAGAAAATGACTAATTTTTTCATCATTAAAGTGGGATAAAAAAATAACACTGGCTAAAAAAGAAAGTGCTCTCAATGCCAACACAGTTTCATGGACACAGCTCTTCAAATGCTCCCGTAGCAAATGGGGGCCTTTTTAATCTTCCTGATGAATCATCCCTTAAGATAAAATAGCTGATAATTCTGCAGCTCTTCATGTCTGTCCACAAGTTAATTTAAAGACAGACTTGTCATGAAGAATACTTCTTTGATAATGAAAGAATTAATTCCTCTCAGTTTAATGCTAATGAGCCTACACGTAAAGTCAGTATTTTGAATTATATGTGAGAATATAGGGCTTAAATATGCACTTTAACTGGACTGAATATTCATAATATCTGCTGAGGATTTTTTTTCTGCATGAAAAATAAGTGGAGGTAATTTGTTGAATCAATATTCTTGACAGGACTGTTTCATCTGTGGTTTGTGTGTGGTCTGTCAGGGGCTGGGAGAGGTTTGTTTTGGTTAGTTTGTTTGTTCTTAGTCTGTTTTTACAAACAGTCTGAATTAATTGCCTTAGGTTGCTTGTGTCACTAAGTTGGAGCAGGCTCTTTGATGACACTGTATAGAGTGTGGTGACACTGTACTCTTGGAATAAAAGAAAATGTATCAGAAAACAATGAAGAGTAATTGTCTTCAAATGTTTGGCAACAACCACTCTAAGACTTCATAATTACTCTAAATTAAGGTTAAGTTTTCAGTAAAAATACTGCATACATTAGAATCACAGAACCCAAAAATTGGTACTGATATTCATTATTTTACTTTTACTGTTATGGTTATTAATTATGGTGACAGACCTTCAAAAGTGAAGACAATTTTTCATTATATATTCCAGGTATACTCCTAAAAATATTACTATTTTAAATAAACTTGATATAAACACCTCTGTAGGACCTACTGTTGTGTGGAATTCATTGTGCTCTCTAGAGAAGTGTAGAATCTGTGGAAAAATGCTTTTCATCCACCAGAGGAAATAGGAAATTTGACAACATGCATTTGTCTACAAAATGTGAAGCAATATTTGATGAAATATGCTTTGTCAATAAAATAAATTGCCAAACAAAATGTAATCCTTCCTCAAAATATGTTTAGCCTACACAGTGAAATAAGCCACTTCCACAAAGTGCATTTGGTTGCTTCAATTATTTTGATTTGCTGTCTATCAGAATCTGTAGATAGTGTCTTGTGTCTTTTATTTTTTCAGACAGTGTATATCAATCTTTTTTTAATTACCTATAGATAAAATACATTTAATTTGTAGGTAGACATTAGATAGGACAGCTATATGTATGTACATACATGTAGACATATGAATGGAGGCAATTATAAATTTAAAGAATTTAGGATCTGTTAAAAATGAATGTGTTTGGCTAAACAGAAATTTATTGCTAAGATTTTGCATCTCATAGAAACAAAACCAGACAGTGCCACAACTGGGAAATACATTTCAGGTGTGGTTCCTTCACCTTAAGTACAAATATTTTCCCAGATCTGTCAGGAAGAAACATAGATAGAAATGTGTTTATTTTTATCATATGTAATCAAGTAGAAATTACTTTTAAAATGTTATTTCATGTAGAATGAATTAAGAGCTCTATAACTATGCAATGCATGTTTATATAGAAATGGGTGAATTGGGCCACTGCTAATACCTGGACATTATGCAGTGTTCCAGGATGTGTTTGCCTCCTTCCTTTCTCCTTCCAACCAGGATGCTCCTTTAGAGAACATTGGAATGGAGCATGACTGCCTGAATGAAATAATAATGTAATAATTGTTGAGATATTAGATATCACAGCATTACATTAATATTGCATTATTATTGCATTAATTTGGAGGGTATTATTATTCCTGTCCCTTCAGCTCCATGTTTCTAAGTTAGCAGAATGATAAAACATTTATAAAATCCACATGAGCACGGGACATCAGGAGGATTTGACAGAAAGCTCACTGGGCGAGCAGCAGACCAATCTCTATATGTGACATATAGGAGCTGTTTTTCCTGGAACAACTTAATCACTGAAATGAGAGATGAGCCCAAGTACCTGAGGATAACTTGGGTACTTGGGTAAATGTCAAAGCTGTTGCATTTTTCTATGTTTTAGTGTAAATCAGGATTTCTCACTCTTTCCTCATGTGATTTAAAGCAGTAAATCTTTATGGGAGCTGTCAGAAAATTAATAGCTGTTGTAGAAGAAACTACGTAATAGAGCTTTAAATTATGGTTTTGAATTATGTATCATTTAATATTTTATTACATAATTGTAGATAGCACAACTAATGAAATCCCAATTAAAAAAAGTAGTTATTTTTAAAAATGTAGCTATTGAACATCAATCCATTATTTTTGCTTCAGCTTCTTAGTGCACCAGTGATTAAATTACAGTAACACTTCCCCCCAATATAGTTCACAGTTTAAATACTCTGAATAACATAGTTTTATGTGAGTTTGGGAGACAGGGGTGTACTGGCAGAGATTAGGACTGCAAAGTTGGTTTTGAGGCATTTTTAGCTTCTGTGTGTGAGGTAGCAAGGTTTATGAATGGGTATTTTCTGCATCTCTTAGCCTAGTCTTTGAACTTTTTCACTATATCTGCTGACTTGGATGAAAGGCTAAGAGTTCTCAGAGATAACTAATTCCCTGGAAGATGGCAGAGAATTTTAAATGCTTGTATTTGTTGCAATTGTGATGCTTTTAAATGTTTATATTATCTGTCAGAAGAGAGAGCAGATTTCAAAATGCCTCAGCTCTAGAAAGTGTCCATTGATGAATGCAGCTGGGAGGGCACCAAAGTCAATCAAACAAACACAGTCAAACACCTTATTTCTGATCAGCAACTGAATTTCACCACTTCCACTGCTCACAGAATTAATAACTTGTCTTGAGAAATTAGCAATACATGGTTTCATCACAGGGGGCTTAAAAATTATATATGTATGTGTTTGGGTATTGTGGGTTTTTTTGTAGTTTGCACATCTTTCTTTTTAATAAATTTTCTAGCAATATCTCACTTTAAATGACTATGTGGAATCTCCATTAAAAATTAAAATAAATAGTGGGGAAAATTAAATGGAAATGTGTATGGACCTGATAAAATTTGGTGAGGTTGTAGTGTAACTGTAGATAATTCCATATGCAGTCTCTGAGGTAGTCTCTTGAAGACTGCTGCATATTTGTCCTTGGATGAAGAAATAAAGTATCAAATTCTTTCCCATTATATTGAAATTGATTAGAGATGAACAATATTTGAGTTTAATTAGTTTAAAGGAAGCCTAATAATTGGAAAGCAAAAATGACTGCTATTTCAATTGCAGTGTTCAAAGTATATAGAAAATGCTGGAATTTTCTCCAGCATTAACATTGTATTTAAGCATTCTAGTTGTTTCACAAAGAGAAAGGAAATGTCCCTGTTCATTTGGATTTATTCATGGTATTACAGACAGAAAAATAGATGCACTTCAGGAATAAAATGTCCTGCATAAATTTTTAAAGTATGTTTCTAAAATCTTGAAATGAAAAATATTAAAGCAGCTTTATACACACTCTGTTAGTGTTTCACAGCAGCTGGCTAAAGTGATAGCAACCAATATTTTTATTCTTATTTTTTCTGGTCCTGTGTCATTCTGTGTTAATGTGCTGTCCCAAGGCTTGGAGTGTCACTCGATTCCCTCTTGCAGCAGTTCCTTACACGTAGGTTATGTCCTTTGAAGGAAATGAAGCAGCCTATTTCTCAGTGATAGCCAGCGATATCATCTGTTGATCTCTGATAACAGCTGCATGAGGAGCAGCACTGAGAGCTGCTGGCCCTGAGCATGGCTGCTGCAGAGCACAAAAAAGCAGTGAGGGCAGGGTGGTGTTCAGCCTTGGGCTCCTGCTTTGTGTCACCTGCTCTCTCCACCCATCATCACCAGCACCAAACCTCGTCACGCCGCCCCTCGCTAACGGGAGGATAAGCTGACTTAGAAATCTTGCTTGCCAAGTGAACCAGGATCTTATTTGCCACTAAAAATTAGTAAATTACTGAATTTGTTTATATTGCTATAAGGTTAATAACATTTTTAGATGGACTTGTATAAAACTCTGCAGGTAACTTGCTGAGGACCTGTCCTCAAAGACTTGTATCCTGCAAGGATTTTGGCATTCAAAGGTAGTCTGTACTTATTTCTGTTGGGCTTTTAGTGCATTTTTTATTGATGGGCCAGAGTGATTTCTGTCAGTTTGGTTTTCAGTGCAGTTTCTCTGTGCTTTATGACACAGCCTGTTCCCTAAAGCTGGTAGCTAGCTCTGTCAATCTGAGCTTTTCACTGGGGTGGCTTTGCAGCTTCTCCAGCCATGAACTGTTGACACAGATGAGCTGCTTTTTTGGAACGAGCCTGTTTTCCTCCTCAGGAGTGAGGAAATTATTGCATAACATGGAAAGTGCCTTAAACTGTAGTTTTGGGTGTGCACTTGGAATTTTCATCTTTCCTTTGACTCTGACATTTATTGTCACAAAATTTGTCAGAGACCTGTGGTTCTCTACGTGATGAAGCTTGGTGCTCTGGTTTACTCTCTGAGTAGGCTCCTAGTATCCATTGTGGATATTGAAATTATGTCCCATCAAACAGTGATATCACACACCTTTAGAATTTCTGTCTTTCTGCAGTGTGCCTGCCATGCTTCTGTTGCTGCAGGTTTGGGTTTGGTTTTTTTTCAATGCTGGAGTGTACTTCCATGCTGATGTTTTCAAAGGGCTGGTTTTTAATTTCCCTTCTGTGTGACTGACTGTTTAGGAAGGGGGCCCAGGGAGCGATTGCATAATCCCCCTGACTTCCCTTGTTTCTCAACATTAATTGTCACTGCTGATTTGGAAAGAGTCACCAAAACCAGGAATTACAGACATCACAATCACGAGAGTTCCATTTTCAATCTTTCCCTGCCAGTCATGGGAGCTCTGGCTACACTGGAGTAAAACTTTATGATTATTTTCTTAATATAAACCTTGTAGTGTATGTTGAAGATAGAACGTTAGAAGTAGAATTTTGAGATATTTTGGTTTGCTTCTTTTCGAGATCCTTTATGAAAAATGTTTGCTTAAAGGTTGAAAAAAATGTATAATATTTTTGAAAATAAAATTATTCTTGATAGCACTGGGAAGATTCATTTCTTGGGAAGGGTAAGTGCAGTCTTAATCCATAACTTAGAAAGATGAATCATTTGGAAAAGAAAGTCATAAAAAACGTTCATTTAATTAGTTTTGCGCAGGAAAAAAAAATACAGCAAGAAACATTGACATTAAAAGAAGCATAATTTTAAATTAAGTTCTAAATGAGAATTGCTGTATTGATAAGTTCAACAAAAGCAACTGTCTGAGGAGCCTTCAAAAAGCAATGTGTACAATTTATCAGAATGAAATAGCTTTGTGCAAACATGTGTTTTGGCAAATTATTGAAGTGAGCATTATGAATGCTTTTTTGAATGGAGTGATATGCATGCCTTCATCGAGGAGTTTAATATATCACCTGGAAAAAGGACCAGTTGTCTCCATGCAATTTTCAACAGTGTAAGTGCAGAAAGACCAAAACACAGCCTTCAAATTAAGGCAGGGAGCTTACAAGAAAACTTAAACGACCAGAATATAAATGGATTAGCAGAAGAGATGAGCTTAAATATATAGGAATGGAAATTATCTCACATTAGGTTGCTTACTATATGAGTTTTATATTAATATGATATTATTACTTACTGATGTGTACATTAACTTCTTTTTTTAATACATTTGTTCTGAAGGAGTTGCATTGATTTTATGTACTGAGATGTTGCATGTTGTATTCTTTTAAATGTGAGATTGCAGAAGCAGTACAATGCAAGCCTGCAGTTAAATCCTTGAGAAAGCAATCTGTTAGAGCAAGCAAGACTTGTATCTTCTAAATGTTTTATTATCAAAACCTACCAAAGAACATAAATATATACTAATGCTTGCTGTTCTGATCCATTTTTTTTAAAAGATGTTTGGTTTGTGTTGGGAGAGTCCAAGTGAAGCCATTTCAGGTGCAACATCTCAGTTTGCATCCCTTGTTCAAAAAGAAATATTTCCAACTCAAAATAAAATTCCTTCTAGTATGGGCAATTAAGTTCCTGTCTGCAAATGACAGATGCTCATCCAAACCAAGAGGTTTCATGTCTGAACTATTGCCACAGGAGTGGGAAGCAGTGGAATAACATCTGCCTTGTGCAATAGAAGGGAAGGTAGTTTGAAGTCTTAAAAGCAGCAGAGACGTGAAATAGATATTGACGTGAATGAGTAATTGATTGATCAGGTAATAACTATCCTAATTTAAACCTGACAAGGAAATTGATGGTTGATATTGTTAAATATCCTCTAATGAGGTAGAAAGGAGATGGAAGAAAGGTGAGAGTGCTGTGAGTCTGGTGTGAGAGTGGCTGTGATAAACAAATGCAGTGTGGAATGACTGGGAAACAATGGGACACGATTAAAGGTACAATTTTCTAGTTGTTTTTTAGACTGTAGGCATTGTGTCCAGCATGTACAATGGAGAAAAATGAGGGAAATTACTGAAACTAGGAAAACATGGCATTATGCTGTATTTGCAGAGAGTCTGCATGTGCCCTACATTGTTATTACATCCTAATTATTTTAAATGAGCTCTATAAAAGCATTATGTCATTCCTAAACTTCATGGTGAGCTTAAGCATCTGGGTTCTGATTTTCTTTATTGTGTATGGTTTTTGTGTGTTTTTTCTCACATCAGATACATAGGATTTTCAACTAATTAATAGGTTTACTGCTTTTAAAATGTTAGTGTAATTTACTCTTCTAGGTAACTTACTTCTAGGTAAGTTCTTAGAACTGTGTATGTGAAAGAGCATAAAAACAACAATAGCCTGAATTCACAGATTATTTCTTTTTGCTTAAATTATTGTTGGTGAACTGTCAAAATGCCACAGAAAAGAAGGCAAAAGTTACTGCTTCTTCCTGTTGTCTAATATATGCTTGTAATTTGGTAGCCTGCTCTCCAGGGTAATTAAAGATGTAGTTTATTCCCAGAATTCTAAGAGAAAAGATCAGAAAGATTTCACTGAAGGACCAGATGATGTGCACTAGCCTCTAAATATAGGGAAATAAGGTTCTGGCTTGTAATAATTGTGATAACCATTGTGCTTGGGTTTCTAAGAACCTTTTATTGATCATGTTAGTTATTAACAGCTATTGAAGATGCATTCTAAAAATGTTCACAAAATTAACCTACTGTACCAAGCTTTTATTTTCTGGATTTCTTAATGAAAATAATTTAAATAATTTAAATTTTGAGTTAAAATCAAATATAATTTGAATTATTATTATAAAAATGTATTCAATTGCATAACTTTAAGACCAAAGAGCCTGTGCTACATTAGAATTTGTGCATAGATAGCAAAAAGAAAAAGAGCAGCAGTTGTAATTAGGAAGATCTTATATCTCTTGTGGTTAGAAATTTTTTATTTTTTTGACCCCAATGTAAATTCCAGTTGCTTGAAACGAAAGTTTTGTGTGTTTCTAAAATTAACCAAAGCTAAACTGTGTTTTTCTAAGATCGAGTATTTAACATGTTATCACACTACATTTTTTGGTAACTATTGCTTTGGAAAAATGAGGATTTTGAGTGGTTTTTATATGGTGCTCCACTGGGGCTTAATGCAATTAGGAAACATCACTGTGATACAGATCACACTCAATTTTAATAGTGGCAATTCTGGATGCAGAGGATGCTAAAAATAAAGTAGTTAGGCACAATTCATAGTAGGAAGAACAAATACCATTAAAGCAGCATGTATCAATAGTATATTGAAAAATTATTTGATAATCATGAAAATATGCTCTGATGGCAAGGTTACTCAAGATCTTTGTGTGCCACAGAACTTAATAATTTGGACTACAAATTATTACTATTATTATTATTACTATTATAATTATTACTATTTTTGGGGAATTTCATATAGACATTTGTGTGTAAGAGGACTTGGGCTTTTTATTGCTTCTTTAACTGAGCCCAGTAAGTGCAATTGTAGAACAAGGCATCATATGTGAACTTTAATAGAAATCCTCTTGTAAGAGAAAAAGAGGATGTTCTAATGAAAGTGAACCAACTCAAGTGAGGAGGGATATGCTCAAATATGCACATTATTGGGAATTACATGAATGAGGAAAAAATTATGGTGATATATGAGTTGCTTCCATCATCTCTTGGTCTGAAATGATTTTCTTTTATCAATGCATTTTTTCAGAGATAATGACATCTCCTGAACCAATCAGTTCCTATTGCCAGTGGCACTTAGCTCCTGTTAGCACCCTGTGGAACCATCAGATCAGATCAAGTGAATTAATCTGTGACAGGCCTGGTAAAGGACAGCAGCACTTATCATCTCTGAGCTCATCCCTCACAGCAGCACTGCCAGGGCTGCAGTCCCTGCTCAGCAAAGCACTTTGACCCAGTGAAAGATCAGCATGGCCCATGTCTGCATCCTTTGTGGCATGTTGAGCTTTTAGAGCATGTGAAAATGAGGGGTGCACAGAAGTGGCATAGCAAAAACAGACTGGTTTGGTTTTTACATTTAGAACGTCCTGTTGGAACACGAAATTTTAGAACTAGAGGTGAGAAAATTCAGGCTGTAAATAAAAAGACATCTTGCAAGACTGCAAGAACAGGAAGAAAAGAAAATACAAAACATGTACCCCAACAAATTACAAAATTTTCTGAATATGGGAAAAACACTACAGGCAGATTAGTTAAGGAGGCAGATTTGACATGGACTTGAAAAGACCATGACATTTCCAGTTAGGAAAATGTAATATTCATTCTGTTTAACCTTGTAGCTGGGGCACTTTCAAGAGCAGAGGATAAGGGATGTTTATTTAAGGATGTTTGTCCTTGGGTCTTAATGTGTGAAGCTCTTGGTTTATGCTGTTTTCCTTGCTTCTGCCTCAGCCTTCCTCTCCTCACTTAGAAATTTTACACTGGCTTCCTCTTCATCTGATAAAATCCTAAAGACAGATGAATTCTGCCAGTCTATAGGACAGACATGCTACAACCTTGATGGAAAGTGGAAAATTGGTTGGAATTTTGTGCAGATTCTCTCTGTTTCCTCATCTGGGTGTTCTTTGGTTGGATCTCATAAGGCATCCTGTCTGTGGCAGAGAGTCCAGACATGCGGCAGTGCTGAGCTCACGATCGCCCTGGGTCAGCATCCTGCAGTGTGCAGGCAGGCACAGCCACTTCAGAACCTCCCTGAAGAGTCCTGCAGACCAAGAGCAAATCTAAGCTGTTGGAAATGTGTGTACCAACAGCAAAAAAAAAAATAAATTGAAAAATCGTGAGACTTAACGCCATCCTATCCATGCAGTGTATGTCTTTTGAATGATTCCACGGTAGAAAGGCTCACTCAGCCACAGGATCCCTGGAATGAAGCCTGCTTTCCTGGATTACAAGCTCTTTATTTTACTTTTTTTTTTCTCCTTTTTCTTGTTTCCTTTGTGGTTGGAGTATTTATTAAGTTTCCCTCAAAGGAAATGCCTGATTTTTCATAACTGGAGAAGAAGAATCGAGTCTAATGTTATTATCCTAGGAATATCTGTGTTTGTAAAAGTCTTAAGTACCATTTGTGCTTAATGGTCTGGTTCTCTTAGAGATTTTCTTGTAAAAAAAATAAATTATAAAAATAACAAAAAGTTGCCTTCATGAGTGTGCATAAGTGTCAAAGAAATCAAACTATACTGTAATTTGTCTCATACAGAAGAGAATTCAGCTATAATGTAACTAGCTCGTTAAAGCTACACTTTTTGATAGAAATTTTAGCATTTGAAATAAAATGTCAGAAGATAGAAGATGAGAAAAACCTGAGATAAAGCTTCTTGGTTTTGAGTTAGGGTTTTTTTTTTGTTTGTTTTGTTAAGCTGTTGGCTTGTTCCAGCTGGACTGTGGAACAGTGAGAGAGAGGAATGGATTTCTTCAGCGTCTGTTACGCCTGTGCTTTTTCCTTTTTAAGATCTCGTTTAGTGTCAGTATCTGCCTTCGATTGTATGTATTTTTTAACTCACATGCTTTGTTTCAGTCTGGTGGCTAATTTAGTCTTTGTATTTTAGTCCTCCTTCCTTCCTCAGGAGCAGTTTGATTGTCTGGGTGGTTGCTCTCTGTATAAGAAGGATGGGTGCAATCTGCAGCTGTTGCAGGTTGCTCTTGTATCTCATTGATTAATGGCCATCACTAATATAGGTGACTCAGCACTGACATCTCATTTGACCACTAATGATATCTCCTAGGGTTGTTTTTGTAGCAATACATATCTATATAATGATTTAATTATGTTTTTGGTCAGGGTCTGTCTGTCAAGTGATTTGCTGCTCTAATATCAATCATTTGAATACTAGTTCAGTACCTTCTAAGTAGATAATGTCAAAGAATCAGACTTGTAATCAAGCTGAATTGAACAAATTATCAAATTATGAAGTCACTCTATCAAGGGGCACATGCAGTTCAGCTGAAAACCCCCTCAATTTTATGGTATTTTTTGGTATATTTGGTATACCAAATATATTGTATATAATATATATATATAGTGTATACAAAATAGAATGTATATATTTGGTGTATATACAATTTTATGGTATAGCCTTTAAGTAATTTATGTGCTTTCTCAGATTCCTGTGTTTGTGTGGTTGTGGTTTTTTTTAAAACAAACAATCTATGACATTTTTAAGCTTTTTATCAGGGCTCTTAGCAGGTTCATCATGTGACTTCCCTTTTCCAGGGGATGTGTTTTCACCTTCAGTTGCCAAGTGCACAGAGATGAGAAATGAAAGAAATGGTTCTTTAATTTGAAGTTTATCTCTTGCTATCATATTTCAGTGATCCATGAAATACTCTGGGCTTTGGTTTAGCTGTAGCCAGAATTTAACCAAACATTCAAGAAAGTTCTTCAAACCTGGTGGAGATGCCTGTATTCTGCAAAACCCTGGAACATGGTCTTAAGTTTGCTTCCTGCAGGAGGCTGCTCTGTTCATCAGTTAACTGTTGTTCAGATACTGAATAGAGTTTGATATCCAGACTGGCAGTAATTGTGGTTGTAATGAATGGATCAATGATTTTCAGTGGGCTGGTGCTGTATGGGAAAGTAATAATGCAAACAAATTGAGAAAAAATACAGCCTCACTTCAATGGAGGCAGTTACTGTCATAGTTAAAAGAACCAAAAGGAAATCATTTATTTTGTGAGAACTTTAGAAAGGACATTCTTGGCAAAGTGTTACCTTTCCCTGTGCTGATAATAACCACTGAAAAACCTTGAACTGTGACACCCACATCTGAGTCCTTTATTGGCCAAAATACAAACAGTGCAGGTAAATTAGCAAAACCAAAATAAACTTTTTCCTTTTGTTCGTGATGCTCTTACACCTTTATTATAAATAATTATTTCTTCAGTAGCACACATGGTCCCTGCCATGGTGTTGAGAGGGATTCATTTTGTATGCATTGTTTTGCAGTTTGGAAGTAGTTCATTCCTCATGTGCTACAACAAAATAGATAATCTTAAATAGATAGTCTTAATAGATATATAATATCTAATATATTATATTAGATATATATTATATATATAGAATATAATATATTATATATATTATATTATATATAATATATATTATACATTATACATTATATATATTATATATTATATATTATATATATAATATATTATATTATATATAAATATCTAAATAGATAATCTTAATAGATAGTCTAGATTTGGCTTAAAGTTAAGTATTTTGGAGGTTTGATTCATGGCATTAATACTTTCTTAATTTTTCTAAGCCTTCTTGTGCAGCTAAGCAGGCAGAGAATGAAGGCTGTAAATATCCATTACGTATTCACTGCAGGATTTGCTTGTCTGTAGTGCAGGGTTTAAAGGAAGCTATATACCTCAAAGAATTTGCATCTATAAAGGCAGCTCTCAACTTTTTTTTAAAATGCATTTTGCACTGTAAATTATATTCTAGTTCTTAGTTTGACATTTCAACCCTATGATCCAAGTCTTGGGCAATGCCAGAAATCACTCAGTGCAAGTAGAATGGAAGGAGGGAAATTGTGCCTGAAGAAGTCTGTGCTCTTCTGTTCCCCAGACACTGTGCTAATGGGTAGCTGCTCCTGTGATTGCTATTTTCCCCTCTATCCAGTTTAGCATCACTTCTGGGCGTGGATGCAGTGGATTGTGCTCAGCCTTTTGCAGTTAGATGTTAAATGTCACCAAGTGTGACATGTCCAAGGGGCAGTGTTCAGAACCTGCTGTTGAATCCAGCCACATAATCAATCCTTACTTTATTAGTAGATACCCAACTTAATAATAAACTGAATTAATGGATGTATTGTTTGTACTCTTGTTTAAGTACCATATTATTGACATACTTAATAAATCTTGTGACTATAATTGTGTGTTTGATTTTGCTTTGATATGACTGGGTTCATTTGTAGAGCCATTTCATCACACAAATAATGCATATGTGTGGACATATGAACCTCAGGCTTTTATATATGTATTCTCAGACATGGTCAGCTGGCTTTTAAGTAGTCCTTAGGTTGTTGCCTCGCAGCTAAGGAGTAACAATTTCAAATTTCCTAGCTCTGAGTATCTTAATGGAAACAAGATCAGAAGAATGCATTGTTTGGAACACCTCTGCCATTGCTGATTTGCTGTAGCAAGTCCTGACATCACTGATTAATACAGAATTGGCTTCTGTCTTCTTTCTGCTACTTGGTGAATTTGAATTAGAATATGCTCATATATCCTCATTACGGACTTCTTATAAATGGAATTCTGCAACAAAGAAGGCACCAAGTTCAAATGGAAGGAATGGTTAAATAAAGGAAAAGGGGCATCTAGGTAGCAGGCCTGAATCAAGTAGCAGCTGCTGATTTTTTAATTAGGGGAATCTGGTTTTTGACACATCTCTGTTGAGGAAGTCAAACAAATCCTCATGCTGCAAGAATCAAGCCGTGGTGACATTGAACCTGAAAACTATCCGTAAAACTGACTCTCTTGCCATGATTAGAAACCGGTTTGTGAGTTAAGTGAGCAAATCTTCTTTATTTCTGTTACATTTTACAAACTGGCCAATCCATATATCTTGCTAAACTTTAGAAACATGCTGAGACAAAGGAACTTGCCCAAAAAGGTTCAAGAAGGGAGTAAAGACTACATGAAATAAAATAGCTTCTCTATTTGAGCAGTATCTAGAATGAATTCACCCTCATCTTCTCATTAGGTATTTGTGCCATTTACAAATGCAAAATGACTGTAGGAATTGCTAAACAAAATGGCATGAAGTCCTGCATTTGAAATAATATTTATTTTAATTTTTTCTCATGGAAACATTCTTGTACTTTACAGGAACACATTAATTTCCCAGTTTCCAATGCTGGGTGTGCATGGCTATGGATTCCCAGGAACTCAGGAGTGCCAGATTCCTGCCTCTGACCTCTGAAAGCACAACAGATATTCTGCTCTGCTGTTTTTCAGCAGTAGGCACAAAACCCAGACATTATATCGTGGCCAGGGAAGCACAGAGTCTTCATTGACCATCTGGCTCACTGAATAGCTGACTGTTTTCCTCTTGTACCCTACTACACCAATGCTTGTCACTCCATAAATTAACCTACCTTTTCTGAAACTCTCCCAACTATATTTGTTCCAAGATTGGAGAAGAATTCTGATAAGGATGTGTATTTTGTGAGGCCTGCTTCCTTCCATGATTCAGAGCTTGTTGGCACTTCTTTAAAAGAAGGATCAAGTAGAAGCCCTCCGGCACATCCTGCCAAACCTTTGATGCCACTGTCTGTCACAATCCGAGAGCACACTGACATCCCTTTACAGTGGGCCAGGAACAGAATCCCACACCTGCTCCCTCCCGGTGCTAGTCACTCTCACACAGCCACACGCTTCTTCCCTGGCAGCAGTGCCTCCTGCTAGCATTAAAAATTTACCTGGGGCAGTTGCTCTGAATGTCTCAGGTTGTTTGAACATGACTTTTGAAGCTCCTTTTGCCTCATGACTCGGGAACCAAAGAGCATTTCTGTTATCCTGAGAGAAAGTGAAGGGTGCTTTGCTTGCTGTTTAGCTCGAGTCTGAAGTTAGTGATTGTACAGGTTCTTTTGCTGGATATTTTTATTAATGAACTTTTTGTTGCATCTCTTCCAATCCTGAAGACTTTGGAGAGACTGACAGTTTGCCAGCTCCCTTACCAGCAAACAGAGTATTGTTGTAATATTACTTTGAGTGCCACTCCTGCTGTTTTCTGTGATAAAACAGAGTTTAGGAGTCTGTGCCCTGCAGCCTGGGAATGGCTGCATGGCAAGAGGGGCCAAAGTCATGGGAGTTTGTTCAAACACGGTGTATTGGTGGCATCCTGTGGTCTGGACTGGGGGATATCTTGTGCCTCAGTGTCTTTATTGAGGCAGGTCTCTCACTTGGATGAAAAAATAAGTTTTTATCATGTGCCTGTAGATTTCAGAATGGCCTGAATTACTCTGTACTTTTAAAATATGAACCTGTACCAAAGCATCAAGACATCATTGGAGATTTAGTGTCTGAATTGCCAATCCTCCTTTACGATTGTGTTCTCCTTTCCCCGATGCGCTCCGTGACACCATCTCTCCATTCTCACGTCTGTGAGGTGTTGGTGTCCCGGCTCAGGATCTGCCACACGAGTTTTGTGCCCCTCCAGGTGCTGGCTGGGCTGTGCTGGGGCAGAATGAGGGCAGCTCTTTGCTCCTGTTCCTGCCCCAGCTGCCTTTCACCAATACCTGCACTGGACAGGAGTCCCTGGAATCTGGCACAGGCTGCTGTGCTTGGCACAGCCAAACAAGAATGAGCAGCATTTTTAAAGCACCAGTGACTGGGGGCTCTCCAAAACACTGCTCATGCAGGTGCTGTGTTCAAAGCACATTTTCTCTCTTCAACCTTCCTTCCTTTCATGGGTGAACCCAAAGAGGGCAGAAGTTAAGGTACTGTGGATTGCTCATGCTCTGGGGAAACATTAGATTTTAAAAGTGAGGGTACTTCTCTTCCCTGAACTGCCATTTGGATAGACCTGCTTACCTTCACCAAGTACTTTAATGAGATATGCATTGTATTTCATTTTTTCTTAATGCAAGAAATCTCTGTGGCATAATTAGAAACACAGTTACACTTCCTGTTGTGACTTTGGAAGGAGTAGTAAGCATTGCTTACCTAATGGAAATTGGCAGCCCTTCTGTTGCTGTATTTTCAGGCTGTTTTACTTTGAGTCAAACTGAAAGTAAAATTGAGGTAGTTTCCTAAAAACATTCAAACTTTACTAATGAAAAGATGAAATTTCAGCTGAATTTTAGTGGTCTCAGCTTTAGATAAGTAGTTTTTTCTTCAAAAGGGAGGGTTTGATCCATTCTTTCTGATAAAAAAATAGTTAAAAAAAGAAAAAATAAAACTAATTCAAAGTATTGAATTTCTGGGAGGAACATAGGCCAACATCTTGTATTCAAATACACTGATTTTCCAAGGGTCATGAGTTTTCTCATTAAAAATTAATTTATCGCCTTTATTTCATCATTCACCACTTTTGTGTCTAAGGCTTTCTCATTTTATTGAAGAAATGTCTGCATGTATGTGAAGGTTTGTATGCTGAATTTCCATGTGTAGGTACCTAATTCTGTTAAAAATGACCTTTCATGGAAATGTTTAACAGAATATTCTTCATTCTTTCTGGAGTGTTGAAATCAAATGTGCTCAAGTTACTATGTGTCTGTCATATATTCTCCATAACTACAAAGGTTATATGTACATTTTTTTTTTTTTTTTCCCCCAAAATGGATTTCAGGGAGTGTGGGTTTTCTTGGTAGACACAATGACCCAATTTGGAGCCTTATAAATACATATAAATATATAAATATATAATTATATAATTATATAAATATGTACATGTAACAAAAATAGTGGGTATCATTGCATCCACAACATAAACTCTTTTTCAGTCCTGGAAAGTTCCTGTGCATGCTGAATGAAGATTGAGATGTGTGGTGGTGTCTCTTTAAGGTTATTGTGAGGAGTAAGGACGTATGAAAATGATTCACCAGGGCTGCCGCTTGTCTCCAGGTTCCTATAACAGGGAGATGATCTCAATCTGCCTTCATGCTGTTAAAATGATTCATAAGCCTCCCAACATTCTCAAATGATGGAGTATTATTGCACCCTCTTAAAGTTGGGCACTGAGATAATTTGGCTGATGTTGGAGAAGGAATGTACCGTCACCCCTGTGGCTCAACTCTCATTGAATAAATATGGCATGCTGCTGCTTCTGTTCTCCTTGTGTATGGAAGAACAATTAATGTGTCAGAAAAGAAGAATCACAGAATGTTCTGGCTCTTTCCTAGAAAAGTGCAATTCCACACTGAGCTGCATTTTTGAAGTTACTGAGCGAGTTTCAAGGTTTTATCTCCAGAACATCAGAGGAAATCAGACTTATGCTTCATATGGAAAGACATTACTGAAGTTGGAAGAACTTTATCACTGCATTACTTTAATGCTATCATATGTCTTAACGGGACACATTTTTATTGCTAGGGGTAAACAGAATCTGCAATATAATCACAGCAGCAGAGTTGTAAAAATAAAGTGCTTTTGCATAGACATAGATAGCTATGATCAGGATTTCTTTTTCTTTTTTCATTAAACAGAAAAAAATATCAACTGTCCACAATAACTCAGGGAGAACTGTTCATGAGCTGAAGATTTCCCTTCTTTTTGGTTGTAGGAGTGATATTAGAGAGATATTGAAAACTTTTTAAGGCTTAGTTACAGATTGGTGTACTTTTGGTCTTCTGACATTTATGACCTTAATTGAAATGATACCTTCTTTCTGTGTGTTCTCCTTTGTTTTGTTTTGTTATGGTGAAACACTATTTAAACTATTTCGAGTTTCTACTCCACAGTCTGAAATTTGCATCAGAGAAGGTGTGAACAGACTCATCAGGTGTTTCTATTGAAAAGCTGTTGTTAATTTTTGAGCAGATGTTTCTGACTGGCAAATACATTTCTAACAGAAATGCAGAAATTTAGATTTGTTGCAACATGGAATCAGTAGAAAGCAACTGTTATAATTTCTTGCTCTCCAAGTGAGAATGAGCAGTGAGTGATTGGTTCTTCTTAGGGTTGTTTAAATTTCATTCTAACATAGATGCAGTTTGCCAGTGTTAAAATAGTGATTGGAAGTGGTAGTAGATGAGAGGAAAGTGTAGGTTCATGTTAGTAAATGTTTTGTAGAACCAGGATTAGCCTGGTTTTCATAAACTAAATCTATTTGCAGATAAAATGGTTGTGTAATGTACTGTTTTGAAAAAAAAAATAAAAAATCAGAAATTAAAAATTATAAAATTTGAAAAAGGCAAGAGTAGGCCATATGCTGCAACTAATAACTGTGCCACGTATTGAAATAATTTGTGAAAATGTTAACAATATCTTATTTAGCAGAGCAGCGGTCTTGTCAGACAGCATTTCAGGTGGAGTTTGTGGAACTGTAGCATACTCTTATCTTTGATAACACCTCTCTGTCTTGAAGCATACTTTCTAAGTCATCTAGTTCAAAGACAGTTCTCTTCTGAAATACATTACAGGATTTCTTTTACCTTCACTTCTACTTGTGTTTAACCCAGAGGACCCTGAGAATCATAATTTATATAAATCAGAGCATACATTTTAACAGTATGATGATTGCATCTGTCTTGAGAAAGATTTGCTACTTCTTAAGGGCTTCCTTAGTGCAAGTGCAGCTGCAGGTTGTCCTTGTTTGGGGCTGTGTGTTGTGCCTTGCTCCTGATGCAGCTGAAGTGCTCAGTGCCACGGAGAGAGGAGAGATAGACGTGCCCTTAGTTTATATTGTGCTGTCACTGAAAAATACAAGATAAATCTGTGCCTTTGTACTGATAAGGAAGTGTCCATAGCATGTACTCAATCTTTTAGCTTGGCTGCTGTGAGGTAATCCTTCCTCTGGCCTGAGTGCAGTTCTGAAATCCAATAGTTTTGCCTAAGACAGATCAGGTAATTCTGAACTCCTGTGGCAATACCATACCTGTTTTTTGAGAAATGTTTCCTGTTGTACCCTGTTTCAGTCTGAGGAAAAGCATGAGATTATATAATCATGCTGGATAAAAAAATCCTTCATCTTCTTTCAGCAGCATCCCATTCTGCATCATGTGCATGGTAAAATTTGTGTTCTGGAGCCTTCAAAATAAAAAAGGGTTTGGAGTTTCTTCAATCATAGTGACTGTGCATTTCTTTTTATCTGATTAGCAGTTTTTGACAGTCCTGTCTTTCTGAAATTTAGCCTGAAAACTCCCAACCTCAGAACTGTGCCTGAAAATGCCGTGCTTTGAAGGAGTCAAGGTTTTGCCTCTCAATTTCTAGATGAATGTGGTTTCCTAAGAGCTTCCTTTCAAGTCTCATCAGAAATTTCTGCCTCACTGGATTTTTGACTTACATATTTCCCACCCTTGATTGCTTGGAGGGCAATTCTTGCAGCTGCTGGCACTGATTGGTTTCTAAATATAGGGAAATCTTGCTGCAGGAAATTTTGAGACAGATCTGATAAAAGAAAAGGTGAGAAACTGTGTTATCAGAAAGTGGTGGTTGAAGGTCAATTTTATGTGGGCTTCTGTAATTTATCTAGCTGCTACAACTTGAATGAAAGATTAAATTTACCCTTTTCTGTGCAGATCTTGAGTAATCAGTCTTTGGGTGAGGAATTAGACCAGATTTGTAGAATCAGTATTTATCTTTTCACTTTTCATTAAGGTGGACTGCTAAGTAGTATTGGAATTCCTCTGGGATTGAAATGGTGAGTAAAAGCAGAGATGTGGCTTTTCCCCCACAGGACACATGCAGGGTTGTTTTCCACCTCACACTGGCTTTGGATCCTGTGTCACCTGTTCTCATTCCCCACAGCTCTGCATTAGTCAATAATTTACAACTTTTTTCTCAGAGTGCTTCCCCCTATTCCAGTTAAAGTCACTGCCCTTGCAGCAAATGTCTGTGGGGCTCCGTTGCAGAGATATTTAGTCAAATGCAGAATCATTACTTCAATGTGATAATTTTACAAACTTTAGTGCAGGAGAAAATTTTCTGCGCTGGCCCCAGTGGCACCTCATGTGAAACAGTGGCTGCTTCTCCCTCTTCCAGAGGTCTTGTTTTGGAAAGGAGGCAGACATCATTTATTACGAAAGAATTGATCAGAATTAAATTCAGATGGTTTATATATAGAAAACCACAACAGTCAGGAGTTATTTTATCCATGTCACAGCTTGGGAGCTTGATTACAATTACTCTGTACTTAACCATGAAACATCAACACATTATTTTTCTTGTACCGTAGAAATACAAAAATAAATACATGCTTATCTAAACATGGAGGACAGAAAAATGTTCAAGACTGAGCCTACTGCATTAGGACTAGAACCTTCTCACTCCTGGGAACAAGAACTGTGAAGACAGCATTTTCTTCTGTTCCCTACTCTAAGGGACACTTGGAACAGTTCACATCTGGATTTTCAAACACAGAGATTTCTGAATGAGGAGCCTTGAAGCAGCTTCCTGTAGCAGATCAGTGTAATTAACCACTTCTGGAAAGCATTACATAAAGATCATTTTAAGGGCTTAGAATGTAGTGCAGTCTGAATTGGTGCTCAGGACAATTGTGATGAAAGGTTGCCATAATCAGGAAGAGGTGTCCACTCTCTGGAAGAGGACTGGAAAGAGAACTAGAAGTTGAGTATTATCCTAAGCTCTGAGTAGCTGCTACTGCTATAAAAGCAAAAAACCCAGGCACAGGGTTGGGTTTGGGTTTGGTTGGTAAAGCTTGAAATTTGCTATTGTTTGATTAGAAATTAAGAGTTTTGATACCTGTGATCTGTTTGTTGCTACTAAGGAAGAGTAAAGCCAGGTTTTATAAAATTATTGCAAGTGTCTTATGAGACTGTTGGAGAATATTCAAATGTCATCCTTCACTATGTTGTTTGTTTACTGGCTTTAAATATAAACTTATCTTTGAAGGATATTGGAGTCTATTTCGCATTGTAGCTTAGATGTTAATTCTTTATTTTATAGTTTTCTTTATTGTTAGTTATATGCTTTCTTTTAAAAGTATATTTCAGTCCCTAATGCAGTTTCATTTGTTGGACAGTAAGGTGCACTCTGTCATTAAAAAAATATAATATCCTCATAAGTAAAGTAATAACACCGACTAGAGGAGTAAGATTCATGGAAATGGTTCTATGCAGGGTGTTTTCTGCCACAAATTTCTGTCTTTGTTCATTTGTACTGTTATCTAGAGCGATAAAAGAGTTCTCACATTTGCTGGGAAAAGGACGAGAAAGGTGTGTCAATGTGTCCATAAATACACACGTGTGTAGCAGACTCAGATAAGCCAGTGACAAACCTTGTGAATAAACTTCTAAGTTAAACCTTAAATGAAACAGTCATAAGTGCTACCATTATTTCCTTTACCTTTTATCTTCCTTTTCACATCATGTGCTAGAAATGTTTCATATCCAGTACCAGATCTTAATCATTTATTATTTGATAAAACTCTTTAATGCTCTCAGTATTTGTCAGGACTGCAAAAGGAATGCAACCGTCTCTGATTAGTCACAATTTTGATCAGCTTCCCTTTCTGTAATTTTTTCCTAAAGCACCATGCAGTCCTTTCTGTGTATTTTTTCACCCCCAGAGCTGTGTTCCCTTTTCTGCTACAAAGATCAGTGCCAGAAGCCTGATGCTCACAAGCAATCCTATTATAGCAAACCAGTATTCACACACACTGCGAGGAAACATTTTAGTAAAGAAACAGATTTAAGTTTAAAGCTTGCAAAGGATTACTACATACAGCATAGAAAAATCTTTTTTTTTTTTAAATAATTACAAGTATCATAAAATTATCCCTTTAATGTGATTTAAGCACGTCTTTGTGTCTGTAATAAGTATACATTTAATTTTGATGAGCTACTTGCAAATGAATTTACGACTGCTAGAAATGAGGATGCTTTTTTCAGTCACTTGTGTCAATTGCAGGGTAATTGGCTGGTTCTTCAGAGGACTTGTGGGAAAAGCATTGGAGTACTGTCAGCATTTGACTATGCTGTTTTATTTCCTTACTGTAAAGTACCCATAATTCAGCATAAGTAGCAGGCTCTAACCACAAAGATTATTTTATGCTAAAGAGCCTCTAAAAGCAAGGTCAAAATGCTGCCATGTGGACTGGGTGGAAATGTCAGCTACAACCTGTGTAAAAGCTGGAGAAGAGAGTGAAATGAAATGCATGCTAAATAGAACCTCTTAGTGCATGTCGTGTGCTCATGTTGATAGAATGAATGCATTAATCAATGGGAATGTACATGTGAACTAAAATGGAGCTCTATTTTTACTGGCTCTTGTGAAAGTGATGGTTGATAACAGCTGAAAAGGCAAAGTTGTGCATCTCATCTTTAAATCCAGATAAGCTGCTTCAAGACAGGCAGCTATCAAAACTCTTGAGGTGGTAGCTGTTTGTGTACATGCACTGCAGCAGGACCATTTTGGGGAAAGCTGGACAGATACTCCTATTTTCATCTAAGCTTTGTGTCTGGTAGAGGCAGGGGGTGTGTATGTTGCAGAACAATAGAAGACCATAATAAAGTGTCAGAATGAATTTTTGTCCCTACTTTTATCTGTTTAAGACAGACCACTAATGTTATTTCTATAAAGTGTTCCATGGTTGAATGTTCTGGTACAAATGCAAGTTGAAATACGCTGTGATACAGTGTGCTCTGGAAGAATATGAAATGGTTGGATAAACTTGGGTACTTGGAAATAATCTTTCTTCCATTCTGTTTTTGACACAAATACTGTTAAATAAGGCTTTCATTAGCTGTGAGTTAATTTGGGGCAAACTACTGCACTTAATATTTAGTATATGGAAATGAAGGTGTCTCATGCTGATTGATTTTATTTTGCTCATATATTTTGGCCATTGCTCAAGCTGTGGCATTTTTGATACCAGCTAATTAGGTTCATTCTGGATAGATGGACAGCCCAAGTGACTCAGCAGGGCAGAGTTAAATTACTTCTGTCCATCCTGCTAGGCTTGTTAGCAAGTCATGAATATCTTGATTATTTCCCCCTTTTATTATTTGCTATATTTCAGTATTTTCTTCTTGTGACTCATGGGCTAAAAATTAGCCTATAAGAAGGTTTTTGATATGTTGAAGGTGATTATCTTTCTCCTTTGAAATATCCCATAAACTAGCCCTGAAGGTTAGTGGAAAGGTGGGTTAGTGAGCTGAAGTGTGGCAGTTCTATGCTAAAAACTCTTTGCAAAACTGTCCCATGTGCAGATCAGTGATATAATTAATTTGCCTTAGAATAAATTCTGCATTTCACAACTGGTTTAAAAAAATGAAATGTTAGAGAGTTGTTAACCTTGTGAGATCTTTGAGAATCAGAATCCTTTGGAAAGGTGCAAAAGGCAGAGGATTTCACAGGATGCCACTATTTTGTCTATGTTAGTGATTGCAGGAACAGAACTGGTATTACTGGGAACACCGTGAAATAGATGCATCTCAGGGACAAAGTGTTTTTCTATTAAACACAACCACAGTTAACATATACAAATTTGTCTTACAAACTGAACAGTAAAAGTCATGTTCCTAATTTCTTTCTCAGGAGAGGCTTTTATGATTTTGCATTGTATTTTTCTTTAGCATTTCTCTAAGGTACTTCCAACACCTAGGACACTAACTGTTCAATAAGCAGCATCTGTTCCAAATTAATACCTCTCCAAGAATATTTGCTTTTATTTACCATTTCTTCCTGGATCTTGATAACTAGCTAGTCACGCTATTTGCTAAGCAATCTCTTTGATTCTCCCATGTATTACCTTAAATATCAGTTGGGTAGGAAAAGCTGCAATGGTGCCCCAGGGGTTTGTTGAGATATCTGAGATCCTCAGCTTGTTGGTGGGCCATGGTAACAGTGGCAGAGCCTTCTGACTCTGAATTTCCTATTCACATTAATTAGGCAGAGATGTGAGGTAGCTGGAGCAAAATGAGTCAGTGCTGGTCCTCAGCACACAGCTCCCTGTGAAAAATCTCATTCTGCTGCTGGGCTCTTAGCATACCAAAGAATTTTTTCTTTTGAGTTGAAATTGTTCTGGTTTTTCAAGTATGACTCAGTAAATTTCCAAAGCAGATGTGCCTGGTACTCACCCATACAGCCCTATCTGTAACCAGCATTTGCATAACGTCTGCACGTTCAAGGCCTGCTTGATGATCTTTTAAGATGATGAGGGGTTTTATTTTAAACTAAATATAAAGCCACTTTGAACTATGAGCATAAAATATTTAATCAAACTGAAATGCCTGGTGTGATAGATTCTGCAGGCATAAGACACATTTGCATGGATGCTGGTTTATGTTCACAGGTGGAAATTTATTTAAACTTAATGCTGTTTGCTTGAAAAGATGGCTGTGTTTTTTTTCAGGGAAGTTTTTTTTTAAAAAAAAAATGTATTTTTTGACAATTTCTCTCTGTGAATGTTAACTATTTCCAGAATCCTAACTTAAAGAAATCCTAACTTAAAGAATCTTCGGTGAAAGTACTTTTTTAACATTTCTAGCACGCGGGAGGTGCTGTGGGTGCTCATGTGCTTTGGACCTCCCTGGTTATATGGAACAGACACTTTCCTACACACATCACATTAATGGTTTTAATATTATTAATCCCCCAGTGTTGCACTTCTTGCTTATTCAGGGGGAGACCTTACTCCTGCTTTTAGGAGGAGATTGTGAAGAGGGAAAGATGTGCAGGCTGAATTTCAGTGCAAATAAAGATTTGGACAGCATAGATAACAAAACTGCAAATACAGAAATCAAAATGGCCTCTCTGCTACCCACATTTCAGTGGTTTGGAAATACTGTCTTTATTATATATGGAGCAATGTATTTAGGAAACAATAACAGATAACTGCAATCATTGCTTTATTTTTCTTCAGTTTATTTATCTCAACTAACACTGAATAGGTTGTTATCCCCCACAATTTTCTTTGTTCTAGTAGGATTGATGAAATCTGATGAAATATTACTCAGCCCAATTTCAGTAGTCAGCTTCTGGTAATTGCTTTGGTTACTAAATACCTGACATGAACTTTTTGTTTCCCAAATGGATTAGATTATCTAAGCACTGGGATCCCTGTGAGCATTGAATTTTTCAGCTCATTTCCATCTGGGTTTTAATGCTTTTGTAACAATGAAAAAAGTTGGTTGTACTGAAAATGATTGATATGACTAAAAAGATGTCTGAACCTTGGAGGGGTTTTTAGTGTTATTTTTTATTTTTTTTCCTAACTTCTTACATGTATAAGAAATGCCTTCTAGACTTAATGAAGGAAAAGTGAAGCTCTACTTCTTATCATATTAATACAGTTTGGGGTTTCCCAAGAGAGAATTTCTCATTTGTCTCAAGGTGATTTTTTGTGTTGTACTTAAGTTGTCTGAATGATAAATAGTGCCCTACATAAGTTGCTGGCTGTATATGTAACAACGAGTAGTATTGCATTTGAAAGTTTTCTGATAAAGTGGAATCCAATTTTGCATGGAAAAGCTAAGATGAATTTTAACCACTTTTCGCTGAAATTTCATCAGTCAATCTGGACTTATTAGGAAAGGAGAAATTATTCATTTAAACCTTCAGTGATTAGGGACTGACAAGATTACTTTATCAGAATCTCTTTTTTCAAGCAAAGGTACAAATTATCTAATTTATTTGCCTTATTTAAAAAAAAAATCTCTCTATAAATATCTTTTACATACAGATATATTTGCATGCATATTGGTACATATACAGCAATATATATAGTTTTATACAAAATTCTGCATTGTTTAGCATAAGGAGATCTTGAGATTAATTCTGAATTGCTTGCTAACTAACATTAGTATACAATTATTTATGTCAAAACGTTTTTAGATAATTTTGTTATTTTAATTGGTTCCACTTTAGAAGATGGATAGAATTTTACTGGCTTAGCTTTACCTGCAGCACAGTTCATCCTCAGCAAGACCATGACACCCAATCCCACATGTAAACTGTGTGACACACGTGGTTTTGCAGTAGAAAGAAAAAACCCAAAGAAAATCCAAAGAAAGCTGCTCATGCCACCTGCCCTGACTTGGATGGGCTGTTTAATAATTTCCTCATAAAGAGTTCTGCATATGAGTGAATGATAAAATATTCTCTAAAGCTCTGAAAGCACACATAAGAAATATAAGACAGGTTAAAAAGGACGGAACTGTTTCATGTGTACAATATCAAAATACATTTCCCAGAGCTAAATCCAGGAAGAGAAGAAAGACAGTGGCTGTTTTATACAGCACTTTGCCAAAGAGTTGGCATGAAAAATAATTTCCACTTTGTTCCCCATCGTGTTGCAAGGGGGTCTTTGTCCTGAAAGTGAGTAAATGTGATGTATGTATTAAAAATACTGGCTATGAGCATGAAAGAAATCATCTGAGCTTATTCTTTATTACCCCCATGCAATAATTATATCATTACCATTTTGCAATATTTTTACATGTAGTTGCACTTAGTTTTCCACATTACTTCACTCACCAATTGCGCTGAGTAACGAGAAAAAAAAATTATGTTGGTAAGACTGAATTCTGAATATGCTGATGGTAGAAACACCTGATAATGAAGATGTCTTACAGGATTGTTGAGTGTCAAACAAGGTGTTAGTTTCTTTATCTTACAGGAAGCTTTGTTCATGGCATGATAGAGTGGTTGGCAGGAGCTCTGGTACAGTGGGGAGAGCTGAGCTTGGGAAAGCCTTCAGTGCAGTGGGAAACCATTCAGCTCTGTGCTTGTACCTGGCTGCTACACCTGGGACTTGGAGCAGTTCCTGCTCTCCCAGCCAAGCCCTGCAGGCTGATTCACAGCCTGGCTGTGCCAAGGGCAGGCTCCTGCGGGGTTTGGATCAGGCAGGGGGACAGGGATGGGCTCAGACATCGCCCAAGCTTAGGAGCAGCCAGGCCCCTTGGCCTCCTGAGTCTTTGAAGAGCTCACCATCTGTTCTTCTGTCTGGAGATAAGAATGTGTCTGTTCTTTAGCCTGGACAGAAGAACTGGTTGCAGGTGAAAAACCTGAAACCTATTGCATCCTCAGAGCCAGCTTCAAATGTAACCTCACAGGATTTAGGTGTGGTAGTGGGCAGAGCTGGAAAAGGGAAGGGTGACGAGATGCAGATTACAGGTTTGGGGATGTGGGAGGAAAAAAGAAGATTCAAAGGGGAAACGACAGATCCTGTAAGTGGTGAGAGCAGAGATGCAAATTTACATGGTATCTTTCCAACCAAATTGGTTAGTTTAGGGCCTCTGGAGTTAATTGGTGTTATTTCCGTGCCTCTTTTTATGTAAACTGCTTTGGCATTTGTCTGTCTCAGTCTCCAAATGAATCATTTACTTTTTCCACCTGCTGCTATCACCTGTTTAACTCTTCTGCTTCCAGTTTCATGCCTACATCACTTCCACTTTTAATTCTTTATTAGTTTGCACCATTTTAGAGAAACTCAAAAGAAGTTTCTGATCTCAAACTCTAAATAGTCTGTGAGAATATAAAATACACATTATGTGTCACTTTTCAAGGACACACTGTACGAGTGGCTTGCTGTAATCTGTTCTAGGATGCTTAAATTTTAAAAGGCACAAGATTTTAATAGCTGATTTTGTTTCTGTGTGTGACTATTTATATTTTTAGCGCATTTGATAAAGTACCATTACACAACCGCCTCTTGGCTCTGGTGTAAGGCTTTGTACCAATGTTTTTTAATGCTTTGCAATGTGATTATGTAGCAATCTCTAGGTGTTTTAAAAGCAGGTTCCCTTTCTACTATGATAGCTAAGTCATCTCCACCTTTGTATCCTCTACCTGACAGACTCTTCATGTCTGACTCAAGTTTAAAACACTTGTCCTAATTTCTGAAACTTTTCTTCTAAACTGTATTTAAAACTTTCTGTTTTTAACATCCTCCTCTTTTCTTCTTTGCTGACTTTGTTCCAGTCTTCATCTTATGTCTGACCCACTTAAGTGCCTGTGACTTTCCCATTCTACTGCCTATAATTGAAGCTGTTTACTTTGCTTTGTGCCCAAAATACCCCTGTCTCTTCAGATCTCTTTTCAGACAGCAAGAACCCTCTTTACTTGTAAGTCAGATTCTCCCACAGAGAACTTGTCATTGCCACAGCCCAGTGGCCGCGCTGAAATCACCCGCACGTGATTTCCAACAGCCCAGTTTGTGCTGAAACACAAATTCTTTCATGTTTTCTGCCTCTGTAGTTCCAAAGAGATTTTTCATTTGGTGATATTCATGGTGTGCTTCTGCTGCCTTTTTTTTTAAATTTTTTTTTGGTTTTTTTTTTGTTACGTTTTATTTGTGTGTGTGTGTATGTGATGCTGTTAAATTGAAAATTATAACCTATTGCATCTGCACTGTGTGATGAAGCAAAGGCCTGTGTTCAGCAGGGCTTGGGAAAATTTTGGGAATAAACAAACCTTGTAATTTAACAAATTTGTTTTGTGTTGTTTTGTTTTATGATATTTACAGCAAGGTAGCAACTATAGGGCAGTAATAGGAGGGGGATTTTTACACACCTCTCCTTGCCTTGTAAGTCCATCACTGTGTTTTAGCCTATTCTCCCAGTGGGAAAGTGTGAAGTGTAAGTGCAGGCAACAGAGTTAAGCTGGAATGTCCTGCAGAGATTCGCTATCACAAAGGGTAATTCTGCTTTATCGATCCTTTCCATACCGGCTCCCACACTTGTGTTAAGCCTGTAGCAAGTGCAACCGTTACGAAACAAGATCAAGAGATAGGCCTTAGCATTTAAGTTGAATACTGGCTTTAAAATAGGATAAAAGGATGTTTCTTAGGTATGACATATTGTTGGCATTTTAGTGTATACATGATAAAAAATCCAGAGTGGAAATTTGCATGCATTGGAATAATGCTTTTTTTTTGAGCCCTACATCTCTGAATGCAAGTGATAGGGCCAACTTAACTTTATATAAAGTATAACTTAGAAAAGGAAAACTATTTTTAACTTTGACCAGACAGCTTTCCTAGAGAATTCAAATTCCCATTTCTCCTCATATTCTGCAATATAGTACATAGTCATAATTTTGTTACTTATACTCTAGGAGTGAAAAAATACTGTCTAAAATTAAACAAAGACCATCACATATTTTTCTTAAAATATTTTTGTGTTACTGCAACTTCTTTGCTGTCTCGATTTCATTGCTGCAGCAGTTGCCAAAGATGTTGATAACATTTTTCACTAGAGCTTGTTTAGAGCATTAGCTCTAACCCCAGGCTTTCAGAAGAGTGCTGGAGGGCTTTCAGTACTGCAGTGCAGATTCTTGCTTCCAGTGTTGGCCTGTACTTAGAAAGAAATATATTAACGTGATATAAATTGAAATTTACCAGTAAAACATTGAGTGCTGTAGATCAGCCTGTGACTCTGTGTCTTACTGGACTGCATGTTATCTTCAGATGACTGAGGCAGAGCTGGGCCATTAAAAAAAACCAAATGAAATAGGGAGATTGATCTGTTTATGTTGCAGTAGTGGAATTTTGTTGTCTCCAGCCCAGCCCTGGTGCCTGTCCCTGGAACCAAAGGCCCTTGAACATAGTGCTAGGCTTCACTTTGCAGCTCTGTAACTGGAGTCAGTTATGTTACCACTTGTGATTTCCAGTGAGGTGCAAACAAGAAATATGTGACTGGTATTATAAAAAAGTTATGGATTTTCTCTGTTCATGTTATGGAACCAAAATTACAAAGGCTGCTGGGAAATTCAAAAGTTCAAATAAAACTCAGGTGATCTCAGTTGTCTCTTGTGATTAACACTGCTTGTCACATAGAGGATTTATCCAGATGAGGAACTCAGCAATGAATTAGGAAGAATTTGGAAGCAAACTTCAGTCAGGAGTAAGAGCAAATACCTGTCAGGAAACCCTGTCTCACCCCCTCCTACTCCCTCAGCATGGCTCCTTCTTAGAACCTTCTGCCTGAAATTTGTTACAATGAATAACAGGAATAAATGCAAAAATTTCAGATATTCAGTTATAGACATAATGAAAGTGGTGCAGTACATTGATTGTAGGGCAGTGATCCTCTGACCACATTGTCTACATGGATTACTATTTACTAGTGAAGCAATAAATTGCAAACAGGTGATTGGCTGTCACTGAAGTCAGGCTTAGGACCACACTGTTCTTTTTGTTTCATATGATACAGATATATTTTTAGAAAAAAAAAAATTCTAGATTAAATGAGTTGTTAAAAGATCAATTTTGAGGGCAAAACCACCAGGTAGCACTATTTGATTCTATTATTTTGACCATGAATAGATTAAAAATAAAAATCCCTGGTATGTACATGCCACATGAATGGAATGCACAGAACTTAGAAAATACAGTGTTACAAAGTAATTGATAAATAAGACCAGCATTCCCTATTTTCTTAAATAATTTTAACGCAATTCTGAAGCAATTGAGAGAAGTGTTTCATTGTTTTAAGACTTTTGATCTTCTAATGCTAATGACACATTAAATCAGTAGTATCTATTATTATAATATTGTTGTATAGTATGAACATAATAACATTAAAATATTTTATTTCTATGTTTAAGTAAAGGAAAAAGAAAACCTTAATAAAGCTCTCCTTTTTGTTTATGATCCAGATTGCAGGTCTGATAAATTCTAGCAGAATTAATTAAAGTCTGAGAATGAACTCAGACCTGGACGGGTGGACTGGAGAGATACTGTCGTAAAATGCAACATGTAGCTGACAGATAAGTTCCTTGTTAATTTAATTAGTTGGAACTTTTTTAAAGGGCAGTTGGTAGGAAACATCAAAACCTGCCTTCAAACAGGCAGCTGTCAAGTATGAGTACTTAGGTGAGAAATGTTCCTGAAAATGTTCTCATTTTTACCAGTGTTTATAAGCCATGGATGACTGTTGTGTCTTTTCAGGTTTGTTTCTCTTACTCTGCAATGTTTCCAGAGAGGAAAAAAAGGGGGATAAGATGTTTGGATTGGCAAATTGCAACCAGGACAGTTGCTGTTGTTGCTGCTGTTTCATCAACAGGTTGTGGGTAAGAAAAGGACTGTGCTGGAAAAGTAAAACTAAATAAATGAGAACCCCCAACACTTTTCAAAGTTACTAAACTGTATTGAAACTTTGGATAAAAACACATTATGTGATAATTTTAACAAAAATTGTTAAATTGATGCTACCACATTAAAACAAGTACAGAATAGTCAAAATATGGTACAGTTGCTGAAATACAGGAATTCAGGCTTTAGGAAAAAATGTACTGTGTTATTATGCCTGCATTTGGTAATGCACAGTAATGTGCAGTACTTTCCTGATCCCCTAGAACCTTTCACCAAGCCATTAGTTTTTCATATTGATAGAGAAAAGCCACACACAAGTAGTTCTGATAATCCATGGCTGGAAATTATTCCCCTTCCAGAACTTGCTGTGTTGTACGTGTGCTGCAGTCACATCTCGTGCCCTGGGGTTGCTCTGTGAAAGGCAGTAGCTGGGAGTAAGGAGGTGACACCAGGAATTCCATCCATCCTATTTCCAGTTTCCCACACTGTCCCCTCCCAGGTTTGTAAGGGAGATGCTGCAGTGAACAATGCCACTTGTGAATGGGCAGGCACTGGTGCCAGTCCAGTAATCTGTACTTCTGACCTTCTTTGTCCTAAAAAAATCTTTCCAAGTGAAGAGCATAGGCCAAGACAAGTAATTCAAGCAGACTGGAGGCAACACTGTGTCCTACAGGTTAAGCACTTCTGTAGAACAGTTCCTCCGCTGACACTGCTTTCAGCTGTGTATTAAGAAAGGGTTAATAGTTCCCATGGAACTATTTAGGGTTTGATGCTTGATTTTTAATTAATACTCATTCCATGCAAAAGTATTAATGATTTTCTAATCAATGGAGAGGTGGTAATCACTGTATCAATGGCATACTTGTGTTTCAGGGAAGCATTCTGAATAATTATTCCATTCCATTCATTAACAATCTGGTTAATTCAAATTGGGATTTTTCCATCTGGATTATTTATAGGTAGAACAAGGCACATCCTTTTGAGACATTCCAGTCTGTTGTGTATGAATTATTCTTTTATGCAGGAGTATAATAATCCTTTAAATGTGGGTAAATAATATTGTGGAGTCACGATATATTAAGAGAATGCTTTGGGTTTTCTGATGTGGTGGCTTTCAGAGAGATGCCTTTATGTGTTTGCCTGTCAAGGATTGCAAAACAGATCAGATAAAAGAACTGATGCATGCATAGACTTAAGCTTGCCCTGACCCTGAGTCAAATCTCTTTTGAGATTTGGAGGAGGGAAAAAAGGGTTCATATTATCATTTCTCCACAGCTTTGCTATTTGGTTCCATTAGGGATTGGATCCATGGAAATATTATGGAGTAGTTGCTGTCAATCTGAGCAAAATTGAAATCTCATTAGCCTTTCTGTCAGGTGAGATCTAAAACCAAGGTCTTAGCCACTTGTCATTAAAGAATTCTCTCACTGCTCACAGGAGTAAAGGTGTTAAATACAGTGTCTTGGACAAATTCCAACTTGTGAAATTAGATCTGGCCTAAATTCCCTGCCAGTTTAGTAGTTTCCTTCTTGTTCTTAACTAAAATGTAATAGTGCTTTGAGTTATTAAATGGATCCTCACATGTGCTTGTCTGCTTTTCAGTGACAGGAAAACTGTCATGACAGAGTATGTTAGACCTTAATGGAGTAATATAAACAAAAATTTACAACAACCTTAAGTGGAAACCACAGTGTCAGAGCTTTACTATGCACCAGTTTGGTCATATATTGCCAAAAATGAATAAAGGTACCTCAATTTCAGTTTCCTTTTTCTGTAGCTCAGGTAAGTTGGATCTATAGGAAAAAGCAGCAGAAACATGTAATGAAACTGAGGTTTAAGTGAAAGAGCAGAATCACTGCAGTCAGGACCACGACATTGGTGTAACTGTGTTCCTGATGGGTACAAGGGAGAGCTGTCTCATTTCAAGCATTTAGAAATGTACCAAACCTATGTGATTGAGCATCTCCTTGCACTTCAGACATGGGCACCTGTAGCAGGTTATTGCAGGGTAAGTCAGGCTGTTTCCACAGGTCACCTGCTCTGTCCTGGCTTACTAATCATGTTCTTACATTAGGGGTTTTTTTTTGTCATTTATGGACAAACTATTGTATATCTTCATGGAATACAAGCAATCACACAGTAATATCAGGCTTTTGATGCAGCATATTTACACCAGATTTTACTTTCCTTAGTTTAAATGTACCTTTCAGTAAGTTATATGGGATTATTTGATTTTTTTAATTTTTTTTTTAAGTAACATCCTAATTTTTCATATGCTGCCTGTTCTCTACATCTGTCCAAAGTACTTCTTAGTTCAGGATGTTTTTGCCTTTGAATTATGCATACTTGAGGCAGCTCTTGGAACATTTCAGTAGAAATTACTTCTCTAAGTCTTTTCCTCAAAGACATATTTCTGCTACATTAGAGTCTGCTTTGAAATCCAGTGAGAATATGCTATAGAACCAGGCAGCATACACATAGATAAGTAACAAATTATATATGAGCATCTGTTGTTAATAGTAGTCATTTTGTAATACTCCAAGGAATCTAAACTGTTGTTCCTCACATGTTTACAAAATTTCATGCATTTCCTTCTTAATATTTCTTTAATGTTTAAATACTTTTCCAAACATACCTTATAGAGAACATACAGTTTCTTTAATACATTATTGTTCTCCCTACCTCTTTTTATGTAATGTCTTGGTAAAGCAGGTGAAAAGTAAGCCAATATTGTGAGAGCTGTAAAAACATGGGGTGGAGGATTTTATGAATTTTTAAGTTGATTTGAAAGTGTTCAAATATACAATTATAATTGTTTAATTTAATGCTAAATTTAATGTTTGAAAAAGCAGGGGAGAATGAAGTGGTTGGGGGTTTGAAGCACGGGAAGGAAAAAAGTCAATATTTGCTTTTTTGCTTGGCAAGGGTGAACACTGCTTGTCATGAGAGGTCCTGAGCTGGTTCTCCAGAACAAGTGAGAAGTAATTGCTGCATTTTATTGTACAGCCACTTAGGTACTTGGCATACATCCCAAAGAGACATAAGTAGGGAAGGCAGCAGTCAGCTCTCACTAAATACAATGAGAATTTCACTTTTTTGAGGGGTGACAGATACACCCCTGAACCTCTGCCTCATTAGGAGTTCATTGTGACAGATCTCGAGGAGAACTGTATTCCCCTCTCATAGGATAAGTTGGACATTATGTCCATATCTTGGTAGATTCAATACTACTCCTGTTCTAACTGGTTTTAAAAAAAAACATTTTCTTAGTCATTCCTTTTCCTATTTGATAAGAAAAATAGAAAATATAGTGTAAGATTTAGGAAGTTGTGTGATGCTTAAAGCAGCCAAAATTTGTCTTGCTCAGCTTTCTGTTCATTCATGACAGCCATGACCAACTGTGCTGGGCTTCAGTCTGCAACTCAAAAAGCATAAAATTTATCAGAGGAGGTTTGGCTCTGTGCCTCCAGGAACTGTTGTGCTACCACTGATCTAAATCATGGTGTCTAAGCCAGGCAAATGAAAATGCTCACAGATATTTTTCAGGTACTTCTTCAGAAACTAGACCTTTTACACACACATACACGCTCACACACGTGTATTTTATATATATATATATATAATGTGATTGGTTTTTAATAACTGCCTGCTGATATATGTTTTCCAGTTCTCTGCTGCAAGAAGAAATAATTTTTTTTTCATTTAAAATTTGAAACTGTATCCAGCATTTTCTTTGTTGAGCAAAACAATGTTATTTATGCTGCAATCCAGCTATTCTACTAGCTCCAAGTTGAAATCATATTGTCTTTCCTCATTTTCTGCATTAAATCCTGCTTTAGACAGATTTTCACATAGGAATGGCCAGCATCTCTAAAAGCAGGGACATATGTTAGATGTTTAAGGTAAGATGGGTTTAAAGTCAAAATACTCCCCAATACACTAACTATTCACTATTTTTTCATCATGTAAGATAATATGTGGATAATAAATGATAATGTTACAATTTAGAAATGATATTTCCAGTGCAAATAGATGTATTTTTTTTATTTGTTAAATTTTAATTAATTTAATATTCAGAGTTCAGTAAATAATTTGCCATATTCTTTAAAGTAGTTAATAGCCCTGCTAGCTAAATTAGGGCTATTAACTGATTTAGATTTCAAGAAATAGTTAAATGTGCACATGATGGCACCACTGCTAAAATAATTTGGCAATAAGTTGTACACATTAAAGCATACATTCAATACCTGCTGTAGGTATTGGATAACTAAACAAATGTGTGAAAACCTAAGACTAAGTCACGAGGAGAAGTGAGAGCAGAGGCCAGCCTTCCTGGGGATATTCATGTAGGGGCAAAGCTGGCAGAAGTGGTGGCTAGAAAGCAAAATAGAAGAGAAATTTTCTAATTTTTTTTCTATTTTTTCCTAGGCATGGGGAAAAGTGAGTCCCATGAAACACAGCTGTAAAACTGTTCTGCCTTTAATCCTGGTTTGAGTGGCCAGATAGAGGGGTAGTATCTGTGTAGGCTGTAGACTCTGCTGCTCAAGCTTGTTGGTAAAAGATTTCTTTTTGGCTGTAGCATTGTGCAGCCTCAAATCTACTGAAATGAAGGCATCTCTTAGCTTTTCTGTGCAGAAAAATTCTCCTTGAGGCAGAGATCCCAAAGTTCAAGTAACTAAAGTTAACTAGAAAGTTCCTCTAAACACAAACACCCACACTCCACCCTACCCTCAATTTTTTACGTTTGCATAGTGATTGACAAAGGTGTTACTTTATTTCACTTTTAAAAATAGTGGAAGCTGAAGAATAAAGGTTATGTCTTGGTTCTGTTACAGCATCTGCTGACTAAGATGCCTCTTTTCCATGGTTAGTCATTGAGATCCTTTGACTGATTTGGGAAATATGGCTCAAAAATTCTGTGAAATAGCTTGTCAGCATCAAAGTAGTGTATCCCAAGTCTCTTCATTTCTTGATTGCACATATTAGACATGGGTACAGCAGGCTGACAATGATTTTACTGCAGAAGTGGCAAAAATTATAGGTTAATTTTAAACACATTTAAATCATCATTAAAAGCTGAAATTTTCATCTTACTCACAATCAGTGTTTTCTCATAAAAAATTGAAAATTGAAATTACACGGGATAGAGTGGTGGTGTTCTTGATAGCCAGTCTGTAGGAGAGTAGATGTTTGTGGACTGTGAATGGATGGACCAAGAAGGGCTTGAACATGGCTGGGTTGCAAAACCCTACATTCAAAGGTTTTAAAGCCAACTGACATAAAATTTCTAGGAAGTGTCAAATGCTAAGTATGTCTGTTAATATGAAGCCTTCACAACAGGTGTGTTGTCTCTTACAAGGTTTCACAACACAAAACTTGTTTTCTCTGCTGTGGCATTTAAGAAGGAAACAGAGTATGGATCCAAAGCTCCTGAAAGTTTTGCAGAAGGTACTGGAGCATCATGATATCCACCAGATGCAGCATTCGTCTT
The DNA here is from genome assembly GCF_971803275.1 of Cyanistes caeruleus. Lineage (NCBI taxonomy): Eukaryota > Metazoa > Chordata > Aves > Passeriformes > Paridae > Cyanistes > Cyanistes caeruleus. Next base: position 13,351,101 of record NC_141715.1, read on the forward strand.
CTTTTCATGAGGGGTTTGGTTGATTTGTCCTTCCAGTGTGAATTTGGGGGTTTTTTTTTGGTGTGTGGAGCTGCTGGAGCTTCATTTATATGCCTGCAATACCTGAGTGTAATACCATGTGTTATCTTCCTTTCCTGCTAATTTCTACTGACTTACATTTAAATATTGACTAAGTTTCAAGTATTGCTGGATCAGATTTTTTGAGATGTATCAGTTATTTTGGGATTAGAAAGTCAGTTATAGCTGGTGCTTTGCTGCCAGGCCTGTGGGGCTTTGTGTCTTTTCATTAACATGCTTATGAAATAAAACCAAACGTGTGGAAAGTTGTAATTAGTCTTTCTCCTCTACTTAAACAAGTGTTGCTGTTGCCTTTTAAAGAAGTGTAGGTTATTGCTGCCTTGGTGGCACAGGGGAAGGATGGAAGGTCAGGCAAAGGCTGGTGGTCAGTTGATACCAGATGTCACAGGGAAAGACCTTTGGAGGACTGAGGCTGGTGAACAACTCCAAAAAGGCCTAAAAGTGGTGGACATTGGGAACTGTAAGCATGTGATTACAATGAGATGCATAAAACAAAGCAATATTAGTTTGTATTGTCACTGCTTTACAAACTACTTTGTCATAGCTACCCTGAGCTCCAGGAGAAAGCCCATGGTCCCAGCTGTGTCATTGATCATATGCCACTAGTTGTTGCAGCACACACAATTGAATTGCTTTTCCCTCAGGGAAACAGTGTCTCCAGGTGTGCTAATAATAAAATTAATAGCTTAGAGAAACTGCTTGCCACAGCAGCTGTGGCTTTACAATGAGAGGATCGATTCCAGTGTTTAACTGTCCTAATTCCATCGTGGATACCCAACTCAGCCACCGCTGAGATACGTTCAGTCTCACAGTTAATCAATACATCCCTGATTTAAAACAAAGAGCCAAGATTCAGGATTAGAAGTCTTTCTGAATAAAAGGATGTAGGTTAAAACTGTCAACACCCTTCAACTATTATCTTAACATAAAAGTTAGGAGTGCTTTCAGCTGGTGCCTCCACAGGAAGTGGATGTGATTCTACTGACTATATCCCACTCATTTTGTGAAGCATTAGCTTGTAAATATTAGGATGTAAAATGACACTTAAATTGTCTTGACCTGCCATTTTGTAGAGCTTCATGAATTCTGATTGTAATTGATAATATTACTTTAGTGTGAATAATGTATGTAGTCATACACCGTAGTTATTACTGTCACAGAGCACTGCTGTCAGTAGCCACAGATTTGACTGCCAGCAATGTGTCTGGAGGGGCACAAATGCTTTTCATATTGGATTTTGAGAAGATCCTGATTCTGAGTGCTTATAAATGTCAAGGTTTAGCCTGTGTATGAAAAAAAAATATGCATTTTTATAAGTTGGTAGTGGAAAGTGAAAGAGCATTAAACATTATTGGACACGGGGCTGAAATTTCAGTGACAGCTTCTTAGTTGCAAGAGAAATGAGAAAGACATTGAAAATCACAGTTTATTTGCCCAAGTTGGGTAGTATTTGTTTGTTTGTTTTATTAAACTTGCAGTTTGGGCTGATCATAGCCTTTACTGTTCCTTGTCTTGCTTATGTCCTTAGATGACAACAGTTCCACCACAGCTATCTACCACAATTTAGCACAGCGAGGGAGGGGGTCTGAGACACTTCTGCCAGCCATTAAACACAGCAGTTCCCTGCAGAGGGAAAGTAAATTCTCCTTTCCTCTCCCTTGGAGTCCAGTGAAAGGAATCAAAATTGCCTCTCCCTGTTGCATTCAATACCAACAGAAGAGTGTGGCTTCATTTGATTCTTGCAAATTTAGGAAATCTAAAACTAACCATAAGAAGTTTGAGAGTGATGCCCTAATCTAGTGGAGGCTTTGTAGGCAATGGACAATTGGAGGTGGTACTGAAAAAAAATAAAGCAGTTAGGGAAGGAAAGACTTCTAAACAAATGTGTTAAAATGCTGTTCATACCCTGACATAACCAGACCAAACCAAACCATCATTAGATGGTTGCTGAGAGATATTGGTAGGAATGGAGGCAGACCTTTATGATTTTGATTGCTTGAATAAATACATTTGTTAGGAAAAATGTTCTTTGAGTTAAATACATTGCTGGATACATGATTCCAATGGGGAAGCTCTTAAAGGTGCAAAAATTTGTTAAGCAGCAACCAAGTTTTCCATAAATGGGGAGCATAGCCTGCTCAGGAGGACGAGCAGGCTGAGAACAAGGCTGTGTGGTGTTTTTCTGAGACAGCAGATTTAGATGGTTGCTGACAGATATTGGTGTAGGGTGGCATCATCTCCCAAAAGATCTCACCAGCTCTCCAGGTTCAGCTGTCCTTGGCAATAAGGAGACTTGTTGGGGAAAGGTGACAGGGATGAGAAGACTCAATAAAAAAGCACGTTTGAAAGGGACTTCAGCCACCTCCAGTTTACATGAGCAGGTAAAGCATTTGCTGGTATGGATGGGGAGCATCAACACAGAAGAAGTGCTAGTGGATTTTGTAGGCCTGAGATGTGCACAGTGCTCTTTGTCTCAGACATGTTGCTTTTTGTCTCATGACTTTGGTCTTTATTTGCTTTGCTTATTCTGACAGATGTGGGAGAGGTCTACACTTCTATTTTTATCAAGCATGTTTCTTTGTGTGTGACTTTGCTTTATAATAAATTGCTTTAATTTTTCAGCCTCTTAATGAATTAAACAATGTCCAGAGATAAAATGTCTCAGGATAAATAGTTTCAAGAGACAATCCAGGGCCATGACTAGATCACTAATTAGTGCGTTTTTTCTTTTCTTCTCTGTGTCCCAGTGCCATGCACACATTGTACACAAAGGTTGAGGGCAAGAGATAAAGATAAATGTTAAGCAGCAACCAACTTTTCCCTAAATAGGGAGCGTGGTCTAGTTAGGAGGGTGGGCAGACTGAGGACAAGCCTGTGTGGTGTGTTTCTGAGGCAGCAACTTTAGAAGAATTCTGGGCTATATTGGTGGGAATGAAGGCAGACCCTTGTGGTTTTGATTGCTTGAATAAATAAATTTGTGAGGAAAAATGTGCTTTGAGTTCCTTGGATACGCTGCTGGACACAGGCTTCCAATGGGGAAGCTCTTAAAGGTGCAAATTAGAGTTTGGTCTGTTGCTTCAATGCATTTGTAAGTAGTGGGGCTGAGAGTCTGAGAAGCCTTAGGAGATCTGTAGGATTGTGTTCTGGAAGAAATCCAAGAAATTGGTTTCATCTGAAGAACAGAGTTCAGATGGGAGATTAAAGAAATAATGTCTCTACAACTGCATGCTGCTGTCCATCTGAACAAGAATTCTGCATGAGGGGGGAAGAAGCTTAGAGGTCTCACAGAGATTTTTAATTTTTTTTTTTCCAATTGGTGTCATCGAAGGTGAAGTTTTCCACTGATCTGTGGAAAATCTGGACTGCATTTCCAGTCTTTTCTTAACAACTGCGAGCATCCAGCTCTTTATTTATTAAAAACTTAAATTTTCAAAAGATGAGTGTATGCTGCAGAGAACTTTTTTTTTAAGCTGTTTCAGGTAAAGCATATCCTTCCAACATAGGACTACAAGTTGCTTCCTCACTCCAAGTTATATGGATTTTTATTAAACAGTAATATTATTGTTATACCTCTTAAGCTATTGTTAAATCTGTTAAACCTCCTAGTTGTGTGAGAGTCGTTTTTGCATAAGAAAATGTGGTGGTGGCACATCAGTCACATTGCAGTAGGTGCCAGTCCATGGTATTGGCCTAACTGGTTTTTGTTCTGTTAGCAAATGTCACTGAGTTTTTTATGATGCTTTAAAATATATTCAGCTTTAAGAGAACTAGTTTTATAAGCTGCAGAGAAGCATCAGTGACTGACTAATAAAGAGACATAATTTAGTTTTCATTAATATTACACTTACTAGATTAAAACAATGAATTTTTATTAAATAGACTTGTATAAGAAGTCATTTTGATTAAGACACTGTCTTCATATAATGGATGTTGGTTCCATGCAGAGTAATGGGTGAAAATTGCCTCTAGGAAAAAAAAAAAAAAAAAGGAAAGGAAAAAAAAATGTGTAGAAAGAGATGAAGGCAAAGGTTTTCCTCCATGGCTTTCCAATACTCACAAGCTTGATTTAACAATTCTTTTGTCTGCTTTTAATTTTATGGAATTAATAGCTGACTTAGAGTAATGAAGTATATTTAATTTTTTAAAGAACATCTTTAGATGTTTTGCTTTAGACCTAGTCATATTTCTTATTTTTTTGAAGATAAATTTCAGCTAACTAGAGGTTTTTAATGTTATGGTGTAGTCTTGAAAGATACTAACAGTTGGTTTAAAACCACAAAATAAAAAATCATGAGGAGTTTCTTTGGTACATTAGGATTCATTATGTTTGTGTGTAAATAAGAACCAATTTGTGGATGTGTTTGGAAGTTGGTTTCAAGGAAAGTCCCACAAACACAGCCCAGTGTAAGGTACACATTTGTACCAGACCCTGTCAGAAGTTTCTGTGCCAAAGCCTTGAATGTCCATGTGGCAGAGCTGGCGTGAGGCTGGCGTGGCAGGAAGGGGATGGGCTGGGGTGCAGGTGCCAGCTCAGGGGGAATCTGCAGGGTCCCTCCAGCTCCCAGTTCTCTGTGTGTTGTCTGGAGCAGGAAGAGGAAGGACAGCTGCTCCAGCTGCTTCTGCAATGCTGGGGGTTCAATTCTCACATTTGGGGAGGAGAAGGCAGCAGCTGTGCGTTTTCCAGCTGCTTCCATCTCTTTGTACCCTCTCTGCATTCCCAGGGCCTTGGCTGGGGCAGCAGAGAGGGGTCCTGTGTCAAGAAAGTTCATTTCAAATGACCATTCTTGCAGCAGTGCTGACATCATCTGTGCCAGCCAAGGCTCAGGATGCACAGGGGAGGCAAAATTCAGCACTAAAACCCTGCTGAAACTCCATAAACTCTTGTCAGGAGCAAAGGCATGTTTTCTTTAACCTTTGGGCTATGTCCTTGATAAATGTCAAAGGTTTGCTGTGACAGAGGTGTTAGTACTTCCTAAGTATCTTGTAAAATATGAAGCTAAGCCTTGAATTAAGTTGTAAAGTTTTGTACAACTCATTTTATCAATCCATGCTGTAGCATCCCAGAATAACTTCCCAAAATGGAAAGTTTTGGGTTGTGATGGCATTAAGAAGATAGTGCCACACAAGTACAAATCCCTGTCTTTGATTTCTATTTTGATAATTTATTTAGTAAGATAAGTGCCATATTCGTGTGGAAGAACAACTGTGTTGTATAAAAGCAGAGAATTTTCTTTCATTTATAGGTTTGGGCTCTAGGAAGAAGGTCTTGCCAGGGATTAAGTGTAATCAAATTCCATCTCTCATATCTTAAAAGGTAATTCAGCAAATGAATGAAGCACAGAAAATATTTTCAATCATTTCTACAATATGTGGCTTTGTGTTGCATTGAAAATGCCAGTAAACTACAGTTCCAGAACAAAAGCATGGAAAATAAATATAAGTTCACAATAATTCAAAGGCCATGGTCTTTTTTGTCCTTTTAATGAATAGATGAATTACACTGCAATTTTATAAGCCTTCTGTGAATATTTTTTTTCTTATACAATGACTGTTTATTTTTACTTCAATGAAATTATATGAGAAGTAAATGTAATTGTTAGTTACAATCTGAACTACTTTTTGATCAGTGTTGTCACTTTACTTTTGCTGTTGTTCAAATCCATCTTGCTGGAGAATATAAGGCTATAATGCTTTTATAAGGTTTTTTACTGTTTTCTTCCTTGCTGCATTTTTCATCTTCCACTGGAGAGCCAGAACTTATAGGAGGATCTTCTCAGATCTCCTCTCCATCCCTAATTTCTCTGCCAATTGTCTTACTTATTTTCTGTCATATACAAATGCTATTGCTTGATTGCACATCAGAGCTTTCATCCATCAAAATTAAAGGGTGTGCAATTTGTACTGTACTGGAATACTTACAGGAGAAACAGCACTGCCAACAAAAGGCTGAGATCAAAACTACTACGTGTTGCTGTACTAAGTGATGAGGAAGAGTCTTTCTCAGGCAGTTACAAAAAGTCTGTAAAAATAATTTAGGAAGAATAGTAATATTTATTAGGTAATGTACAAAAGATAAGGCTGGCAAGTAATTTCATATGTATATTACCTAGACTCATGTGGAACATGAGCATCTTAGGAAGGAAAAACAATTTATGTAAAAGCTTTAGGTCATAAATGTGAAATAAACCCTCTATCATTAATACTAGGTGATGTCAATCACTTTTGTCTTGCAAATAATCTCTAAAAATAGAGCAATTACTACATAAGGAGTCAATTATAAACTGTTGCATTGTGGAAAAAAAAACCACAGTGCATTGGTTTGCTGTCATTTCCAGGAAGGCTTTAACCTTTTACTAAAAAATAAATAAGTAATTATGATTCAGTAGGAAGGATCTAGAAGAGTTGTTGGAAGAAAGTGGTGTTGTATAGGATCCCTTCCATAGGATTTAGGAACTCTGTTGTTTCTTAGCTGAGTTCTGTTTGTGATGATTTGGATTGAGATGCTGGATTGAAATGCAGAGCCTTGGTCTTTGCAGGGCTGTGGGGGCCACAATTACTGTTTGAGCAGTGAGAGGAAATGAGTTTTTTGAGAAAAATGTTCCCAGCTGCAGTTGAGTTCCTCAAGCCTTCGTTCAGCAGGGTGGCACAACACCAGGACTGCAGGACTGACACAGCTGTACAGCAGATGTGGATTGTGTACAAACCTCTTTTTGTTGTTCCTAGTGACTTTCTTCACATGCCTTAGAAGAATTCCAGGCAGTCATGTTACTGAGTGATGGACCAGTTTCAGAAATTAGTACTCTTCTATGCAACAGCTGATATGATACACTAAAATAGAACCATCCTATTACTTAACATTTCTGAAGATTAAATTATTGTTTTAAGTAGTTCTTCCTGTGTTCCAGTGACACAATTGGATTTTTCCCACTGTGTTGTAGAATTAGGTGCAACCAATGTGTGTATTGGAAACTCTCAGGCTCTGGCATTGTTGAGAATTCTCTAGATACAGTTGGGCACCATAGTGTCCCCATTCTGCACTAGAAATTCCCAGAATAAATAGAATGTTTAAATATTAAAATGTTATGTCTCTACTATCTGGAAAGAAGGTGCATGTGATACACATCCTAGAGCATCAAATCAACCTCCTAGAAAGGAAGGGTAAGGTCAGTTAGATACAAAAACTGGTTTTGAGGGCCTTCACTGATATCAGATGTGTTTGCAACCAGACTCAAGAAGTTTTGAACAAGTTTATTCATTATAGTGAGGGAGCAGCCACATGTTCCTACTTTCATGTACAAGTCTCTGTACTGTGATTGTGAAGCCTCCTATTCAACTGCTCTGCTTTTTTATTGAGTTGGGACTCTACATCTCAGCCAGTACTCTGTAATGAATACAGTAAATTTTTGTGCTTCATTAGTAAAACCTGGAAAAAGAGATCTGAATCCTCCTCATACATTATCAGTGAGTCTTGGGTCCTTAATTGTCTGTTTCACAGTAAAAAACAAATATGTTGTTCTTGTATTAATATTACAGTAAGATCTCTTCTGCCTCCCTGTTTGGGGGTGTGTTTAAATGTGAAAGAAACATCACAGTATTATCTACATACATTGTATAATATATAAGTAGCTCTCCCTGTGGAATAAGTTGACTGTAACTGGCATGGTGTGTTCTTTTATTTATTTAGTGATCACTGTGCTGAAACTTTCCCTGCCAGCTCTGTGTCATCAATGCTTTTGCAGGAGGCTGACTTGCCTTACCTGGGAAAACTTTTGGAATTGTAGTTCAAGTGACTGTGAGAACCACACAAGTTCTCCTTCTAGAAATAAACATTGTACAAAGTAAGACACATTCCCAAAATTCTGTCTAGGAAAATAGCTGTAACCTTTGTTTATGCGTGGTAGTTACAAATGATTGTAACTACTCCATGATGAAGATGTGACTTGTTAAATGCAGTGGTATTTAAAGGGAGCAAATGATTAAAGTGAGCTCTTCAGTCAAATTCATCTGGAGACTAAAACAGACTTTGGAAGTACATACCTCAAACACGAGGTAATTCTGTTTTGAGATGCAGAGAAAAGCAAGGTCAGAACCTACACAGAAGTTAGGAATTGTGCAATAGCAGAGCATGGGGTGTAGTACTGCAGCCTGCCTCCTGTTCTGTGAGCTGTTTCACATAATGCTGCTGTGCTAGAACACAGGTTTATGAATAGGAAATTTAATTTTGAGACCTTTTGTGTATAAGGAATAAAGTTCTGGAGAGGTGAAAGTAAAGAGGAAAAGCAAAGTATTTGTTGTTTAAATTATTATTCAAAATTTTGACTTGGTTGTTTGAGATGTGGATGAGATGCAGAGAAGTGTTTGGTGTTTAATTACACAGGACTGCCACCTAGCATCAGCTCACACTCTGAGCAGTGTCAGACTTACAGCAGCATCACTCCCAGGTTTTCACTGCAATTCATTTTTTTCTTTCCAACCTTGTTATTGGAGTATAAATGTCTATGCTAAAAAAAGGCAGTTCTTACGTGGTAAACCTCTGATATTAACATAAAAAGCTTTTTAATTCAGACAAATGGAAACAGGACTAGTAAAAGCTTTTTTGTTAAATAGATATAATTATATTATAGTTAATATTAATGGTTTCCCAGTTTGTCTAGGTAGACGCCATGTTAATAAGTGTTAGTATTTCAGCAGCTCTCAAAATCAAATTTTGCATTTAGTATTGTTACTGTTCTTTCAAATTCAAGCATAAACTGGAAAACAAAGAAATCTCTTCATGGCATTGGTGCACATGCCCCAGATATAAATATTCCTAAAAGGAAGACTACATGTGGGATCATGATAAAGAGAGCCACAGTAATCAAGACATGACTGATTCTGTACATGGTAGCAACTAGATATTTTATGTTTGGAAATTTGTGAGATTTGGCAGGACATTTGATGCTGACAAATAAGGGAAATGCCAGCTCTCAGTCATATATCCTTTTAGTCTGAGTATAGCACAGAGAGAATCCTTCATATTTCTCTCAAGTGCAGTGTGAAGCCAGGACCCCAATCAAAAAGCTGCTTTACCTGAATGATCTGTTAGTGCTTTGTTCTATTTCCTCACACTTTATAGTAAGTAAAATATTAAAAAGAAAAATCTTAGAAATACCAAAATATTGCATTTAGATTGATTTTGTATTTAATGAGTCCTTTATAGGATGTATTACCAAGTGTTAATCAATAGACATGCCAGAATAGCTTCCAATACAACCTTGTAGAGTTTTTAAAATAAATTCTTATTAAAATTATTGACTTGTTGTGACTTACTGGGGTTGCAACTGGAACAGTTTTTCATCCTAATTAGGAGGTTAGGTTCCACTACTAAAACTGCAAATAATAGTGTAATGATTGTCATCTGGAAACATAAAAATCAATGTGAGATACTATCAAAATCTGCCAACTGTCACAAATTATGGAAATTGCTCACGGTTTTAAAAACACTGCTAAACGGTGTTTCCTTTTATTCTTTATAACATATTCAAGCACAGCTACTCAAGAGAGTGTCTATTAACATAAAACAAGTATCAAGTGGTGCTCAGATAGTTAAGGCCACCTCTTAATCTGTGATGTAATTTACAAATATTTTATGAGAGATATGGAATAGTCTTTCTTTTATTGTATTAAAAAATCAAATATGTTATTACAAATTATGTAGCAGGATCATATTGTAGTTAACACTCCTCTGTTTTCTGGTCAATTATATTTGTTGATGCAGTAAAGAAACTGGAATGTGAAGATAATGGCCACATACATGGCTGTACATTTCCCTCACTGGCAATGTCAGAAGAATTGGAAAATTTTAGGTCATTCTATAGATATATATTCCATCTTTTCTTTTACAGTCTTCACACTGCAATGTCAAGGGGCAGAAATGAGAGAAAAAGAAAAAAAGAATGTTAGTTGTCACTGGGGCTGTGCTTCAGTTAGAGGTTATTTATAGTGATTTTGTTTTTAATATTTGATGTACACAGATCTTTCCTTCTCAGTCAGGTGTAACTCTGAAAACTCCTGTGCTATAATTGCCTTTGGAGGTCTATGGGAGGTTATAAAAACATGATACATGCGGTTTGATCAGTCCATTATAAATTACTGTATGTTTTCCCATTCTATCTGCCCTGTCTGCAGAATTTATTCTCCCATTTTCTTATGTTCATAATGGAAAAAAACAGTGCTTTTCATTTGAATGTTAGTGTATGTCATGTGCAAGGGGAAATGAGGAGCAATACCTTTGGATTCAAATCGAAACTAAGCTGATGTTTGCATGCAAATATTCACTGACTTGCCAGGGTGTTGGTCCTTGTCTCTTTGGAAGTGTCTTAAAGCAATTCATTTCAAGTTTTGTGATGAAGCACTACAAGTTCTGGGTCCAAATCTTCTATCTTATTTTTCTTTTCTACTTCATCATCTGTATGCAGTTGGAATTGCTGACAATCCCACATAAAAGTCTTTTAAAAGAACATTGGGGATGAAAAAACATGGAATCACAGATATTGAGGGACAGTGGCATACGTGTTCAGGGACACGGAGATTTTATTATTCACCGTTGCTCAGAAATTTAGAATCAACTGATTCATAGTGTTTACTCTGATGAGTTGACTGAAATTTTAATGGTGTATTTAAATTTTAATGCAAACAAATTTTTGACAAAACCAAGAGTTTTACTGGTATGCAGCTTTGTGTTTTCACACAGAAAGAGCTTTGAAAATCATGATTTTACCACTGCTTGGGGCAGAAACTGGCAGAATCCCCAGCTGATGCAAATCAACATATCTCCATCAACTCACTGGAGGTGAAGAGATTTATGGGAGCAGCAGAGATAATCATCATTATCTTTGTGTGAAGAAGATAAAACTGGTTCTGAAGATCTACACAGTAGATTATGACATTATTTGAAAAGTGTTTGTTAACCTTGCACTGTTAAACAGAAAATAGCTTCTGGTATCTGATATCAGAGGAGGTAAGATTTAAAACACTTGAGAGGGAAACAATAAACAGCCATGCCCATGGTGGGCTTTGGAGAACATTCATTTTGTCCACATCTGGATTCAAATCTACTTGCTGCAGGGGTGAATTCACTGGTCAAAAACTCTTTGAAGTTGCTCAGATGGTGAACTAGAATTTGTTGGAAGAAAGCCTCTTCTGCAGCAGCAGTGCTATATTTCAAAATGTAAGTCTCATTAAATTCTTTCTGATATAAAACAAAGAAAATTGTGAGTACAATAATTAGAAGCATAGTAACCAGCACAAGCTGCTTTTCTCCATTAAAGTGTCAAATTCAATCCTCAGTGTGAAAACAAAGCAAAATATAATTTCAGTGAAATGTTTGGGGAATAAAAGAAGAAATATTTTTGTTTGCAGGCTCCTTAGAAACAATTAAGCATTAGCTCTGTCAAATACCGAATTATAGGTGAATTCAGTTTAAATTGTGTGAACTATACATTCTTTGAAATTTGCCTAAAAATACTTACTATAAAACTAATGCTGTGAAAAAGCTCTTCTTTTCAAACAGGGTAAAGCTTCTGAACACTTTTACTAAGTGTCTGCACATGTTCTGAAAGCATTCTGGTAATGCCTAACACCTTCCAAAATACCTCTCAAGCAGTGAAATTCATATTCAGCACATCTGTGTTCCTACAAGACTTGCAGTAATAATCAGATTGGTTAACTATACCTTATTTTTAAGATTGATTTTAATGTTTTAATCGATTTGAGGCAGATAAACTCAGTTGTGTGTAAAATCTTATTTATTTGGGGACAAAAGGGAATTGGGTTTTGATAGGAAAAAAAAACAACCTACCTTCCAGAGAAGAAAAGTCCTTAGACTCCACTTTTTAAGGCATGTTCAGCAAACTTAGAAATCCATCATTTTGGTCAGCATTACTCGTTGGATATGCAATTTACTCTATTTTAGTACATTTTGGATCCAGGATTGCAGTTACAGGTATTGAAAAGTATTGCAAGTACAGGGATAGTGTATTAGTTATTTTTCTTTCATCAATCCATTTCTTCAGTTGACTTCTCCTGGCTAGTAATGATTACTTCAAAGAGGTAGATAAAAATGCACACAGTAGAAACTCATAAATTTTCAGTAATTTTGGAAATGTACATGAGGAACAGATGAATTTTGAAAATCTGTGCCCTATGCTGGACTCATTTATAAGGAGAATTGTAGATCATTGAAAATGAACTGCACCTAGAATTTTGTGAAATCAACAGAAAAAGGGAGAACAGTTTCTAGAAGTGCAGATGGGTTTGGGGAACGCTTAAAATTAAGAAGCTTATCAAAGCTCATTTAACAAAAATACATGAATTTCAAGTATCTGAAACCCCCAAATGTTAATGAAGTTCTGATTACTAACAGGGAAAAAGAAAGTCTTGTGATCTTGTCAGTTCCCTGCTGTGAAATGTGTACATCATATTCCAGTCTTTATTTGTTGTGGGTTTCTATAATCAATTATTTCATTAATTTTAAATCTTTTTGTTTTACCTGCTGCAGTACAGATTTTGTACCTAGCTGCTCATTGAATCTGTTTTGGGCACCTCCTGTGTTGCTGGTTTTGTTACACACACCCTGATCTCCTGCAAAACTCTGCTGCCCCAAATACTTTCCCATTGTTTTTATTTTGTCTGTTTTTACTGTACCAGGTTCTCATGGCTTGCTTTAACCACGGAGGCTGAGCAAAGCATTTGTAATCTCATGTGTGTGTGTGTTTTAGTAGAAATTTTAGGAGTTTTTCATGATATGACACTTTTCCTAGTTAAATTCCTCGTGGGAATGATAAGGAAATCTGCTTTTGGTCCCTCTGATAAATGATGCTATTTAGCAAAGTGAGGATTAGCCTGCTTCTACATAGATAAGTAGACTTTTCCTTAGATTTATCTAATTTCTGGAATTCTTAGGAAGTATGAACAAATCTCTCTATAGAAAGAAATAACTTTTAAAAGCATCCTGATTCTTCATTAAACAAAATCTAATTAACTGATATGTCACAATTTCATGTTGAATTACAATTTTTAAGTCACATATATTTGAAACCCTGATCTTACCATCTGTCTGGTGATGCACTTGCACTGTATCAAAACTAACATTAGTGCAGTCTAAATGGAGGCATGGCACTATGGACCAGTTTGTATTTCCTTCTTATCACTCAAAACTCAATTTCTAAATGGGACATTTCCTAATTCTGTAGCCTTGATTATTGGAAAATATTCCAGCAGCCTCATGTAAGTTTTTTATACTGACTATTAAAAAAAAAATAAAAATTCAAATGGATAAATGACTTAAATCATATATCTATGATTTCTCAGCTGTGCAAAAGAGAGGAAAAACATTGCTTGTTCAGGATAGAATTTCTAAGTTGCTTTCAAAATTTAAGCCAGCCCACCTGTAAAACTGAGGATTCCTTCAAGATATTATGGAAGTATATAGACTTCCCTGAACATGTTTCTAGGAAATGAGATATAACTAGTTTATTTTATGTTTAAGAATCACTCTTTTCAGTTAAAGGGTGTTCCACTTCCATAAATTCAGTTGCAATTGAGTTTATTACGGTTATTACAGGTCTTTCTCTTGATGAGTTGCCCCAAACATTGAGATCTGTGTGCTGTAGAATCTCTCCTTTGCAGATCTTCTAATATATAAATGTTACCATCAGTTCAAAACTGCAGAGATAAACTCAATCTGTAAGCTATTCTTAAGAAATTTATTTCTTTTCCTTTTAGTCTTTTTGTAATATTATCATTTTAGTTCAGGACTATGCTATCAGGCTACTTAAAAAAAAAAGTATTGAAAATTGAAACTGAAAGTTGACCAGAAGTTGAAAATTAAAACTAAATAATTCAAAAAATATATATTACATGAACAAGGGTTCATGCAACTGCTTTGTCCTTGACAATATTTTTATGAGAATGATAAAAGAGACTTAATGCCAAACTAAATAAATAGCATGTTCATTTATTTACAAGAATACCAACTGCAGAAGTTCAAGCAAAGGAATTTGTAAGTTGTTTATGTGTAACAGACCTTAACTAAAACTTACTTTTCAATCAAAATTGTGAAGCTGGACAGTCTTGTTAAATTGCTGAAGCTTGATTTCTGTTCCCAGTAGTTAACTCTTAGTGTGCTTGCTCAGTCTGGGGATTTTTATTTTTTTAGTCTTTTATTTTTATCTTGCCTCTCAGGAAATGGGAATGAAACTGGACAGCTGAGTGATGTAAATGGAAACCCTTTGTTCTTAGGGTAGCTGAAATAAAAAATAATGAATCATGTATCTTTAATGGTGTTAGAATTGAAATCAATATTAGTGGTTTAAACACAGGCTCAGTTTGGTGTTGGTTGTTCAGTTGTGTTTTTCCTCACTCTAATTGAACAAATACTTGTTTTCTTTTTCTGGCTGAAATTCCAGCTGCTTCTCAAAGCACAGAACTCCTGTCTGTAGGAAGCTGTCTGGTTCAGGGAATGCTTTTTCCTGGAGGAGTAGGAATTACGGGTGGAGGGGATGTTCCCTCCTGCTGCCTAATGCACTGCACTGCGTGTCTTTTATTATTTATTATTATCAGCTGTTATTCTGTGTTAGCACAAAGAGGAAGGAGCCTTGTCAAGGGCTTGCTGTCCCACATGGACTCTCCATGGGATTGCTGGAGGTGTCACTTCAAGTGGCTTTGGCTATGCCACTGGCCAAACACCCATATACACACATATCAGTGCTGCTTTTTTTTGGACAGGAGACACTTTTTGGGAAGCATGAGGGACCACCACCTCCCCCTGCTATGGACTGAGCTCTCAGGTGCATCTTTCTGGGAGCTGCTTGTCACAGTCTCCACCACTGTTTGTGCAGAACTGGCTTTTGTACAGCATCATGTGCATATCAGTGACAGTGGCATCAAGGAAGAGATTGCTTTTCTCTCCTCTCCTTTACCTTTTATTTTTTATTTTAATAATTCATGAAAGTTTTCATGCAAGTTAGAATTTACTGAGATAATTTGGGCAACTGAGTAAATAGGTAATGGTATATAGATCATTTTACTCTAGGTCATTGTGTGTCTTGATATTGACCTAAAATTACAATCTGATGGCTCTTAATGTATATGAAAAGCTTTGTCAGATATCTTTTCAGTTCTGTTTGCTAGTAAATTAGGTTACAGCTGTTCATAGTTTATTGATTTCAGTTCAGGATAATAAAGCATTTATAGTGTTTATTTCCAGTTTCCTTCCTGCTCTGAGAGGCACAGATATAGGAGACTCTTTCCCACTGCCTGTATGGGAGAATGACCTATTGCACCAGGGGAGGCTTTAAACAGCAGGGCTGCTGCACTTTGCTCTCCTCTGCATCAGGAAGTTTTATATTAAAATAGGGGATTGCAGTGCTGGTCTTGGGGAAAAGAAGCAGCTCTTTAAAGGGTGGAGCATTAGTAAAATCTCTGGTGGAAGGTGCAGTAGGATGTCACTTTGTCCAGGGGACTGAGGTGCAGCTGTGGCTGCTGCCAGAGCCAGATGGGGATGGGGGTAAGTTCATGAGCTTGGAAACACAGTGTGAAATTCTGGATAGCCCAGCATGGACAGGAGCTTACCTGGGTCACAAATGGGGAAGTTACAAAGAAGATGGTTAATTAGGACACTTTATTGACTCTGCACATCTCAACAGCTACCAACACTAATTCATATAATGGATACGAGTAAAGCATTCCTTCCTTCTCAGATTCTGCTGGCCAACTAGTCCCAGGCCTGGTAGCTCATGTACTCCACACCCCTGCTTTGACTTAAATACAGCAGAAAGGAAACTCACCTGCACCCACCAGCCCAGCTGAGACAAGACACCAGTTGATTTTAGCCCATGCTGGCTAAAATCAGTGAGCCTTTTGAAATTTGGCAGACGAGATTGTACAGGAAGAGAAAACACCACTGACTTTTGTGGGGTTGTGGGTTCACACCTACTCTCTGTGTCATACTCAGCAATGGAAATAGAAATGGAAGGATTTTGTTGGTAAATCTCTATAACAATTTAAGTTTTGATTTCTTTTTTTTTTTTTAATTATGTTTTACAATAATCTTTAGATTTCCAGACAGAATAATGTACCATATGCTTGTGTATCACACACAGATCTCAAGTTGGTCATTGGCCATATAGGATAGGCCCAGATGAATGCTATGCTTTCTGGGCCTCCAAACAAAAGACAAAATCTTCAGTGAAAAGAGAATAGGCCTTGTATTGATTTACATGACACAGGAATGTGGCTCTGACTTCTGGAGAGATGAGTGTTAGAGGTTGCAGTTCCTTCTCATGTGTTGTTTTCTTTAGATTTATGGTAGTGTCATCACAACATATGGCAGAGTTGTTTTCTTTTGGGTTTGTTTTCACATTTTTAAGGGACTGTTTCAAAGGCAACATTGTCAAATGACATGTTTGGAAACGTATGAGCTTGCACTAGTGTCATGGGAATTGTGATAGAGCTTGTGCTTCTTACTTTTGTTAAATTGTGCTTTTAGTTCCTGTGCATTTTCTTTCCTCTAGAACTGTATTCCCTCAAAGGTCTGTATTGTGAAACTGAAGAAGGAACAAATCCCATTCATTTTTCCCTGAAATTCCCCCCCCACAGTGGTGTGTCATCAGTGTGACTGCAGCAGGACCCCCCTGCAGTGGTGTCTGCTCCTCTGCAGGCTGCACGTGTGTGCAGGGTGCGGCCTCTGCCTTATTGTGCTCTTCAAGCTTGGAATTCAGCTTTAAACCTGCAAGCTTAGATGACTTTTTACTTTAAAAACCTCTGACTTTAAGCCTGCGTGCCCAGCTTACAAAGCTTGCCTTGTGTGTTTACTTTACCGGCTTGCTTCAAAAACAGATCTTTTGGTTCTTCCTACTTTTTAATGGTTATGGAACTTTTCCTAAATTAAGAACATCATAGTCACAGACCACTGAGGCTGGAAAGAACCTCTGGAGCTCACCTAATCCAAGTGTTAGTGTTGAAGTGAGACTGGGTTGCTAAGGGCTTTGTGAGTCTTGAAAATGAGCAAAATTCCCCAGCTCCTGCAGCAGCCTCTTCAGTGCATATTTGTCCCCAGAGGGATTTTTACTCATTTCATTTCTGTTCAGAACTTCCTGTAGCTCAGTTTGCACTGGTGGTTTCTCACTCCCCTTTGGTTGCTCCCAGTAAAGCCCTGGCCATTTCTGCAATTAACTAATCCAGTTCCTTCATCTCTCCACATAGATCCCATGTTCCAGTCCCTTGAGACTCTGGCATCCTTCCCTGGACTTGCTCCAATTCACAAACATCTTTCTTGTTTTGTGGGAGGAGAACTCCGTGCAGTATTATTGCCATCTGTAAAGTACTGCTAAAAATAATGGTACTAAGAAATCATTTACCTTGGCAGGTAAAACAGAATTGGAACAAAGAGAGCATTTTAAGGCTTGTGTTTAACTTGTTGGTTGGTTATGACCATAGAGAATTCTGGTTTCACAAGGTAAATTTTGTTAAACTGTGTTATTAATTTTGTTCACTGTACTTAACATCTAATCCTTAGAAAAAGAACCAACTAAGTTTTGGACCCCTGGTTAATTTTCTGTTTTGAAAAACAAAGCTATAAACTTGTGCAACTGTCCAATATCTTTGGAGAATAGTCAATTTTAAAACACTATCAATTTCATACACTGTGGATGGAGATCAGGATGTCTGTATGGCTGTACAGATTCAATAAATACTTAGTTTAAATCGAGTGTCTTCAATGAAGTGATAAATTTTATTTTGCTAGAGTCAATGATGCAACTGAATGTGGTAGGTGAAACAGAATTTGCTTTAAATGCTTCTTGCCAAGTTCCCTTAGGTTTGATCTCTGTCCTTGTCACAGAGTGCTGCTGCTTTTGCCTGGGAAGTTGGACCATGGCATTGAAGAATGTCGGGATCTCTGTGCTGGATGCACGGCAATCCAGGCAGCAGATGGCAAAATTGTGGGGGCTGGCTTTAATGCAGGGAGCTCAGACTCGTGAAGAAATTAGACACTGCAGCTTGGTTATTGTTCAATCTGTGAAAGGGCAACGGCAAGAAAGGACCAAATGGATTTTGCAGAGATTGCATGCACTTTTGAGAGCGTTTTTTAACTTGTTTCTCCTTTCTGACTGTTCTTGCTTGGTGAAACTGGCACAGATGGTGAATAGGAGATGGTTGTTTGTATTTCTCACATGGTAGGTTATCTGAGGTATCCCCATGTGAGCTCCCCTGTTCTGGGCTGGTGCAGCTTCAGCCCTTGCTGTCCCCAGCTGCCTTCAGGCACCCCCTGTGGGGTGTTGGATGAGGATCTCACACGGGGCTGAGGAGCCAGGGTGGGTTTCTCTGTGACAACTCAGCCCCATGAGCAGTGACTGCTGGCACAGTGACACGGAGGAAACCCCTTATCCACCAGCAAATGCCAGCCTTTCCATGGAGACACCCACAGCTAGAGGACAGTAAGCAGAACCATGGTCCTGTGTAAGAAATCTGCAGGAGGAAGTTACAGTGTGAGAGTGAATATTAGAGTACATGTTCTGTCCTGAATGATTAGGTAGATAACAGAAGATAATGTCTGCTGAAGCATGTGGCCTTTTCTCCAGAGAGATTTTCCCCCGGAGGGATTTGGGCCTTTTTCTTCATGATTTGAGATGGAACAGAGGATGTAGTGATGTCTGTGCAGTGACTGTACAATACTGGGAGGTATTTGCTGCTTTTTGTGATCTTGGATTAATTGATTTTCTAGAAGTGTATTTTTCTTAACTGAGGTTATTTAAAAATTTCCATTAGTCAAGATAACCCTCTGTGTCTTCTTCTGCTATGATAATATGTGAGTAAACCTTGCACTGCAGGTTTGGATGGACCAGCTTTCATGGTGACAAGGTCTCAGTTCCATCCCTGATGACCCCTTGATATGTGGACTCTGGAAATTCACTTCAGACACATTGAGTTACAGATGATCATTTTTTATCATGGTTGTGTTCGTTGTATCCATCACTGTAAGGTTTAATTAATTCCTATAAAGCAATTAATTTTCCTTCATTGAAAGATGGAACAATGCTTGTTAACTGAGAATCTTCCAGTGTAGCTTTCTTACTTCATTATGCAAAGTTTCACTGCTGGATGAGGCAATCTAGAATTTAAAATGTTTCAGCAAATACTTGTATGAAGACTGTTGGGATGTAATGTCATCCATTTTGTGTGCCTTATCACAATGTTCTGTTGTTTTCATTCCTATTTCTTTTTTTCTTTTAATGTTTTCTTCCCTTACCTTGAACCTTTTAAAACAAAGAATCACTTCAGGAAGCTGTTATTTCTGATAAAATCTGTGTGTTTACAAAGGTGAAGAACTACCAGTTTACACAAATAGAAACACACTCACTTTTTTCCTATTTTTTTTTGTTTTGTTTTTTTTCTCTAATAGAGTATTAGAGTTTAACTGAGTGGGCTATTCACATGTGTAATTTGGAATAGCTTTATTGAAATTCTAATAAATACTGTTAGACATTTTAAAATGTTGATTTTTCCTACCATATAAGTTTATATATCCTTAAGTGTGGTCTCTAGTAAAGCCTTCTGCAAAAAATATTTTTATAGATTGACACTGCTAGCAGGGAGAAAGTGTATTAAAGGCTCCTGTTAATAATGAAAATTGTTAGTATCAAATTGAGGCAAGAGAGGTTCTGTGGAAGCTTTAAAGAAAGGGACTGCTTCTTAGACAGAATGAGAGAAAATGATGTAAGTGTAGAGTGAAAAGCAGGTGGTGTTCTTGACTGAAGTGTTAAGTACCTAAACCCAGAGCTGCTTGCATGATTGCATTTCATGAGTTTTAAGAATAGTCTTGTAGGGGTTTGAAAATAGCTGAGAAACTTCTTCAGCAACATGATCATCTCACAGTAGGATGAGGTGTGCACAGGAGCTTTGCTGATCTCAGATTCTGGCAGAGTTCCCCTGCACAGTGTATTCATCTGTAAACAAGGAATGAAAGGCACATTTCTGGTGTTTCTCTCTTGGCTGATCTTGTACCCAGTGGTACAGGTTTTGTTGCTGCCAGCAGGAGTGAAGGAGGCCAATGGGTGTAGAATTACAGAATGTTTTAGCATAAGGAAGTGAAAAATAATTAGGAAGGAAAAGTCTTAAAATTCTTGGCATTGGACCTGTTTGGGTGCAAGAGAAGTACAAGTCCTTTGATATTACATTTCTCCAACTTGATAGCACAGTCATATATTTAAAATCAAAATCCTTGGGTCTAATATGGAAGCACTGTGCCCAGGAGCTCCCAGAGACAGCTGATGGATTAGCGTGGGTGTGAAGGAAAAGGCTTGTGGGTATGGACAGTATTCAAATCCATAACAGAAACTCCGGGCATAAATAAGGTTTTTGAGAAAATGAAAAGATAAAGAAGCCTGACAAGAGGACAGTACACTGGAAAATGCTGCTGAATAATGAAATGAACTAATGACCAAGTGTTGGTGAAAGCAAAACAGAGGGGGGAATGATTGGAGCACAACTTACACTCCAACCAGCTTGATGTCTTGGCTCCATTGCTGGTAAGATTGAAAATTCCATTAAGTTAATTAAATACAGCATTTTACTTAGGATTAGAATGAAAAAAGTGCATCACCCATGGACAATTAAATAAAGCAAGTTGTCACTCCTTGTATGGGCATTTAGATCTGTCTCACTTCTATAAATGTGGATCAGTTTGATCAAGGACTTAATCAAAAATTATTTAGACAATTACTCTCTGTTTCAAAAGTATTCTCTAGTGATAGGAAACTATTACACAGAATCGTTAAAGCATGCTTAACGGCATCGTCTTAATTATACAATGATAAATTAGTCTACCTTTCTTCATTAATGGCAGTTTAGCAGTAGATAATATTATTGTTTATTCTTCCTAGGCAGTAGAAGAGTAACAGTGTTCTTTAGGCAATTAGTTCTAGCAAACTTAGTCTTTTGAAGTGGCCGGTTTGTATTTGATCTTTAAATTGTTTTTGCGAACTTGTTCAGCTATACTAATTTTAAGTGATTATATTAATTGAAACATTAGCTTTTTGTGTTGTTTTTATAGTGGCTTGATTTTATTTATTTATTTATTTATTAATTTTTAAACCTGGCTGCGTAGAGTGGTGGAAGTATGTAAATAATAAATATACTGAGAGCAGGAAACCAAGCACTGGAACTTGGGGTTTCAAATGTGCAGCAAACTCACTTTCTGACCTCAGGTGGGACTCTTATCTTCATGGTGTTTTGCCTTTGCTGTAGAATAAGAATAATACAGATTTAACTTCCATGGCTGTTCAAAAGCCTAATAAATATCTGTAAACAGCTTTGAGTCTGTAGTGGATATATGTTATCCCTGGGTAAAATCTCTTTTTTTCCTTTTTCTGGAATGGTGGATAGTTAAGGCCTCACCCAGAAAAGAAGGAAGAGCACTCTCCAATAGGAAAAACTTGAAAACTTTGCACAGTTTTGCCTCTGCGTATTTAGGAAGAAAATATGTGATTTCAGCCTTCTTTGAATAATTAGAAAATTTCTGCTTGGTACCACTTTGGGGGGTTTATAAGCCTTACTCTGAAAAATCCTCACCTCTGAGTGACTGTGACACAATCTCCTCATGGCTGCTGCAGCTTCTGGGATGGGAATCAGCAGAATAGTTGATGATCTCTCTTGATGATCAGCTACTGAATTGTGTACTATCCCAACAATATTTAGTGAATTTCAAATAATTTTCAAGAAAAATCAACTAAATATACTCTGTGGTTTATTGAATGACTAAGTAGATATTGTTTGTGAAGTTTACTATTTCTCATGCTCTTGGAGAGGGAAAAGCACTTGGTTTGTAGCAGCTGAACACAAAGACTTGGGTGGTTCGTGCATGCCATGCTCTGCCTCAGACCTGGAATGCTGCAGATGCTTTGCTGAGAGTGAAATTTTACTGGTGTGATTTCCAAATCCGTGGTGCTCCCCAAATCCGTGATTTTAAATGTGGCTTCTAGTGCATAAACTAGAAGCCACATTTAAGGACATTTATGATTTTGTACATGAATTTGTCTAGCAGCTTTTTCAGCTGCCCTCCAAGAAAGAAGCCCTCCATTCGGCCTCAGAGCTGTGGTTCTGAGCCCCCTCGGGGCAGGGAGGAGGCTGGGCTCACATCCACCAACCTTCTCTGCCCAGTGGAAAGGGGAATAAATTCGGGGGAGAAGAAGGGGTTAATCCATAGCAGTCAGTGAATGATGGGATGCTGTTCAAAAACTGTCTCCTAGCTCCTGGGCTTTCCATCAGTTCTGGTTGGCATGTTATTTATTTAATGGAATGCTATTTTCATAATAGATTTAAACAGTTCTGGGATTTAGAAGAAGGTCCTGGAGTACAGAAATCTCTGAAGATAGTCTAGAAATAAAAACACGTGATAAACACAGATAAAAATACATATATGTGATAAACATTTGGCTCAGTGCTTGATTTTGTTGTTGTGTGTACCATTTTGACTGCCCATAGCCTTAAAATACTTCTTAAAGCTTTTATTTATTAAAAGGAAAAAAAATAAACCAGCTTTTGTCTGCAGTAAAACAGAACACAGAGTGCCTATAAGCATTGCGTCTTATATTACTTAACTTGAATCATTCATCACTACTATTCTGACATAGCTGCTTGTCATACTAAATATATCTTATTTCCAACTTCATTTAGAGTGGCTCCCTAAAACAGAAATTCAGTATTTGGACAGAGAAAAAAAAAAAAGTAGGAATTAAAACATTCAGAAGAGCAATTTATCAGTGAAAAATGAGGCTACACCAAACAGACTGTCCAAATATGCTTTGATTTTTGGGGCAAATCAAACCAGCATACTTGTCATTAATATTACTTCATCTAACAAAGTGCACATATTGTAGTGTAGTTAGGTGTAGTATTTTGGTTAAAATTTCATTTTATTTATTGCCTTTTTTTTTTTTTTTTTTTTAATAGACAGAGGGGATCCAGAAGTAGAGATATTCTTTTTCACTGAAATTAAAATCAGAAATAAATATAATAGTCAAATAACCATTTTAATGCTTTGCCTGGAAATTTGTCCAGCACCAAAGCTGAATTGTTGCATTTTCTCATATCACAAATAGTCTTTCCTTAAAATAATGAACAGCATTTGAATCTCTGAATCACTGAATCACAAGCTTATTTCCAATTGCTGTTCCTGAAAAGTAGTCCAGGCTTTCAAGAGACCTTTTTTTTTTTTTTTTTTTTAATGAACATATTGGTACATGGTGTGCTACTTCTTTTAAATTAAAAAAAAAAAAAAGAGGGGGCAAAAAGAAAAAAGGCTGTTTCCAGCACTGTCTGCACTACTATAATGTTTTGATTTGGTTGTGCCAGGTGATTTGGGGTCACAATATAAATGTGAAGTTCTTTGTTTTCCCTGAACTTCCAAGTGATTCCTGGGCTCTGTGAGGTGTGAGTGGCAGTGCTAATGGCCTTGTACACTGTAATCATGTCAGGATCATTACAAAATGCAGCAAACAAGCCCATGACCTGAGTTAGATAAATGTATGTATGAATCAACTTTAAATTTACAGAGAGTTTTAGCATAAGCTTTGCTAAGCTGTTAAAATTCATTTTGAGCCCTCCCTCCATGCCTCCTATTGATTTGGCTGTGCTAACACAAAAATTTAATTTTTTTAAACCCTCTAAACAAAAGCCTATTTTTCATTTCTCCTCAGCTTTTTTTTCTTTTATCCTATCTCTTCTTTTTTGCCCCTTGTGTCTGTTGTCCCTGTAGGACGTGCAGTGGTTGAATGCCCTCGTGCTGCCCATTACCACTGCCTAAGTCATGTTCAGGTACACAGCTGCTTTATAGAACCACAATAAATCTTATATTGGGTGAATAGAGAGTCAGAAGTGTATCACACATGTGTAACTTGGGGCACATGTGTACATCAGCAGCAAATACAGCCTGAGCTGTTGATTGCTTTAGATCTATGCTAGGTCCAGATCAGCTGAGACTGTATTCCTGTGAAACTAGACCAGCCCTTTAGCAGGCCACTATAAATAATAAATATTTTCTGAATAAACACCTTTCTCATAGAGCTAGGCAGAGCTCCTGTGTTTCTGAAATAATAAAACCAAAACTAGATGGGAAAAACAGTTGAACTCACTTGTTAGTGGTTGTACTGCTGTGTAGTGTAAGTGGGTCAGAATGAGCTGTATTAGTTAAATCCTTTGAAACAAAAGAAATTATTAAATCAGTTACAATTTAGGTCAATTACTCAAAATAAACCATTCAGAGAGTGCCCTTGAGACAGGCAAGTCAAAGAGTATCAGGAGTTCTGAACTCAAATTGCATCTCACCATTATTCTCTAAGCAAAGCTATCACACCTTTCCAGGAATACAGTACATAAAGATTTCACTAACAGGAAAAGTGTTCAGCACTGAATTCAAGCAGAATTTCATCTATTTATCTTAAGCATGAAAAAAAGAAAGTGAAACATATTTTCTAGGAATGTTTCACAACTTAATTCACTGGGTTTTAAGCAATGTATGGTGATGTCTAATTTTTGAGAATGCTTGAGCATGATGCTCTGGAACTGGTTTTTGCCTGGCTGCTTTAAGTTCAAAGAAATCCCCAAAGCACAGGTGAGGAGGAGAGAAGTATCTCTGAGAACTTTTTTTTGTGTTCAGGTAGATATATTTAGTCTCAAATACTTGGGATTTGTCCTCAAATAATGAAAAAAATAAGGAAAATGAAAATTAAAAATAATAAATATGAAAATGACATTGAACAAAAAATCCAGTTAAAATGTTATTTTATCATTAGAATTTGAAAGACCTACTAAAATTAATAAAGTTCAAGAAATTTTTAATAGTCTGGTATCATAAAAACCAGGTTATTCACCAGACTATTCTGATATCTGATTCTTGTAAAAAGATTTTCCTTAGGTAAGATCAAAGTAAAGATCTTGGGACATTTCTACATTTATTTTCTTGTGTTAGCTAGTTGGAGTTTCTCTAGTGCAGACATTGTGCCTCACGTTCTGCATGTGCCAATGACTGAGGAATATTTCCAGGCACAGTCAGCAGTGGAACTCTGTCTTACCATTTCCTTTTATTTTTGTATTTGTAGGGGAATTGCACAAAACTCTACAAAAGAATGGTTATTGAGGGAACAATTTCAAAAAGTCTTGTCTGCCTGAGAAGATGCTTTAATAAGCTAATGTCCTGGAAATACTCAGAGGTTTTATCTCAGTCACAGTAAATCCTTCTTTTAACTACAGTAACAAGGAATTAAATGTTCTTTCAGAAACAATAGAAATCAGGCCAGACAGTTTTAAGTTTAGCAGTCATAAAAACAAAAAGCTGTTTGTTTGTCTGAACTGACAGACAATATAGAATTCATATGGAATGACAGGCTTTTGTGTTGAGTAGCAGCATGAGGACTCCCAGAGAGCAACTGGCAGATTTTGCTCAATGCTGGAGTGTCAATGTCTGTTTCTGTGTTTATAATTGTGATGTATTGATATCTGAATTTGATGAGAGAGTATTAAAATGGGATCAAAGAGCCAGGCATTGTTAATCTAAATGATCATATATCTTCTGAAACTTCAAGAAACTGTTTGTGCCTCCAGTGTTGATATGCTTTACAGTTAATGTGCTTTCCAGTTTAATCAATATTACAGGACTAAAAAAATGAACTAAAAAATTCAGACATGGAGGAGTCAGCCACTATATGTTCAGAGAGCTGAGAAACAGGAATGTGTATTGAATCTTTCTTTCTCTTTAATCTGAAGTTATAAAACGAACCTTGACAGTTTCAAGTGCCAAATGTCTCTGCTTTTGTTTTGGCTTTTCTGTATGTGTTGTTTTGTGACTTTTTCTCCCCTCTGAAATGTTAAAAATAAATGAAAAAGAAGAAAAAAAGTAAGCATGTTTACAGTTCTTATTCCTCACAGATTGCAGAATACCTGTGGGTGGCTTAAAGCAGCTGTTTCTTGTGGTTACCTAACTTTCCTCTTTAAAATAAAGAAAGAAAAAAAAAACAAACCAAAAACCCAAAAACCACAACAAGGCTAAATGTCAAATCTAAATGAAGGCAAGAAACCTTTTCTCTAGGTCACCAGCTTCTCAGCCAAGTACATTTATTCTCTTTCTCAGCCAAAATCTGTTTCAAAAGGCAATGATTTAGCCAATACTTGTGCCAGTGCTGTGACCTCTTCTGCAGGTGCAAACAACTCCCACAATGAGAGGCTTGGCTGCCTTCTGCAGCATGTCTTAGCATCTTCTGTTGCAGTTTGTTCCTTTGGTGGCAGAGGTGGCACAAGGAATCACTGCTGAAATGCTTTGCTGGTTTAAGCTTCTGGCCTGGGCACATTCTGCTGGGTGGGCTTGGCAGAGGGAACCTGGTCTGAGAGGGGACAGGGGCAAGGAAAAGCTCTTCAACTGTCCCAGCTAAATTCACCCAAACCAGTCCTTCACCTCTTTAGCCATGTAGAGAAGAGCAAGATGTTTTTTTCCAATTTTTGCTTATTAGCAAATCTGAGTATTTTTTTATGTGGGAAGATTTAATTTCCAGAAAAAAAAAAAAAAAATGTCATGAGGATTTCTCAGGACTAGCACAGACCTGGGCATAGCATGCCATGAGAGAAAGACATACATACTAATACCAACTGAAAATAATTAGTACCCCAGTGGGTAGGGTGTTTGTGCTTTTACTGTATTTCTTCCTTTCTCCAGTAGCTTTCATTTTGCAGTTTTTGTATGCTAATGATGCATATATTAAAGTCTATATGCCACAGTAAGGGTGGCCTAATTAAGCCCACTGTAAGAAACTCTATGGTCCACTGAACAAGAAGAGATTTAGACAGTTTTCAAGAGCTCCAAGTGCTGAGTTGGATAAACTGGTCATCTTGAGGGGTGGTGAAGGAGCTCATCCAGTCCCATTCTGGGGTGCACCAGAGCAGCCAGTCCCCAAAGTGTGCTCAGACACAGCCACACAGGAATGTCAGAGGTGGGATGGACCTCTGGACAGACCTTGTCCACCTTCAGAGCAGGGCCTTGGACTAAAGTTAACCAGGGACAAGGAAATCAGTTGCTGCTGCTGGCAAACACGTCAAAGGTCGGTAATGCATTAACGCTGAATAGAAATAATCTCCTCTTTGGAACTCTCCTGCATGCTTCAGTCTTAATTGGAAGCCCTCCTGCAGGAAGAATGGAAATAATTAAAGCTGGTTTGAGTCTACTTTTCTTCTGTTACATAACAGAAACAAATTCTGTTCTGTCAGTTCTGCGTTGTTACCAGAGTTCATTCAAAAATCAAAAGATGACAGTGGTTTTATCCTTTTTTTTAAACTCTTTAATGATACGATAATTTAGATAGAATGCAATTATCTTACAGCATTTAATTTTTTTCTCCCCACCCATTCAGGTCAATTATTTCAATTTTTAGAAGATGCATCATGTGGGCCTTCCCTTTCTTCTCGATCCGTGCCACATTGTTCTTCAAGGACAAGTCAGGGAAAGTAGAATAAAACAAAATGCAGTGGCAGCATTACTTACTCTTTTGTCATCCTTTCATGTTGTTAGGTGACAGTGACTGACCCCAAATAGAAGAGAGGCTCTTGTGGAAGCAGCGTGCCTGGCTGAGAACAATGGACATAAAGGACAGGAGGCACCGCTCGCTGACGCGGGGCCGCTGTGGGAAGCAGTGCCGCTACACGAGCTCCTCGCTGGACAGTGAGGACTGCAGGGTGCCCACACAGAAGTCCTACAGCTCCAGTGAGACACTGAAGGCGTATGATCACGACACCAGGATGCACTATGGGAATCGAGTGTCTGACCTGGTGCACAGGGAGTCGGATGAGTTTCCCAGACAAGGTATGTTTAAAGTCAGAAATGGTTTCTTTTACCATAATCCTCGGTGGACAGTCTGTTCCTTGTTACAGCATCTCAGTGCTAGAAGAAGTTTTAATGAAAGAGCTCTAGGAAAATGGATATTATCTTCCCATTATTTCCACTGCTTTGTGCTAAATTAGAATGTTTTTTTCTCAGAGTTCTTTTACTTTTGAAATCCACAGTTTGTAAATGAGGCAAACCAAGATTCACTGATCAAAACATCTGGTGGGCACAGATGCCATGACCCTTAACCAGAGGATATCTTTTGCACAGATCTTGGGCTTAGCCAATGAGCTAACTTGGTATCCTATTACCTAGGTTAATTTTGGAAATGATAACATTTTCACCTAAATGTGTCTCTCTTTAACAGAATCTGTACTGAAAAGACAACTAAAACACTGTTATGGTAAAAACCCACATGGCCAACATACACTCATTGTTCATCAGTTGCCTTGGAATTCCTTTCCTGTTCTTAAATGCTGCATTGCTGAAGTGTGAGAATGGGAGTGCTGGTTCCTCTACTGCATTTTGTCACTGCTCACCCATATTGCTGAACCCTGACCTCATAAAAACTGAAAGGAGGAAACACATCTAATTTCTTTTGTAATTGTCTGTAATTGAGCATTACAGCCTGCAACTAATATTTGAAATAACCTGCCTCTATGAACTTGTAAGCTAGGGGAATTAATCTCTTATTTTATCAAGTGGTCATTGCTATGTCCAATGGATTAATGAATTCAAAATGTAAATATTTTTACATGAAAAACCTGTAACCTACTGTACAGACTGAGTTTTTTCTCATTTGGGCATTTGCTTCCCTCAAGAACTTCTAAACCTTGTGCTGAAACCATTAGTAAACATTTCTTCATAGGAACTGTGTTTAATCATCTGGTTTACTTATCCAAATAGCCAAGTTAAATTGGCATTCAATCAACCATTAGATATGGTATATGAATTAAAAACCCTGGTTTACTGTCAGTTGAGGAGACAGATATGATTCATACCAACTAAGATCCAGGCAGGTTTGATGGATAAATGTATAGGTTTTGTGCCCCTCTCAATGGAAGGTAAATCATCTAGTACATAATCTAAATGTACCAGAATTTAAATGCAGAAACTCTGCTGGTTTGTAGATGTGCTTGTTAGCAGGGTGTGATAGTTCTCTGCTACACATTTCTAATGCTGTGGCTTGGGGAATGGGAAGTTTTCACACCTGTGGAAATCCTTCAGTGGAATGTCATTTCTTACACCTGACACCATGTCCCACATCTTCTTTGAGCCATTCTGACAGCAGTCAGTGTCCATCTTCACCTTTAAATCAAACTATCTAATAATTAGTGTCAATAATTGATCCCTCTTCTAATCCCTTTTTTCTCTCATTTTTGTCTACAGACATGAAGGAGTGTTTGCATTGTTCTTGGTCTGTCAAACACCCAGTTCTGTTTTCTGGAGTAATCTCTGTTCTTGGAGAGTCTTTCATTGCTTAGAGGTGTTTACCTAAGATAAAGAATCAAAGTGCACCTTGAAAGTCTGAGCTGCTGGAGCCATTTTCACTGCAGTTTGTTCTACTTTACTGTACAGGAGTCATCTAAATATTACTTTTCCCTATCAGGATGATTGATGCTTCAGCTCAAGTGCCTCATTTTAGTTTGCAGGTCATTATTCAGCATTCCATAATCTTTTTCTTTTTTCTTTTTTTTTTAATCTTGTTTTTTTTCTCTTGATTACTGATTTGACAACTGTTCATCCTATCCCTGCTCTTAATGTGTTCTTCTCTGCCCTCTTTACAAAGGGGAGTACAAACTGTTGATGACTGAATTGAATCACTCAGATATTTTTTATTGTTATTTTTTCCCTTACTAGTCTGTTGTTGTGTCTAATAAACAGTGCTTATTTTAGAGAGCCAAAGTAAATTTTTTGTAAGATAATGAGCAGCAACTCCTTATTTTCCTGCTTTTGTTAAGTTTAGAAAGCAATTTTTTTAGAAAAATAGGTCTGTATGATGATTCTTTGCATTTGAAAGCTGGACATCTTTCTGATTGAACAGTTTTACTGACATGAAATTTGAGATAATGTGACAGGCAGATCTAGATTAAGATTTGGTAGATGTTCTCACTTTCTGTATTAACATTAGATGGATAAAAATGTGGTTCATATAGTAGGAAATCACATTCATTACATCTTGTGCATTCAGTTTCCAGCTGCAGACATCCAGGAATTTATACATTTAAATTTCTTCTAACTTTGGGTGTTATGATGGGATTAAATTCGGTGGGAAATAAACATGCTTAAAATAAATAGTCTTTAAAGATTTTTTTGTTCTTCTATTAGAAAAAAACTAGACTTTTTTTTTTAAGGAATTGCAGATATTTTCTTCAGTATTTTGTCTCTTCTATTAGAAAAGTGAAATATTTTTGACTTACTGTAAAATATTTGGTTTGACCATGGCACTGGAACTGCTCACAGCTGTTTTGAGCTGCTGCCTGTTGTACATTACTGGGTTTGGAAAATCTTTTAAGACAAAGTTGAACTCATTCTGGTTTTGTTTATCATGGTTTGTCAGTGAAATGCTAATAACAAAAACTATATTCAGAG
Source organism: Cyanistes caeruleus (assembly GCF_971803275.1). Classification (NCBI taxonomy): domain Eukaryota; kingdom Metazoa; phylum Chordata; class Aves; order Passeriformes; family Paridae; genus Cyanistes; species Cyanistes caeruleus. The sequence goes on from NC_141715.1 coordinate 13,381,675, forward strand.
CTCAGAAGTCTGAAATAGTTCTTGCTGGGTTGTTTTAGTGTTTTCCTGAGAGGGGTGGAGGTTGTTCAGACTTGCAAGAATGTTTTAACTGTTCACAGTGACTGATGGGCTGCTGCTTAGAGGCCACAGCTGCACTTCCAGGTGCTCGGGCTGACCAGACTTTCTCTCACTGCTCATATTCCCAATAGTAACAAGATGAGATCTTTGATCATCTTGTCATCAAACCTGAGTCATCCTCAACTCTTCTGTTAAAATTAATGTATCCCGTCCAAATCCAACTGGGTTTTGGCAATTACAGTTTTAATATTTCTCTCCAGGACCTCTTACCTTTTGAAAATGAAATGTTTTGGTACATAGATTTGGATTAAAGACATTAAATAAAACTTTTTTCTTGTATTCTGTCTAGAGTGAGAGGACATTCTTGGTTTTCCTTTGTCATGCATGGTTTTTGAGTGGCATTCTGCATTCTGCTGGTTTTTGTTACATCTGTAAAGTTACATAATTAAAGGAAATTTGAGGTAGAGGCAAGGTGGCAGATTCCTCAACATGGAATCAGATGTAGAGTGGATTGTGTGGGAAAAGGCCTCAAGGCAACTTTTCTCTTCTAGCCAGTACATGTGGAACTTTCACTTCTCCTGAATCAAGGCTTACTTATTTTTAATGGTGACCTGAAGGAAACACAATCCCAGTGTAAAATACTTATTAGGGTGGAACAACTGCCTCCGTTTCTCCTGTCTAGAAAGCATGGTCTTATTGAGAAACAAAAAACATTATAATCTGTGTACCTTATTTAATAAAGGAAAGATGCTGAAACCTCCCTCCCTTACCCTTTCCCTCCCCAAATCATAAAAGATGATAAGGTTCTTTAAGTGATTTAAAAACATGAAAGCACTTTTCATCTGTGCTTTCATCTACGTTGAAGTTGTTAATAATGGAGCAATGTAGCAGCATTGCTAGACTAGGAATAAATAAAAGTACAAACCTTTAGAGCACCCTTCTGTCAGTATGCTTTTAAGAAAAGAAAAGGTAAGAAAGTTGAGCCCAAACCTAACATTCCTCCTCTGATTTATACTCTAGTGTCAGTCAAGTGCTCTTTTGAGCTGTAATAGCAAGATGATCTGATAAACAGGAATTAAACCAAAACTTTGTGTATATTACATCTGAGTCACAATAAAAACCAGAAGAAAATGTATTTAGAAGTGGATTTTCAGGCAGACATCATGGGATTGACTTTCAGTCTTTAGGGTACTTTCTTTTAAATATGCACGAATTGTTTTCTCTCCATATTTTGTGAAATTTTTTTTTGTTTTGGTTTTGTTTTGGTTTGTAATGTTTGGGGGTTTAGGTTTTTGTGTGCTTTTTTGTTTTAATTTTTTTTTCTTTCTGAGCAGCAAACTCCCTGGTTTGCAAATGGTAGTTTAATGTGATAATCTCTTCTTTTTCACTTCCTGTATGTTCCCCATCCCTCCTATTTTCTTAGCATTTCACCATTTTTTATCTTCATCCCTTGTGAGGGTTGTGGTTGTGTGCTCAGAGCTCCTGACTGACCACTGAGAGTCTGAGCTGGACCTGCTGAACAAAGATTCATCTTCATCTCTCCTCACCTGCTGGACCAGTTGAGCAGCTGTGGTGCTGATGAGAACTCCAGTAATAACTAATAACACCAGTGCTGGCAAACACAGAACTATTCTAATATTAATATCTATTTGTAGAATAAACAACAGCTAGACATAATATGAGAATTCTCTGTACACGCACTTTGTCTCAGGGAATAACTTTTTGTTATTGGCAGTTTCCCACAACTGTTCATTATTAAAAATCAGCATTTGTTTACAGTTTAAATTAGAGACTCAGAATTCAGGAATTTCTGATGCAAACATATAAGTATATATAGACTTATGCTCCTTTTTTTCCCCTTTTTTACTCCTTTATTTAGCTTTCAAAAAGAACTTCTATTTTTACTGCTTCTCTACTGGACTCCTTACTACTTGATGATTAAGTTAAACTAGGTTCTATTTTTTTAAACCATTTGCAAAGGTACATGCACATTGTGTAAACCACATATAAAAGGATATCTTACAAAAAACTAGATGTTATCACCATGTAGTAAGCACACACTGAATAAAAGAAAAAAATTAGAAACCTCAGGTGTACCCTAAAATAGGCTTAGTAACCATTTTCATGCAAATACCTTTTCAGAAGAGCTTCAAAATTAATAGGAAATATGCTTTCTGTATTTTATAGTTTCAGGTTTCTATCAAGCAAAAAGACCTTGTGCTTCAGCCAAAGCTGTGTTTGCTCATCTTGTAGTGCTGGGGTCTGGCTGAGTGTTGAACAAAACCTTTCCTTTGTGGTTTTTTCCCTCTCATCCCTTTACTCTGCTATGTAATAATAGACTTTTAAGACTTTGGATACTGAAAATAATAATTTTTGATCCTATAAACCCTTCTTCATTTTCTCACACACATGTGAGCACACACTCTTCTAAGAAGTTTGTTTACACACATCTGTGGATGCTCTATTTCATATTAAAATCTACTGTAAACAAAAATAATACACTCCATGGGGATGAAATAATAGTTTTATTTATTAAAAAAGATACTTTAAATTAAAATAATTTTTGATTAATTCTAAGAATGAAAATGGCTAACATTGAACAGATCTTGCAAATTTGTTCCACCTTCTAATTCTTCTTGTCTCCCAAAGGATCTACAGTTCAACTCATAATTTTTAAGATCTGGTTTTTCAGCAAGAAGTGTCTGGAAAGGAGACTGATTGCTTTTGAGTGTTAAACTGATGGAGGTACTTAGATTCTTCTCTAATACACCTATTAACACTGAAATGCCAGATTTTAAAAGCTTTTACATTTTATCTGGATTTGAATTAAGCATCTCTGTCCTTGCATCCTAGGCAGTTCCAGAAAATGAGTTTTTACACGTAGTCCTGAATTTGCTTTAGTGAATATTGTTTTGTTTCTGTGAGCTTGGGACGCGCTCTAAAGCTTGTTTCCTGGTAAAGAACAATTGGGCCATTTTCCTTCTCTTCCTCTTTTCTCATAATACAGGAAGAAAGAATTATTTAAATAAAAGGGAGTTCAGCAAATATTTAACATACTTAAACAGCAATTATTTTGGAATATATGTTGTTGAACTCTCCAATGCCACATGTTTTTAAGGATTACATCTTCAGGAAAAATAGGGATTAGATATTTTTATCTTAGTGGAATGTGTGGAAGATAGGTTAAGCACCAGAGGGTATTCACTGCTCCAATGCATGAGTCAGTTTTCAGCTCAGATGCATTGGGACCAGGTTTTTGTGTGTTTTTGTTTACTCTGTAATTGTCTTTTCTGCTTTATTTTTTTTCCCCCATGTTCTTTTGAAATGTCTTACTACTGGGGACTAAATTCTAGAGTCTGTGAACAACTGCTTGATCCGTGGTGATGATTGCTCTGTTTATATTTCCTCTGTCCTCCCTGTTCGTTCTCCTAATACCTCCAACGTATTATGTGGTTTATAGATGCTTTTAAAATATTTTGGCTGGACCCAAATGCACACATGTCACACAGTAAGAAAAACATAAGGAATGTTTCAAACAAATAAAAACAGCACCCAAAGCTCATTGTCTTCCTTACAGAACCTTGGGGGTTTTGGAGTCGAGTCCGAGTGCAGATGACCATTTCATTTAAAACCTATAAATCAGTAGAAAAACAAAATGATAAGGAAGTATAATTGGGTAAGCAGGGCCCAGAATTTGTTCTCTTTGTTTTATATTATTTGTCTCTGGATTCAGAGTTCCAGGTCAGAGGATCTGCAGTTATCTTCCTTGGCCTGCTATTGGGTTGCTCATTAACTTTCATCAGATTATTTCTACATTGATCCCAGTAATCTTTCCATGAATTAAGTACATTCTGTAGTTCTGGAAACATCAGTAAACCGAAAATCCATGATTTCCACTGATGGGTTGTGACTGTGGGCATGCAGTCTCCATGTTAAAAGCAGATGCCAGCTTTTTCTGGGTTTTGGAAGCTGGATTCAGTTTTAGCCATTAGTCTGGTGATGTTCTTTTCTGTGTTTTGGAACACCCATAGTAGCCAGTGTTTTTCTGTACAGATTTAATTAGGTGCTGCACTTAAGTCAGTTGTGTGTTCTGTGAACTGTCAGTCTAAATAGAGCTCTTCAAGTATCTGCCTGTGTAATGTCATCTTCTGCATGAATTTTGACTCGGTGGTGGTTTCTAAACCCTTTCCTACCTTTTAGTTTGTCTCTAATGGAAGCTAAACATGCCATGGCAATGCCCTGTATGCCTCAGTGATGTGGATAAAGAGAGGATGAAGAGACAGTGTCTTGTATAAAGGTGGCTCTTTGACTGTCTTCATGTTTGTAAATCCAACTTCAAATTAACTTTTGGTGGTAGCAGTCAGTTCCTATTGAGGTGCTGATCTTTTAAGATTCCAAAATGGTTTCAGAGACTAGATAGCTGATTAGACAAAATAGCATGCAGATATATTTATATATTGCCTTTTTTTTTTTTTCCCCCCCATATGAGTTCTTAGCTGGAAGTGACTACAGTGAATGCAAAAGTACATGTCTGTGAATGTAGACCATATTGGAAACAGAGATTTACTGTCCCAAAGTGTAATGCTTACTCAGCCATCTGATGAGATTTGAGCACTAAACAGTTTGAGAGGGATACATAAAGCTGTTTTATTACAAGATGCTGTTATGAATTGTAGCAGCTTTCCTTATGCTATGCTGCTGTTGCCAAACAAGTTGCATGGATGTAAGCAGTTTTATTTGTAATTACTTGCTTACATTTTCTTAGAATAGTTGGGTTATAGCTGTTTGTGATTCCTGCTCCTCCACTGGTGACAATCTCTACATCCTGTTTAGTTCAGAATGAAAGGATATCTTTTTAAAACTGTTTTGAGCAAAGCCTCTCTGAGGAATGCTGCTGCTAATATGGGAGGTGGAGTGGGGCTCAGATGTTTGTGTGTGTGGTAGAACCTTGTTAAAATGGATGCAAAAAGCTCAAAAAAGCAGTGTCTATTTCATAATGCAGTGAAAAGTAATCTCATTTTAGCTGAATTTAGCTGAATTTCTGGAGCAAGTCCAGAAAATGGAGAAATAAACACTCACCTAAAGAAATGTTATGGAAAATATTGTAGTTACAACCTATACTTTTTCCCTAAATTTTAGTCAAAACCTGGATGTTACAAACTGAATTTACACTTAAAACTGTTCTTGACAGAGCAGTGAAGGCAGTTCCTGTTTTCTTGCTTATGTGTAGCTACAATTGCTTTTGATGCTGCTGCTGGGCTCTGTTTTCCTTAAGACAGCCAAGTGTGTTCCTTATGACAATCACTACTTTCACAAAGTAAGGGAGGTGTTTGAAGAAGATTGCAAGAGGAGAACAGTTTGATCATCGGTGCTGAAATGTCTCTTCAGTGTAGTTTGTCCAGTGTAATTCTGAATGTTGAGTCTTGATCTTTTGTTGATTGCCACACAAGATTCTTAAAAAAGCCAATTTGCTTGGAAGAATTTACCAGTATAAAACTATCAGCTTTAGTCCTAGCATTGCTCCTTCTGTCCATGTTCTGAGCCCAGGTATGCCTTGCCAATCCTTGTATTGTTAGTCATCTTTTAGCTACCTATCCATCAGTCTGATATTCCTTCTTTCCTTATTGCCTCGTTTATCCCCTCTTAAGTTTGGAATCTTGGTAGTTTGCCATGTTTCTTCTTCTTTTCCCAAAGTATTAATGGCTCACCTAAACCTTTAGAAATTTTGTTGCACAAGGGGATGGCACCGAGCACTGCAGCTGAGAGGTTTTGATTTGCAGTTCCACCAGCACTGGTAGAATATAACAAAATGCCTAATGCTAAGGAAATTTGAGCAGCTGCCTAACATCAGCTGTATTTTTGCACTATTCCATGTGAAAACCAAAGAATAGCCCATGGTCATTTTTTACCTAGAAGTGAGCAAGTTGTCTGCTGTCTGTGGAAACAAGTGGAAATTTTGATTATGAAATTGATATTCATAATCATATTTCATTATGTGAAGTGGTAAAGACTCAGTTGCAGATGACTCAGTTCAGTACAACTTTGTCTTCTCAAATACATTAATCAACTCTGTTTGTTTAAATAGTGAAGTAAAAATTATCAGTATTTTAGGTTTTGCTACTTAGACCAGAAGCAAAATGTTAGATAACTGAAAAAAAGAAAAAGACCATCACGTAGAACAAATTGCATAAATGTTATTCCTTCAAGCAAATGGCCACTCTGTGGTAGCTTGCCTGGAACTGTATATTCACATTTTAAAATTACTTCCAGTAGAGTACTGTGTTTTAAGGATGGCAGTTTATTATGATATATTAAATATTATAAATATAATAATATTTTTAAACATTTTTTATAGATGGTAGTTAATTTGACTTCATAGAGGAATCTGATTTTCTTTTGAAGTTTTTCTGTCCCTGAGATAAGTGTTTGAATGATATTGAAAAAAAGCTAAAAAAATGGTACTTAGTCTCTGTGGGGAAATTATTAATTTTGACTAAAATTATTTACAATATGCTAAAAGCTTACTACACAAAAAGTGATAACCTGGACTTTATTCTTGCTTAAGTAATTTTACCAAAGAGTTAGAGAGGTAGAAAAAGTAGTATTAGTCACATAGTTTCTCTTGGGGGGTTAGGGTTTAGTACCTAGCATGTCTGCTAAACTTGCTGCAAATATATTTTGACACTAATATTAAAGTCATTACAGCAAATAAAATTTTGTGTATGACTGGGCAACTGTGTGTGCTTCCATTAAGTTTGTTCTAAATTCTTACAAAAATAAAGCTCATAAGGCATTATTACCAGTCTGTGCTTCAAGCACTGAAGTTATAAAGTAGGCTGTTAATAATATGAGGAATGATATATCACAGCTGTAATGCCATGTCTTCCAAAGTTAATGAATACTTACAATTTCATAATGAAAAATTAAAATAAGGTTAAAGTGGTTTATAAGACTGCCTACAGATCCAGCAGAAGTCTAATTAGAAGAAAGAACATTAAGTTTGATGGACTTGGAAATATATATTACCTAGTGTTATATATATATGGACTAAAATCCTTTGCATGTATTTAGGATTGCTCAAATGTGGACAATTCAACCAGAACAAAGCACAGAAAAATGAAATGTTATTTGCTCTCTGAAATCACTGTGTACACAACAGATTGTGGGTTTAGATGTCTTCAGTACTTCAGTTATGTGAGTCTCTCTTGTTGACTCAGTGCAACAATCTCTCATCCGTGTTTGCCCGTTTCTTGACCATTTCTGAAGTAAAATGAACCTTTGTGCTTGTTTTTCCTATTAGCAAAGCGTAATGACGCTTTTGTTACGGCGCCGTGGCGGTTCTGGGGCAGCTGCACACACCGCGCAAAGCAGGTGCTGCTCTAACATGGCAAGGTCTGTTTGAAAGAGGCCACTGCCCACAGCTGCCCGCTTTTGAGAGATGCCACACAGCTGAGATTCAGCTGGATTTGTAGGATTCTCCCTCAGAGAAAACCTTGAGCTTGCACAGTGCTCCTCAGAGCACAAGAAGCTGCTGTGCCGTGTTCCATGTTCCCGTGTCGCGGCAGTGGGGAGTGGGTGGCACTGCTGGGAGAGGACAAATCTCCTTCTCTTCCCAAAGGTGTTCACCCAGGCAACACAAAAACTGAGATGATGGTGCAATACTGTGCTTCCCTGAACTTGTTTTGTGTTTTGTGTAATGCAGAATGACTGTAATTGGGAGTATATTTGGAATAAGCTGTCTTTGTGGTTATCAAATATGTCAGCTTTGCTTTTTATTGTTTATATGTTGGGTTTGTAACTCTTATAAGCTGTTATTGCATGACAGACTCCTCCATCATTTTCATTTCAGTCTCTTAAATCCATCTTCTTCCTCCATTTTTTTAACAGCATATCAATATTACAGTGTATCTATCCCACACAGGGTTTGCTGTGGTGTTTTTTGTGGCCATCACTACATGAGCAGAACAGTCCTTGTCAACAAAATTCCTCTAAATTATTGGTTTAGAGTGAATTTGTGTTGATCTCTCTCTTTCTCATGTATACAGCTTGCAAAAGCATAATGGAATAGAATTTACCTGGTTTTTTCTCCAGTATCTCTTTCATTCCTGAGGATCTTAGTATCCACTTTATTAAAGTATATCTTTAAAACTATTTCAGAAGTGTGGCAACTTATCCTCTTAACCATACAAATGTGATATTTATAAAACAGAAACTTTGGCATTTTAAGATGTGATCATGATCTGTAAAATAAAAAGGCAAAGGAAGAACTTGGAGTAAACAGAATGACTTGACAGAATAAAGAAACCTAGAATTATGAATTAATTTATTACAGATGTAACATTGTGTTTTAACATATACAAATATACAAATGTTTTATTGTTTAATAGTATTGATTCAGTTATTGAATTTAAAGTATCCATTTGCTCACCTGTGGAGTAGTGGAGAAAGGATTTAATTTAGATTCAATTTCTACCTGAAAATTATGATTTTTCTTATTATATCATTGTTTTGAATTCTAATTTAATTTAATTTTAATTATTTTAATTATTCCAGCATCATGTTTTTTTAATCCTCATTTTTTAAGCTATAGTTGGAGCAGGTGAAGTTGATAATCCTTTTCATAGAATGGTTTGGGTTGGAGGAGACATCAAAACCATCTTGTTCCAAGCCCCCTGCCATGGGCAGGGACACCTCCCACCATCCAGGTTGCTCAGACTCCATCAAGCCTGGCCTTGGAAATTTCCATGGAGAGAACCACAGCTTCTCTGGGTAACTGGGCATTTTATTGAAATAAAAAGAGGGAGTGGCCATTTCCTATAGCAGAGAAAATGCAGTTCTTAGTATATTTGTCAGGCATGGGAAAGGCTTGTTTACTTGTGTTTGCACCAGGGATCTGCAAACAAATAAATGGCTCAAAATGATAAAGATTTACCTTAGATCCTCCTCAGGTGATGGAAATAATGTGCTGCAAGAGAGGAGTTATGGTCGCATATCAAAAAATGCTGTTACAGAAATGCACAGTAAATTTCCACAAACGATTAAATAAATTAAGCTCCTGGACACATTTATGGTACTGTTTTCAAAACAGGAATTAAAATCTATGTCTCTGGAGGTCATAAGACTACTTAGCAAGGAAACAGACTCAAAGTTATTGGTAGCATCAGTGAATAGCAAATATACCTTTTTTAAAAACAAGATGTATTGTACCTCATATGTTTACTACATTTAGTCCAGCAGAATAATTTACTTAATGCTCTGCAATATTCCTGGGAAAAAAAAAAAAATAAAGCCAAATTGTTTGGCTTAAATTCATCTTGTTCATATGCAAGAGGATGACTAAAGTAATTTATTGTTTGTTCTTGTAAGAGAACGTCTTACAGAGATGATGGCTCTCAAAGGCCTTTATCACTTCAGCTTTCAAGACAGAGATGAAGGTGAAGCTGGGCTAAATCTCTGCACAGTCTTTACCTTTCTGCAGCCTTTTTACTGAAAGGGATTTTTCTGTAGTCAGCAGCTCCAAAAAGAGAGTTCTGTGGTTTGGTTCTGCACTTGGTCTTTGGCAGCCACAAACCTCCCCAGGAAAGAACCAAAGGAAATCTTTTAGCAGAGTGAGCAGCTAAAGGATGCTGTAGACCCTGTTGCATGAGAGGGCAAACTGTGATTTCTTATCATTTAACTTCCTCCTGTTCCACTTAAAAACATTTTCGTACGGACTATCTTAAATTTCTTATGACTCCAGGTTGTAAATTAACATATGGCATAATCTGAAATGCAGATGAGGGGAGAGAGGGCACTTGTGGAAAGTGGCTTCTTGTCTTACTGTCAAGGAGACTGTTATGCTTGAAGTTTTATATTTCTGCTGAAATCCATAGATATTTTTGGATATGCAGGTGGTAAAGTGTGTCTGTCAAATTTTCTAATTTTTTTTTTCTCTCAATGAATTCTGTGCAAGAATCTTGGCAAAATATTTTGAATGCATCTGAGTTTTTTTGGTTTTTTTTCTCTATATTCACTATTCAATTATATAATTTTTTCTGATTTTTTTTTTATCTCAGTGGTCCTTTCTTAAAGATTTTGAACCTGTGCAGAATGATACTGCTAAATAAAGACTTGTAAAATCACAGAAAAATAAATAACATCTAGTGAATTTAATATATATGACAGTATCTTCAGTGTTGTAAATTTTCAGATATGAGGATTGATGTGGAATAGAGTTACCAAGATAAAGAGAAGATGAAAAAGGCTGGTCAGGAAAAATTCTGAAGGAGACTAAAGGAAAAAAGATATCAGTGTGGGTTTTAGGGTGCTAACTAGGCAGAAGCAGCAAGAGAAAGCATTAGCAGAACTTTTGAAACGAGCTTTTATCTAAATTAATACTGAGATATGAAAAAAAGGGGTACCAAGGTACCTGAGTTTATTGGAAGCAGAGGTGCTTTATTCACTGCTCCTCTTGACTCAGGCTGTCCTGAACACACCGGGCAAGGTTTGCACAGCCTGGATGAATTTGAAATTGTGCTTATGGTTTCATCTTTCCCCACCTAAATTTCCTTTTTTTCCCCAGTCTGTATTTGTCGTGTGTGACTGAACTCCAAGAGACTGGAGCTTGAAATGCTGTGCTGATGCAGGGCATAGTGTCTATTTTAATTCTTTTTCCTTCTAATAATCAAGTAAATAATTAATTGCCATGGTGTATCTGAGGTCTCAGTCTAAAGCAGCCACTTTATTTTTCAGCATTTTCGTTATGACATCAATAATACTTTATTACAATGATTTTAGGTCTGTTTGAATGGATTTGAATTCTCTTCTCACTTTACAGTTCTCTTATGTTGGGGCTGTGTTAAAGCAAATATTATTTTCATAATGGGAAGTGAAATTTCACATCAGCAGGACGAGCATGTGCTGAGCCTGGCTTTATTTCTTCCATAAGAATGTAATATTTTATTCTTCTGGATAGTGTCATACATATGCATCTCATAGTTTTATATATATAATTGCATTTTCTATTTACTTTATATAGACATTGTTCTTACCTTCAGAAAGCAAATGTTATTGTAGGTTCTGACAATGAGCATTTATTTACTGAGAAAATAAATTTTACTTTCAGAGCTTTTTGATTAGAAAGGAAGAAAAGCAAACTGATTATTATGAACTATAAAATTATTCAGTGCTGAATACCAGATAATCCAGGGCACTTTAAGATGCAATTCTTTTTTTCATCTATTTAACAGGCCTCGAAATGATAATGAACTTGTCTTGATGTGCATGTTAATTTGTGGTGAAAGGTGGTAAATGAGAAGTTACCTAAGATTTAAAGTCTAAGAAAAACAACTTGAAATGCCTTTACTTCATCTTTTATGTAGCTAAAAATGATATAAAATGGAAGAAGACAGAGGTGAAATGCTTAAGAATGAAAAAAATGTATAGATTTTAGGTAATTAATAGGGTTTTTTCCTGAAGAGAACAAAAGCTAAGATTATATATGTCATTCTGATGTACCAAATCCTATTTAAATAATTGAGATGTTTGGATTTTGTTATTTTTTTGTCTTATTCTAGCTCACATATTATGCCAGTGGGATAAATGATGTTGGTTCATTCCCATTTTACAGACAAAGTGCATGAGAAAAAAGATTAAGTGAGTTGCTTAGGGGCATGAATAACATTGTGAGCTGAAAAGGGAAAAAAAAATCTTTGCACTTAGATTAGTAATCCATTTTTATTTATATTAGCTAATATTTCCACTGTTGGTTTTTTCCTTCCCTTTCTGTTGTCTGTGTAGCATGTATTCTGAACTAATCAGAAATTATTTTGCAAACTTCTCTGATTAGTGAAACTTCAAGCCATCAATCAAAAGGGAGAGTTCCACTTCAATTAATTCCATGTGTATTGTTTTCATCTAATTTTCTGGTGTTTCTGAAAAATACATACTGCTTTTATCCATCACAAAAACTGTAAAAATAACTCAGAAAAATAAAGATTAGAGTGCTTTATTCGCTGTTACAAAATAGAATTTAGAAATACGAAAATGAAGTCAAGAACATGCTTTTGCTGGGTTTTATTAACATAGGAATTGCTCTTGTTCATGCAGCTTTATTAATATAATTTATTTAATAAAGATGTCTGAAACTGCTGGATTGGGGAGAACAAAAGACAGTCAATGAAATAGAAAAGGTAGCATCAAGAGAGACAGTAGTGGAGCCTCAGTGAGGGCTCTCACACCTTAGGTATGAGTTGTGAAATAAACAGGAGAAGGGGAGAACAGGAAAAATGAGCTGAATTTGCACAAATTTTTAGGAGTGAGTCATCTAACTATAAGTGTGAATAACATATCAGAAAGTCAGTGATAACCATCTTTCATTGTGAACACGGGTTTATTGTCTCTCTATGGTGACTCCTAGGAAAGTGGCATTAGTATTTGACTGAGCATGTTTGGAGAATTTGCCTTGTTGGCTAAACCCAGGGTTCACTATGGAGGATCTTTTCCAGAGACAGAATTTTTTATTGCTCCTTGAACTGTTTCTCTGCAAATTGACCACAGGCTTCATGACAGTGGTACACGTGGAGTGTCCCATGGTGCTGGAAATCTCATTATAAATCAGTTTCCATTGGGAAAAGGCCACAGGTGAAGTGCAGCCCCTGGCAGCACATGGATTTCCTTGTTTCAGGAGGCAAGAAAACAGACCATGTTCACCATGGCAAGGTCTAGCACAAGATTGTCAGCCACTCCTGGCCTGCATCAGAGGAATATTTCCATAATAATCAATGAGTTCCTTCATGGTTCAAGTGCACAAGAAAAAAATTGTGTTTGGAGTGTGCTGTTGTGGTCACTTGATTCTTTCTAATACTGTTATTGATAAAAACTTGATTGCTTGTACCAGTATAATTTACAGTCCCATGAGCAATTTTTATATAGTGTTTAGCAAGAAAAAATAAGTATCTGTTGTCTAGATGGGTTTATTCAGATTATAATATCCTTCTAAGCACTGTAAATCTTTTATTGCATTCATTTAAAAACTGCAACAAGATGAATTTCTGGTTTTCTGAAATTCAGGGTACATCTCCCAGTCAAAAATAAACATTCCTTTTAGAAAATTATGGATCCAACCTTGATTTGAAACATAAAGTGAAAATACAGTGTTTGTTGTTGTCCTTTGGTTAGTTTTTCTTCTCTCTTCTGATCTGTAACAAAGTATAATGGTAGGAATCTCTTCTCTCTCTTCAGTATATTCACAAAGCATGATTTTGTTTAAATATGGGCTAAATATGCATGTATGGATTATGTGTTTGGTGGCCAGCTGCTCTGTCTGTGGAGGAGTTTCCTTATCCATCCATTTATATTGAGAATGTAAGAAGATATGAGTTATCCTCAGGTAACTTTGCAGCACAGGATAAAGTCTTGAGAATTCATGGAACTTTAGAAAAAAAATGCATGCAAGAAGTATTTTAAAATCCAGGTAATTTGAAATGTTCACGGTTAAACTAAACAACCTCATTCATACATACTCCCATTAATTTAAAAAAAAAAAAAGTTTGTAAGAGTCAAAATATTTTACACTGGGACAGTGCTTGTAATTATCAGTGCCACCAAGAAAATTAAAGTATAGGTGTACCTAAATCAAGACACTGAGAAAAAAAAATCATATGGTGTAAGAACCTGAGAAGAAAGATGTGGGACATCAGGCAGCTTTTCAAAATGCTGTTTATCGTCTGGGTGATTTTACAGCATTAATTGGTTGTAACAGAGCCATGCCTAAAGCTGCCAGCTCCAGCTTATAGGCAAACCTGAAACCCCCTTAGTTCTGGTTACAATACATTAATATTATTCTTTGCTGAGCATCTTAATACGTAACAACCAATCAGCATCATACACCATCCCTTTACTATTACCTACAGCCTATCATAACTACTATCATTACCACATTGTGGTCACTACTATCCAGCCACATGAGTTAGTATGTTAAGTTTAAGCTTAAAGTTTTTTTGGTTTTTCTGTTTTCTTGCAGTGGAAAATTCTTAGACCTTTTTTCTACTTGCTACATCGGCATTTTTGTTCGCCTGTGGTATCTTCTGCTTTTTCCTAAGACCTATTTCTGCTTGGTAAAAATATCTTTTTTGTTTGTGGTCAACATATTCTTTGCTCTAGCCATAAAACCTCCTTCCAGCTCAACTTAACCTTTGCTTTCTTAGTTGTCCAGTAACAGCTGGCTCAGCAATTCCTAATTTAGACATCTATTATTCTTCTATATCAAAACTTACTTTCATTTCTATTCTGCTTTCAGGTCCTACTTTCAGAGAGCTTTCTGCCAAGCATTCATATCTGTGAAACTTTCTTGCCAAACTTTCATCTTTCCCAACAGTATGAGTTTGAAATAGTAGTTAAACTGCATTAATTCACATTAATTTGCCATTACATCAAAGTAAAAGCTATTACAATCCTAAAAATCAGTATTTGTGTAGGTATATATAGTTTAATCTTCACTTTTTAACTTTTTGGAGTTTGTGAAGGTAAATTCTGACCCAGACACAAACACAGATAATTCAGATTTATAAAGATCCCAGCTGTCAGGCATTACAAGGCAGTGATTCCATGCACAAGTCCCAGCAGAAGTCAGGCTCCCACTCCCAGTCACAGGAATGGCTGCAAATGATGTTCAGCTTCAGACTTTGGTGTCACAGGATGGGGCAAATACTTGTTTTGGTGTTTGCAAATTACAATGAAATATATTCTGAGTAACTAAATGTCCAGTATGTAATCACCATAATGACAGTTCTCTATGAAGGGTACATGTCCTGACACATTTTATGTGACATTTGATGATTGTTTTTTCTAATCAGAACATATCTAACAAAACCAAAAAGTCTAAGCCAACTTCTTTGTCATACCCATTGCATTGTAGTTTTCCATTAATTTCTCTTCTAGCCTAAAAAAAACCTTGTTACTCTTTCAGTTTGGAGGTGCTGTTAACAAATTTATGTCCAAGCATCGCTGCCTCTTTTCAGTTCCTGTACATGAAGGAATCAAGGTGCATCTGATGCAATCCTACAACACTTGGGACTGTGTATAATGCAGTTGTAGGTTCACAGCAGCCATTAGCTTGTTCTTCCCCAGCCAGGAAATCGTGTCCCAGGAAAGGTCAGGCTGTGGTAGGAGGGTGCAGAAGTCAAGTTTATGGTTTAATACAGACCTCCCTCCCTTTTCTGTCTTGAACCACCCCCTTCAAGGTATGTGGTATAAGTGCTATATTGTGGCTCATTTTTTATGTTTCTGCTGACCTGGACCAAAAAACTGGAATCTGCTTTTTTTTCTGGCATTTCTTATGCTGGAATTGTGTTTTCCTTGTGTTTACAGTTTTCTGATGCACAGGGCAAGGGCTGTTTCAGTCCTGACATAGCTGTGTTCACATGGTGTTTCTACACCATGCTGCTTTAAAACGGATGCACAACGTGCTGCTGGTTCAGAACTCAGCCTAAATGTGACCTTTGAGTAAATGGTTAAGCTGAGTAAAAATTAATCTAATGGATATTTTTTCATACCAGGGTTCCTTTTAATTCTAAAGCAGGAGGGAAGGTTAACACAGTGCTTTGTAACTTTCCTGCCCCGCTTGAGAAGATTGCAGGTTGAGTGGGAAGGGAGCCAACTCCCAGTTTCACATCCTTGCAATTTCAGCTGGACTGTTCCTGTCAGGCTATAGCAGATATTGTCATACGTAAATGGATTCAAATCAAATAGAAATTACTTTAGTTTTTTCTTATATGTGTAATTCACAAAGCTGAGTCCCTATAAAATCCTATTAAATTCCAAAGTCTTTTTTTTTAAATGTACTGATGCACAGAACACTGGAAGCCTTCGTTTTTTTATACAGGGAAAATGTTTGGGGAGATAAAACCATAAGCTGTAACTCATCAAATGCTTGCAGATGAGGATTTTGGTTCCTAGTTGATTCACCTCCCTGTCCTTTTTTTAAGCTTGAGAAATCACTTAGAGGTGATACTCTCTTGAGAGCAGAATATGGCTCATTGATAGGGAGGATTTCGTGGAATTTATGGTGGGAAACTGAAAGTGTGCTTAAACAAGTGAGGAAGAACAAGGGGAGTAAAGAGAGGAGACTGAGGTGTGGGAGCAGATGTGTTTTTACTTGGGTCCATCCAACCGTTAATAAGCTCAGATTTGAGTCCTACTGGACTTTAATTAATAGCCCTCTGCTGGGAAACACAGCCTCACTAAAGCAGTGGTGAGGAATTCCAAAGAAAAGAGCTAATCTGACAAGTATTATCTCTACAGGCATACAGAGAAATAAATGCTTTGTTGTAAGAAATACACCATAACTGATCTGTGACCTCCCTGGCTAAAGCAACAGCCTAGGGAGGTTATTTTTGACTCTCAAAATGAGTGCTGTGCTATCATTACTGTGCTGCAGCTCACAGGGCTTGGTTCCTAATGTCATTTTACCTATAGAATAAATGGATTAAACTATTCTTGAAGTTAGCTTCATAGAATGGAACAGATACCATGATCTGGAATTTCATAGTGTTACCAGGATTTACCTATACTGGGAAAAAAAAATCATCAGAATACTTGGTAATTTCATCTCGATTAAATCTCTGCCACTGAGGCTTGACTAGTAAACACATAACACTTTATTTTTTGTAACTGAAGTTGGTGTTTGCAGCTAAAGTGAGGCAGAACTCTGGGTAGGCTATATTGACTATAACTGTATCATGCAAATGAGCTGAGGGAACTTTATCCCCACATGCTTATTCTTTTACAATACCTTCAAAATTCTTTTAAGAGGAGCAGAGATTGAATTTATTCTATTAAGAAATTGCGTGCTGTATTTTCTCTTTGTGCTTTATTTTTGCAGAATATTTTCCCTGTGGTTTTTCATATTTAGAACCTGTCTGAGTTGGAAATGGAAGCCTAAAGGTTTTTCTGACAAATTGCTGAGGTCTATTAATTTGTATGGTTCGTTTGTGCTCTCCATAGTCAAACTGAATTTTCTGGTGCATACTTTGGCTGTGTAGGAAATGCAGTTTTATTTTAAAGTGATATCTAGTCCCTGTAATATTTTTTTCTATCAGTGTCAACGTATTTGGAAGACTGAGTCCCTGTAAGGTTGAAAAGAGTCACTTCAGGAAATAAAAATAAATGGTATGTGAGGAGTTTGTGAAGAGAAGCTTCAGTGGCTGGTGAAGGCTCTTCCAGGAGTACTGAGGGGAGGAGAGGAGCTGTTTAATGCCAACTCTTCCTGTAGCCTGTCAATTTATTCATGCAGTGGACCTTGCAAGCCCAATCCACAGATGCTATTTTCTGCTCCTTACTGAATAAAACTCACTGCTGGGTCCTGAGTGTAAAGATTAATTAGTCAGTGAGTGTTAAAGGTCTGTTAAAGCCATTATGGCGTGTGTCCACAGAGACAAATAGGGGCTATAAAACACTGTGTTCGAAACCTAATTTTACATGTGTATTTTTCATTAATAATAATGATGGTAGTAATAATTATGGTCTTTTCATTCTGAAAGCTCTCCAAGGACTAAATGCATAGTGCAGTGCATACTGTGTAGGAAGGATCATGCTTTCCATCACTGAAATGCAGGCTGTCAGAAGGCAGCCTTCAAGTGATGGGGAGCTCAGGTTGTTGTTGGCCATTGCTCAGACAGCTGTGCAGTGCAGCTCCTCCAAGGAAGATTCTGTCCACAACTAATTGTTTCCTGAGCTGAGGGTGCTAGAAAATGTGTGTCACTGTTGAAAATGGCAATCAAAAAAATAAATATAGTTACCTATTTTTTACTCTTTTTTTAAATTTTATTTTTACTTCAAAAATGTATCCTTCCATTTGGCTGCCAGCTTTCAAATAAGCTTGGACTTACAACATTGTTGAATGTTTGACTTTTTATCAGAAATTTTTAGCTAAGTTAATAATTTTTAGCAATTGGCATAAATTGGAAAAATTTGTTTGTAAATATAAGCATATGCATGATTTGAAAATGCTGTTGCTCATTTTTTAGGACTAAGCTGCAACTGTTCTGTGTGCACTGAAAAAGAATATCAGCATTACCAGCACCTTCAAAAGTGAAATAATCCCCTTTGCATATTTTGGAGAGTTCTGTGGGGTTTAGTGGCAATTCTGTGTATATTTTTGGTGTTTGGAACCACAGCTGAAGGCAGCTGAGATGAGTGAACCAGCAGATATGGCCTATCTCTTACACTTACAACTGTTCCAGCATGCAAAGTTAGAATTGATTATAATACATGTAAAGGTATTCCTTCTTTTCTCAGAACAAGAAATTAAGCAGGGAAGGAAGCCTTTATAGATCTTCCCAAAATTTGGGTTCATTTACCCCATTATGTCCAGCTACGGGGTCCTTATTTGATTAACACAATCCTAATTTACAAAACTGGCTGTATATACTCTCTGTCTGGTTACAAATGAAGAAAATTGTCATGATTAGAGGGAAACTTTTGGCTCTAGTCTGGTCACTTGCTTTGTACAGTGTTTTCATCACAGTGCCATACTTGGATCAGAGATGCCAAGATGTAATTGATCAGAAATACAGATGAAAAAAAGGTGGCATTTTTCATGTAAAAGCAATGGACTGTCGGGTCAGATTCCCATTGTTTTTGTCAGAGTGCTTTCCAGACTCCTTGTCACACACTGACATCCTAGACAATTTAAAAAATCTGTTGGTTCTGTCCAGCAATGGAGGGGAGAATTCAGCAGTGTGTGCAAAAGTATTCTGGGTTTTTTTTCTCTCTTTGAGGTTGTCTGACCCCTGCAGTGTTTAAGGGAAGCCTTGCTCCTTAAGGAGAACAGTAAGCTGTTGATTCAGCTCTTGTGTTGATGGCAAACCTGAGAAGCACAGAAAAGAAATGGAAAGATGTTTTGTTGAACAGACTTCCAGCACAAAGATGACTGAATGAAAATTGATAGAGATGATGACTGGTTTAGTGTCTGTGTTACATGAAGCTATGGTGCAGCAAGAGAAGGTTATTCTTGGAGGGAAGCTGAAGTGGGAAAAAGAAACAACAACTTAGTGGTCCTTGCCAAATTTCTAACTACAAATGATAGATAACCAGTTATGTTTTGGAACCTCCATGGGTAGTTGTTCTAGAGGCTTCAAGAATTTAGCATGCTCGCCAAAGAAACTGAATTAATGACTCACTTTAGCAATGTATTTACATTAGTCAGTGAATGAATGAAGTCAAAGGGCTAATAGATCTAGTGAGCAAAGCACTTGCTTTTCATTTTCAGCTGCAGGTCAAGCAGCAATTGCAGATCTCTGAGGAGCTCCTTTCCCAGAGACACCTTGGTTTCAGTGTGCTCGAGTGACTGACAGAGGCACGGGTGTGAGTGGCAGCTGTGCTTCTTCACCTCATCAGAATACCTAATGCTGCCTGAAGCCCTATCCAAACATTTCACATCTTGTAATGAAAGCTCAGTAACTGTGGTGTAATCTCTTAAAATAACATTAGTTTATAGAAACATGCTTTATTCTAAGATAGTTATCATAAAAAAAAAGATATTTATTTTAGGCTCTAGTTCATTTTTGAAGTAATTTTACTGGTATGTGTAATATTGATTGTGTGGGAATTGTGAGGGCTGCAGAAGATCTTGTGAAGACTGAGGAATTCAGAATATTTTAGATGCCTTATTTGCCTTTCATTTGGCAGTCCATCAGCACTACACTGGAATAGTACATGGGTTAAAATGAAAACTTGGGTGTCACAGTTTTTTCAGATATGTGCCAAGGTACATGGCCATAATTCCCTAGTTCTGTGTATGGCAATGGTTCTCCACAAATATTCAAAATAGTTACAAACAAGTTGCAATTTGTGCAAAACTTTGTAATTTATGTAGGGCAATCCATAACCAAAAATTGCAAAATGGGAGAATGCCATTTTATAGTTTATATAAATGTTTATAGTCATAAGCTTTGATTCAGTTCTGGGGTTTCTCAAGCTCTTTCCCATTTTGCTCAATATTTGTTGCAATTCATGTATTGTATTTTGATGTAAATCTTTATGGCTTCCCAATGATTAGAGAAGCCAGTGCAGGTCATTAAGGTGTCTGGGAAGGAAGAGTGCTCACAATATAGCAGGGTCAAAATGTGTTTGCAGTTTGCAAACAATAACAGTAAAAGTTTTGAACAAGAAACATTTCAGAGGGAAAAACAATGTCTGGGTAATCTCAGTGACTGAGGACTGAGAAGAGGCAGTGATGTTCTCTGTAGATGGAGGGTGATACCACATTGTGTTTTTTTCATCCTCTTAAGCTTCTAAATCTCCCTTCCAGCCTTTTGCTGCAAAATTAGACTTTAATGTTTCATTATTTACATGTAATATGAATTCAGTCCTCTTAATAGTTAGTCTTTTCTCCATTTCATTGTTTTACTGGATGCTTTTTCTAGATATTAGCCTTTCATTTTTATTGGCAAAATAATAAAAAAAAATTGAGTGCATTTTGAACACCACAAATTAAGCTAATTTTTTACTGTTGCCTTTTAAATCTTAATGATGTATGTAGTATTGTATAAATCATGTGAATGGCTTATGTGTAACACTAATAATAGCACTACCACTAACAAAAGAAAGCCAAGTTGTGAGTGGTGGATCTTGCATACTTTGTGTATGATTATTGCACAGGGACTAGAGACTGACAAAAGCCAGTAACGATGGATAATTTAATGCATACAGCACGGCTAGCAAATCAAATGCCAGAAGTTGCATCTTAATTTAGGCTGATATTTTCTGGATTCCTTCTAAAGACCTTCACAAATACTAGAAATGCAGGTTGTGAATATAACATTGTAGGGTAGCAATTTATTGCACTATAATTTTGTTTATGGCACTACTGATCAGCAGTTTCCCTGTGGTGGCTTAAAGCTTGACTTTTATTGGAATAGACATTTTGTGGAATAGCAATGACCAACAATTACATAGCTTTTGTCATTTTCATATGGGTATCATTTATTAACAGCAATATCCAAATTAGCATTTCAGACGTTGTTCAGGCTAGATGGTTTTAACTGCTCCTTCTCACATGAAAGTCTTAATTTCCTTCTCAGCACGGACCTGGGAACTGTAGGGAATGACTGTGGGGGTCTGCACCTGATAAATCTGCCTTCTAATGAGGGTCACAGCACCGTGGGACTCCTGGGGTGGGAGCATCCCTGGCAGCCCCTCTGCTCTGGCCCCAGGTGTGTCTGGAGGGCAGGGCTGGGCAGGAGGGGCTGTGCCAGTTCTGCTGCAGCTCCTGGTGCCAACAGGGAAAGAAAGGAAGGTGCCAGGCTCTGAGCTGGAGCAGCCCAAGGCACAAGGGCTCACCTGTTCCTGGTGAAGAACCAGTTGTTCCTGCCTGGTGGGGATGGAGCTGCTGCTGCCCACGCTCACAGGGGGGCCCTGGGGATGAGCACAGGACAGGGGCCAGCTCAGCACGAGCCCTTGTGGCTCTGGGAACTCTCCTCTGTGGCCCTGTGTCACTGTGCTCATGATAATGAGAGAAAATGGACATCTTGGATTTGGCCTCCTTTAACAGGGTTAGATGCTGGGGCTTTGGAGTCAATCTTTGACACGTGTCACAGTTGTTAAGGTAGGTATTAATACAAAATAATACATTTGTGTAGTGTTCAACTTTCCTGGAGCTGTCTATCAGAAAGTTCTGAAGTGGATTTCTTTAAAGACTCCCTGTCTCCTGAGAAAAGGGGATAAGGCAGTGTGTCCCTGGACAGGATCTATGACTCATTATGTCAATCAAATTCCACTTCAGAGGGGAATAAAGAGATTTGTATCTCAAAGCTGTGCATAACGACTTCTTGGCTTTTCATTTCATATTTATGAGCGGTTTACTTTGAAGTGTTTATCAGGCAATACGCAGAAACATGAGAGAGCATTGCCTGAAACCATGTTCAAGTGTCTAATCTGTTAAATGCTTGCTGAGCAGGCTAGTTCATCAGTGCATGCAATGCAAAAAAGAGAGGAAAAAAAATAAACTTTCTGGGGTTTTGAAGAAGAATCTTTATATTAGCAATATAAAAAGGATTAATAATGCCAAGCATTTTGAAATAAATGTAATATATGAAACTTACAAAAGTTGGTTATGTTCTGTGTTAAGTAGATAAATAGTTCTTTGCTTGAAAGAAACCTTGACAGTACTTAATACCAAAACTATACAGTGCCACATCTGCTCTTAAGATGGGAGTATACAGTATCCACAGGATTCTCACTGCTAATTTTGAAGGCTTGAGGCATTCATAAGAACAGGCTGGTGTAGGTTTCTTTTCCCCCTCTAAAAAGGGCATTTCCTGATAACAGGAATGTTAGAAGCTGATTAAAAAAAGCAGTGGCATTAGTCCTCAATGGGGAAGAATTTTGAACAGTATTACCCATTTGCTGTGTGCTGTGCCTGCAGTTGGACTCTGAAGAGGAAGATATTGTCAAATAGGTCAAAATGAAACCCCATAATTTTAGGTAAAATGGAAACCAAATGGAATGTTTCTCTCCTTTTCCTTTAGCTCCGGTGGGTCAGTCTGAAGAGCCCACATGCCTCGTGGTAGTTCAAATTTCCTGTTCACAAATTTTCTGCTACCATTCCTCTCAAGTCAGGCTTTACAAATTCTGGCTGTGTGTCACCAGTCCAGGGAACCATGTGAGGTGGAGGCACAGCCACTGCAACCCCAGTTCTGCAAACCCCACTGGCAGTTCTGACATGGGCAGGGCAGTGTTCACCTGGGTGAGCCTGGGCTCCCTGCTTTCTGGGCATGTCATCCTGCATTGAATTTGGAAAACAACTTCACTTCCAAGCTCATTTGCAAACATATTCTTACATATAATCATATTAAAAGGATCAACAGGAATATCACTAGTTCAGTGCTTGATTTTTACCAAAAATTCTTTAAACGAAACAAGTAACTTTTCCCCCTACAGAGAATTGAATTTGAATGACTTGATTTGTGGGTTCCTGCTTTGGAATTCTTAAAGTTATCCCTAAAATAATTTAGTCAACCACAGCTAATCTGTACTGTACACTTCTGATTATTCTAGCAACAGATTTCTGCTGTGACTTTCCAGGTCAGAAATCCTTGGAAAGTTTTGAATTGTTCGCTTTTTTTGGATGGAGGGTTCTCTCCTTAGTCTTTCCTGTTCAAGGATGAAATAGTTCTCTCATTGATTCTATATCCATGCACACTGTTCACCAAATTCCCAGTCTAAAATGAACAAACAAACAAACAAACAAAAAAAAAAAAAAAACTGTGCAAAAAGAGACCCCAAAGCCCTATAAAACTTATTCTGTGTTCAGTTTCCATAACAAAAGTAAGTTGTAGAAGATCCAAGGGTAGTTTTGTGACATGTATGCCTGTTCTCTGTTCTGAAGTCTTTAAAGAGATAACAAAAAAGAAAACAGAACAAGCAAATGCCTTTGAGAACCACAAATCTGAAATTTAAATAGAGGTGCTGGCAAGCTTTAATATGCTCAGCCAAATCAGAGTTTATCAGCCTGAAAGTGATGGATAAATCTGAGTATCCAGAGCCTGTCACAGTGGCTTAAGCCACCTGAAGCCACCGGCCAGCTTAGCTCATGTGCCCTATCACAGCGGTAATTAAGAAGGGAATTTTTCCCGTAAGACAGTGACTGCAAGGCCACAGGCAAGAGACATCCACCAGCAGCAGGCTGTGCTGCTGTCAGTATTCACCTCATGGCTGGAGAGTCTGCGAGCAGAACGAGCTCTCATCCTGGAAGCAGCAGAGAGAAGAGGGTTTTTTTCCCATCCCTATTCTCTGCTGCTGTCCTCACATACTCCATACTCCCTTCCAAAGATTTTAGGTTCAGAACTGCTTGTGAATCCCATCTAACCAAAAGGGAATTAAGTGAACTAGCCTATAATGCTTCTTTGCAAAATGTTGGTAGGCTGAAAAGTGTGAACTAGTGGGAGGATTAATGAATAATCCAATCTAATCTCTCTCTTGCTAAATCCAAAGAGTTCTAGAATTGGAGTGTGCAAACTCAAAAATAATAATGATGATATGATAAATAAAAAAAAATAATGTAATCATATGATGCCTAGGCATACTTGACCTTTATCAGTGAGATGTGAATTTATCATTTCACCTGATCTGCAAGGCACTTATGAAGCAAGTAAAGGCACTTAGCAATTGAGATGACGTGTGTGTTAAAAATAGTCAGATAACACAGCCTGCACAGTAACTCTCTTTCAAACTGACTGAATTTTGGTCTGATTTTGTACTCTTTTACTGTATTATCTCTTAGAAATAATGTCTCATAAAGATTTTGGGGGTAGGCTGAAATTTTTTTGATGCAGAACTAAGTGACAGACAAGTGCAGTATTTTTTTCATTACAGCTGGTTCTTGTGTAGAATATTTGATCTAGAGGGGGAAAATAGTTCTTTTTAAAGTCAGTTTGTGAAAACTAGGGTTAACATTTTCCCATACACAAAAGATTATTTGACAAAATTGTTGTTCTAATTGAGATATCTTGATTATTTCTCTTCAGGGCATCACACACTGCCACCTGTTAAAGTTAATGCAAAGTGATGGTAGGGACTTGACTCACTCTTTGGCACACTTGCATGTCCCTCTATTATTAACCAATAAAGTCAGTGCTGGCAGTCCTTCAAATCTGAGACAAAAGTGAGAGGGAAGGGACAACAGAAGTGCAACAACCGGCCCTCTTGTTCCAGTGGAGTTTTATAGAACAAAGATGTAGTTTCAAACAGCAGAAAGTTGGAATAAGCAGAATCTATAACCTGTTTATTGGCACTTAACACAAATCTTCTCTGTTTGTTGAAGAAGGGAAAAATAGTCTAAATTGAAACACTGCTACTGAAATTCTAAACCACTGGAACAGAGAGAAGTGTAGATGAAATAGAGAAGCAGTTTACATTACCAGAGGGGTGTTGTGGAGGTAGGAGGAGCGCCTTGGAACAGCCCGTTCCTGCAAGCACCTGAGTGCAACAGGCTGAAATCCTGGGTACACAGGGACCAGGAAAACAAAATCAAATAGCAGTGACTGTGTGGAAAACACCACAAGGTAGGGAAGGAAAGGAGGTGCATGGGAGGAGGTGGAATTTCTCCTCCACAGATCCTCAGATGCCTGGCATGAGCAGTGAGCTCCAGCAGTGGAGCTGGTGGCTCTGCAGTGCTGCTGCTGGAGCCCTGCAAAGGCTGGGTGTGCAGCAAGGCAGATCACTCTGTGTGTCTGCCCAGGACTGTGTGTGCAAACAATAGTCATCAATAGAATGAAAGAAATCCTGTGTTCAGAGTGTGTATTTCATCTGTAGCCAAGTTCAGGATCTGCAGTCATCTGGATTGGTGCCAATTGATGCATTCAGATTACCACAACTGACTGGGTGATGAAAATAACTAATTATTTAGCTAGGATTAAAAGTGAAAAGCTGAAAGCAGTTTATAATTGTGAAATAAATATATATGTTTCCTGATCTTCTCATATAATGAAGGTGAATAAAAGCAAATGTTGTTGTTAGTAGGTAAACTTCCTACCTGTTGGTAGGGTTGTTTGTAGGTAAACTTTTCAAAGTGCTTAATCTGCTTCACTTGATACCTGATTATAAGATATTTATCTTTTACTCCAAAATTAGATGCTGAAATGATTTTAATTTCATTATTATCCAAGTCTGGCATGAAGTTTATGTGGATTTTTTGTGTTACTTTTTCAGTTGATGCGGTTCTCAGTTTAAAATGTTTGATTTGTTGGGGAACCTCTACATTTTAGTGAATTCTTTTCTTAGTCCTCAAAGTCATTCATATTGGTCTGTTGATGGTGCTCCTAGTAAGATTAGAAATTCAGAGCTAAAGGCTGGCATCTCCATCATTTCTAAAACCTGTTAGGAGCAACATCATCCAGAATATAAACACAAGTTCTCAACCAAATAATGATTTAAACTTTTTATTCTACTGTACAGGCTAAAATTTACATTACCATTATTTCTAAGTGACATGGTATTTACAGTGACGAAGCACCTTGTGACTAAAGAGCTGACAGCTGCTGCTGCTCAAAAATCTTTATATGTGCTTGGGGACCATCATAAAATACAGAGTATCCGTGTTCCTAGCTTGTGAAGCAAGGTATAGAGAAACAATTAAGGTTTTGTCTATGTTGACAGCTGATTCAGGTTTTTTGAGAGCTCCCAATTAAACAGTTATGGAAGTATGAAAGCTTATTACCAGTGACTTCTGCTGTTTCTTGAGAGCACAATTTATTTATCAAGTCATGAAGAGCAGTTTATTTTTTTGTCACTTTTTAAATCTTGATTTAAGAGTATAAAAATAAGAAAAAGGCTTTTCATTAATTCAGCAAAGTATCAACAGCTCATTTATCCACTGGTTGTTTACTAGAGATTTTTGTAGAGCTTTTTCTTAATAATTGAACTCAGTTTAGTGCATCAGTGAAGATAAACAGCCATACAGTGATTTTATCAAAAAAGTACTTTATACGTGTGTGTGTGTATATATAGTCAACTGGAAAGCAAGGAGAACTCACTGTCCTTTTCTGACATAATTGAAATTACTTAACAACAGGAGACCTAAATCTTCTGAGCTAGACTAGAATGAAAATGACATTTTTTTACTGGTGAAAACTGACTTTAAATTCTGTGGGACCAAGATGTAATTATTGAACTGCTTTGTGCCAAATGAGCCTAAGTGTGCATTGCAAACATGTACAGTCAATACAGATATTAAATGGTAGATCTCCTCTATTGGGATTGCACTTCATTCTTTCCTTATATTTTCTTTAAAACTGATTACTCTTCCAGGTTTGCATTGTCCATGGTGCTGCAGTTGTTATTCCTTCATAGGAAAATACTATGCTTGTGTGATAGGAGAGAGTATCAGATGTTGAGCAGGTTGCTTAACATAAAAAAGCAAATTGAAAATAATTCTTTCTGTTTTCTTTAAGCTATCACTTTAAGTACACAGATACTCTTTTTTTTTTTGAGTGTGTGTGTGTTTCTGTGATTTATTAGAAATTCACTATTTCTTAAAAGGAAACAGGCATTTAACAAAATTATTGCACAGTTTGATCCATTTTGGGAAATAGAAAATATGCACTCTAACGCTTTTTCATAAAATTCTACTATGAAAACACAAATAAACAAACAAAAAACCCAGCCACCACCTCCAAAACCCACTGTTACTTTGATAGCCTTTGGACCAGACCTGGGGAGTTTACAGGAACTTCATGATTTGCCATGAGACTTCACATTCTGTTCTTTCTCTGCTGCTTGTAAAGGAAAAAGTAACAGGAACTGAATTTTAGTGTCTTGGGGTTGGCTTGTTTAGAAACTGGACAGGGAATGTCTGACTGGTTCTAAGATGGATGCTGGAGAAAATCTCTGTGGTGGTTAAACATCTCCATGCTTTGAATGGGAGATTCCAAGTCTGGGAATGTTTCCCCTCTGTGTGTGCATCTCTGCTGAAATACAGCAGATTTACTGAGGCTGTGTGCAGAGGTGCTGGAAGCTCTCAGGTGTGCCCAGAGCTGCTGCCTGCCCACAAGGTCAGCTCTGAGCAGGGCTTTCCCAGCCTTCTGCTGCCAGACAGAGAATAAGAGGGGAGGCTCAGCCTGGAATTTTCTTTCTGCTGGCACTTAATCAGCAAGGAGGAGGAGGAGGAGGAGAAGGAGGAGAGCCCCCAGGGAGAGCACAGAAGGGTGAAGCACAGAGGAGAGCAGAGCAATTGCTTACAGAATTGCATACATCTGTCTCCTTCAGGTTTGAGAATGGACAGTCGGTAGGAATAACACATGCCTTTATAAAAAATGAAGCTGTTCTCCTCTTACCATTCCTCAGAGCTTGGAAAAGTTGGACAGATTGGCTAAGAAAGTAAAGCCTGAAGAGTTGCATTTCAATGTGGGCTGTGTGGGGTAGATAATAAATAGTCAAGTTTGATGTCTAGCTGCATCCTCCTGTCTTCTCAAATCTGATTTTGTCTTTAATCAACATCAGCACTTGAGGAGAAAGCCAAAAATGTATACTTTTCTCTTAGCCAGCATATCATCAAAATCAAGTTGATTACCATAAGGTGATGCCATAAATAGAGCTGAGGGGATAGAGTGGGAAAGGCCCTGAGTGTAAGAGCTGCTCAGCAATAGCTGGGCCCTCACAGCCCCACACCAGCTGCATTGAAGAGAATCAACTCCATCCCAGCCAAAAGCAGCCCAGCATGGGCATCTCAGCATCAGAAAGGAGCAAGGCAGATTATAAAAGACTGTTAAAGAATTCATCTGTCGTTGGGAGAAGCTAGGAAATGAACTTTGCATTCAAACCACACGTGGCAACGTGCACAAACATTTCTGTTTGCCGCTTCTAGTCAGTTTGCTGCAGAAGGGACCAAAGCAGACTGAATTTATAAAGAGTTGAGCAAAATTAAGTGTGCATCAGAGATTTTTAAAAAGAGAGACCTCTTCTAGAGTTGGACCTAAATTGTGGTTCTCTTGCCAGCAAAATCGTTATAGCCCTGAACAAAAACTCAAGAAAGGATGGAATGTCTTAGATATATTTTTGTTATTCTTACTTTCTGTAATTGACTGTAGTAGCAAAGACTGTGAGTGATATTTATCCTTTTGATTTTAGACTTAACCCAGTCTTGAACTCGATGTTGTGTTGAAGGCACATTTATCTTATTTGTGCATTACTGGTTTCAGAGGTCTTCCTCTGAGGCATCTTGTAGTGATCAACAGCTGGATTAGATTAATCTTCAGAAGGGCAATTTATGCAGTTTGTGACCACCCAAATGATACCTCTGCCTAGGAGTTAGGTGAAAGTGACCCTTGCTAAAATGGTGATGCTTTCTAGGCTTAGCAGTGATAATGAGTATAGTAGTACATCATTGAATTCAACACACTGTTAGTAAGTGTTTATATCCTAAATAACTGAAACAGTAAATTTCTGTACAAGAAAGTGCATAAAGAGATAATAGAAGTAATGTCCTCATTTAAAGGAAAACATCTATTCTATTGAGAGACTATTCACAGCATGTAGATTATGGGCAATGATGATCAAGTACATAACATTATATTACACTGCTAAACTAGAATACTGCTGATCTGTTTTTGTATGAGGGATTATGTACACCTTAAGGGAGCAGCTGGGTTTAACTGCCTTCCTTTAATGAAAATCATCCAGTGGTTTCTGCAGGAGGGGATGAAGGGACTGAGGATGGAGACCACTAAGCTCTGTTTCACATGAAAAGGCAAAAACCTTGTGACTTTCTGTTTTGGGTGCTGTGTTCTTCAAGAGAAAGAAGTTTCTTTCTTTTCCACCAATAAGGATGTGATTTTATATATCTCTTTTCTCTTGGTGTCACCAGCAAGGTAGCAGATGCTACAGAATCTGAAAAAAACCTTGAAGTGTGCAAGAATGGATTCTCTGCACATTTCAGTGCTGCTTTGGGAGTGACATTTCAGGGAGGGGCAGTTCAGCTGCTCTCAGCTCCCTGCAAGCCCCAGGTGTTGTGGGTGCTGTTAGAAGGCACCCTTGCCTGCCTGCTGGTGCTGGCAGTGCAGTTTGGCTCTGTCTGGGGACCCACAGCAGGGCAGTGTGAGTGGCACGGTGGGACTGCTGCCCTGCTGCCTTCACTGACCCCTGTGAGGTCTTGCTGTGCCTGAGATCCCAATATCACTTAGTAAGGATGATACTGCTTGAGGGAGACACTAAACATTAACCCCAGACCAGGCTGTGCCTGTGTTTCCTCTGAATTTCCAGTCCATAAGTGCTGTAGTTTGTGCTGGCACTGAAGCAAGGAGGGCTGAGTTGTTCTTGCTGAACTTTGTCATCAGGATTCCACATGGGGTATTCTGGTGGGCTGGGTGGGTATGAAGTGACTCAGGTACTTTTTCATCTTTTGTGAGACTGTACTTCATCTGCAAAGTAATAGTGGGGTGCCCAAAGGAGGACAGCCAGGATGGGGAAGGGCTTTGAGGGGAAGCCATGTGAGGAGCTGCTGAGGGCACTCAGTCTGCACAACTGGAGGAGAATGAGGAGAGACCTCATTCCACATACAGCAGAGTACAGAAGGTCCCCTTTCTTGTCAGGGGAAGAGGAGAGGCAGACACTGATCTGTTCTCTATGGTGACCAGTGACAGGACCAGAGGGAATGGCCTGAAGTTGTGTCAGGGGCAGTTTAGCTTGGATATTAGAAAAAAAATTCTTCACCCAGGGGATGGCTGAGCACAGGAACAGGGTCCCCAGGGAAGAGGTGGCAGCACCAGCCTGACAGAGGTGTTTGGATAATGCTTTGAGGCACAGGGTGTGATGGTTGGGCTGTCCTGTGCAGGGCCAGGAGCTGGACTCGATGATCCCCTTCCAACTCAGCTTATTCTGTGAATTACTGGACAAATTATTTCTGTGTGTCCAGATTTTATTTATCCTCTCTGTGACTATACGAGGGTGGTCTACTGATGGCATTAGCACCTTAATGTGCAATAATGGCTGAGTAAATGAGAGAAAACTATGTTAGTGGAAGCAGCTCATATGTCATTCAGGACATGTGGGCAGTTTCATTTTAGGAAAACAAGGCATGTAGGAGAACATGGTCCAGAATAAGAAAAGGTCTAGAGAATATTACTGTATTTCTTTCCTCAGATTTTACAGTAAATTAAGGCCTATGAAGGTATCAGGAATTATAGAGATAACTTTCTGTATTTTTGGATGTAAAATGCATATCTGATAAACCTCTTTTATATATGTATATATGTAAATGTGAAAAAAATATTATCCAAGGACAGGTTATTCTATATAATCAATTCGATATAATCTGCCATTATATGCTGCCTTACAGAAAAGTCTCAAATAGTATTTTGCAAAAGCAAATGCCAAAAGTTAGTATATAAAACTAATTTAAAATCTACCAGCAAAGAACATGTCTTTACTAGACAGGGAAATTTCTAGAATATTTCATGTCTACCATAAGGTCATAAGACTATAAAGGGATTTCTGAGAGGCAGCATAGAAAATCCTTTCCCAGAGGTTCAGGGGCTGATTCCATTTGTGCTCTTGATATGATCCACTTCTCAATTTTTAAAAATTTGGTCAGTTACTGGAAAATGCCAAGTTCCCAGATAATAAAACTCAAATGGGTGAATGAATTTTGTGAATAATGTGTTTCAGTGCCTATACCATTTTCCTCAGACAAAGTAAGAACAGGATGCTAATCAAAGTGAAATCATCTGGGCTTGTAAGGGCTGTTAAAATCCACAAAATATCATCAACATGTTTTAGTGTGTATGTACAACAGCTTAATTAAGCTAATATAGTCATAATTTGTGTGTATTTGTAGACATGTCACCAGCAAACAAAAAAATCTGAAAAACTTCATTTTCATGATGAGTTTAGTAATTTTAACATGTGTCTAATGTCATCACGTACCCTGTCTGGAGTGAGCTACTATGATTCAGTTCAGTCCATTTTTTATATTCATTTTGGTTTGATTTTGACCTTTTTATTAGTAAGTAGAAGGTTAGTTTACTAATATGGCTAAAGCAAAACTCTAATCAATCAAACTGTTTTTGTTAAATGTCTTTTACTGAAATTGCACATGATTAAAGTTTACATTTTCTTTAAAAGTAGCTTTATCTCTCATGCTACAACTCTAATTACAAAAAGAAAAAAGAAAAAAGAAAAAAAGGCAAAAAAATCTCTAGACTGAAGTGCACTTGAGAAGCTCATTTTTAGGACTGTTGAGTCCCCTGATTTTGACTAAACCACTGAATTTCTGATTACTACATTAAATATTAGAAGGCAGGTAAAATACGCTCCTAACTAGTAGGGTTCGGATTAATTTGGTGTTGATGAAAGCAAGGCTGCTTTTTTAATGTCAGCCTTTTTATATCCATTTCACACATAGCCACGAAATGCTCCATTCCTTGAGAAGGAATTGTCTGGTGAGAATTCTTCACCGTGGCCACGCTCTCGCTGCGAGGCTCTTGGAGCTCAGGGTGACAGAGCCACACACGAGCCCGGTCACTGCTGGCTGAGGACATAGCTCAGGCTTCCAGAAGAAATCTAATCCCTTCCTTTAACTGATGAGCTTCAGGAATAAATTCAAACTGGGCCCCAGTTTTGCACTTTACACGTGTGTGTACACCCCTTATCCAAAATGTGCTTTGGCAGTTAGATATGGGACTGGGGAGAGCTGATACACGGAGGGGTCAGATAGATTTAAAACTCTATAAACTTTCCTGGCTAATCTGAGAAAGAAGTTCTAGTACTTAAAAAAAGAAAATCCAGTTACCTTCTTTATTAATAGAAGATGATTATTTGTGTGTTTTATTAAGTGTGTGAACTTCCATTGTTTAGCTTCATTCTGACAAATATCTAGAGGAAGAGGAGAAAATACAAACAGATTTTGGATGAAATAAAACTACTGATTTAAAAACACAGACCACAGATGTGGTTTCCCTGTGAATTAAGAAATTAGTTAAATAATTGGCAGTTATATTGCCAGCAACTTGAGTCTGGTTTTTGTTTTTAGCCCAGTGTAATGAAGCTCAAATTACTTTGCTTTTCAAAATCTTTGAAAGCCTTAGAGACCAGTGAATATTTCCCTTTATATTTTTACTGCCCTGTTCATTACTGTAGGAAACAAGTACATAAGCAGAAATCGGGCAGCAACTCTGGACTTTCTGAGAACCCTGAGGGACTCTGTGTGCTTTAAAAATGTATAAGATTTTGTCCACTGAGTCGTTATTAACTGCTAAAGGTCACGTGTTTTGACATTGTCTCAGGAAGTTTTGCCTTTAAACCAAATGACCTCCTGATTTTTGTATCGATTTATGCTTTCTTCTGGAATATGGGGGAAAAAGAAAATAGTTTCAATGTAATGTCTGTCTTAGTTTCTTTAGCAGATATTAAATTACTGGTTGTACCAAATGTAAATATTAAATTGGTGACAAAGTTCCATGTTACCTCACTGATGGATTTGCATTCTTTCACTATCTCTGTGAAAGACTTGTGTATGTGAAAATGAGCTCAATTTAAAAAAAAAATTCTCTTTTTGAGTAATCAGTTTCATAACTTCAAAGCTCATGCTCTGTCCTACAAATATGAGGTTACATACACACTAAAACAGGTCATGTCATTAGTAGTTGTCATGAGGGTTTTATGTTAATCACACACCTAAGTGATTAATTATTTGGGGCCAAAAGAGTAGCCTGAAATTTAGAGACCTTTCCTACCTTTGTTTTGTATATTTCATCCATTTTAGATACAGTCGATATTTTCAAGGCTAAGTCTTGCTAGACCAGTGCACCAGAGATTTCTCTAAGTAATTCATTGGTATACAGCAGAACTGAGCAAAACTAAAAAAGGACTGATATTTGCAAGCTGAAAATAAATCCCCTAGCTTTTTAAATGACTTAATTTTAATTTCTTTTTTCTTGTTTTTCTAGGAACAAACTTCACCCTCGCAGAGCTGGGGATCTGCGAGCCCTCTCCCCACCGGAGCGGGTACTGCTCGGACATAGGGATTCTGCACCAGGGCTACTCCCTGAGCACGGGCTCGGATGCCGACTCGGACACGGAGGGAGGGATGTCCCCGGAGCATGCCATCAGGCTCTGGGGCAGAGGCATCAAATCCAGGAGAAGTTCTGGCCTGTCGAGCCGCGAGAACTCGGCTCTCACGCTCACCGACTCCGACAACGAGAATAAGTCAGATGAGGAAAATGGTAGGCCTTTTCCTTCAGTATATTCCTAACCTACACGTGTGAGAGCGTGGGCATACTTAAAAATGTACCAGTCTGCTTTCAAAGGTGAAGTTTGCACTTTCTCAGTTTGATTAAAGCTGGTTTTTAGCGTGTTTTGGGTTTTTTTAGCATCACTATCAGGAAACTATTATATGTGCATCATATGATCGATATTATGTTTGATCTTGCAATTTACTTTCCATGCCATAATCTGTCACAGAAGTTTGTGCTCCGAGAATCTTAAATTAAACTTAATGATGAGAAGCAGAAAGAAATTTCCAAAGAGAAATAGTTTTTATATGTGATTTTTCTACACAGCATGAAGTAATATTAATAATCCACAATGTGCTAGTAGCTGTAACAATGATGCTAATTCATAACAATCAGATTTAATTTTATGCATTTTTTTCCGTGGTTTTGAAGTTGTGAAAACAATTCTTTTGCTTTTTTATTGGGTGGCTTTTGGAAAGCAAATCTCTGCACCAGGTTGAGGCAGACAACTTGTGTTTAGCATAGTTTGAAGTCACAGAAATGAGACTTTGGGTACAGCACCAACCACTTGTGACCAAACAGCCTGGCAGTGTCTGAGTGTCCTGTGTTCAGCACTGTCCTCTCAGGTGCACATATCCAAATTCAGGCTCTTCTTATGCATCACCCTGAAGTTCTTACCTGGGGAATTTTCTGGGCTCGCATTGGTTTGAACAGAACTCAAGAGGGAAAATAGTAAAAAAGGATTTGCATGAATTTGTCCTCCATCCTATATGGTGATAAAAGTGCAAACTAAGCTTATTTAAAATAGAAACAAAGATGTTCAGATCTTGTCATTCTGAGGAGGTGAAGAGGAGCCTCCCTAACATCATCAACCCTCAGAGCAACCATTCCAGCAGCTGGCACCAGCTCTCTGCTGGGCATATTGGGATAAAATGCTGTTTGATACTGTTGGCTGCCTCTCAGGAGAGGATTTTTGTAGGTGTTTCTTTTGGGCTCCTCCCTGTGCTCACTGACAGTTGTCTTGGTTTCAGCAAAGCGGGTGTGCCAGGCTCTGCAAACACAAGCAAGTGCTTGTCAAAGCAAACAGCAAAATTACAGTTTATATGTTGATAGAAAGAAGTTCAGCAAAGTGCAATTGATTTTGTTTGTAACAGCAGTCTTTTTTTGTTGATTTAAATTGAATCTTCAAGTAATATATCCTCTCCATAGGCATAACAGAATACATTTCTTCATCAGAACTAAGGAGGGAATGTGCATTTATTAATAATGGTTTGTACAAGGAAGCCCATGTTTTAAAAAGAATCAGTGACTGGCTAATTGATTTTTCCTTTTAATAATACCATTCGCAGAATATATGACAGCTTCCATTGATTTTAGTACAATTTTGTTAAGGCTTCTGAGCATGATTTCAAAAAAAAAACCCTGACTAATAGAATTCTGGCATTATGGAATGATTTGGCTTCAGTGCTGTGGCAGGAATTCACTTCTGTGCAGGTGGTTGTCTCCATTTCAGTGGCAGCAGTGTGTCACACCTTTTGTCTAAGAAAAAATAATCTCAGAAGCCACTTTTATACACACTGTCACAGACTGATAAAAGAATGAGTCTGTTCACTTGTTTTTCATTTTCCTCCCCATAATAAGTGAATTATTATGTAATTGGAAATACAGTGCAGTGAATCCATTTTTCATGTTTCGAAAAATGATATTAATAGGAGAACGAACAACATGATCAAGCAGCAAGCAAGTAATAAACCAGCATGTGGAATTCATTTTGGGTTTCTGTGAGAAGAGTTTCTTTGTGTTTGGTTGTTTTAAAAAAAAACATCGTGGTACGAAGCAACTGTTGTGTACACAGAGGTGCTAAGTTGAGTAAACTTTTTAGCCTTGCTCTCTCACAAATCCTGGTTAGCTCAAAAATCAATGCTTCTTCACATCACTGATTTTATGAAGTTTTGGGATACATTATCATATAGATTGACAGTTGCCCCACTGGTTCAGCACCACAGTGTGGACACTTACAAAACCATCATTAATTTCTCACACTTGTGCCCAGCAGTGGTTTCCTACATAATAAACACTGTGTCCTTCAGAAGCAGATCAATAACCTGCTAGGTGTTCATCTTGAGAGGAAGTAACAAGAATCTATATTTCAAGAGAAATTTGTACTCTGATACGGTTTCACATTTGCAGGATACCAGCATAAAGCAGGATGTTACTTGGTTTGAGACTTTACCCATTTATGCCTAGCAATATTAGAGGGAGCTCATGATGCTTACAGCTCTGAATTTATTGAGAGTACTGTTAAAGCATTTTCCCTGATACAGCTCAAGTGTTATGAAGGAATAGTTCAACTCTAAAAGATGATTATTTTTTAGAATATTGAGATGCTATCACAATTTAAACTTAAAAAAAACCCAAATAAACAAACCATACCTGTCACAATTTTCTTTGTATCAATAAATCTATTTTGTCATTTTGTCATCTCCAAGTAGCACAGAGGAAGCTTAATTTCTAAAAATTGCTCCTATTCAAATCCATTCACAAAGCTTGTGACCGTTTTCTGCACCTGTAGATTTAGTATGATTTAATTTTTTCATAAACCAGAATGCTGTGAACCTTGAAATATTAGCAGGCTTGCACTGCTTATAGAGAAATTGAAATAATGGAAACTCATTAAGTTCCATGTTTTACTTAGTATACAGAAATTCTTCCTAACAAAATACCTTACTGATATTTTAAAAACATTTCTATTTTCAGAAGTCTGATTAGGCTCTAAATTCTTACTTGTAAATTGTAGTTTTTGCTGCTGTCTAGATATGGCCATCTTCTTTAGACAGATCAGTTCTGAATCTGTAACATAAATCTGTCATCAGATTGTTACTCAACGTGGTGTACTGGGTTGTGAGATTGAAGTAAATTAATTTTTTTTTATGCATACAAATGTAAAAGGCCATTTAGAAATACAGATCACCTCTGATGTAATGTGCCAGCTTCAGAGAGGGAATCACCTGTGGGGATTCAAATAGGGGATGCAGTGCTATTCCCGAATGCTTATTTTTTCTTTGATTAAATATTGTATCTATTTATTTCAAAACATCATGGCAAATTTCTCAAAATGATTTTTTTTTTTATCAATTGCTATGTGCTTTTCTAAGCCTACAGTATTTCTATTTCCAGAGTAAAGCTTAGGGGCTGTAGGGGCTGGTCATGTTTAGTTAGTGACTTTGAAGCAACAACTCTTTCAGGATTGGTTTCTTCTGGTTTTTTTGTTTGTTTCTTTTTGTTTTGTTGGGCTTTTTTGGGGGGGGTGTTGTTGGGTTTTTTTATGTTGAACTGAAAGTTATGTTCTTCTGAAAAGTACAAAACACTGTAAAATAAGGTAACTTTCAGTTTAAAAATCCATGAAAACAGAATGATCATAATTAAGGAGCATTTATGTGCAGAATCTTTTTGCAAAAGATCTGCAATTTTCTCTTTTCCTGGCTTCACTCTTCTTGAATGACCAGTTACAGGCTGTTAGGAAAGCAGTGAAATTCAAGTGACATAAGGTACATGGGAGTGAAAAGCTGACCAATAACAGAGAAAAGATAATTTTTGGTAGAGGAAAGGAGAAAAGTAGGATGTAAACTCAGGGCAGATCTTGGTTTGAGTGCTGGAATGAACTCGTTGGCTCAAAGTGAACCCAAAAGGAGAATTTTCAGTTTACTGTGACTCTAGATCCTGGTAATTTTCCTGTTGTGAAAGAGAAAATTTAGAAATGGTGTTGGTGACTCTGTTTTTTGGTAGAAGATTGTTCCCTTGACACTTTTTCTGCTGGTACCTTTATTGTATATAATGGACAGATAATGTCACTGGTAGAATGGGACATAACATAAAATGTTTATCATGAGATTTATATTCTGATATTATAATAGCACACACTTGAGATTTTCCTGTTTTAAGTTTGTGTTTCAGAAAAGGAAAAAAAAGAGTGTCTTGAGGGAGGAAGAGAATTTCCAGGACTGAAGCCATGTTATTAAAATAATGTCAGACCAAAAAAAAAATATTATCAAGGCATGCTTTTATCTTAGTAGCTGAAATTCTGAACTGAACAGCCAGACAAGAATGAATGGGGAGGAATAAAGCAATCCCAAACTTTAGCAGAACAAGGGAGAGTTCAAGGTCGTGCTGTGGTAATCTGGGCACATTTTAAAGAAATGCACCACAAAACACTGTGGTTGTGGCAGCTCTTTGTAGATACTGCCTATGAGAAGCAAATAATTTTCTCCTAAGAACCATTTCTGTGTTGATAGCCCAGCTTGGGAGGTGGGGGAAATTGGGGCTTTTTTGGAATGAACCTGTGGAGTCCTGGCAGGGTCTCCCTTTCTTCACTTCACCTTTTCTTCCTGGAGAAAATATTCCGTTCTTCACTGACTCCAGCATCAGGTGTGACAATTCCAGTCAGGTGGAAGGGTGCTGTAGGAAGCTGCACTGATAGTGTCAGGTTCAATATCCATCTGTGTCTGCTATTTTAGACACATTGGTGATAAGACAATGACTTTTATTATTTTTTGCCATGTTGCTTTAGTGTTGCTTTTTATTGAAGTAATTAAAAGTTGAATATCAAACAATACCTTGTGTGCATATTACTTACTAAGCAGAAGAGTGCCATAAATAAAGAAAATAAAGTTGGAAAATTTATAAAGTAAAATATGAAAACCTGTATTTCTGTTGAACTTTTGGTTGAATCTTATGAAAAATTAAATAAATTATATTTTTCTTTCTTTTTTTCCCTGCTATGAAGTTTCCAGTGGTGATTTCCTATAATAACTTCCCAAATGCATATGTAAATCTTAAAATCAATACATAACCCCACCCCATAATTCAAACTGACCTCACAGTTTATCATTATTTCAAAATTTTATGAGCAGTATAATCTGATCTTTTCATGGGATGTTGTTAAATAACAAACTTAGAAGTACAATAGAAAAGAAAAGCTGTTATTACATCCAAGGAGCTTCAGAGAGGCACCAGACAGATGACAGCCAAGGAGTTTGTTTTCTTACTTTTACTGTTGTAATTTTGACATGTTGTTATCAATATTTCCTTTTTTTTTTTTTTTCAGCTTTCTATTTCACACTTCATAATTTGCAGGAAAGATTATAGCAACACTGTGGCTCTACTCTTGAGACTATTTTGGTTTGTTGTATCCATGCTAATGTCTCTGAGTTGTAAGGGAGTAGAAAGTAGAAGCCTTTTTATGTTGTTGATCACAGAATTCTGTTTGGCTTAAACAAGTGGGAGATTAAGCTCACTTCTTAAATTTCCCCACCAAGAAATACTCACTTTCACCTTGTTAAAAGGGGATGTTTAAAGTGTGGTAATGCAGTTGGAGCAGATCTGCATCTTCAACTGTGTGTGTGTGGGAAATATTATATGCCCTCATAATTTTGGGATAGAATATCGGTATTTTGGGTACAAGGAGCAGCAGGGAAGATGCAGACTTGCTCTGTATGTCATAGGGGAGTGCTGGTTTCTGCAGGGAATGTTGTGCCTGTTTCTCTCCCACAGCGACCCAGGTAGCTTGGGAACACCAGGAGGAACCGATCTGAAAGAGGAGAGAGGAAGAGCTGACACTGTTGTGAGATCTGTTTGTAGAGAAAGTGGCCAGATGGTCCCAAGGAAATGATGGGATTTAAATGAAATGTCATAGACTCAGAAAATGGCATCGCACACGTCATACATCACCGGGGCTCCTGAAGGAGGAGAGCTGGGGAGGTTAGCTCCTGCATGGGCAGACTTCAGCTCTTCTTCAGGAAGGCTTGTAAAGTACTTTGTAAATGACACATTTAGAAAGTCATTAAGCTCAGTATCAAAGCTCGGTTGCTTAAGTGGATCCAATTTTGATGTGCTCTCAAAACCTGAGGGCACTTCTGATAGGAAGCAGTTTCCTAATGAGGGAATTGACTAGCAGGGATGACTTTTAAAGACTTAACTACACATAAACTCAATTTGGTCCAGGTAAATGGCTTATGTATTCAGTGCAGAGGGAGTGTAGATGATGGGGTTAAGGACAAAAAATGGATATGTAGTACTGGTAAAGTTAAAACCTTGTGTAAGACAGGAATATGAAATGACAGTATTAAAAAGCTTAAACATTTGTTGCAATTTTAATAGAACCCAGCAAGACTGTAGTGTAGGTTGGCAGGATGATGTGATGAATTACTGCTACACTGTCTGGTATATATTGAAAGAGCTTAATAAATACTATCTGGTACAGAGTGCTTGGTGATATTCCAGAGATTAAGGATGGAGATGTGGCAAGACAGCTCTGCTTTGGTGGCCTAAAAGGGTAAGCCCAAATGCCATCTTGACATTCAGTTGCTCGTAGCTGACATTCAGCCTTTGGGCAGCTGTTAGATTTTCCATTCAGATCAGTGCTGACCTGAGACATGGTACCAGGATCTTGGGTTTCATCCTCTCAGAGATACAGGTGTTTCTAGCACTCATGACTATAGGAGGAATGGATGGAATGCTAAAACAAACAAGCAGAAAATCCAACACAAGCCCACAGAAATCCCAAACCAAACGAAAAAATCCTCTTG
Source organism: Cyanistes caeruleus (assembly GCF_971803275.1). NCBI lineage: Eukaryota > Metazoa > Chordata > Aves > Passeriformes > Paridae > Cyanistes > Cyanistes caeruleus. The sequence goes on from NC_141715.1 coordinate 13,422,020, forward strand.
TATATGGTGGGGTGAGGTGTTACACCATGAATGTCCATACATGTTGTCCCCCATTCATATCAGTCAGGGCTTCAGGACATTTATAATTTTCCATTGTCTCTGAGGTGACTGCAGTCCCACATTCTGTGCCCTGCTCTGGCACAGCATCATTGGGCTTTTTGTCCATATCCTGTACGAGACACTGCTGAAGCTGTATCCTGTTTGTAGTCTCTCTCTCTTCCTGGTGTGTTTTTTTTTTGGATAATGTGAATTCCACCCTCATAATTGAATGGATTAAGGCAATCAGAAATTGAGACTGAGGAATTGAAGTCCGACATTTAGCCAGGAAACTGAGGAAAACAGAAATATGGGCTGATTAATTAAGGCTATCAGGAAAATACTGCAGCAGCTGGGTTCATAAACTGCTGAGGCTAGCTGGGATCTTCCTTTTTCCTGAATTCTAAGGAAAGAGCTTTTGCCTGCAGCTGTATCTACATCACTGTGTGAAGGTCACAACATGGAGAGCTTTTAAAAAACCTCTCAAAATAACCACAAGATTTTTCAATTATTATTTAATCATGAGCCTTTCCATCTAGTAGAGAGAAATGATTAAACTATGTTTAACAGGAACTCCATTACAGCACATTATTCAGTTTGTCAGTTATTAGTTTTATAAAAGAAAACTTAGATGATATAGGTCACCCAGGTAAGCAAGCAGCAGCGCCTTTGTTCAAACCATAACTGAGTTAGAATAATGCCTTTTTATTCTTTTCTATAAAAGAGATGTGTGTCTGATAAAGTCAATCCAGCTTGGTGCTAAATGCATTGTGTGTGGCTGATGAATGATAAAACCTTTGCAGGAAGGTTTGCTGGTTTGTCTGTACTCGGTGTTTAACTAAATTTATTAAGGTGAAACAAAACCTATATATTTTACATTTCCCTTGGAAACTGAAGCACGGATCACAGGAATCCGTACTCTGAATTTATTTTGTCTCACCTTCCAAAATGAGAAATTTTACCAAAAGCTTCCTCTAAATTTGTCACACCAGAGACTGGCACCTTTCCTCATGTATGTCATCCCACTATTAATAATCCCCTTCATTACAAAGACTTGCATACTTCACCGATTAGTGCATAATTATGCCAAGGTAACACACTTTTTTTTCTAGTCAATACTTCATTTATAAAGCTCAACCTGAGCCTGGCCAATCATCTCAGGTGGTGCAGGGAGTGCCTACTGTCACATGAGTAAAGTGATGTGTAGCTGGCTGTTGAAGTGTCATTACATTCTCTAAATATTTCCTGGGATGTTCCTTGTGTTTACGCTCTGCACGCTGTTCTTTTCAAGGAATCTGTCAGCTTGTCGAAGGCAACGGATTTGAATTGATTGCTAATGTGATGTTGAAGGGTTCTGCTCAGGTAGGATAGAATTCCTCTTCAGATGGAAAATGGATAGGAAATGGTGCCTTAGCTCTGTTAGTGCCAAAGGTTTCATGTGTGCATATTAGAATAAACAGAGCTTTTTGAAAACTGAATTTTCCCCTAACTAATGAGTTTCAAAAGAGATTATTCATTTTTCACTCTCTTTTATAATACTTTTTTCACTTAGTTCTCAAATAGCAAGTTATAAAAGATGCTTCCTCAGTTCCATTCCTTAGCTCAAAGGAGAGAAAATCTAATTAATAAGCCAGATTTTGTTTTTGGTGGTGTTTGGGGGCTTTTTTTGGGTGGTTTTTATCCATATTTTTTTTGGTGACTTTTACAGACGCTCCTGGCAGAATTAAATGGCTTCTGTTAGAAACTATAGAAGCAACCTGAAAAATAACTTTTTTCTTTACTTTTAATTTCCTTGTATTTCACACAGGTTAAAGACAACTTTCTGCTTAATTTAAGCTTTTACAAGTTCTATGACACTCTCTTTCCTTGGCAGTGATAAGGGAAGTACTTCTATCTATTTATTCAGCCTCTCTGTAGCATTTGAAATCGCTGACTCTCTTCTCTACACTCTTCCTGTAAGAAGCTCAGGGGATGATTGGCAATGATTCAGGAAGGCTGAAGTTCTGCCTCTCAAATCAAGTGAGAGATTTCTCATGAGCAGCTGTTTGTCCACTTGCCTGTTTAGTCTTTGGCTCACAGACCTCTCATCAAAGTTCTTCAACACCTCAAAAGCTGTTAGTAGCACCACAGAGACCATGCTGAAATCTTAACCATCTGTGAACAAGAAACAGTAACTCTGGTAAATGCAGAGGATCATTTTTTCAATTTATATTTTGTCTATCTCATGGTTAAAGAACATCAGATTAGGCTAAACCCATAAAAGAAAGATGTGATGATACTGAGGAGATGGAAGTACCTTGAAGAACTTGTCTTTTCCTAAAGTTACCTGCTCTCAAAGGCTTGTTATCATTGTTCTTAAAGCTAACTCCCTGATTTTTCAGCTTGCAGTAGGAATCCTGTCCATGTAACAGATTTATGTGAAGAAGTAGCTTTAAATGTTTTTCCCAGCCCAAATAATTTACCCCATTATGTGGTTCCTTTTGTCACCAGGGGGAGTGACTGCTGTGATCTTCCGCTTTCTTGAGCTAAACCTACTGACTTTTGGAAGAGGCACTGCTTCTGTATGGTACCACTGCTTTCAGTTGTGTAAAGAAATGACAAGAAAAGTGGCCTTATGGAGAAAACTGGCAAAAGAGCTATGTGTAGATTGAAAGAGTAGTTGGAACAATGCAGTGCTGTCCCAACTGGGGCTGTTTTCTTGGTGTCCATTTGGGTTTCTTACATTTCATCAGCACCACTTACACTGTAGTAGTGTACAAACTCATTTCTTAGCATGAAAATAACCACAAGTTTCTGGATGCTTAGTACTGTGCAGCAGAACAGCACAGGTGTCAGAGGAAGAGGCAGTTTTATTTGTGAATAAAGTCCCAGAAGGGGTAGCTACTACAAAATAAGTTGCTAGTGTATTCCTGGAGGCACCTGCCCTAATTTTGAGCACATTTAAGATCCTGAGGCTTGCATGTACTATATGTCCATTAGTCTGTGCTTATACAGTGATTGTCCATCTGTGCTCAGGTCTGATAGAGAGATTTACACAACCTGGACTCTTAAGAAACATATCTGAGTGCTGGAATGTATCACAAGTACAATTCATCCCCAGAGCATATCAGACTGTATTTCGATGCAATACGAGCTCATATTTATGCCTTCTGTCCTTTGATATTTTCTTTGGGTTCCCAAATATGTAATGCATCAATCTAGGTAAATGAAATAAAACTATGAACTATATCAAGCTTGATTCCCTATAGGCTGAGATGGAAGAAGATGCTTTGGTAGTTTTTTAGCCTTCATTTTATTAAGAAGCATGCTAGTATTATTGAGGACCCTCAAATAGCAGCATCTCTTCGGGTCAGATCTTGCAGCTGAGCAGCTATTCAGTAGGAAGGATGACTTTTGTGGTTTCTGAAGTTATAAATATCTCAGGAATTGCTGACTGTTCAAGTCATTCAGGCTTTTCAGTAGCACGTTGCTGATAGGGAGAAGATGATCACTGAGTGGGTGAAATTGTATTTGCCTGAAAGTCCAAGGAGCCCATGGAAACCAAAACTTCCTTGCCATGTTTGCCCTATTGAATCTGAGGTACCATCTTGTAAAAAGGCATAATGTCATTCCAGAACAGCAACATGCCTGTAGGCAAGGCACAATATGTGAGCATCATTTGTTTGCTCGGAGCCATGACTGTCATTCAGAAATATTGAAAGGCAGCAGTTGGATTTTTTCACACAAATGGTTAAGGGACTTTTCCTAACATCAAATTAGCTTTCAAGAGTGAAAATATATAGCTTCTGTTTCCTCAGATGCTGAGTTGTAAGAATGAGTAATAGTGATTCCTGGGGGAATTTATTTTGTTCTTTAACTTGAGTGGCACTAGATAAATAGGTTTATCAGTTTTCCACAGAACACTTATATTTAGTAAACTTGAAATGAGATGAATTACAGTGAAGTTACTCTTCTTTCCAGTTTTCTTTAAGAGGGGAATTATTTTAAGGAGGCGTGTGCTATTTATATCTCCCACATAATGCTGTGCCCTCAAGCTATATTCCACAGTGTGGATAAGGACAAAACAAGGGAATGGCTGTAATTGCTTAACTGACTGGAGTTTGTCTTTTGTAGTGCTTTTTTTTTTTTATTTCCTATTTAAAGTTCTTTTCCTCAGTGAAACAGGCCATCAATGACTCTCATGTTAAAAAGTTGTTTCTGAGGAGTTTTGTTCAGTGCACAGAAAGTTTGGGGTGGGAAGGATTAGGTCCAGGTTTGGACTCTGACCAGAGGGGTAAAGGAAAGAGTCCAAGGAGGTTCCACATTTGGGGCAGCCAGTGAACAGCACATCTGTGAGGGAAGTAGGAACTCTGCTCACCATGTCTGCTGGGTGTGCAGCTCTTCTAAAGCAACCCAGAGCAATTCAGAGAAAAAGTTCGGAAAGTTGATCTGTATAGAAATGCTGGTGTTCACTTTAAAGCCTCTTTTAGTACAGCAAACTTTCCAAGCTGTATTTCTGAAGCTAATAATGTATGTAAATCAGTTCATTTTCTTCTTTCACTGAGTTCTCTACATTTTCAGTATTAAATAGTGAAATAATAATCCTTATGTGCCCAGTCCCGTCAATATATCCCTGGACAGCTTCTCAAAGACTCCTTGAGTCTCAATCATCTATATTCATTTGCCAGTTCTAATTTTCTGGATAATTACTGCATATTTCAAGACCACTTCTGTTGTGATACTTAGCCAGATTTAATTCTTTCAAATACTTTATTTCTTAACCTATAATTTGACTTCCCTTAGAGTATTTGAAGATGGGTATGCATATTCAGTTTAGTCCTAAATTTTGGGATTGAATCATGCTCCAAGCATGTCCTCTGTCTCAATCAGGACTCCCTGTCCTGTCCCCTGAAGACTCTCTATTTGTGGACTAAATGTCCTTTCACAGGAATAAGGACACTCTGTATATAATGGAGCCCAGTATCAGCTCTTGTGGGTGACAGAGTGCCATCTAATTTTTCCAAATGAAGGTTTCTATTAATTTAAAGCAGAATTTCTCATATGTTTTCACTTTTTGTGTGTGTGGTTTGAATTAATTAATTACATTTTACTTTTCTAGGTAGCAGGACAGATGAAGAGAGTCTAGTGTGATTACAATTATGTGGGATTTTTGGGGTGTTTTAAGGAAAAAAAGAGAAAGAGGCCGGTGATAAATGTTAGGAGACTGACCTATATGCACAGCAGGCAGGCTTTAATAATCAGTGTTTTCTGTATTATCATCAGTCCAGCTGTTTTGCTAAAGATCCTGAGAAAACAGAACAGCCAGTACTGCAGTGCTTCAGCTTGAGGACTGGAGCTGAGGGGGAGGATTTGAACAGAATTCTGAGGACTTCAAAGTCAGCATCATGAAGAGAAACAATTCTACCTGGTGAGGAGTAAAGGAGGTAGAGCAGGCATCACTATGCTTCTTCTGGCTTTGGTCAGTTCCCTGATATTTTATATTAAAGTCTTTTTTTCTAGCTCTTTTTTTTTTTTTTTTTTTTTTAATTGATACTTTTCACCATCTTTTTTCCCCATAATTTTCAATCCTGGTAAAAATATTATGGCATTTTCCTGTCTTTGTCTGAAAGATAATTTATTCCACTTTCCTACATTTTTTCTAATGTAACATAGTGCCTTGAGCTTAAGACATTAATATGGTTCCAGATAATCTCCTAGTCTTGTTTGACACGTGATGGCTTAAAAGCACTCTTTATAAAGCAGAATATTACAGTATTAATGTGCAAAGTGAGGGTTATTCTCTTTCTCTACATCTGATGAATTCTTTGTATGGATTAAAACAAATGGAGGAACAGATCGTCTTACAGAAATAATGATAATCTTAGAAAAAATATCTGAAGAAATCAATATTTTTCTTTTCCTGACTTTTTCCCCCCTTATCTGAGTCTAGTTCATGAAGTAATGAAATGTTAAAAATGTTTCAGATCACTTCTGCGGTGATAACTCTTTCAAATATTGGTTTCATATATTTCCTTTTTGTTAGTCTTCTTGTGCCATATGTACTGCAATATACTTTCATTTTTTTCTCAGCTTGAAAGAAATGTTGTTTTTTTTTTCCTGCAAACAAAATCTTTTCAAACCATTTTAAATGTGATTTGAAGTATTTCTTGAGTTTCGTTGTTACGTCTCAGAGGAGTAGAACATATGTGGCAAGTTCTCCAGAAAGAACCTCTCAAAAGAACATATTAAAGATGAAATATAAGGATTTTTAGATCAAAAGGATAATGATTTTTTAAAATCTTTACTATGTGATAAATTAATCAGAAGGTATTATAAAGATGTACAAACTTGCACAAGGGGAGAGAAGAGAAGGAAGACAGTGAATTTGGAATTAATGTAGACACAGAGCTGAAGACACTGTCAGAAGCTGGTTATAAACCAACAGACAGAACTGTAACATGCACACTTGTTAGAAAGCTGAGCTGTGTCAGAGTGAGCTTGAAGAGAAAATTGGTATGAGCTCCAAAAGCTCATTTTATCAGCTACTGTATTGTATTTGCAGAGGGAATCTGTGACATGAAGTTCCCAGGAGTGGTGCAGGGGCTGCTCAGAACCTTTGGTGCCTCTCAGGCCCTCCTGGGCACTGCAGGCTGAGCAGGGGAATGGTTCTACCTTCCTCTGATTCCCCTAAAAACACAAACCCAAAATGATCCTTAAAGCTGAAAGTAATCAGCTAACATACATACACCACTATGAACCAAAGTTGTGTATTTCTGACAGGAATTCTAACAGACTTGACTCTATAACTGTGAAAAAAAATGCTATTTAATAAAAGCCCAACAGATTTTCAGAGCAACTAGACATATGTATCTAAAAGAAATGCTGGACCAAAACACCTCACACTATGATAATTTCTGTTTCAGATTTCATACATGAGTATGTATATGATTCATTCATGCTTTAAATGCAGTTGTGAATGCATTTATCATTTGGTTAGTTAATGTTTTTTGCATTAGAATATAAACATAGTGGAACCTGTTCTAACAGATCAGTGGCAATAAAAGCCAGCAGCAGGAAAGGAGAGTGTACTGGAGATTCTGACATCAGATTCATAGATAATCTGTGCTTATACCCCCAAAACAAAGATACACAGTAATTAAATTTATAATCTTTATTACACTCTATCTAATTTTTCAAGATCTATTTCACTTATTTGTGAAAGGCTAAATTCCACAACTCTGTGAGCTGTTATGATGCTTGTGTTGGAAACACGATAGGTTGTAATGAAGTTTAGTAAATCTCAACATTCAAAGGAATTCTTCAAGAATTAGATACTAAAATCTTGGTTCTGCAAGTCCATGTAAGCTTTAATGAAACAATACTAATGGTATTTCAAAAAGGATTTTGAGAAATAGTTAGAGAACAATTTCATTATTATGATTGATCAATAATAATGAAGGAAAGTTCTGGTTTGCCTGCATAGAAACTGTGAATTTATGGCATTGCTACAAAAAATCTGATGGTTGTATCTGATGGAACCTGGAATCAGCCTGCACAGCTCTAGCAGTGCTCAGTGTACCAGAGTGGGGTCCCAACTCCATTTATTTGTGCCAAATAAAACATTCACCAGTCTGGGAAATGGCTGCAAACCTGAAGTAGTTTGTGCTGTGTCCTGATGGTCTGAAAATACTGACTCATCTTTTAAAGAGTTTCAGAAGTCTGGGGCATTAAAATGTCAGAGGCAATATTTTTTATAGACTCCTTCTATTGACTTTTTCTAATTGAAGCATAAAGTCCAGTAAGTGAATTGTGATAATTTTGTACAGGAGCTTCTATAAAAGCTCCACCCCATTAGGTAAATGTGTTTTAGCTGCTGTTACTGAGCTGCTAATACAGAGCCTTTCCAGTAGCAGAGCCCTTTTCCTTTAGCAGCAGCTAAAACAGTTAATTTTACATGAACTTAGCTTAAACAGCTAAATTCATGTTTGTTGAACAAGTGCTTGAGTTCTGCTTCATAATCTGAATCAAACATTTGGAAGAAAAATTGTAATTTTTAAAAAAAATTCTTTTTGTAATTGTAATTTTGATTGTAATTTTCAAATGGTAATTTTGTTACCTAAGGATTATTGGTCACCCAGGTGTACTCTCCCATGGGGCTGTAACAGGCAGTGCCTGAACTGCCCTCCCAACACCTGCTTGAATCACACCTAAGGTGGTGTCTCAGGAGCTCTGAGCACTCCTGCTGCCAGTGGGGAGCTGTGCCTTCCCTGTTTGACCTCACTCCTCCTCAGTGTTCTCCTGTCTTCTCCTCCTCCCCCAAAAGCATGGATCTCACATCTTCCTTTCAGCCACGTTCTCTGGACATCTTCGCTGCCTCTTTTGCAACTCTTACCTGTCAGATTTTGCTTCTCACACATTTTCCCATTTGTCCAACTGTATCACAACTCTGCTTTGGCCCCTATGGGGTCATATATTATTTACATACTTAATTAAACTGCGTTACAAAATGCTTCAGCCTTATTGTTGTTTGTGCTTCTTGCAAAGTTAAATGAGAAAAAGTGTTCCTGTGCAGCTGGCACATTGTGCTGGTGTTAGCCAGAGCTCCTCTGGCAGAAAGCAGGCAGCCTGCCCGAGGGATGCAGCAGCTTCTGCTTTGGCTGGGCTGTCCCAGGACACAAAACATAACTTAAAATACAGTTTTTAAAAGCATTTCTGTTAAATCTTTACAACCTTTGTATAACAAATTTCTGTCTGTGGTGCCCAGAAAAGGCACAGGGATGGTGGCCAGGGCCACACAGGTTGGGTTTGGAGCCAGGGCTGGCTTAGGAAGGATTGGGTTACAAATCCAGCTCTCATTCAGAAGTGCTTTAATTAATACTGTGATTGGTACAGTAGGTAAGTGTTCTAACAATAAATCATAGGACTTTGGTAATATGTGTAGGAATTGGGTGCTGAAACCTGGTTTGGTGTTTTGGGGTTTTTTTTTAGATTTTGTTTTGTTTTGTTTTTTTTTAGTTTTACCACTTGTGGATTTCTGCCATGCCCATCACCATATATCTGGTTTATTTTTGTTCAGCTCTGTTCTAAAGTGCCCATTCTGCCCCAGAGCCACAGCTGAGGCTCCCTGTGATGTCAGTGGGCAGTGGTGCTGAGCTGGGAGCCAGCAGTGCCCCGTGTGCTGCTCCTGCACAGTTATCCCACTGCTCCCCTGGCTGAGCAGGGACCATTAGTCCATTGATTGCTGCTCCTGGCTGCTCTCCCGCTTCATGCTGGGCTTGAAACAGATACTCAGTGACTTAGGAAGTAGATGCACAATCTGTACATTTATCAGTGGGAATGAAAGAATCGTTTTTGTTCAGACACAGGTGAGTTACTACTTGTGTGGGCTTGAAGGCTACTGGTGAAAAAGATTTCCCTAGAAAATAACTAGACAGGAAAAATGAGCTGGGCTTCTGAGGATCTGAAGTATAAAATATGCAAATTACAAGAATTTGGCATACTGTCAGACTTTGACTTTTTCCCTTGATATACAGAATTTGTGTGACCTGCTCAGTCAAGCATCCTCTTTGCAATAGATTTTTTACAATGAAATTTGCAAGTGGCTTCCTTTTCATTTTCTCTTTTTTTTAGTGTGAGCATTTTCTCACAGAAATTCCAGGTCCAGTTTGGAGCGTTATTTTATGCTTTAGACATCTGTGTCCTTAAAACCTGAGTGAAAATACAAGATGCCTATTTGAATAATAAGGTGTCACCAACAGAGCTTGAGAGTGATGCGAGAGGTGATGGTGCTTCCTTATGCTTCTCTCATCACACATCATGTAGTACATTTGGGCACGTCTGTGAGTAGTTCTTTGAAAAAGAATAATAAACAGGTCCAAGATGTGATGTCAGATCTAGTTAATCAGTGTACTAGAAATACATTACCCTAAATCTTGGTTAGGAAAATAGTAATCAAAGTCTTGAGTTTCTTTTCATTTGGAGAGACAGATGGCATATCTGCTTAACGGCAAATATCCAAAAGAAATTTTTTTTAAAAATCCTATCTTTCAAAACATGGCAATCAGAATCATCTTGGAGAGGAACTATTAAATTTAATAAGCCATATGTTCAGTGAATTTACTTATTTTGTTCAAAGATGTAGACATAGAATTCACCTCTGTGTCCTTTTGTGTAAATTAACTGCCTTGGTCTATGCTACACAATTAAGGTATTTAACAAAGTTCCAAATGTGCAACATATTATTAGCCAAACACAGATACTAGTTTTCATGTTGTTGAAATAAATGCATTTAGGTGAACATTCTGCAGTTTACTAGAATTCCCTCTGTGGAGTTCAGCGTGTTTGAAGATCAGATTGACTGGCAGCTTCCTTGGTATACATAAAACAGATCTAAAATTATTTCAAATAGAAATTCTCAGAGGATTCTATCATCTTTGCCGTTCTGTTGTACTGAAGATGCAGATGTGCCAGACTGTTCTGCAGGATTATAAATGCATTAGTGAAACCCTAATACATTCTCTAGCAAATATATGCAGTGCAAGAGGTTTTCTTAGCCATCTTGTACCCACTCATTTTATTTATTTCATGTAATTGGCATGTTGTTCTGCTTTTATAGCTTGTTAAAATGAGATGTGAAAATGGCTGTAGCTAATGGCTGCTGGAAATCTTTTCCCATGGTAGGAAGGAGGAAAAAAAAAGGCATTGCAGATTTTAAAGCACAGAGCTCTCCCAGTGAGAAGCAAAGATTTAAAAAAGATGGATATAATGTATTGCTGTGTGTGGTAGAAGCGAGTTTTAATGACCTTGAATCCATAAATGAACATTGTGGAGCGATGTCCAGGCCCTGAAGTGGCCCCCTGTGCTAGGGACAGGGGCAGTGCCTGGGGCAGGGCTGCTCTGGGCTGTGCTGCTGGCACTAAGACAGCTGTGCTGCTAGTCAAGGTGTTTTTCTTTCCTTCTGCAGAGAAAATGGTAAGAGAATACATGGAATGAGGTGTTCTGAATGTCCTCCTTTGCAAAGTGCAGGACTTGGCTCCAAGAAGCTTAGACAAGGTAAACAAACTGTGGGCAGACCTCAGCTCCTCCTTCCCTAGAGTCAGGGCACTCCAGCCTAGTGGGTGGACATAAATTAACATGTTTTTATTCTGATTTAGCAATGCACTGTTGAGGTCTGACCTGACAGAAATCCATGTGAATGTCCAGTGTACACATCACTAGTTTTAAAGGAAAGCTTTCTTGTTTTATTTCTAGACTACACTGTAGATACTATCACATTATTTTATGTCATTTCAATTGCTGTCAGGAGAAGCACACAATCCATCCTGTGGCTCTTAAAGATTTAGTTTTTATACTCTGGTGGCTTTAGAAAAAATTAAAATTACAGTGCTGAACACCGTGATTTTAAATGGTTGTTCCAGTCTTTAGCAGATTTTGGAACATGAAAGGATTTTAGTTTCAGGATTTGACCTGAGAAAGTGGAAGACAGCAGAGGAACTTTGGTGCATCAGTAGTCTTCTCTATCATTTGGGGCATTGCACTGTCTCACTGTATTTAATGAAATGAGCAAACTATCTTTATATTTCCACCTGATCTAGGAACCTGTGGTTTGTCCCATGGCAAGACATTAAATTGCAAATAGAAATAAAAACAAAATTTCCTCTTAAAAAAAAGCATGTCTTGCAGAACACTCGTTTTCTGATGTCTTATACAAGAAAAAAAAATTGTACACTTAAAAAAACCAACAAATTAAGAAATGTTTTTCCATTATTAAAACATTTTAGAAGCTGCTGGGAAAGGACTTCAGTTTTGTTCTGTATATCCATATCCATTTTTAAAAAAAAAATAAAATCATTCCAGTGTAGCATTAGATTTCTATACAATATCATAGCACCTGCTAGATGTGTTCCAGAGAATGATCAACTGTTGTGTGCTCATTTCTGTGTAAAATATTGGTAAGATGAAGTATATCAAACACATTTATCTGCTGCAAATCAGTTTGTCTCAGAAAAGACTCAGTTAAATTATATGGAGCCTAATTTTTCTACTGATACACCTTCTGAATTTTATCTGATACACTGTGTTTTTCCTCCCCAATAGGTCAAATGAATCATCTTTTACTTTCTCTTTTAGAATGGACAGTAAAAGTAAATTCAGCACATGCCATTTGTGTATAACTGGTGTGATTTACTGCACGGCTGAATATAAAATCATAAAACTTGCAGGACATGGTTAATACATAACCATCAAAATAACAGAGTGCAATTCTAAATTTATGAGGCTGAACTTAACACTGAATATCAAATAAGAACCACATTGATTTCTGTAGCGCATGGCTTAAAAACACATTAGGTGGCATAACTGCAAGACAGTACATTGATTTAAGCGTAAAATGCATAGCACTCAATACTTCACCACCTAACGTTTCCCAGTAATGAACAAAGCTGTTGTATATTGATGAAAGGAAAATTATTTGTTTTGTTAAATTATGGTACTCAAGCAGATGCCTTGCTTTTAGACTGGGCTGGCATAATTGGAATCGCTCTTAGTAACAAATGACGTTGGACACCTGAAAGGGAGGGTACACTCTGCATAATGTGTTTTAAGAAATATGTATTTAGTCTGGACTTAATGTAAGTCTGAATTCAGGCACCCTCATTTCAGGGAGGGTACTTTGGCAGGTACAGAAGATTAATTGCATTTTGGAGGCCTCTAATTGCCTTTAGAATGTTAAACATTTGCCTTCCTGAATCACGGCCAGAGAGTAAGTCTATAAATCTCTATTGCCCTTCCTCACTGAGTTTTGCCAAAATTAAATGTATTTACATCAGGAAACACACCTTTTGCCATATTTTAGCCCTCAATACACAAACTGTCTCAGCAAGTGAAGAGTTTCATTGACTTTAGTCTAAGGTCCCCAAAACATACACTGAATTGACATTGCCATTTCCTCTAGATTTAGTCTGAAGTAGAAAATTCTGTGTAGGGGTTGAAACTGGGTCTTTTGAACATGATTTCCTCACCATGCACTATATCCAGAGTGGCATCCTTGTCCTTTTTAATGCTTCGGTAGTGCAAAGGGGACTTGAAGCAGCTCAGGCAGAAGCTTCAGGTGAGTAGGAACAGCCAGGAGCTGCAGTGAGTTCTGCCCGTGGTGCCTCATGTGAGAGAGTGCTGCTCATCAGCCTGTGAGAACAGAACACCAAAAAAAACCTTGCTCTTGAAGGACTTCAGCTATTTAAACATACAGATCTGTCTGTCAGCTCCAGATGTGAACACACACACACATTTGTGTGTCTTGGACTGGTTGTACCAAGTTTGGCTACTCCCATGTTCAGTGTGTGGCCTCTGGCAGGATGTGCCCTTTGGGGTGTGTGCATTTCACAGCTGAAGTGAGCAGACAGCAGCTCCGAGTCTGTGCTGCTCGTTCACAGCATTTTCATGGTGCTGTGTTGATTGTGAATGTTTCAAAAGACAAATTGGATGCAGTTGCGTCCTAGTCTTGCTTACATTTTGGGTTACTTTTTCTTTTTTTTTTATCCTGCAAAGTTTAAGTATTAGTCTTCATGACATGCAAAATGGTCTGAGGTATTGGAGAATAATGTTTTAATCATCATTGACATTTTCAGAGAAGATTAAAATTTAATAAAATTAATTGTCCATTTTTGAATAGCTGACTTTGCAGTTAATCACACACCTTTAGCTTCCACTGCAGATGGGTATTTCTTTCCTGCAGTTTTTTTTTTTTACCTTGAAACTCACCTGTAATTATGATAATTGATTAAGATGTTGGTTATAATTTTTCTTCGAATTAATGGAATGTAATTTTAAGTTATGCTTAGTGTGAAATAAACTGCTTTTTTAATCTTGTTGAAAGAACCTTTTCTAAATCTGTACAAATATTTTTTCTTTCCCTTTTAAAGTAAAATCTCCAACATACTTAAAGAATATAACTTACTGGGGTTATATTTAATGGCAAGTATAGAATACATTGTTTTCACTGCTGTGCATCTCTAGTAATATAATTTGAAGTGCTAGGGCCCTTTGCATCCATTTCTGAATCTATTATTAGTTGATTAAATTAACTGGCTGGATCAGTACAGTGAGAAGAGACACAGTAATGATATTACAGAATTAGTATGCTATGATGAATTGTCAGGAAAAGTAACTGTGACAGCCCTGTGGCCATATGCACTTAGCCATGCAATTTATAGTCATTTGAAAAGCCAAGGACTTTTCAGTTTTGGTTAGGAAATTTCTTCTTGCTTTTGACAGAAGTTGAGGGATATGTGTGTCTCGAACAAGAGGGGGTTTACAGTGCCAATGTGAAAAGAAACCAAAGGCTCTCCTCAACTGCTAGCATTTGGGTAATTTACAAAGAACAAGCTTCAAAAAAAGATGATTTTTATTGTAGCTGTGCCAGTTCTTTTAAATAGATTATAATATGATAGTGCATAGTATGTAATAGTGTGGTTCCTTTACAGTTGTAGAAAATAGTATTGCTTAGGGTAAGGTAAAAGTGAATGCAATCTTGTATCACAATTTCAGTAGTTATGGAGCACCACAAATTTTGGTACAGCAGCAATAGGGCCTTTTTAGGAGGACAGTAAATACAGCTGGGTTTTATTCTTGCAACTGATTTGAGGCTATTTAAAATGCCTTGTTTTGCCTTTATGCAAGTATTTGTAAGTAAAATAAAGATTGCCAAACACCATCAAAAATTACTGGTAGTTACAGTAGGCAATCAACATGTAAGAGTTGACTCATGGCCAGTGCTGTAGCAATTCCCAGGCTTTTCAGCTTGCCCTGCTTAGTTGCTGGACACTTGGAATTTAAATTTAAAATCTTGCCATTCTCATATTTACCATATTGTGAGTTGGCTCTCTCTGCAATATTCTTAATCATTAAAGCAAATGACACAAATATATTTTCAAAGTAGTAACAGGCAGAGCTTGAATATAAAAGCAAGTGGACTAAGACAAAAGAGAGCAGATTGTGCAGTTAACTCGTTCTTTTTCGTGAGCCTAATAAATGGTGTATCAGTAGTACTATGGATCTCTAATCTTTGCTGAACATCAAACTAAAATTCTTGTTGAACTTTATGGAGTGTTAAGTCATTTTTCTTAATATTGGGCATGTCAGTTCAAACTTTTGTAAAGAATAGGAAAATATGAAATAGGTTTTTAGTAGTTAAATGATAAGATGTAAGAGGAATTCTTAATCTTACAGGAAGCCACTACACAAGTGTTGATCCCTCCTGTGACCTCTTCCTGGTGTGTTGTTGCTGGAGATGATCCTTCAGACTGCTCTGTTTGCTGCCCTGAGAGCAGAGCTGCTTCTGCCCTTGTGTCTGCTCAGGCAGATTCTCCTTAGCACACGTTGCTTTAAGCTTTGGGAGGAAATAAAATTTCTCATTTTCATAAAATAATTTCACTTTTGAATTTTAATTAGAGAAACATTTTCCTAGCTGCAGCCTGGGGCTGACCTCTGAAGGTTACATGGTCCATGAGTGTGCAATATCAGTTTATACACATAATCTGATCAATTCCACTCCTCCCTTCCTCTGCTTTGCTTTCTTTGTCATTAGGAAGTTTCTCTTAGTGTTTGAGTCCTTTCCATCACAGTTGAAGCCCACTTTTATTATTGGTTTTTAATGAAGAATAGATTTTTCCTTCTCTTTAAAAAAGGATGCTTCCTTCTGGTTTCCTTCTGGTTTCCTTCTGTTTAAATTAAATTAGATTAATTTATAATCTTGTGTTTGAGTTATATTAATTTTTCAGAGTTCATACACTAAGCAAAACATGTAGCATTAATACATTCAGAAAAATAATGGCTTCACTGCTGTTTTCAGTAACAAGAACCTGCAGCAGTTTTGTTATTTTACTGGTAGAAGTCTTACTACTAATGAAGAGTTAAATACTGCTGTTAATGCTGGTGTTAAGTAAGAAAACCATTTCTACAGTTCCTCATTTTAAGCAAATACTCCCTTGACTTCAAAGTAAAATATCTCAAATACTCCAAAAATTAAATGTTAGTAGCTTAAATACTTATTTTTGTAGACCTAGATAAAGGCATGTTTCAAGTAACAAAATGTGTTGTTAGCTCTCTGTATTTTTGTGGACTGACCTGAATAGAATCTGCCTTGAAGTTGTAACCTAATACTGATAATGGTGTTTGCTGGGGTTTTGTTTTGTGTTTTGCCTTTACCTTTATCATGGATCTATTTAAACCCACAGTCTGGTAAGGTAATATTTCCATAATTACTGTATTTAACTCTTCAGATATTGATCAGCTCATGTTTCAGTGAGATTTTGGCTTGGTCTCCTGCTTTATTCTTTGCATTTGTGAGCTCTGTACTGTTACCTGCATACAGCCTCTGTAATAAGCCCTGCAGTCACATAGTCATTTCCTAATCTTCCTGATCTATGTATTCACAACAATTAGTACTAAGTCACTCTCATGCTTATTTGCAACGGTAAGCTCTGGAAAAAAAACCCTAACCAGCCAACAAACAAACCAAAACAAAATTAAAAAAATCCCTTTCCCCCGTACCACAGTATGACAGACAAGGTAGTATTTCTTTTGCGTTGTTCTTTTTACCACATTTACAGCATCATTATTTTAAAATACTTTTCTTGGTGTTACTATAGAAGCAGCTTCTGGGAATAGATGATCAAAAGTTACCCTTGCAGGCTGCTGTTGGTTTCTGTGGGTGTTAGTGAGCATAAGGCTGGAGCCAAAATTTAAGCTAAGTAAAATTGAAGAGAGGCCCGTGATGAAAATAATTTTATTTTTTATTTGCCCTGCTTTTTATGGCAGGGAATTTTTACAGCTAGGGTGTTTGATTTGGGGGTCATGTTACACTCAGGTGAGCTGATTAAACTTTGGTTCTCCTGACTGATTCACCCAATATAGAGGCAGATAAGCTTTTTACATCTTGCTGCTGAGCGTGCACACAGAAGCGCTTGGTCCCTTTTGTAGTGTGTAGTCAGACACAGAGTATTTGTGTTCGGCAGTAACTTTTCGTAGGCAGAGATCACCATCTAGGAAAGAGCAAACCATGATTTTGTTTAAGAAGGAAACAAAGAAGAGCCTTGCTAGAAGAAGCTGTTTGGAGCACGGGCAGTGCAAATGGGGAAGCTGTGCTGCTGTGACAGGCACCTGCTCCCACTGATGGATATCAGGTGCCACGACCCAGCAAAGAGCCCCGGCTCTCCAGCGCCTGGACCACTGTGCTGAACACTCCTCGGAAATAACAGCCAGCTCAGGATGCTCTGAAAAAAAATATCGCCCGGGATATTTTGTCACCGTGTTCTGTATTTGGAATGTAAAGAGCACTTAAAGCTGATGATAGTTGCTCTGAAGAGTCCACTCCAGCTGCCCGTGGAAATGAATGCCTTTGATGTCCGTGCACTGCAGAGAAACGCAGTAAGCAGCTAAATGCCTTAATGCATTCTGCCACCGAGCGATCTAAAAGCTTCCATGTGCATTGTGGAGCTTGTGCAGGAAGGTTTTCACTGTCAGCAAAGCAAAATGAACGCCTTTAGCTTTAAAGTTTAAATGCCTCGCTCAGCAGGGAGCCCAGAGAGATTTGTTCAACTGAAATGAGCTTATAATAAGGCTTTCATCCTAAGATAAGTAAGGACAACATTCAGTAGCTCTGTACTCCCTCACCAGAAAATACAAATAGCTTTCTCTATGTGTTATGATGCTGTTATTGTCTTTCATGTGATATGTTGCAATTCATGCTAATAGACATTTTCCATCGTGGGCTGCGGTAACGCCATGTTGTAACTACAGAACGTTTAGAAGTTCAAAAAAATAAGAGTTGCAGCTTACATATTAATTGGTTTGCTTATTTTACCCCCCAGAAATGAGTGCTAGGATAGTATCTACAGAAGGATTTGCAGTAGCAAGGTATTTTAAGCCATTTAATTGTGCTCAAACTTTACAGAGGTTCAAAACGCGTTTAGAGAGATTCGTATCAAAAGAAAATCCATCGCTGGCTATTAGACATGAAACACCACTCCTGGCTTAGGCAGTCCCAGAGCTGCAGGTTGCTTGAGGCTGGAGAGTGTGTGGGAGCTATCCCTGTGCTTGCTGGGGCTGGAGATGAGGAACTGGGCAGGGTGGACCATTTGTCTGACCTGGTGGGGCTGTTTGTGTATCCTCACTCCTGGATCTGCTGATTTTCCAGCCCCACCCCAGTCATCATTATTCCTCCTGCAATCAAGAGACACTGCTTGATCTGCAGGTTTCACTTGGGATCATTAAAATAGCACTTATGGCTCGAGCCTCTGTCCACTCTTGTTTTTCGTGTGGTGTTTGTTACAGGGTTTCTGAGGCCCTAATAAGCTGTTAACAAGCTGTCAATTATAGTGCTCATGCAAATTAGTGGAACAGACAGTGAGGGGCTGATGTGTACAGTATGCTATCTCAGAGGAGGTAAACTAAACCCTTCTCATTTTCATCACTGTCCTTGCAAAGCTTCATAACAGCTATAAAACATTCATCTTGTCGTTTCCTTTTTATCATGTTTACAAATTGAATATAGTAGTTAAATATCAATTATTACAGGTCATATTTTCTGTTAAATACCAGGCATCTAAAAATAGAACAATGACATTTAGATCCCAAGGACTTCAATGAATCTGTCTTCCTGCTGGTTTAAATGTCTTATTTACAATTTGCTGGATTTCTGGGTTCACCAGAATCATCCTGCTTTCATTTCCACCACTGCCTTTGTATTTCCTATTCACTTGTTTTCAATATATCACTTCTTTTCTTGAAAATCTATTATTTCTTGGACTCTTTTTAACTCTTCCCCAAGGACTGCAAGCCAGGTATAAGTCTCTGTATACCAGTCATCAAAACTTCTCTGGCTGTTTTTTGGGTTTTTTTCCCCTCCTAATTCTCAGAAATGAATTCTCCTAGCTCATACTCCTTATCTTGGTCAGGGCTCCCTCAGGAGCATACCATAAACCTAATCTCTTTCAAATTTTCCATCAAAATATCAACATAAATTTATTTGTGTTCCCCTTGGTATCCATTAACTCTTGGAATACTCACCCAATGTCATTTCATCCCCTGTGTTACTCCACTTGGCTGTGGAAGCACAAATAATTTTGACCTTACTAGTTCCAGTTAAAATTCAAATGCTTCTGGTTTGTGCTTACTAGTGCATTTTTTTTTTCATCTGTTTTGAGGAAGTGGAACAAAGTAGCAATTGGTTGACTTTGCTGTTTGACCGGTGAAAGTGAAATTACTGATGGAGTACAAATATCCAACATCTGACTGTGATGTTTGGCAAGATTTCTATTTAATAAAAAACACTGGAAGATTTTAAAGGGAGTCACATAGAGAAAGAAAAAAACAACAACTACTTCTCTGGTGAATTTTAAAGCTAAAATGATCAAAAGATTCCTCATTTATGAGTTTCTCTTAAGTACATGTGTAATCATAACTGAGGAGGGGAAAAGGTAGGTAACCCAGGATTCACTTGTGAGTGGAATTAAGTCCATGCCTGATTGTTCTCAAGTGGAAGTGTAAAAATTTTAGGCACTTGGCACTTCACAGACAATTATGTTTTATGGGGAACTGCATAAATAAATCAGATTTCAAGAGGCACAGTTCTATTCCATCTTTGAAAGGTCCTTTTGAGCAGCCAGTTCTATTTGTGGGCTCATACTGGAGCTATGTAGATCCTTTTATTTAGTTATGCTTTAAAAAGGCAGTTGGTGTCCTGGGCTTCAGTCTGTGTTAGGGAACCACGGAGCATTTTAGTTGGGAGGAAGGGCTGGAGATCATCTGGAGGTCACTGTCTTCTTCAGAAAGTTCTTTTTTCCTCCTGCCACGTGTCCCCCAGCACTGGACAGACTGTCTGAGCCTCCAGCAGGGTGAGTGCCCTGGAAGGGCCTCGGCACCTCGGAGACAGAATGATCTGGTCACCTTGACTCAAACCTGCCAGCAGCTGTAGGACAGCTGGATCAGAATGCAGTCATCTTCCAGCGTGTAATATTTGGCTCTTGAATTCCAAATATTTGAGCCCAGTCTTAGGAGTGCATAGGCATTAATTTAACTAGAGTTAAATACTCTTAACTGAGTATTCTGCAGAAATTGAGTGGGTTATGTGCCTGCTGACTTGATTCTGCTGCATTAATATCAAGGACTGTTTTTCTTCTGTGAGCTGAATGGAATCAGGATCAAGAGCTAAGTAAAGTTAAACAGGCATTCATATTCATTCAGGAGCAGTACAAAGTATGCATTCAACTTGGTGCCATAATTTTCGTGTGATATCTGGTAAGCTTATTACTTAGCAAGAGCTATTAGATGAAGTTAGGCTCACAATTACGAGGAGACCCAATCAGGCTTTTGCTTCACAGAGCATGGATGACTGTAGGAAGCTGATTAGGATATTTGTAGGATATTAGTAGGAGGCTGAGGAGTTGTCACTCCCTTTTCTGAAAAGATGGATTTATTCAAAAAGCTATCTAATTGGATAGATAATTGATTAACTGAGAAATTATATTTTTGACAAAAAGCTGTCACCAGTCTGATAAAAAGCTTGTCCTTTACAGATTTTTGGAATATAGGGACAGATGTCTTCCAGTTATCATTTCCCAGCTGGAAGTCTAAGAAACAAAAGAGTTGTAAGAGCATCATACTGTCAGGATGTGTTCAAAATGACTTTTTTTTTTTTTTAAATAGTCAACAACAACTGGCTGCGGCATCTGGCATTACTGTAGAGTTTTAGAATTGTTAATTCTACCAACTGTAGGTTGGAATAGCATTACAGACTGAAAACAACACAGTTTCTCTTTGCTTTTAGTTTTTCTTGAAAACTTGTTTTATTGATTCCAAATGTGCATTTTGTAGTTAAAACAGGAGCCTTAGAGTTACTGATAAAATGCTTTGGAGCAGCTGAAGGAGCCAGATATGGTGATAGCATTGCTTGTGTGGAAATAGGCAGCAGGAATTCTGTGTTTGCTCTCGTCCCTTGTGGCTGCAGCCCCGAGGAGCCGCTGCAGGATCGGTGGCAGCGCTTTGCCCTTCGCTCACAGAACCCCTGCTCACAACAGGAACTCCTTCAGCTTGAGCTGGTTCAGTGTTCTCTGAGCATCTTGAAAGCATCTTTCAATTCTCATGACTGTGAGGTTTGGGGTGTGTTTGGATTTTAGGGTGCTGATTTCAGAGGTTTCTGACCCTACCAACGATTAAGATCTGTGTGTAATGCACAATAGACTGGAATTCAGTCTATGGCTGGGTAGGCTTTCTAGTACTTCACTAAAAAAAGAACTAAATAATACTTTTTTGGGGCATTCCACTTGTCTTTTGAGTGATCTAGTCTCCAGTTTTGTTTATGATGAGTCTCTGGGATCTAGTGCTTCATATTCTTAAGTTCTATGTTACTGTGGTACCTGGCAGCTTTTCATGTATATGCTAATTCCCATTTCACATGCAGCCATCAAATGTGTGTATTTTAGTTCAAGGGAAAAATTGAAAGGCCAAATTTGAAATTTGTTGTTTTGTTTGGTTTTTTTCCTCCTGTTAAACCATCAGAGTTAATTTAAAATTTCACATGCAGAATCTGAATTCCTTGCTGTAAATCAAAAATAGCTATGTTCAAATGAGCCAAGTTGTGAATGGAAATTAAGATAAATAATAGAGAAACATAAAGAATGTTCTGAAAAAATGAATGTTACAGAATCTCCCTCTAATTTTGTTTAGAGAAGTACTTAGCTCTTAAGACATTAATAAAAAAAAAATACAGAGTTAACTTGACAACATTGGGAGTTTTACATGTTTTACACTTCTTGAACATGGACCAAATCAGCTGTGGTAAACATACTTATTAGTATTCAATTTATTCCCCAGTGTCTTGAAGGAACCATGCTAATGTTTGGACTTCTTAGTTTGTTTTGATTTCATAGCAGGAAATTGTATCCACGTAAGTGAGCATGCACTGAACAGCAATAAATCATTATTTCTCAGATGACCAATATCA
The DNA here is from genome assembly GCF_971803275.1 of Cyanistes caeruleus. Classification (NCBI taxonomy): domain Eukaryota; kingdom Metazoa; phylum Chordata; class Aves; order Passeriformes; family Paridae; genus Cyanistes; species Cyanistes caeruleus. Next base: position 13,444,035 of record NC_141715.1, read on the forward strand.
GCAGGAATCTCATACACTTCCCTGCTGGAGCTGATTTCTAAATTCATTGAATAATTATTGGTGCTGCTTTTCATATGTGACAAACATTCTTCTCTCTGATTCTGGTAAGTCTTAAAATGTTCATTCACAGCCCAACATGCAGGGATTCTGATTTTTGTGATGTGGTAAAAGGAAGGATAAGGAACTTACATGCATTTTGAAATAACATCTTATGCTGGGAACTTAAGAATTTAAGAAAAAAAAAAAAATGTGACTCAGATTATTTTAATAATTTAAATAATTATCGAACTATTAATATTCATGTAATATCATGAACTGTTTCTGTCATGAAAAATAATGTTGTCAATTTTAAATTATCATAACAAAAATGCAGTGGTACAGGGTAAGGAGTCACTACTGAATGCAAAATTCAGCAAAGCTCACAAGGTTTTAGCAGCAATTAAAAGCAATTAAAAGATGGGAATGATCAATGACTGTATGAAACTTTATCTTTTGCTGTAGATCTAACACCAATTGTATCAGTGTCTTTTGGAGAACAGCAATTGTTTTTATAGCCCGGATCAGAAGAGCAATCTGAATTCCAGCTGGGATGTGTGTCCGTGGGATTGTGTTCACAAAGCAGGGATGGGGAGCTGGGGCTCTGGAGCTGGGGCTGGGGAGGCTGAACTTACCCAGATCTCAGGGGTGTTCATTCACCTGAATGAATTAATTCACTTCAGCTGAAGTGAATGTCACCCCATCAGCACCACTGCTCTGCTAGAACTGGGGAAAAGTGATTGGCTCTCAAAATAAAATTAAAAGGACAGTTCTTCACAATTTAAAAATAAATGTTGGTTAAGTCCATACCATCTTTGCCTGTCAGAACAGTACAACAAATTACTGTTTCATTAATCAAAGGGTTAATTGAATTTTTAAATAAAACACTGCAGAAGATCTCTATGGAAGTGAGACATCAATTCACTAGAGGGGAGAAATCCTTTAATAGCCTGTAATTTAAATAGTTTTCCACCAAAATGAATTTATTGGGTATTGATTGGCTCCCAACTCAGTTTTAATACTGATTAAATATTACAACTTCATTTCAACACATCTGCTAGCTTTTTTTTTACTCCTTCCCTCTTGCTTTTTTTTCGCCTCATATGAAAACCTGGGTAACTGGATTCAATTAATTTTAGAAGTCTTGTTTAGGATAAGATAGGTTCAGTGAGAAAAGCCAGTCTGTTTGCAATGACTTTCCTTTATTCCTTGTGAAATACTGTTCCCTTCTTAACCCATGGCTTGTGCCTTCCAACCAGAGAGAGCAATTCTTCAAAGGTTCCCTCTTCTGGAAGCTGCTTCACTCAAAACAATCCCATGTTTTTACATTTACCATGCTATCATTTGCTGCTCTCAAAGCCAAGTCCTTTGAGACCAAGCAAAGTTTAATTTTCTCAGGACTATTAACTGTTTTACATTTCAGGATTTTATTGGCCTTCCATAAACTGGAATGTTGTGGAGTTGATTTATCATCAGTTCATGTGCTGCCCTCCTGAGTGGCAGAGGTGGGATGTTCCAGACACTGCTGCTTCCTGGGGTTTTTTCCCCTCTCTGTATGGCCTGTGTTGCTGGCATCACCTGTCTGTGTGCAACTAATTCATCAGAAATATCAGAAATAAATTTTATTTTAATTCTCAGATTATTTAGTGAATTTCCAGACCACTTTTAGTCACTCTCTGGGAATGAAGAGAGAAAAGAGAAGGTGTATACATATGTTATACATCCCCAAAGGTGCACACCTGTCAGCCTCAGGTAAGTTGTAGCAATTAGAAAACTTGAAATTTGGCTTTGCACTGCTATCTCCTGGAGCAGTAATGTCTGCAGTGCCCAAAAGGAGAGATGTGGTCCCCTCTGCAGAGCCAGGCAGCACAGCCTGCAGGAGCTGGAGAGCTCCTGGGGAGGTCCAGGCAAGGAAAGCAGTGATGGGGCTGCTCTTAGTGAGGTGTATGAGAAATGAGATTGAGGTAGAGCTCAGAGGGGTTTGGTGAGGCTGGGGAACCATCCAGGTTCACAGGGGGTGTGTCTGCTTCCTCAAGCTTTCCTTGTGCAAATGCAGCCTCATTTCAAACACTGCTTTGGCTAAATTACGATGGAACTGAATTTTTTTTCTTCTTTTTCTAATCATCTGTAGAAGGCATGGAAGTATTTATTAAGAAAAGCTGTAATTATTAAAACATTAATTAAATCACAGTTAAGAGTATTTGCATTTGACGGTCTGTTAGGTTAATAATGACTCAGAATGAATGTTGCTGTTTATTCCTTGAGCATTCAGCATAATGGGATTTTTTTTTTTCTTCAGGTGTTCAGACTCCAAGATACACTTTTCATATTGGAGGGTGGTTAAGGCTTGTGGTACAGGTAAAATAACTCCTAAATGGGCACTGTGACATAAGTTTTGTTCCTTTTTCCCACAAAAAATTTCCCTGAAATTCCCCTGAAATGGTGACTGGGCATGGATAGGTGGTCAGTGGTACCCACATCCCCTCACTGGGCTGGCTCAGAAGGTGGACGAGGCAGCTGACAAAGCCCAGAGCTAAAGTCATGCTTGAAAGGTTCAGCTTTAGTGCTGGGCTCTGGTGAACAGCAGTGTTTGACACCTTTAAGTGCTGTCATTCTGTGTGACTGTCTATTCAACAAAATTCTCTTGGCTCTGGATAATATGTGCAAGTTAAGGTTGCCCTTCTGGTTGTGATCACAGAGAGGGTTTGAAACATCCACTTTTTAGTACAGTTATGCAGGAAGGTTTTAAAAAATGTTCAGATATGTGTAAAGTGTATCTGCTTCTGCCCACAGTATGTTGGTGACCTCATGCTGTGAGAAACTCCTAGCTGTATAATTTTAATAGATATAATTAAAGTATCAGCAATTCAAAAAGTATTAGCTTATACATCTTATACCTATGCATTTTTTGTTGCTTTTTTGCCTATGTTTATGTGATTCTGCCTTTCTATTTTCCATGTAATACCTTACACCTAAATGATGTGTTGTAAAGAGCTCTAAAATAAAAGATTACCATAACTTCCAGCACCCTAAAGAGAGCCACTCTTCCCAATCAGGGTCAGCTGCTCCTTATCCCTTTGGCTTCACAGTCATTAATAAAAATTTGCAGGGTTTTTTTTCATTTTTATGAGGGAATGAATATTTACATTTCCTTTCTTTCATGCAGGCAGATAAACATGCAGAATGGCATTTCTTATCTCCTTTACTTAGTGCCGTATTGCAGACACTCAGTGTTCCTGGGATGTTCAGGTTTGTGATACTTTTGGAAATAAATTTGGCAGCATTTCTTCGTACATCTTTTCCAGTAACAGCTGCAGCTTCTTTGCCTGTTGTGTTTTCCTTCTGTGATGGGTTGCAGTCAAGTGTAGTTATGGGAGATGGCTGCTTCCGCTTGTAAGTGTCAAAGCCAAGCAAGTTTTGGCTAAGTTTTTGCTCTTCTTTCTTCTTTCTCTTTTCTTGTCATTCTCTCCTCTCTTGTATGTTGGCAGTGTGCTGTGGGAGCAAGCTTCAGCAAATTTGCTACAGGGGAAAAGGCAGAAGCTGCCATTACTGAGTTACATAGTTAATACTGATGGACTTTTTCTGACAGGAGGGAGCATTTCAGATGTTAAATCTGCTCTGCAGTTTTAGAAATATTTGTGGTTTGAACGGATGCTGAGGGTGTTTCTCATACCCTGTTTTCTGGAGGCAGGACATGGGGCCATATGGTGGATGCAGAACGGTGGGACCTGTCAGATCAGTGTGTTTGGCAGGTTCCTTTCCTCACAGGATGCCACATTCCCTGCAAGGAGAAGGAGTCAGGAGCGAGTGTGGCTGTGCTGGAGGGCTGCAGGTGGAGCCCAGCTCCCTGCACGATGCTGGGGGGCCAGGGGATGCTGAGCTGAGTGCCTGAGCCCAGCATGGACCATGTGGAGCCTGTGACCTTCAGGAGGGGACAGGGGTTTGATGGCTGGCTGGGGGTGCCTGACATTTAGGGCAGTGTCAAGGTTGAAGGCAGGCAGTGCTGCAGGTGGTGATTGCAATCCTTGCTAGAAAAGATGCTTAACTCAAAATTTAATATCTGATGCTTTTAGCTCTGGATGTGTGTTAATCAGCCATGTGTGTAAACCAGCATGATGACCTTCACAAAACCCTCTGCCATTAGTTAATTCAAACAAACTAAATATTTGAGCACTCACAAATACCACAGAGGTTGAATGGGTGAAAAGGAAAGAGATTAGAAGCTTTATGTATATATAGAAATCACCAAGTTTAGACTTGTAATGGTATTCAAATGATTACTTTACATCCACATGGAAAGATAGGGGTTTTTTTTAATACAGAAAGTTACTGTGACATACCAATTTATGCCTGAAGGCACAGGTGTGATAGGTAGCACCAGGTTTGTGGGGTTTGTAATTGCTAGGGGTCTGTTTGGGTTTTGTATTTTCTCACTTAGAATACTACTACTAATAATAATGATTTTATCAGTTACTAGGGTGTCTTCATCATGCTACATTTTTTCATCCAAGAATTAAGAAATCCAGGCAAGTTCTTTCTGTTGCTTATCTAGAACACTTACTATGTATATACATATATTTAAATGTACTGTACCAGCAGATAGGAAATCAAGCTCACCTTCTGGTTCAGATTTAATGGTTTACGTCAAGGTAAAATTTTCACAGTACTTAAGTGAGATTTTTTACATGCCATCAGATGCAGACAGGAATTTCAGACTCCCACTAAAATTGATCTGTTTCCAGAATGAACATTGCCAAATCATGTAGGTGCTTCAGAGCATTTTACCCCGTTCCTTCCATATTTCATTGTTTGTGTGCAGTGACTTGGTTGAATAAATTTGTTTTTGTGATTTTGTCTTTTTTCCAGAAAGATGTCTGTCGGAGGTCTCTCTCTGTTGTCCCTTAGCATGATCCCAGATTGTCTTCTCTCTTCCCTACATAACCTAAGTGGGGAATACCTCCCCAAAACCATGTCTCCAAAGCACTTTGGATCTATCCAAGCAGCCCTTCTTTGCTGTGTAAGCTCTCCCTTTTTTAATCCAAATCTCTCAAATGGGGCAAAGCCAGCAGTCCCCCTTTTTTCTCCTCTGTGCCCTGGGACTCAGCTCCCTCCCTCTGACCAGTGCAGGCTGAACTGGTGCTGATCCCTGCCTCCAGGCAGCCCCTGAAGCATCACAGGGGGGGATCTGCCCTGGGCTGGGGGCTCACACAGGCTGGGTTTGCCCAGGGTGGAAGAGCAGGAGATGCTGCCTGCCAGCCCTTATGGCAAACCTCGTGGGAGGGGGAGGCACAGGCTGGCAGGAATGTCTTTACCCTCAGGCTTTTTAAGTTGTGCAGATGTTACACTGCCCAGTGCCTGGCAAAAGGCTGCACACTGCAAGTGAGAGTGATGAAGACGACATAAATTTAAAACAGCAGCTTCCATTTACCTGCATTCCATGTGAAGATTTTGGCAATGTAGATTATGTGATTAGGTAATGGCTTGTAGTCATTTTTTTTCCTAGGGTCTAGCCTAGAGTTAAAAATTTGTCCCTGATGTCCTCTTACTTCTGCCATTTTTATTCAAGTAATTCAATTAATTAAATAAACTGTACTTCTTAAAATAGACTTCTACAGATTAACAGTCCTCTGCAACTAAATTTTAATAAACATTAAATATCTTCTGACTTCACAAAACTAGAAGCCTAATGATAAGCAAGTATCTTGAAAAGCCTCACAGTATTTAGGAGTCCTTATATTTTTAGCAAGCTCTTTTCACTATAATCGGTAAGCTTCATTCTGCCTTTGATTTACTTTCTCTAACTACATTGATTTCCGTAGCCTAATATATATTTAATTTGTAGGGATGTGATTTCAACTAATATTACAGGGCTTTTAAAGGACAATAAATTCTAGACTATGTTTTATAGATTTTTTTTTAGTATTTTTTCTACTCCAAATACTTTAACCACTGAGGAAAGTATAATTTATCTCATTGTTAGATTCCCATGCATTTTTTATTTATTGCAACTTAGGTTGCCTTGAGATGGAGTGGTGTGCTCACATTTTCCATTCTGCTTTCCAGTGTAGTTCTCTATTTGTAAACTGTTACCTGATTTATAAACTAATATTTTAAGGGAAATTCAGGTGGATACACAGTTCCTGAAGTTCCTTATTGCTCAAACATTTGGGGTGCAGAGCTGATGTGGCCTTGCCTTGCAGAGAAGGAGAGAAAAACTTCAGAATACCTGAAAAAAATAATTTGTCCTTTAGGTTGTTAGGGATGTAACCTACAAGAAGGAGTTTATTCCCAAATCTAAAGATGGACAGAGAAAAGTGGAGGCAAGTGTTGGAACTACACTACCCAGGAGAATGTAAGTGGTGTGGATATCCAAGCTCATTCCATCATTCTGTACCTCTTGGCTGCTTTTGTACCCACCTACCTGTTTTCCTTAGGGTCATAGTGAAGTTTCAGTTGCCTTAGTTCTGTCTCATAATGCTCATTTTCAGTTTGGATGATTTAAGCTGTGGTTGAATTTAGAAATGCTGTGGATACCACAGGATATAATGACAATTTTATAGAATTGTACTGAAATTTGCATTTTGTAATTCAGATGTTTTAGCAATAATATAGCATATGCCTTAGATTGTAGATTCCTCCTCTATGGGAATTTTTATAGCTGTGTTGATTAATAGTATTGACATAGGCTGTGTCTTTCCCTAAGAAAGGATAGCCAAAAGTTAAATCTGACAGCAAGAGACAGCTCCCAACTGGAGGAGTGAGAAGGAAGCTTGAAAGGAGGAGGTTTGTGATTTAGCACAACTAATGATTTTTTGGATTTAGGAAAAGAGGAAGTTACTCTAAGTAGAGGAGCTTCACATGGCAAATATACTAGACCAGTTATTGCCAAGTGTGGGAGAGAAAATAAAAAAAAAAAAAAAAAGAAAAGAAAAAGTAGCTTCTAAATTTCTTTTCCAGTCTCTGCTTATCAACGTGAAACATCTGCTTCAGCAGTAGCAGCTCCCACTGACACCGAGCAGCGACACGGGGAAGCTGCTGCTCACACCAGCACACCCCCTGAGCTGTGCTGCAGTGATTTATTGTTTGTGTGTGAGGTATGGCACGCTGCAGGTTAAACTGCAAATGGTTCCAGTCAACTTGGACGAGCATCACATATGGAAATTAGCGTTGGCACTATTAATTTTTGTTTGTTATAGTCTAAATGTTGCTAAGCTACAGAAAGAAATGGATCATGCTGAGGAAGTCTACAAGTTGCTGGCTGTTTGCACAGAATCTTTTAAATATTACACTAATCCTGTGCTATAGCTTAGCTTTTATTTAGTGTAAATAAAATGGGTACTTTATGAAAAGCCACCATCTTAGTTTTAAAATATTCCTGTCTTCACTTGTTATGAGAATTCTAGTACCTATAAATAGCAAAACAGCTTTGCTTAGATCTGCTGCTTCATCAGAGGAGTTCTTGGTCAGACATGTACAGGCCTGAATATGATCAACTCCTCTACAGTGCCAAAGAACAATACATTTTTATTTAAGACTTGCACAAGCTTTCTTTTATAGCTAAATAAAGGAATTTCGCAGACAACACAGCCCGGCTTCAAACCCCCAAATAAATACAACTGAGATTAAAATCAGGTTAATAGTATTGCTGTCAAAGATGAAGTGTTTAACTTAACTTCCCCTCATGAATTCCCAGGGCAGACATGGATTATTAGAGCTTGAAATCTAGAAGGTGAGTGCTTATGGTTTCATGGGCTGATGGAACAGCCAAAAGAAGAAAGGTGAAATCTTGACCTCAGGATGGAATAGAAGCAATCTATGAATGCTTCTTTTCCTCTGCATCTCTCTCCCCTACTCTCCCATCTTGGCATATCTTTTGTTACTTTAGTAAAACTAAAAAGGGGAGCTTGATTTTTGTTTTTTTTCTTCTTGCATTGACCATAAATGTAGTTGATTTGCATGATCATTTGATGCTGAAGATTGAAAATGTTTTAGGGAGGGAGTAAAGACAGACCTTTGATGTTTCTGTTTTTCCTTAATCCTCATGTTTTGAACTCTTTATGAAAGCATTACAGAGTCTTACCAAAGAGAGCAGAACTTGTCATATGATAGTAAACAAGTGTCAGTGTTTTAGAGTAGCAGTAAATGCATCAAATGTGTGAAGTACTTTTGCTGTTTATATTTCTGAAAAAAAGTAACATTAGAGCCTGAAAGTATAATACTTGTTCTGAAAACCTCTTGCTGTTCTCCAGTCAAAATTTACAGCTCTCTTGCACTGCAGAGACTTGTGTCTTTGTATTTTTCTGTTGCCTCAGCTTATTTTGCAGTGCCTTACTTTAGAGGACAAGGAGTACCTTGAACAGTCACAGAATTTTCACCTGTGTTTTCTGAATGAGTTTCCTCATTGTCTTAGAACTGTTACAAAGTTTAATGAAATAGATTTGATTGTGTTAAACTCTATAAAAGTGTCATTATCAGGCTTTAATTTTATATGTTGCATCAAGTATATGGGTTTCATTTCAGGGCACATTAGAGGAGATACTTAGATGGTCTCTGCCCCAGAAGTAATTAAAATTATACTTAATATTAAAATGGTATATTAATTATTTCTAGGCAAGGTACTTCTAAAATACATTCATATTTTTAGCAGCGGAAAGCTGGTACTCAGCAAATAAAGACTTCCAGTAAACTGAGTATTTATCATATAGCAAATAATTACAAATCAATTATTTAAACGATTGTTATAATTTAATTCTATGAAAATAGTATCTTCCCAGGTGATTTATTTTGCAGATGCTTCGACATGCCATTCACTATCCCATGGGAGCTGGACTTGGAAATCAATTTGTGGCTCTTAAATATTAGATAATTTTAATTTCCTAGAAGGAATAAGAACCCATATGTGCTAACAAATACATAGGTGAAGAGTCCTTGACGCTAAGGATGCAAAAAATCAGTCCATGGTTAGCACATGAGACAGTTCAGTCAGAGCCAGTAATGAACCCACTACACACATGGAGTGGTTTCAATTACAGCTTTATGTGAGTAGACGGCATGGTGCCAGAAACAAAAGATTGAAACAATTTAAATGCTTCTCTTCATGGTTCAGATACTTGAGCCTCTGGTTTCTGTTCCCTTATTAATGTTCACTTTTATCTGTGCAGAACTCAGGCTTGGAAAATAGGAATTCACTGCTCGAATATGTAGAATGTCATCTTGTAAAAGGACGCTGTAGTATGATCTGGTAATATATCACTTAGTTAATTATTTGCTGTGTGATAGTTGCCTTCAAGGTTTATGTGCTCAAGGTCAAGAACTATATCTAGAAATTGCTAATTTGTCCCAGTCAAAATTAGAGAAGTTCTTCTAATAGACAGTTAGCAAAATAAAGGTCGTAGTCCCCTCTTCATATAATTACTTAGCAGTTAAATCACTTCCACCTCCAGCAGTGTCATCTCTTCGCCACCTCCACAACCTGAGGGAGGGAGGGAGGCAAGTCCTTGTGTCTGCAGGAAACTGCAGTGTCCGTTGCTCTTGCTGGAGGTGTCTCAGTGGCCGATGCTCTCTGAGCAAGAGGGGCAGTCGGTGTTCCGTGGCCAGAGGCGCTCCGTGCAGCCCTGCCCGCTGCCCTGGCGGCTTGGCCGGGCTCAGGCCAGCAGAGCGGAGCCGCTGACCGCAGCGCACCGGGGACGGCTGCTGGGAGAGCCTGCTCTTGGGAGTGGTGGAGCCACAGGCACAGAGAGTGTGCCCTTATCTCTGATACCTGGCCCTGACATCCAGGAAAGCACTCAATTTCATATAACATCATGAAAACAACTGTTAAAGTTAAATGGAAAAACTAAGAGTGCAAGTGTGTAAATTAGAGAGTTTGCTTAAGTCACTGGGTGAGAAAGTTAAACTTTAAGGTTTAAGAAATAAGAGGCAAGATGAAATAATTAATGCGTTGTCTCTTTTCCTTCTTCTTCTTCATCTTCTTCTAGGGGTTTTTGGGTAGTAGTAGGTGATTAAATAAAAAATGCTGCAGTGCAGCACACAGGTGTTGGGTCATTGGGTTACTAAGAAAAATGATTTACTTGGCATTTGTTAATTGGGTAAATAGACATATAAAAGACCTTGAAGAAGTTCTTTGTTAGCCATTTTGCACCTTTCTGTCTTAGTGTACGTAGCTCCTTGCACCTTGTATGCATGTAATGTAGATAAAAGAATAAACAACCTAGTTTGAACAAGAGAAACTGCCTCTCTCTCATCAATCTTCAGTCCAAGGGGGAAAAGAACCCAACCACAAATGTCCAATCAGAACAGTAAGGTCTGGGCCATGAACCATCAGCTTTTGCTGGCTTCTGCCTCCGTGGGCGTCGGGACACTGAGGATGCAGTAAGTGTTTTGTGGCAGTGCCAAGCACTTCATGGAGGAGACTGTGCAGGGCCACCTGGACACCAGCAGAGAGGGACGTGGTGGCATTCCAGCGTGCAGCTCTGTCCTGTGGACCTCTGCTCTCCTCATCTCTATTACACAGCCAATGGCTCAGGAATGGCAAGAGAATTAATCACTTTATTAAGCGCTTTGAGATGTTTTCTAAGGATTTGAGCATACTTTTAATGGAAGCAAGGCTTTCCATTTTTATTTTTCTTTTTTTTTTTTTTTAAACAGGCTGTTTAGGCATAATAGATTTTCAGTTGTAAAACTTAATAAAATGGAAGAATAATATAGTCAGGTTTCCAATTGCCACTACGCTGAATTATTATTGTAATGATTAAGCAAAGTAGGAATTGTAGAGTATCTAGTACTTTTCTTCCAGTGAAATCACTCAATGTAACTGAAGGCACGTAGCTGTGAGCAGAAGGTTTGCCTTGATGTATAAGTTGGTAGTTGGTAAAGCTTATTTGCTTTGTACAGTTAAAGCAAATTAATAAAAATATATTGGAAAGGTAATTATCTATTTGTCTACCTGTATTAGCATTTTACAACACCACTTGCTTTATAAAATAAACTATGTTGATGCTTAATAATGTAAAAATATATATATTATTGTGATATACATTTGCTTTAAAAAGTTAGATTGTCTTCCATCTCAGTAATTTTGTCAGTCACTCAGAGTTCTTTCTGTTTAACTGCCACCATTGTAAAGGACTTTTTCAGGATTTTCTAGGAGCCACTCCTTTTTGCCACTCCAACATGCACTCTGTTATCGCTGCTGCACGGTTTGTCTTCTCATCCGGGAAGATTTGCCTGCCACACATGACCTATCTCACATAACTACTTGACATTCTTGAGCCAGACTTCTTGGCTAGGATGCATCTTAACTCCATATAAAATGGTTCTTGCTGCCAGAAAGTATTTGTTTTTTAAAATACTTCTTCCCTCTCTCCCACAACAGCAGTAAAATGTCATAAATGCCTGGATAAATATGGGTTTGGGGATGCAGTCTATTGTAAATGCTAATGCTGCCAAAAATAACATAATCTTTTTAATATCTGATTTCCATTTTATTAACCTTGCAACAGTGTGCCTTGTCTTTAATATTGCTGTTCTTTTCTTTCTTCCTTTTTTTGATAAGACTAGACCATAACCCAACACTTAAATTTTTTCAGTCTTGATTTCTTGTTCTCTAGTTATCACAATTATTTATTCAAATCATGGTGGTTGCTTCCTTGAGCATATTGTCTCTGTTTTCTAAATTGACATATATCATTGTTAAGTACTGTAACTTCAATTTGATATGAATTTTCATAGCTTGAAATGGAGAATCAGGATGAGAACTCTGGTTCATCCTTGATAATTTAAACTAGATCCAATAACTTTTGTCTTCTTCTGATACATAAAATGTAATAAATAAAACAAGTCATTTGAATATGTGGTTCTTTTTTTCCATGTAATAATTTTGACTTCTGCAAAAGGTTCAGAGTGAAAATATATAAGTGAACTGAGTTGTGGAGGTCCTCGTGGAATGTGAAATGTGTTTGGAATTAAGGCTTACACCTTCATATCAAACTTATGTCTAAACTTTCTGCAGTAGCCTGCTTTTCACAGTATTTATCACAGGCAAAAAAGTTCTGCATAAAACACATAATTCTCAGTTTATCTTAACTTTGGGGGAAAAATTACTTTTACTTTAAAAAGTAAAACATCAGTTTAATTTTTACTAAAAATATCAAATTAAGATAAAATGGATTCTTCTGTACTCCCTAAAACAAGAGAGGGAAATAACAGAGAAACAAGTCTCTTTGTTCTGTGTGAAAGAGAATACTTAATCACACATCAGCACAGAATTAAAAAACATAGCAATACATGAAAGTATTCTTTTTTTCTTCACTGAACAAATTAATTGCCAGCAATGGAAAAGAACTACAAAGTGCTGTTTAAAAATAAAAAATACATATCTTAAATTTAATAAACAGGAGCTAACACAGTTAAAATGAAGCTCCAAAAATCAACTAGCAATTGGTTTTGGGTCTCATCAGCTTGAAATACATATCAAACAACTTTCTTGTAAAAGAAAATTTGAATGAGTAATTCTACATGCACTATTTTCTGAGACAGACTCAGTGCAAAAGCTGCTGTATGTATAAATGTCAAATGGACACTCTTAATTCATTTCATAGCTGAAATCTGGCCAAACTGGAGGTTTTAAGCTAACTAATAATTTTCCTCGTAATGTCCCTCACAATATTGCTGTTGTGCTTTTGTAAAATAGGTAGGAATAATCTTGTGTATTCACAAGGAAGTAGCATTTGTCTATTGCTAGATATGCTGACAAGTGTAGGAAGGGGATAAAGGGAAGAAATTATTACCAAGTGTGAGAAGGATGCAGGATAATTACCTCCCTATCCCCTTCTACTGACCTACAAGACAGCAGTATGTTGCACAAATATAAGGGGTATAAGCTTATCTTGCAAGTGGAGGTCTCTAAGAAATTGCAACATTTATGCTGTGTTGTCGTATCCTTCTGCCTTTTTGGGGGGATAGAATGACCTTAAACATGATATTCAAGGAATAATCACTGCAGTTAATTCTGTCCTGCTGATACATTCGAGTCGACTTCTAAAAAAATAGCGGTTTTGGTTTTTAAGATTGACATTTATATAAAATATAAAATGATTTGATAAAATGCAAGAGCATGGACAGGGCTAAAAAACGTTCTTCAGGAAAAAAAATCCTTCAAAATTCCTGATGAACATATGACTGGTATGTGCTTTACACCTCCAGTTTCCCAATAATGACAGGAGAGGCGTAGCTGGGGCAGGGCTGGCCTTGGAAGAATCAAATGTAAAATAACCCAAGGGAGAGCAAGGAGTTGATTGCATGAAAATTAGAATTGAGTATTGAAGCATTTTGGGACTTATCCTGATTTCTGTGTCTTACTGATTATATTGGGAGGAAGTTGTTAGTCATTTTTGTCTTCTGGTTATATTTAAGCGTAGGGAACATCTTGCAATAACAATCATGTATGACATGCACAAAAAAAGAATTTGAGCTCCTGCAAATTTTCCTCTAAACACAGAAATAGAGAAATATACATTTAATTAGATTTCTCTCCTTTTTTTAAGCACTTTTTGTGGCTTAAATGCTTATCTCTAGCATGGTGCTGGTATTTCTAGCAGCATAGTAAGGGGTTTTTACTCACTGTCATACTACACATGGTTCATCACACTGCAATAGATCAGAATAGATCAGATCTAGCTGCATGACTAAGATTTTGTGCCAGGTTAGCCTGTCTGAGATGGCAGTTTAATTGTCCTGAACCACCTTCATACTTAAATATAGTAGTTTATTAAAGGAAAAAAAAAATATGGCAAAATGGAGCTTTGTGTGTTGTTCACAGGCTGGATGACTAATGGGGTTCACCTTTCTATTTTAATCTGTTTCTCTTCACTGAGCAACACCCATCAGCTCTCCAAAGTGTGTGTGTTTTTGTGGTCTTCAGTCAATACTATTTATAGCAAATCAAAATTTTGCTGTGTGGTTTAAAGTATTTGTTTTAAAGCTAGCAAGTGGGTTGGTTCTGACTTCCACTAGTCAGGGCTGGTAGCAATTGATGAGCAACAGATTAGATTACTGCTTAATGATGACATCTTCAAAAGCCCTGGAGTGACTGAGGAAGATAAGACCCAGGGAAAATCAATGGACTCAGGCTCTGGAGACAGTTAGGTGAGAAGAAAATGTTTCTGTAATGACCTAAATGGTCTCTCTCCTTCATGGTCTCTCAGTTGTAATATACAAGACAGAATGGGTCTGTGTAAAAATATCCAGCATCTCTGACCATTTTAAGGCTGTTAAAAGTCTGAGTGCTAGATGTTGATCTGATTACTATCTCCTGCTCTTACCCAACTTCAGCAGCAATGGACTAAAGCATTTCTAAAGTTGAAACTGCGGGGAAAAGAACAATCCAAAACCAGAACAAGCCCCCATAGCAAAACAAAAAGAACATCCCTTCAATAGGAGTAGTGGCTGTGCAGATCACAAATAATAAAATATGTATTTAAAACCATACACGTTATTATCTAGTTCTTTGAGTTCTTGGTTTTATCCTCTTTAAAAGGCTGAGATTTAGTGGGGTGCTCATTTTAGACATTCATTTGGTATTGTTTCACATCATACCAAAAGGACATCATTTGCTCTTACCACTTGCCAGGCATCACAAACTTCTTATTTTTAGGTGGTGGTTTTCATTTCACTTCCCTTAATTATTTATGTGGTTCTTAGGTTGGTTTTCTGTGAACCCTTTGAGGAATTCATTGCTCTCCTTCCTGGCCTATTAAATATAAAGAATAAATGTTTACTGTTACTGAGCTGATGGCACAGCATTCAGATAATGAGGAGGAGGAGGAGGAAGGGATTTCCAGTCCTGGTAATATTTTTCAAGAGGGAAATTAAAGTTTTTCAAGAGATAAATGATCAGTCATGTGCACAATGCTGGACAGTGGTACCAGTGTTATGTTACCTTGATGTTTATCTCTGCCTCATGAGGTTCCTTGAGTCACACTCCTGTGTTACAGAAGTTGAACAAATAATGGCTTAGAACCTTATTTTCTACCCAGTTATTATGTGGTACAGCACATGAACTGTTTCTAGTCTTCCATCTCCTCCAAATTTGTCTTTTTCTCAGTTTATATCTTGGCACCACGTTGAGTTACTGTCATCCACCTATTGGATATTCGAAGTTAGTGTTTTTAAGTCCATATTTGAACTCATGCTGTGAGATTTTCTTTCCTTGCAATGACCCAGGGAAGCTCTCTGGGCAGATAAAATACAAATTCATTGGTTTCTCCATAGGATTAGAAGCAAGAAGATGGGGCCCTGGCTGAGGAAGTAGCTCCACTGGAATGCTGGGATTTGCATAAAAAGAAATGTCCATACACTGGGTGACAGTGGTCCCTGTGATGTGGTGGTTAAATAGCATCCAAAGAGATGACTGAACTTTCTTGCTGCAGTATCACTTGGATCCATTTTGATGAACCCTTGTGTTTCAGACTGGAGAGGGCGGCAGAGATCTGGGAAGAGTTTTGTCCAGGCTGCCTTAGGCTGGCAGTGAGTTGGGAAAGGAGGCTGGGAGTTGGTCTTGAATTCTGGCAGTGTGCTGCTGCTCAGAGCATCTTCTGTCTTTGCATCAGACCAGCTCGGTGACAGAAGGAAAAAATTGTACTTTCTGATAGTGTTTTATGTACTGTTGTGCTGAACATTTTGAACTGAAGCTTCTAACAACAGGGGAAGATGTGTGCAGTCTCAGAGATCCAACTGAAGGGCTTCATGCATAAAAGTAAATCTTATCTTAATTGCAGCTTGCTTGTCAAGGATGGATGCTTGAAATAGAATATTCATTGGCTTTTCAGGTGCCTTCTTTTTTGTCTAGCTTGGTGCATTGACCTCCTTTTTTCCTTTTGTTACGAATTCAAATTCTACTGGGATAAGAACTATAGAGAAGATTGTGACTAATTTCATGATCTTGCCAGTAGAAATAATTCCATGTCTTTACCAAGGGATGAAAGCATCATAATTTGTGATTTTAGTCAATGTGTCAAGTCATCTGGCTACCTGAGTGTTAGCTATGATATGTTTGCTGTTACTGCACTGTTGTCCTTCTATAACATTTTAAATGCTGTTGTAATAAAGGTGAATGCAGTTACAAAAATGGACACAAAAGTAAATAATAATTTTGATGGTTTGTTTTGGTTTTTTTTTCAAATAAATGATTAAGACTTTTCTTTCTGTGTTAAAAATGACATTTTTATTTTAAGTTTGAGAGTGCAAATTTGTTTTGGCAAACAACTCTAGTCTACTCTTAGAAAAAAAGATGACTCTGGAGAAACACTTCTGGTAAAAGTAGGGATTTCTCTTAGATGGGGAGTATAAAAGCTAACATTTGTTGAAATGTAATGATTCATTTGAATGACCAATTTTCTTAATTTTTTTTGGTTGGGTTTTTTGTCGTTTTTTTTTTTTTTTTTTTTCAAAGATCACAAAATGATTAATAGTTTGATCCAGGCTGCATTCATATTACAGTCTAATTCTGCATTATATATTCTCCAGTGTCAAAGAGCTAAAAGTTCAAATTGGACTCATTTTCATTATCAAGTTAGGGGTGGGGAACTGTAAATTATTCACCTCCACTGAAGAGACCAGATTCATAAATCTGTTCAAAGGAAAGTGAAGAAATGTTGCTAACATGTCTAGAAGATACTAATTCATATCATAATTTCAGTATGTGGAGTTGACAGCCAATAGCAGTTTCCAGGCTAAGGCTAGATATCCTTTCACCATTCCCATTCCTTTCACTGATATTAGCAAGAGGCTGATTTCTTTCAAAGTAAACAACCCTGTAATGTCTAATTCTATTTTTGCTGGAAATATGGACAGACTAGTTAAATTTAATAAGGGAACCAGTGTGGATAGGAGCATGTGCTGTGATCCAGAGCAGGATCCTCTGGAATGGGGATCCCTGTGGTTCTCGTATGTGACGATGATCAGGAACCTTTCTGGGCTTTGTGGTAGATACAAAAAATACGTGTTGGGAAAGTAATAAGAAGATGAGTCTTATTTTGACAGTTCATACGTACTTTTAAAAATACCTGATATGTGTGTGGAACAGGAGAAATTAATTCAAGCCACAGTTTGTGTCTGTTTTCCTTCATTTCCCCTGAAACGTTTATCCTATTTTGTCATAATTTAAACATGAGTTAAATGCTCTGCATTCTTAAAAATCAAACAAGCGAAGCATGCAGATTTGTTTCTCACCATGTACATTTTCTGACCAACTGTCATCAACACATTTAAACTGTGCTTCATGTTGGATTGAATTAGAGAGTATATTCATGCATAACACTGAGATCAGTTAGGCTGTATTCTGAGCTCAAATTTTCTTAAACTTTTGGATAATTCTGTTGATTTAATGCAGAAAACTCAAAGGAAAAAATGGTCACTTTATCTTAGACCACATGTGGATGTTGTAGAATCATCCAAATCAATGTAGAGAAGATAATTAACAAAATAATAAGTTCTGAAATAAAAACAAAGCAGAAAATACCTCATTTTTTTCTAAGGTGAAGTGAGCTATGAATTTATTCTTACACACATGATATTTTAAATGCCTGCCTATTCAGCTTTCTGTGAGTCACTTAACTGTTCTGTTCCAGCTTTGAATATCAATAATGACAAGTTTCCTGACATCTGGGTTAAGGTGAAGCTATTGTATCTGTCAGTTAACCTCTTTTTTGTCAGCCTGCCATGCTGATAATTTTGTATATGTGGCACAGTCATTAAGGTATTCACTGTCCTCTGGCAGAATTAAAATTTAGGTTTCCCATTCAGTATGAAGACTTTTTTATTTTATATGCAAAATCTGTATGCTAATCTAATTCTAATATATAAACTGTATCATAAGCTGTCCGATGGAGGCAGAGAAAACATTCTCCCTTCCTCATGAGTGATGTAAATTTTGCAAACTTTATTGGTAAGCACAGCAATAACTAATTATTTAGCAGATACTATCATGCAAATTTCATTTCTGTGAAAATACTAATGAGAAAAAGAAACTGTGAGTGCTGTAAGTATATTGTGAGGTATTTCATAAATATATAAAATACTTGTGTCACTTTGTACTTGTTTTCAACATATTTCACTTCTTTACAACTTGCATAATAAATTAGTGACTTTTAAATGTGTTCTCCAATTGCTCATGGCATCATGTAGGTTATTTGGTTTAAAGTAATTATGCTTCATCACAGATTTATGTTCCAGTCAGAGATTCAAACACTGTTGAGCTCTATGGTGTATGAATGATTGCAAATTTTCAAAAGAGGAAGAGTTTTTGAAGGTGTCTGTGTGTTAAGTTAAATTTTTGAATTAATAGGAACATCAAAGCTCCAGCATCTGGGTCAGAGAAGAACCTCCACGGAACTGCTGTTTGAAGCCTTTCATTCTTGACCTCCAGGACTGTAATAAACTTTTAAATAATTTTCAAGGACACTTCAGATGCTCTGTCAATTAAACTGCCATGCAAGCCGTTTTCCTGTTGGCCTGTAGCCACTATTTAATACAGTCATTAAATTTTAGTTTTAGGAGATATGGTATGACACATGAAGTGTTTTCATCAAATGGATTTCCTACAAAAAAAAAAAAAAATAAAACAGGGGGAGAATAATTATTAAAAAATGAACTAAAAAAAACCAAACCAAAATTACTGTGATCTTCTAAAGGAGCATTTTAAGAGAATATACTTCTTGGTGACATTCTGCTTTTGTAATCAGCTCATGGGTGGAATATGATGAAAGTAAACAATGAGCTTAGAAGGACATGTTATACTAAAAGACCCCACAAAATTAAAAATTAAAAATCTAGTAGTGAATTCTCTTGCCATTCTGGAAATCCTCATGTAGAGCATGCAGTGCTGTGGATACACTGAAGACTCAGTTCTTTCAGAGAATATTCCCAGGATTTCTGAGTATTACCGATATTGCAAAGCAAAAAATTGTGATGAGACCAGAATTGTTTCTTCTGGAAAGAACCTTTGGAGGTGCTGTGTGCAGCAGGATAGAAGGCAGTGTTGTCTCACTGCTGTTGCAAGGGATGATAATGACCAAAGAAGAAGAGGAGGACTTGTGTGCTGTTCCGTCTTTTGTGGCTCTTGTGATTCAGGGATATTGTTTAGTCTTTTTATTTCCTTTTGCCCCTTGTCTGAGCTGTAGGGTAGCAGGACCAGCAGTGATATCTGCTGTCCACAAGAATGTGTTGGGCTGTAAGATATCAGTGTGTAAATTTGTTCAGGGCCCTTCAGTGGCCTGTCCATCTGCACAGTGCTGGTGTTGGCCGTGGTTATGGTGCCAAGAATGGCCACCTGGAACAGAGAGGCTAGACAGTTAAAAGAGTAAAGTGTGTGTTTATTAAAGGCCCTAACAGATACAGCTTGGGCAGTGCAAAAGCCTGGCAGAGGCTACACCCAAGATGGACAATGGCTATGAGTTTCTCAAGCAGGTATCAGTGTGGTCTGTGTGCATATCAGAGGTTAATTGTCCAATTACAGCTTCAGGTAATGAAGTCACATTCCCCCAGTTTGCTTCCACCCCAATTTACTTTTGTTTCACTTCTCAGGGCTGGGGCTGTGCTGGTGACCTTGGATCTCAGGCTGGAAGGATTGTTTTGCCTGAGCAGAATGTGCAGAGAGCTTGCTGACACTGTGTGGAGTTCAGAGCTACCCACTAATGCAGCACAGGGGCTGAAAAACAGAAAAAATAAAACTTAAGGCCTCAGTTAAAGGGCCTCAAACAAGTCTGCCAAGGGTGCTGAAGTGCTGGTTCCTCTCACAGGGGCTCTCTGTGAGAGTGCAATGCCTCTTCAGCTCACCTCTGGCACGAGGTAAGAGTGCTTCACCTTCAGTTCAAACATTGGTGGCACTATCCAAATACAGATGGGGAGATATCTGATAACATACCAGTAAAGTTACCTGTGCTCTGTTTTCAGAAGAAATTGAGTTTTATTGAGGCTCCATGTTGCTTGGGCAGATAGTTTGGTGTAAAGAGAGATAGACATGATACTGTCAGGAAGAGAAGTAGTGGAAGGATGGCACACATAGCTGAGAATCTTTTAGCAGCTAGTCCTCCTGGAGGGAAAAACAACCCTAAAACAACAAAATCAACAACCCCCACCAAACCAAACAACCACCCCCCATAACATTGGCACTGTCTTGTTTTTAAAGTTTGGCCTTTATTTCTGGCCACAATTGACAGCATATATGAAGAGAATTCTTTGAAGCTTGCACTCTGCCTTACAATCTTGATAGCTCTTCTGTTCAGCTGCATGTGTGTGTTTATGGAGGCCACAGTTTCTAAACTTTAAAATTGAAATCAATAAAGCTATTTCCTTGGCTCTGAAATAACAGCAGCTGATATCCCATTCATTTGGGAATGGAAATCTTACTTCTGCCTTTATGGGAGCTTTAAAGGACTCTTGAGTGGTGAACCCCATTATGCTGATCTCCTCAGATGGCCTTCAGAGTTGAAGCTGCATGTTTTATTCCCTGTACCTCCCACTTATATTTGTTGTGCAGGATAGCAGAGGTTATACAGTCAGGTTACCAGGAACTGTGTCAGGTTGTTGTGCATTGTCTCCTTCCCTCCCTCTCCTGCCCACTGAGGCTCAGATACCTGGATCCAACCTCCTGGAGTAAGTGCAACCTTCTGTCATTTGCTGCAGGGCAGAAAAATCTGCTTTACTCTGGATACTACAGAATTATTTTTGTTCTTTTATTTTGTTTTATTATATTTTTTGGTTTGTTGCTTGGTGGCTTTTCAAAGACAATATGGGGGAGTGTGGCTTTGTCCATATGTATGTATTTATTATTGCAGGCATGAATCTCCTGCTTTGTGTAGTTTAGTTCACACCAGCCTGCCTCTCCATGAAGTTATCTTTCCTTAAGCGATCAGGTTCTGCAATCTGCTGCTTATTGCATCCTCAAAAGCGTGATATAAATTCAAGTCAGGGACATTGTACTCTAGTTAAGGGACTGAGAGGATCATAAAGAAAAATGAGAGGTATAGCAAATGTGTTTCCAATCTCTGTAGTATATATAATAGAAGGTTTTATTCTGCAATTGTCAGAGAGGATCTCATTAGAGCTCAGACTTTCCTGTTCCTGAAAAAGTTCTCATGTTGGGTACTTTAAAGGGAAGGGTTCACAGAGTTAAGATTTAAGGGCATAGGCTTCCTTCTAATACAGGGAACTGTGATCACAATGGACTGAAAAGTTCATAAGCTGTTTTGAAGGCAGTACTAATATGTACAGTTTGCTTTATTCAGAAGCTCCTTCATGATGCAAGTGCACCTGTGGAGCTGCAGAAGGAAAGGAATTTTCCATTCCATTGTCATCTACTGCCTCCAAAGGCAGTGGCCTAAAAATAATGGACTGGATGAGCTTCAACTCGATTTTTTTTTTTTAATAAATTTTCCAAGGTGGGCTGAAAGGTTTAGGAACACAAACCCCTAATTTGAGTGGCCCAGTGGAGGGGAGTTTTAGCCTTTGAGGTGTCCAGATGGCAGCAGTCCCCATGCTCTGAGTCTGAGCCCCTCTCCAGCTGTGGATCTGTGCTCACCTCTGCTCCTGCAGCAGGGGCAAGGCTTCCACAGCCTGCCTGAGCCTGCCCTGCACCCATCGTGTGTGCTGGAACTATTAATAAGGCTCTTGTCCTTTCTGTAAAACCAGCAAAAACTAATAGAGAAACTGAAAAACTCATGTTTGGATCCCTCGTTCTAAGCCTGACAACTGGAATAAATCAACTGTCCCCTAGAATCTGTCTGCCAGCAGTGTTTCAAAGAGAAACAGGTGTCCTCAAACAGTCCAGGTTTGAGTTCTTAAATACTGTACTGAAATGGAAGTAAATTTAATAATTAGATATATAAACCAAGAAAGGGAAATGATGGTTGGAGTTTCTGGCCCAAGTTCAAGAAGGCTTCTAAGTTTAAAAATTGCATTTTTCAATTGTTATCATTTTAGTCAACTATTTTTTCTTGCTTTCCTTTTCTGTTCCTTGTGTCTTCTATTGACCTGCTGAAATGGTTTACTCATAATATTTTTCCCCTTCTTTAAAGCTTGAATGAAAGGGTTTTCATTTTTAAAACCTTTCTATTTTTTTAATATTTAGAATTATTAAAGCTCCTCATCCCAACACAAAATGCCCTTTCCCAGGTGGGTGCCTGTCTGTTTAGAGGGAAGATACTTTATGCTGGTGCTGTTGTTTGGAATTGGTTCACATCATAACACAGTAAAATATTAGTGACTAGGCTGAGTAGCTGGGCCTTTCTCTTTAGTTTGGCTGGTCTTCCAAAAAAACATTAAAACATCATTTTTTTCCTTGCAATAGGCAACCTATTATCAGTATGGCGCTTATTTTTCTAAACTAAAAATAAAAAGAAAACCATACTTTTCTGATCTGCATTTGAACTGTTCTTTCAGGTCTTACACATATTCATGTGATGATCTTGTTAAACCTTTTCAACAAATTGACATTATGGAAAAAAAAATAAAAAAATCAGAACCCAAACCATGAGATTGGTCAGCTTTGGAGAGGCCCAGCTCGAGCCTGACATAGTAAACACTTACCATATGTTTGATTTTAAGGAACATTTTAATAGTTTCCTATGATAGTTTCCTACATGTATTTATTTTAATTCACAGATGGGTATCATATTTAGCCAGCGTGAGAATAATCTTTGAAAAATCTGTTGCTTTTTAAAATCAAATTTCTGAACTTGAAATATACTGACAACGCATCCGACAGAATCCTGGAAGCTGATCCTGGGAGATTAGGTCACCTTGTTCTAATATGGAAAATAGTTTTAAAATTCCTAATTCAGTGTATTTTGGGATAATGATTAAATGCTGCTTGGGCTTATAATGATGCATCTAATTATTTACTTGGAGATCTCGTCCATATTCCTCCTAACTGCAACATGAAGCCATTATTGCAATAATTTCTGAAGTTCTAAAGGACAATTCTTACTTATTTTACTCTTTTAATTCTAATTTCACACTGTAATCCCTTCAGAACAAAACCAAAATGCTTTGTGTTGGAGGAATGAGCTGATCCTGGTCATAGCTACTGAGGTGACTTTTCTTGAATATGCAAAATAATATGAAATAAGACAACCTTAGCTTGGGCTTGAAAGCAAATGATTGCTTCTGTCTTCTAGGTGGCATCAAAGCTGGAGACTTGAGCTGGAGCAGATCCTCTGCCCATGTCCCATAAATGTGTGATAGTCTGCTGGGAAATGTGCTGCTTCTGGCATTGGGGAGGCTGGGTGAACTGGGCATCTCTGCTGGGAGCTCTCCCCATGGAAAATGCCTGCATATATATTATTTCCTATACAGACAGATGATCTAAAGATTTGCTCCACAGTACTGCGTGTTCTGAGTCTTGCTACATCATTTTAGCTCAACACGTGAAGGCTGGGAGTGTTGCAAGTGTCAGACTCATTTCTATTGGAAATTACTTCTGTGGGAAATGACTAAATCCAGAGAGAAGAGCCTGGACAGGGACCAGGATTGACATTTGGGCTTGATGATATAATGAGACTTTAATAAGCCAGTAACAGGCAGCCTCACAAAATGAAATGAGCAAAGATTGCAAACACAGAGATCAGTTCCTTGGATCTTAAATACAGAAATTGTATTAATCTGTATTGATAAAAATTAATTGCTTATTTTATATAGTCTAGATGTAATTATAGATCAAGATAACATTTCTTAATAAGGCAACATAGCCTTTCAAATTCCAGACCTTGTGAACTGTTGCAGCCATGGCTTTGGGAGAGCTGGAGCACAAGTTCTATTCCTTCTTCGTTCGTTCTGGCTTTTCCTCTGCCCTCATGTGCTGCCTGTGCCCTTTCTGCTTTGATTCCATTTATTCTGAACTGCTATACTGGCTCTGGGGTCGCTGTATTTAGGCCTGAGTTTAAAGTCTCAGTACTGATGTTTTATGTTACAGTGTTTTGATGGCCATATCAGGCCTCCAGAAACTTTTATTTTCAAATTTAAGTTCAGTAAACTGACTTTACTGCAAAACATGTATAAGTATGCACAGGTTTATGGTTGGACATTTGCTCTGCAGAGACAGGTTTATTCAGTTCCTTGAAAGACAGCGACACTGGAATCCTTCTCCTGAACAAATCAATGTCACAGGGTCTTCAATCAGCAGCAATAAGGAAAATAAAGAAGTGAAACCTTTGAAATAATGTACCTTTTCTTGCCTATTAATTTCTGAAGATGTTACCTGAAGTCATTGTCATGTTATTTTATCATAGCATTTTTCCTGTGAAATGTAGAGGAGGACTGCAGTGTGACTTGTTAATTACTATTTTTTAATAATGCTTGATTTTTTTATTTTTTTTTCTCACCAAATATGAAGTCTTCTGATTCAGGTCTTGTTTGCTCTGATTTTGATGTATCTGGACAATAACTAATGGGACTGCAGGTAAACGTAGTCCTGAAAAAATGAACAGGTCTTTTTAAAATTAAAAAAAAAAAAAAAAAAACCCTGTCCAAAATTTAGGTGTTAATTTATAGCAAACAGGTCTGAGGGAAACAACAAACAGATGCTCTACACAGATCACTGAAGATCCTTTTTCCTCTCTGTTGCTCAGCTTCAATTTTCTGTGAAGTCACTGTTGCACTTCTTTTCTGATTGCCCTGGTATTTTAAGCTTTCTGCCAAAATAGGTGCTAAAGATCTTTTGTAGAACAGAATGTGAAAGAAAAATAACACTTCGAGGTACACTAAAGAAGAAAAAAGATCATAGCCAACACTTTCTACTGGGCTTGAGAGAGCTCTTTTTTGTGCACATTAACCTCAGCACACCCCGTGTGTGCTGTGCACGTGAGCTCCTTTGGAAGGCAGGGCATGTTCAGAAGGCTCTGCCTTGGGTTTTACAGTAAGTATTTCACATGTAACACCTCTCAGTTTGTGTGTTTGCTACACCTGTAGAAGCTCAATCTACAAATCAGGAAGGATATATCTAAAAAAAGAAAAAAGAAGTTAATTTCCTTTGGTTTGCAACATTTTATTCCAAAATTTTTATAAGAAATGCATCTTCTTAGTCACATATTTATCTTACAGCTCTAAGACATCTTCTCCTTGAAATGATACAGGTGTGTCAAGGAAAAATAGGGATTTTGAAAGTTTTTTTTTTAATTTGTAGAATTATTATGTACTTGTTTTTTTCTAAAACCTTCTCAGACCTCTCTGACTTCATCAGATAAATTGAGGGGAAAAAAAAAAAAAAAAAGCTTATGAAAAAAGAAGTGATGTAAGTGATGTGACACATGAGTTTTAGTAGTGGGAGGAGAGCAATTCTAAGTCACCGTTTCCACTGAGGCTTTTTGCTGTTTTTCACCCCCCTGTATCACAGAATCACAGAATCACTGGGTTGGAAGAGACTTTCAAGATCATCAAGTCCAACCCATGCCCCAACACCTCAACGAAACCCTGGCACCGAGTGCCACATCCAGTCTTTTTTTAAACACATCCAGGGATGGTGACTCCACCACCTCCCCCAGCAGACAGCTCCAGTACTTTATCATCCTTTCTGTAAAAAACTTATTCCTGATATCCAACCTATATTTCCCTTGGTGTAGCTTGACACTGTGTTGCCTGTTCTGTCAGTGCTGCCTGGAGAAAGAGACTGACCCCACCTGCCCACAGCCACCTTTCAGGAGGTTGTAGAGAGTGATGAGGTCACCTCTGAGTCTCCTTTTCTCCAGGCTAAACAACCCCAGCTCCCTCAGCCGTTCCTCACAGGGTTTGTGTTCCCAGCCCCTCACCAGCCTCGTTGCCTCCTCTGGACACTCTCAAGAGTCTCAAGGTCCTTCCTAAACTGAGGGGCCAGAACTGGACACAGCACTCAAGGTGTGGCCTCACCAGTGCTGAGTACAGGGGGAGAATGACCTCCCTGCTCCTCTGGCCACACCATTCCTGATCCAGGCCAGGGGCCATTGGCATTCTTGGCCACCAGGGCACAGGGCTGGCTCATGTTCAGCTGCTGTCACCAGCACCCCCAGGTCCCTTTCTGGGCACTGTCCAGCCACACCATCCCCAGCCTACAATACTGCAGGGGGTTATTGTGCCAAAATGCAGAACCCAGCACTTGGATTTATTAAACGTCACATCTGTTCCTTGTCAGTGCTGTAACCAGCAGCCTCCAGCATGCTAAAGCTGATTGGTGACTGGAGGTAGAAGCAATAATCAACTAATGGCAGGAGGAACATGTTTTAATGGTGTTAAAAGTGTGGAGTATATAAAACTGGGTATCTCAACAGCTCTGGTCACAAATGCATCTCGTGTTGCTGTTTTTCTTTCTTGGTTTTGTTTTGTTGAAAACTCAGCATTGTTTCTTCTTGTTAACATGAGATAAGTGGAATAAGTTTCATATCACCGTTCACCATTCCCACTTGACTTGACATTTTCATAGTTCAGATGAGGCTCTAATAACCTTCCTGAGCTCTGCTGGCTCTAATGATGTCCATTCAATAAATGAGATTTGAGCACAGCTGCCATGCTAAACGGTCTACTTGTACATAATTGCAAAAAGAAAAACCACCCAAAAAACAACTGCCCTGAGAATATTTAGCATTCTAGTCAAAAATAGAATCAAAAATGCATTTTTTATAGCAAGTACAGTTGCCTTGATAGATTCTTCTTTTCCCCTTTGAAATTTGATTATTTTGCTGGCATCCCTGTTTGTCCCTATGTTTTAAGGTGATAGTGATTCAGAAGACTTGCTAATGTGACAGCTCAGTTTCTTGTTGACATTGCATTAATCTTTGACAGCATAAGCTGTGGACCAGCAGAAAGAAGGCCCTGAGCACTGCAGAGGTTAAAGCCCATCTGGCCCTGTAGAAAAAGAGACTAAAAATTAGTATAGACAAAGTAGGCAAAATATTAAAAAAAAAAATAAAAATACAGTAGTCCTGCACATTTATTTATTTTTTTAGTAATTTTTTCACTTTTGTTTCAATTCTTTTTCATGCTCTACTAGATGATGTGTTGAGGAAAGATACCAAAAGATATTTTTACTGTACAACTAAATGTGGGAAGACTCTAAGTGGCAGAGAATGCTCCTGGAGAGAAAATGAGAGAATAGATGCTCCATCTGGGAGGATTTTCTTGTTTGCCACAGCGCTCTGTCAGGCCTTTTGATTTCTGATGTTCTGTGTTTGTAAACTGGTAACTTTCTGCAAATCATTCAGATGGAACAAAGAACCCTTTAGCCAATATTTGTTTCCAAACAGCGAGAGCTGATGGTGAACATGTTGGTGACCTTTGGTGGCTCCTGGAGATGCAGGAAGTGGGAGTGCAGTGAGTGGCAAAGGCACTGCTGTGTGCTTGGGGTTTGGTGGGAATGTGTGACAGCTGATGCAGGATGCCTGCAGTGATGGCATTTCCTGCTCCCTGTGCTGTTCTTGCAGGGGGAGTTGAATGCAGAGCTCTTCTGGGGAGTGAGCAGGAGAAACTCAGCTCAGCTCTCTCACAGCTTGGGCAAAGGGGTCCCCCTACCCCACTGCCCTGCTTGCCAGTCTGGTGCAGGATATTGTGTGAGCAGCTCTGGTACCTGAACGTGAGATCAATCCAGATTCATCACATTATTGTCTGGGAGATAAGTGTGTGTCAGACAGTGAGTGTACACACCAGCACATACATACATGTGTATATATATATATATATATATGTGTATGTAGTGGTAGTTTATAGAGTGTATGGTGGGACTATATAGACTGGCCCTACAATCACAAATAAATTCTGTAAAAACGGATTTTCTTCAGATTACAAGATAAAAGAAACTGAAAGTTCAGGAAGATACCCCAGTGGAGATAACATTCCCTTTCCAATACCCAGCCATATTTGTCAATAACAGATTGATAAGAAACACCTAACTGAGTGTGGGTTTCCTCCAAAGATTTGGCTGCATGTGGATGTTTTGCCTCAGAATGTCTTGAGTTTGCATTCTAGAAGAGGAATTGGATCATACATGTAATGATAGTATATGAACTGGGTCTTGATTCAGCAGTCAATGACAAAATTTGGCTGTTTTAACTTGGAGCTCCCAACTTGAGGAAAAGCAGCCATGTGTGGAGAACCTGGCACAGAGGAATGCTGGAAATTTTACATTGCCATTGACATGGAAACTTTGGCAGTTCTGAGGGTTGAGGGGTGGGGAAGAACCTTCAAACCACAGAGTCCACATAAGGAAATCCCCAGTGAGTGTTATGTGGGGTGAACCCAAGCCTCAGACCCTTTCTGTCCACATCAGCACTCTGAATATTAATGTAATTAAAGACTTTGGGCTTGAATAGCTGTGGCTGGGAAGAACTGGGGTATCAATTGGTACCTAACTATTTGAGCTGTTCTAAAGATATGGCAATATTGAGACAGACCTAAGCTTGAAATGGTAAGAAGTGTTTCTTTGTAAAGACTGAGACAGACTCAGAGATAATTTATGTGTTTGTTTAATAGAGAAAACAAAGCATTTTTAACAGCTAGTGAATTACTGCCTTGTTTAGAAGCACAATTATTTTTTACATCCTCTGCCTGGGCATGGCAGCAGCTTCTCCCAATGATATTTATATGTTAATAAAATAGTGAAAGAATAAAACAAAGACAAGGATGCATTTTTAACTTATATTGCTTGTATTAGATCCTGCTTACAGACAGTTAATGTTTTTTTTTCCCTCTCCAGCTTTATACATTGAAAAATAGTTTCAAGAATAATAAGAAAGCTTCTTAAAATTTGTTTTCAGTAAGTTATGTTCACCTTTTAAAAAAATAGTCTGTAATTTGTTAATCTCCTTTCCCTGCCAAACTGGTTGTCTTATTCAACAATAAATTGAATACAAATCTTCCCCCAGGCAGAGAGACAGAATACCAGCCCCTGAAAGTCTGGCAGCTTAATTGACATTTGGTGGTAGCCTTAGGCACAAGTTAATTTCTACCCTGTTTATATATATACATATACTTTTCATAAAGCATGCAGGCAGCACTGCAGATAAATTAAGAGTAATTCATATAGTAGTTCCCAGGTACACACTTGTTGAACTGACATGAAACCATTTCATTTTATGAGTGAAGGAGTTCCTCACAATTAACCAAATCTGTCAGCCTTGCAGGAACAGTGTGTTTCCAGGCAGCTGTGTGAGGTTTGCAGAGCACTATTTTTATTCAATTGCCATCAAGTGAATACAGCAATCTTGAGAAATTAAGCTGAGGGTTTCAGACCTTATTCCCAGAAGATGTCCCACCTACCTGAATGCTGCTATTCATGACGAAGAAATACCAGACAGGCTGTTGGGGCAAGAGTAAACTTTATTCGTAAAATAAGTTCTATTTATGCCTAACTCAAGTTAAGTGCTAGGAAAGCTTCCTTAAAAATGCATAATCCAGAGTCAGGCAAGAACAGCAATACCAGGGCATTCAAAGGTAAATGGAGGATTTATTTAAATTATTTAAACCACATTTTTAATTGTGATGCATCTCCTTTGCCTGTGTAAACTGAAGTCAGGGAATGAAGTCTAAGCTCCAGCAGTAAAACCTGAGGTTTTGCAAAGCAATTGTTTTGCTCAGTTCCAGCTGTGGAGTTGGTCCATTTCAATTCCTGTACCAGTCCTTCATCCTATTGTGGTGAAAGTTCTGGTTTGTAAGGCTAATCCACTGGAGCTCTTTGATGATACCTATCAGTGCTATAGGCAGAGAAAATGTTTGTGAAACTACTAATGTAAAGTGCAGTATTGAAATAGATGTGCACAGCTACAAAAACGGTATCAGTCACCCTGAGAGGGCTGGTTTTTTTTATTTTTTCAGTCAGTGAAACTCTGTGTGCTTCTGAGTATGGGGACAATGGCAGGAAAAAAATATATTTTTGTAAGTACTTCAGTGTACATACCATTGAAAATCACATTCCTAAGTGACAAGCAAGCAACAGCTTTGAATTGCTCTCGTTCTTTGAGTGAACTTACTTTCTCTTTTATTTCACAATACGTATTGCCTTATTTTGAAAAAATTCTATGTAAGAAAACTGTTTTGATGATACAAGTCATCAGCTACAGTAAAATTCTTTTGTAAAGAATTCGTGGGGTTTGGGCATTTTTGAACTATTCAGGAATGACAAGAGGCAGGTATGGCAGGAACCCTGTTGGAGCAGCAGTTTTACTCAGACACAGCCACAAAGCTGGAAATCTGCTTGATGATCAGAGCTGCAAAAGTAGCAAATAATTTCTAGAGACTTGCTGTAGGTAGAGTCACAGGAAATGGGGATGTGCTGAAAGCATGTTTGGCAGCAGTTGGGATTTGAGAGTCTCCTGCTGAGGGCAGCAGGACCAGGTGTTGTTCCCACGCAGCATCAGGATCTCGGGGGTGAAGTGGTAACTGCATCATTCCAGCAACTCACTGAAAGTTCTCCTTTAGTTCTCACTTTCTATAACACTCATACTCTGATTGTGATAGTATTCATCAGCATACCTTTGACTAGTCTTTCTTAAAGATGCAAAGGAAAAGAGTTCTCTGAAGTGGCAGGTGATGAAAAGAGAAGTCAGGCACTTCCCTAGCACGGATGTGGCACCAGCTGTGTCCCAGCTCTCGTGGTATCCAGCCTTTTTCTCCATTTCAGTGGAGAGAGCAGGGTGGCACAGAGGGTTTGCTCCTCTGAGCTGCTGGGGCTCAGGGGCTCCTCTCTGACACTGCTCCCCAAGGGAAGGTGCCTGCAGTGCCTGTGAGAGCAGCAGACCGCCCACAGGTGATCCACAAAGCACTCTGCTCTGCTGCTAAAATTAAGTTTGTGGATCATTTATTACCTACTTGTCTCTTGCATAAATTACACATACAAATGAAGACAGAAAAACTATAACAAGTGTTTCTTTTGGCTCTGGCAAACAGGCATGTGTGAATCTCTTATCAAATATCTCACAGACTGTTCTATTTAGCAACTCCTGTTTGTGAACAAGTGATTCATTCTTGTAGCTCTTGTCTTTTTTAGCACAAACATTAAATATTCTTTCGCTTCCATGACAATTTAGAAATTATCTATTATATTTGGCATGTCAAAACCAACCCTGATTTATAAAAACATATCAGAATTTAGTTTCAGTGAAACTGTAGCTGTGGTAAAAAATCACAGTTATTTTGCTTTCATTTAGTGTATTTTGCAACTTTCCCATGTATCTTTAACATAAAGATCTTACATTATGTTTTAAATATGCTACATGTTTACTAAGGTGTTTTCTCCCAGTTTCTGCAGTTTCTTCTCAAAGAGGAATTTTGAGGGTGTTTTTGTGGCATTTGTCTTGTCTTACAAATACTCCTGTGGGTTTCTTAAATGTAAATAATGGCAAAGGAACCAGATGAAATGAACTTTGGAAATTGCCAAGGTAATGAATGCCCCATTGATTTTGTATGAAGCTACATATGTACATTTTACAATACTGCATTAATCAGTAGATTTTTTTTTTCTTTATTTAACTTTTCTAAATTCTTACTTCTCATAGATGTTCATGTGCTGTCCTTGGGTTTGCTTTAACTCCTTGGTGCTGCACTAGGTCTGTCATCACAGAAACACAAAGGGAATGCCCAAAATTCTAAAAGTAGATAAAGATTGGATCCCTTTCTGTGCTGAAAACTTGAGCTGCTTTTTTTGGGAAGATATTTAAAATTCTTTTATTTTAAAGATTTTATTTTTTTATTGAATTCTGGTAGCCTTTGGCCAGTTCAGGTGTTTGGGCTCCTTTCCAGGTGTGGCTGCTGTGGTTCCCTGGGCACTGCAAAGCTCTCAGCAAAGCTGCTGCAGCTGCTCCAGGTGCACATTAACCCTCCCACTCACTCATTTTGATGCCAAGATGATTTTCTGCCTTTTCTTTTCTATTCCTTTTATATAACTTTCATGTGTCCTCAGTATTCTTAGCATGCATACTTGTAATTCCTAAACTCTGATAACATAACCCTAATATTTTGTTAGGCCAGGAGACCAAACATCCTAAAGTCCTCGAAGTAGGAGGCCGAAAAACCCTACACTGTCTTGGGAAACCAAAATCCCCTAGAGCATATCCTGGAAAAAGAGATTCAGCCCATCCAGGGGGGAATTCCTCAAATGGGAGAATAAGACACTGGGGCATCCTTGTTAGATATGCTAATTTGTAAGGTCCATTTGTAATTTGTAATTTGTAATTTGTAATTTGTAATTTGTAATTTGTAATTTGTAATTTGTAATTTGTAATTTGTAAATTGCACAGGTGATCTATCGAGTGTGAGCATTGCAGTGAGTTCCACCTTGGCCAAGCACTGCACCATAAAGGTCCTTAGTAAATACCAAGATAAAAACTCCTTATCCCTTAACCATATCTGCCTCTCAATTTTTTCAGACCAGGAAAAGGCATCAGTTTCAGTCCAAAGGGTCAAAAATCACAGGGAGCTTTCAAAAAAAACCCCACCCCTTAAAAATAATGGACTCAGATTCTTGCTGTGAATCCACAAAGTTAATGCTTGATTTCCACTTGTAATTATACTGTTAATGGAGCAGAGCAAAAACCCCTCAGCTTATACAAGTGGAGCAAATTACCTTAGTTTTAACAATGCTGATGCTCCTAAAGCACCTCGTGCCATGGTTTGGTTTTTTTGGTTTTGTTTTTTTTC
Source organism: Cyanistes caeruleus (assembly GCF_971803275.1). Lineage (NCBI taxonomy): Eukaryota > Metazoa > Chordata > Aves > Passeriformes > Paridae > Cyanistes > Cyanistes caeruleus. The sequence goes on from NC_141715.1 coordinate 13,476,720, forward strand.
CTGGTGGGTGGGAGAGAATATATTATATTTTTGAGTTTCTCATTTCAATATGCATTTTATAGTGTAGCTTTACTCACAAATAGAGGAGTAGATAGTACATGATAAATAATTGCAGTTATTCAAAGTAAATATTTTTAGGAAAAAATTGTAATATCTTTGGGAAAAGATGTTATGTTTCAATCTATGCAGAAAACCTGAAATTTAAACTTTTTATCATAAATCATGCTTAAAAGGAATTTCATGCATTAATTATCTACAGTATCCTTTTGTTAGTACCACCATTCAAAGGGAAATAATGTAATTACATAGCCAGTACATCATTCTTTTATAACTTATTCTCAATTACAGTGGATTTACACCATTTCTTTTTAGACTTACTAGCAATTGGTATAGATTCCCTAATTTGCTACATAGTAAATGTGCTATATAACATCCTTTCTCTATTGGAATTTCATAAGAGGAAAAAAAAACAAAAGTGGAAAAAAAAAGAGAGGTTTTTATAATGAAGTGGTTTCTATGGGCTCTGCTGGCGGAGTGGGGGAGACTAGCAGTCGAAAAAATCCAATTATGTGTAATTTGTGTTATTGCTAATATAACTGTTATGAGTAGGATTTGAAGCTGAGCCCATGCAGAATGCTACAGTAAAATATAGCTAATATATTTCTGTGAGAAAAGTATTCCAACAGTTTAAACTGTGCTGACGTTTATAATCATAAAGTTTCTAATAAAAGAGGGTTCAGTGGGATAAAATTTCCTGAGCAGGACTTTGTATAATATTTAGAAGTAGGGATTTGTCTGCTGAAGAATTCCTGAAGTTTCTTCTACAGTGTGGTTGCACTTCTCAAATTCTTAGTAATCCACAAGTGTAGAACCAGCTAGGATTTTAATAACACACATAATACCAGGATTAAACATTGCTAGATTCCTCAAGCAGTGCATTTTCGAAAACAAATCAAAGGTAACCATCTGGTAAAATTTCTAGTCAACATAGCAGTGACTGTGATCTGTCAACCTGAATCTTGCTGTGTTTTTTCATGTTGATTTGAAGATTATGTAGATTTATGTAGCCATTATTCTCCTTTCTTCTGAAAAGGAATGTTTATTTTTTAACATGGGGGGCTGGGGTATCAATCCTGTCCCTAAAAAATTTCCTATTTCAAATCTTGATTGAGTATTCAACTACTGTCAGGAGTGCTCTGGGTGCTTTGTCTTCCTTTGGGATACACAGCTTTACAAAATACTAGGGCAAAAGCCACCATAAAATTGGTGCAGTTTTAGGGCTGAGAAATCAAACAGCGCAGTGTTGGAGAGATCTAAGCTAACACATCCAGCCTTTCACAGAGGCACAGCATGTCTTGTGTACCTATACGATGTGTTTCTCAAGTGTCAACATTTAAGATGCTTGAAACATTTATTTTGCTTCCTTCTGAATGTTACAGTAACTATGAAATCTTTGTAATGTTTGTCTTAACTTCTGAGGCTGGTCACAAGCAAGCCAAGTCCTTTGATTTCAGTGTTATGGTTTTGATTTGGGACTGTATATTATTTGGGCCAAGGGTTATGCACGGTTGTCACAGAAATATGCTGAGGGAGTTATCCTGATCCATTTTAAGGAATGGTATCAGTTTCATGCATGTACCATTTCTATCAGGCATCATCATGGAGAATGAAGAAGTTTAGACAAGGGAAAACTAGAAATTATGCAGTTTTTTTCCCCCTAAAATTTCGTTTGCTCACTTTTTCCTTCTAAATAAAGTAAAACCTCCCACTGAGAAATCCTGACTGCAGAATGCTTTCCTTCTCTCAGGGAGCTTTTTAGGCAGGAGACACGAGGCCGCAAACATTGGCACACTCACTCGCTGTATGTAGGTAGCTTTATATAAACCAGATTGAAAATACATTTTTATGCCTCACAACTTCTGTTCAAGCTCTTCATAATCTGTGAACATTAATACCACTTTTTTTCTCTAGATTTGGTTGGGATTTTGTTGACTATGTTGCCCAAATGAGGCTGGGGAAATCTCAGTCCCTGCAGGCACCGTGTGGAGCCCTGGGCAGGTCTGTGCTGACCCCAGCAGCAGCAGCTCCTGGGAGGTTATCTCTGGAGGGCCCTGCTAACCTGAGTGGTCCTGCAGTCCTCTTATCTCAGCTCAGTCAGTGCAAAAGGAACTAAAAAGGAGGATTAAGTATCAACAATAAAATAAATCAGAACCCAAGTCAACTGGAAGTATTTCCTTTCTTTTACAGTACTCTTGTGTTAATTAATTGTTGTGTACCTGGTGAGATCTTCCCTGTTCTACCAACTTCAGTTTGAAGTTTTTTTCCTTTTCTAGGTGCTTCTCTTTCATCTTGGTGAACAAAATTCTTCTGTGGAATTGGTGGCCTCTACTTTTCTACTAATCTGTATTTCTTTAGTTCAGATATTTGTTGCACTTGCACATACTTTCCTTGGTGTGTACTTTTCTTTTTCTGGCATGCTGTAGGGCTTTTTTGAATGAATAATACTGCTTTGCAGTTCCTAGTCATGTGTCTCAATTTTATCTTTTAAAAGTCTATAACATCATACAAAACTAGCAACACTGGGCATTTTGGTCATCTGTAAAGACTGTTCTGGGGAATCTCTTGGCATCCTGAAGTGTCTTCTCTCTCTTTAGGCTCCAAAAGGTTTCAGAGGCAAAGAAAATAGATTTTCACAGAAGTTAACCCTGTACCCTCCTATTTGAGACAATTTCATTTCCTTTACTAAGAGAAATCAAAGAAACACATTTCAAAATGGAGTAAGATCCCCCCTCACAAACAGCTGGTGAGGTTTCTTTGGATTGTCAGGGTTTTCTTAATTCTGAGCACACTGGTATATTACAGCTGTTGCAACTATCCCACAAGCTTTCCCAGTCCCTCTGGCCAGTCCAGATGCTTTTGAAGATGGATTCTTTCCTCCCCAGAAGGAATCAAGATTACCCCTCTCACAGCCATGCCTTTGAAAGTAAATGCCCTTGAACTTCTGCCACTCTGGCCCTTCAGGGAGGTGCCTGGTGTGGGCTGGCATTGAGGGGCTCTGGGAGAGCTCTGGCAGTTTTCTGGGATCTCTTACCTGCATTTTACACAGTTATTGTTCACATTTAATCACAAACTCTGTGATACTGACATGGTGTGCTGAATGGTGTTACTTACCACGTCTTGGTGTGAAATGAATCCATTACAAATCACTTAAGTGTATAGACCATGTAATTTGTTTTCTATTCTTGTTATCAGTTCAGGGGAAAAAAAAAGGACTCAGGCAAAAATGTCACAGAAAATGTGCTGTTGTTAATGACATTCCTGTCTAGTTATAGGAACTGGGAAAATGACTGATATTGGTGATTTTACTGTAATGTCTTGTGTCCAGCTCTGGGATGATGTGTGCATGACAGATACATCAGGAATGGAGCATCAGGAATGGAGCTCTGGCTTCTAGCATTTGTTCATGAGTTACCCTGTTCCTACAGGTTGTACCTAGGAAAAAAACTGAAATATGGACAAACAGGAGTGGTGATGGAAGCAAGGAGAAAGTGAAGAACAGAAAGGCAAAGGATATTGAGGATTGGCAGAGAAAGTATCGCTCTGAACAGGCACAGAATAGAGTAGGAGATAAGGCAGGAAAGGAACGTGGTCGTGAGGCTGTTGAAGGGAGGATTTATCTCACCAAAAGGAATACAGTTTGTCTGTCTCTGTATTTGCTAAAGCTCATTCAGTATTCGTGATGATTTATGGAAATAATAGTACAGGGAAGAGGAACACTTAGAGTGTGAGACTTTTCCTTTCAGCTGTGTTTATTTAAATGAATGGGAAACCCTGCCATGTGGTAGACTTCTCAGATGAGCTTCTTACGAATTACTTAGTACTCCATAACTTAGTACTGATGCAGTAATTCTTTCTCTACAAGCAATTATTTGTATGTATGAAAGTGTCAGCAGCTTGTGATGTATTACAGACAAGTTTAGTGTGCTGCTAATAGAAGTTACTCTGCCAAATTAGTGAGGCAGAGCAGTATGAGAACTGGTGTGACCTATTTCTGCATTTCTTATGGGAATTCAGAGGAATTCTTGTAAGAGAATCTTAGACCCCAGCATTGCTTTCATAATCAACTCCCAAGCAGTGGGATATGTAAGATACCAGCTCACATGGGAAGAGAACAATAAACAGGATTTGTGTGTGTCACTTGTAACTGTAACTGTCGGGAATATTCTTTCTGATTTCATTTCTGCTTCTCATTTTCAAGAGATTAAGTTGTTGTTAATATGTTGACAGCTACTGCTTTATTTATTTCACTCTAGTATTTATGCTACAAATTTCATCTCTCCTTCATTGTCTGAGTTGTCTAGAGAAAAAAACAGTATTTTATGGGAAACCTTTTTTTGTGTAATGAATTTCTGTATGGATTTCAGGTCATATGACTGAAAAAGTATCTGCTTGCATAGTCTAATAGAAACTTTCATAGATGGGAACCAAGGTAATAATAAGGTAAAAATTGAATATACTGCTACTGTTGTAGCTTTTCAAGATGTTGACTTCAGTTGCAAAATGCTAATAAAGTACAATACTACTAGAGTTTTATAGATTTTAAAAAGCAAAGCCAAACCAGTCATAAGGCCAGGTGGAATTGTGAAGCAGTATTGTCTCTTGCTTTTCTATTCTGCAATTTTTCAAGGACTTTTATTTTTTCCCCTTTTCCTGTTGCAGGCTTCAGACCAGTGAATATGGTAGGTGGAGGTCTGGTGGCACATCTCTGACAACTTTTGGTTGTTTCTGATGCTTGATAGTGGTAGAGAAATTAATCGGGATCGGGAAAATTCTTTGGGATTATTATGGGGAGAAAATACATTTGAAAAACATTTTAAGCATTTCTTAATTAATCAGGAACTCAAAAATAGCTGGAGAAAATGCCTTCCAATCTCCACATGATTAAATAATCCTTAATGAGAAGTAGGTCCTTCGTTAGACGCTGTGTCTGGCTAATTGAAGAAATCATTTCTGAATACACTCTGGAGCTCAGGAACGAGCGAGCGTGGCCTATACATGAAGATGTTTGCCTTTTGCTGGTATTTAGGAGTTGCTAAATGAATCCTGTTTAACTGGCTGTGCACAGCCAAAATAGTGTTGTGGTAATTGTACTCTATAACTTCAGGGAGTTATTCTACTTCAATATAAAATTTTAAAGTTCAATGTATTTTTTTGACTTTTTTCCCTGCAGATCATTGTTGCTGTGATTAATTCATCATGGCTACTTAGATATGTAGAATCTAAATACTACACATTGATTTTTCTTTTTGTTATGTTTCCTGGATATGTCATAAAGCCATAGGATGAAAACTCATGTGTGTTCTGAAGGAAAAAAATATTTCTTTGGCCTGGCAGTGAGCAGCAGTGACTAAAGGCTCCAATGCAGCACAGGACTGTAGAAATCCTGAAGTTAGACAAATCTGAGAAACACCCCCAAGCACAATCTCTGGTTGAAATTGAGATTTTGGGGTTTTTTTCCATGTCCATGCTTTTGATCAGAAGGAATTGCTTTTGGGTTTCATTTCTCCCTTGGTTGTTTTGTTAAACTGAATTTCACTTCCTTATCTCTCACCACGACTGTGGGGATTGGAGCACAAGCGTGTACCAAAGTAGGAGGCTGAGTGTGATTTGGTCACTTTGGTGATTGTGGTTCCCCCAGTAACCAAAACCCTGTAGCTGGTAGGGATACAATGGCTGGGCAGAAAATCCTAAGAAATCACCAACTGAAGAGAATATTTTGAACATGAGCATGTCTCTGTCATTTGACCAGTAGTTTGCACAGGGGAAAGCCCTTGATCTGGTACAAAAATGTGAGGTTGAAGAGGAGAAGCAGTCATTTTCCTCTGTGAGGGCTGGGATGATCACTGAGAGTTACAGAGTTATAGAGTACAATCACCAAGACCATTGCAGGTACTGAATTCAGAACACTTGCATTAGTAGTTAATAATAAATTAAGATGTATTGGGAAAACCATCACAGAAGTTAAGAAAAATTCATAACCACCACAAGTTGTCTGGTATTTCCCTGTTGGAAAAGAATGCCGGGGTGAGGTTGAGAGTTTAATATCATACAAGCAGAGGTTAAACCAAGATGCTTATTAAAATAGAATATAATTAACCTGCTGAAACAATGCTAGAATGTAGCATTACAAAAAGCAAAATACTCTAATGCAAAACAACACAAGAGAGAAAAACAAAGCCTTGTATATCCAGAAGAGCAGCAGAGCTATTTTCCTTTCCTTTATGGAATTGGTGATTGGTACCAGAGGTCACATTCCAGAGCTGCAGGTGCAGAGGGAAGAGAAGAGCACTGGGCACCATCACCTGCAAGGTTCTGCTTTCCCTTACCTGAAGAGAAATAAGCTCCTGGTGTTAATTACCTGATAATGTGCAAAGATTCTCCCTAGAAGGAGGAATTGCCAGTCCAATGTGACTCATTCCTGCTTCCCTTTCTCATACAGCAAGAGGAAGCCCCTTTGGAGCAGCTGGAAACACAGGCAGAAGAGGGAGTTTCCATCACTGAAGGGGAGTCTGAGATTCTGACACGGCTTTCTCTGCCCTGCAGCTAATTGTCAGTTCTGGCTGCTCCTTTCCTGCCCTCATGAACTTTTAGCCTTCCCTTGGCCTGTTATTGCTGCTACTTTCCAGGGTTTCCTCCTTTGACTTTTCATGGCTCTATCCCTCTTGCATAAATTTGTGCTGTTGCTCAGAGCAGATCAGAGAGGAGCATGGTCAGCAGTGCTGTGTCCTGCCCTTCCTTCTCTTGTGTCCTGTGCTGTTCCCCAGCAGCACCGTGACTCCAGCAGTGCTGTGATGGCCATGAGCAGTCCTGGCACAGGCAAGTACAGAGCTGTTGTGGTTGTGCTGCCCTTTGATTTCATTTTCTGTACATACAGATGCTGGCTGTTTCTCTGAGGGGAGTATCCCCTAGCAAAAGAGGGGCAGCAGGTGGTTCTGTGCCTCTTCTTTCAAGGGAAACTCCTTTATTTGGTGACTGGCTTCTAATACTGCTTAGTGCTAAGAAAATACTGTGATCAACATGCACAGCAGTCGAAGCAACCATTAATGTCCTATTTATCTGGTATTTTTATTGATGTGCAAAGCAGAACAGTGCCTGTAGTTCCTCTCACCTGCACATAGCAGCAGATTTCAGTTACCATTTTTCCAGTCCAGCTCTCATACACATGGAAGTGTGAAATACAAGCAGTGCTTTGTGAGAGTGTTGAAAAGGTTTTCCTTCAGGGGATCCCAGAATAATAGGGGCAGTCAGTGTTTCTCAATCCTCATTTGAATGTAGTTTTTGCAAGTGTTTCATTTTGAAAAGTTCATACTGATCCATGGAAATAAATGTGGATACTGTGTCCAGGTTCTTCTGGTACTGGTTGCTCAGATTACTTCGGAGTATGTATCAAAATACCTGATATTCTGCATGAACTGGGGATTGTAGGAAGTATGAACCAACCAGCTGTAATTTCATAATAAGGCTGCTTTCTATTCTGAAGTGTTTTGGCAAACACTAATTTAGTTTGAAAAATAAATAAATAAACAAAAAATAATCAAGCAACTGATTTCCTGATATCAAAATTGCTTCCTATAACAAGAGTCAAGGATTCTCTTGAATACAAGGGACTTTAACGATGTCTGGCTTGGTATTAAGATAAGTGTTTATATTCAAATGCAGAAAGAAGAGTTGCTCTTAAAGCTGCCGGTTTAATGGTTTTGTCTAATTGAATTCTTGTTTAATTCTTAGGATGAAGAAGTGATTGGCTTAGGTTAATTCAGAAATCGTGCAAAAGTTACTCTTTGAAACCATTTTAGGATTTTATTTTCACATTGCTAATTAGCATTTTGAACACTATACATGCTCTTGATTCTAAATGAACTTAAAAAATGAATGCCGAGTTAAATTTGCTGAAGTTTGGGCCTGCACCTGTTTAATCATTCCATCAGAAGATGTACATGGGTTTTACTGCATTTAAAATCACTACTTAATTATTAATACTATTAAAATGCTATTAAAACATAGCGAATTGCTAGAAGCCTTTCAAAAGGTATGATATTAAAAAGGTGTGATATTCAAAAGGTATTTTAAATATTTCAAAATATTTAAAAAATATGGGGTTAAGTAAAAGAAGTTGGGATTGCATCCTGCTCACTTCATTTCGGTGCAGTGAAGCCTGATACTGGTTTCAGGTGGAAACATTGCCTCCCATGTCTGAAGAAGTTTCTGATACTCTGAGAAAATCACTGGTGATAAAGTTTCTAGTACAGTACCAAGAGCAAGGAAAGGACAGTAAGATGGTAACTTTAATTATGTGTATAAATTAAACTCTTTGCTAGAGTCCTGTGACTGAAACTCATTACTCTAACTTTATTGTTTGTTGTGAGTGTAAACTACAACCCAATTAAATTAGAAAGGATGGTTTGATAGATGCTCACAATCTGTGGCTCTTGGAAGGGAAAGAACCCTGTCAAACAGTTCAAGATGATCTTGTTGGCTGTGCTTTCTAGTCTCTAACCCAAAACAAGCTAATGGATTGAACTCTGCAGCAGGAAAAAAAAAGAATTCTGTGTTGCATGGGATGGGATCTACTGAAGCCTTCATGAAGTACTGTCCCATTTTTTCTGTCTGCATGGAATTCTGCTACATGTTTTCTTATGAGTGCCTATGATCTTCTCAAAGTGACACAGAAAATGAGTCCTTTGGGATGTTGCCCTGCTGCTCCACAGCCATGGATCCTCTGAGCTGTACCTGCTCTGGTCTGGGCTTGGCTATGGCCACAGGCACTTCAGGGTGCCCCGCTCCCTCCTGGATCCACCAGCTGGTCACAATGCCTTGGACAGGGGTTCACAGAGGAGCTCCAGCCTGGCCAGCACAGGCACAGCAGAGGTGCCCTGGCCACCTGCCAGCCCAGGTGTGTGGCCTTTGCTGTTATCAAAACGTTCCCAGGCACAGCAGTGAGAGCAAAATGCAGCCACCAGCAAGCTCTGGACTCTAACAGCTGGGCAAGAGAGCCCCATGGCAAGCATGGGAGCCTGCTGATGAACAGCCAGGCTGCAATGACAGCTAGAAATTCAATTCTGTCATTGTCTCAAATCCTTCGAGCACCACACTGAGCACAAAAATGACTGTCATAGTTTAATCCCAATTAAAAACTGAACCTCACACAGCTCTCTACCCACCAGTGAGATGGGGGAGAGGATGGAAGGGGTAAAAGAAAGAAAACTTGTGGTTTGAGATGAAAACAGTTTCATGGCAAAGGCAAAACCTGCATGGGAGCAAAGCAAAACGGGGAATTCATTCACCACTTCCTATGGGCAGGCAAAGAATTAATTCATCACTTCCCCAGGACAGCAGAGCCCCACAACACAATGGTGTCTTGGGAAAACAAACACCATCACTGCAAACATCCCCACTTCCTTCTTTGGGAAAGGTTTATGCACTGAGCACGATTCCCTCCACTCTGGGCTATCCCTGTGCTCACTCAGGGTCAGCTGTCCCAGCTGTGTCCCCTCCCAGCTCCATGGGCACCCCCAGGCTCCTCATTGCTGGGGTGGGTGAGGAGCAGGAAGGGCCTTGACTCTGTGTGAGCCCTGCTCAGCAGTAAGGAAAACATCCCTGTGTCAGCAAACCATTTCCAGCACAACCCAAAACACAGCCCATGAAAATGAGAACAGAAAATGAGCTCTACACCAGCCAAAACTAGCACAGTCATTTATGAAAAGCTGCATTTTATTGCTTCTTTCCAGTCTGTAAACTTTCAAGCAACTTCATTTATTTTTCTTCTAATCATGACTATCTCAGTTTACTCAATAGATTCAATCCTCAATCCCATAATGTAAAGTATATCCATTTAAGTAGTCTTTTAAAATATGCATTTATCCCAAGCTTATGGACGGGTTTACAAAGATGATCTTCCTTGTATTCTAAACAGTCTCTGTTACCCACTGCATATTTTAATAAACTAAATTCTTCTATATGGATTTGTTTATTTTAAGATACATTTGGATATGTATTTAAAAGAAATGGTTCCTAGAAATGACAACAGAATTTATAGCATCTAGTAACAGTAAGCAGCTCAATATTGCAATTGTACATCCAAGAAACCTGACAAATAAACGAATATTTTAAGTGCCAGGCCTGTTTATGGCATTGCAGGAGTGATGGCAATAATTGCAGCTAAATGCAGTAATGGAGCCTGTCATGGCTCTGAGGCAGCTGCAGGACGAGCCGTGGCCCTAAGTGCACGATGATACTTTTGGAAACAAAGCACCGTGTTCTCTCTGGGTTTTAAGCTTTTCTGACTGACGCTAATGTAAGCAAGTGGAAAGAAAAGGACTGTGACAAACAACAGAGGCCCTTACCCTGAGAGCATTTGCATTCCTCAGCCTCCGTGCTGAGCCCCACGGAGGGCAGTCAGGGTTGCCAGATGCTTTCATGGTCAGGCCCCGAGCCATACATCACATCCAAAATCTCCCCAGAGCCTCTGCAGTGCCCTGTGCACGCTGCAGGGTCAGCACACGCTGGGCCACCGTGCTGGCTCCTTCTCACTCACTGTGGGCCCCCTCTCCCAAAGGATTCTCCATCCCTGTGAGTGCTGGGCGTGTGTCCAGGTGAGGGTGTGACTGCAGTGCCCAGTGTGACCCCAGTGAGGGTGTGACTGCAGTGGTCAGTGTGACCCCAGTGAGGGTGTGACTGCAGTGCCCAGTGTGACCCCAGTGAGGGTGTGACTGCAGTGCCCAGTGTGACCCCAGTGAGGGTGTGACTGCAGTGGTCAGTGTGACCCCAGTGAGGGTGTGACTGCAGTGGTCACTCTGCAGTGCCCAGTGTGACCCCAGTGAGGGTGTGACTGCAGTGGTCACTCTGCAGTGCCCAGTGTGACCCCAGTGAGGGTGTGACTGCAGTGGTCAGTGTGGCCCCAGTGAGGGTGTGACTGCAGTGGTCAGTGTGACCCCAGTGAGAGTGTGACTGCAGTGGTCAGTGTGACCCCAGTGAGGGTGTGACTGCAGTGGTCACTCTGCAGTGCCCAGTGTGACCCCAGTGAGGGTGTGACTGCAGTGGTCAGTGTGACCCCAGTGAGGGTGTGACTGCAGTGGTCAGTGTGACCCCAGTGAGGGTGTGACTGCAGTGGTCAGTGTGACCCCAGTGAGGGTGTGACTGCAGTGGTCAGTGTGACCCCAGTGAGGGTGTGACTGCAGTGGTCACTCTGCAGTGCCCAGTGTGACCCCAGTGAGGGTGTGACTGCAGTGGTCAGTGTGACCCCAGGTGAGGGTGTGACTGCAGTGGTCAGTGTGACCCCAGTGAGGGTGTGACTGCAGTGGTCAGTGTGACCCCAGTGAGGGTGTGACTGCACTGCCCAGTGTGACCCCAGTGAGGGTGTGACTGCACTGCCCAGTGTGACCCCAGTGAGGGTGTGACTGCAGTGGTCAGTGTGACCCCAGGTGAGGGTGTGACTGCAGTGGTCAGTGTGACCCCAGTGAGGGTGTGACTGCAGTGGTCAGTGTGACCCCAGTGAGGGTGTGACTGCAGTGGTCAGTGTGACCCCAGTGAGGGTGTGACTGCACTGCCCAGTGTGACCCCAGTGAGGGTGTGACTGCAGTGGTCAGTGTGACCCCAGTGAGGGTGTGACTGCAGTGGTCAGTGTGACCCCAGGTGAGGGTGTGACTGCAGTGGTCAGTGTGACCCCAGGTGAGGGTGTGACTGCAGTGGTCAGTGTGACCCCAGTGAGGGTGTGACTGCAGTGCCCAGTGTGACCCCAGTGAGGGTGTGACTGCAGTGGTCAGTGTGACCCCAGTGAGGGTGTGACTGCAGTGGTCAGTGTGACCCCAGTGAGGGTGTGACTGCAGTGGTCACTCTGCAGTGGTCAGTGTGACCCCAGTGAGGGTGTGACTGCAGTGGTCACTCTGCACTGCCCAGTGCTAACGCTGAGGGACAGCAGCTTTCCTGACATGGGCAGTGGCCATTGGGATAGAATTACCTTGGCAGCTGCCTCCTTGCCATAAGAAAGGTGTGTGACCTGTGTCTGGTTGCTAAACCCACTGCAGAAGAGCTGTTCTGTTTTCAGACTGTGTGTATGAGCCATGCAGGATTAGCTGAGCAGCAGGTTTAGGTTTAGGTTTGTCCTGCATATTCAGCTGTGAAAATAAGAAGCAGGAAACATCTGACATTTAGGAGAAAAAAAGACAATATGAACCTCTGAATTCCTGCCTTCCACTGAGAGAAAGCAGAGCTCATCTTTCTTTAAATTTTAAAGTATTTTAGTATTTTTTTTCATATGTATCTCTCTGAGTTTGTTCTCCTGTCTTACTTTTCTGAGTTTTCCAGGGGTAAGAAATTGTCCCTTCAATGGAAGTAGAGCACATTAGTATAGGCTTTACAGGTCTTGTGGAGCTCCTGCAACCCAACTGAGAGCTTGAAATTGTCACTAAATACACAAAATGCACTAATTAATGTGCTGTAAAGTCAGTTACTCTCTCAACTGACAGTTTTCCAGGAGAGAGGGTAGAAGGTAGAGAGGGCTGGTTTTCCTTGGTGTTAGCTGTAGCCAGCTGTCTGTGCTGCAGTACACCAGCATTCCCAGCCAAGCCCCATCTCTACCCAATACAGTGCTGAATCTCTTTCTTTACATTCTTGCCATGTAACTTTTATTAGTCTTTTGTGCACACTTCTTCTTTAGAGTGCTAGAAGATAATGAAGTTGCTCTGATTTTGTTGCTGTGTGAGTGCTCTATCTAATCATGAAGCTGGTTCATCTTAATCTCCATTCTAAAACGCCTTTTGTAAATAGCTGCTACCCAAGGAAGACCTACATACATCTCTATTGGAAGCTTTCCCATCATTCCATTGCTTCATGAAGAATTTATTAATTTTATAAAGTATGTCTAAGCAATGCATCAGTAATTTATGAAGCCTTCATCATCATTTTTGCAGACTGAGGGCATGTGGGAAATATCATTTGTGCCACTGGAATGATGCTCAGAAAACAAAAATGAATACATCCACCAGGCTGTGTTACAGCTGTTTCCTACTGCACCGTTTTGGCTGCACTTCAAATATGGAAATCCTCTGGATGCTATTTGTTCTTGTGAATGTAATATGTGCACAAAACGAAAGGGGTGTTTTTTGCATCTTGTTGTATGTTTTCCTTTATTTAAGGGCAAACTTTGGTGGACCATTTAGTACAGTAGTAACTGGAACAGGGAACTTTGTAGCCTTGCTAGTCTGTTGGCATTCTTCCACCAATGTCAATTTGTTACCTCTGCCTCTTTCCCCGAGTCACTGAAAGCCAGACAAGAGGCCCTGCATGGCCAGGGGATGCTGTGCTGGGGCTCTCTCTGGTCCAGGGGGACTTTATGGGGTCCCTGTTTCCCAGCTGAGCTGTGCAGCTCCCACCTGGACCTCTGAGGCACAGCACAAAGTTGTTTTGTGTGGCTGAAGGAAAGACAATAGAGTTCTGATATCAATTGTAAATTCATCTCTCTGGCCTGGGGCGCACTGCTTTTTTACAAGGTCAGCATCTGATAAATTTGTGTTTGGAAAGAAGATGTGTGTTTGTGCCATTTTCCATTTTATTGCAGTGAGCAAGGGAAGAAAAGCTAAAGATCCCCTTGAGACAATTAAACATTTCTCATTAGTTAGTTAGTTGCTTGGATTGAGTCTTTGAAGGAATTGATTTATAGACACGCTTATTCACTAGTATTGCCAAGCAATCAATTTGAAAAAAGAAAAGAAAAATGTATATGGTCCTTTTTTCCTCTGGTTCGTCTTTTACGTGCTATAGAAGACATTAAGATTATTTCCTTGAAGACCTGAGCATTCTGGACTTAACTGGGGAATTGGTAGGGTGTAAACTATTAAATGTCATGTATTTTCATTTTAAAGAGCCGTTGCACTACTATTGTAATTTAAATATTTAAAAAATTTTGTTTCCAAACCTACAGGGTTAACTTTCAGCTCCTGATTATTTGGTGTTTACTACACAAAGGCTGTAACTTATGTGCAATAATTAGAAGTTTCATTGTTCTCCAACTGAAAATTTAGGCACTGGTTTTTCATTTACTGACATTTCTTTGGCAACACTGTCAAACTCCTACCTACTCTCTGTAGGCAAGTGATAAATATGCAACGTTTACAATAGAGCTATTTTAAAATGTAACTTAAATGGTACCTAGAGCGAACTAACACAGAAACTTCAGTGTTTACATGCACTGAGCCCAGGCTTCACTCCTGGAAACTTCTCTTGCCGAAGTCAGTAAGAACCCATTCAACACATTTTCCATTAAGAGCTTCCTTTCCTTTACTTCACCTTGACTCTGAAAAACAGAAACTTGGAAGAAGTTGTTGTTAGAGCAGGTTTCATTTGATTGCAAGACTGGAAAAAAGTATGCATGAAAGCCATCTGTCGATAATTGAAACAGTAATAACTGTTCTTAACACTTCAGCTGGATTATACTAATAGAGATTTGGAGAGAACAGGCAGGTAGGTGAAACAGGTTTAGAAGCAGGGACATTTATCCAACCAAAGCAAGCTTGTAAAATATCAGTTTTTTAAATTCATTTTTTTACACATTGAAATACAAATCCCAATGAAAATAGAGCCCATATTAGAAAGATATCTTTGAAGCTTCATCAAAGAAAGATACAGTTCTAATGGCTCATGTTTTCCAGCTGAGTGTGTATAAATACATGCCTTGAAAATGTCCAGTATCTGCAGGAATATCCATACAGGAACCAAAACACCCATTCAAGCTATTCTTTAATATCTTTTTAGAACATATGTTTTGCACTAGGTTGTAAACAGCTGACAAGTATCCACTTGGTATAGAAATCCCTAATTATACATTAAAAAGCTTAATAAGAGAAAAATTTTGAAAGTGCTCGGAGATGATCTTGTGTTCATGGCTGAATGAATATCCTTGGCACCAGTGATCTTCAGTTCACTGAAAGAGGAAATCAGGAGCGCTAAATAATTAGCTAAAGGTGCTCTGCAGGTTATAGATTGAATGCTTGTGATACAGATGTACCCGCTGCCTGTGTTCTATTGTTCATGAGCATTGCAAATAAGTCATATAAATCATACTTTTAGTGCAGGAAGTGTGTGCAGGTCACAGGTTTTCTGCATCATTAATTATTTTGATTGTGATTGGGAGAGGTGGGTGTGTGGAATAATTTAGAGGTATTCATCCCGATGTACTCTGGTTTTTCCAGTTTCTTATGGCTGTGGGTTTTTTTTCTTCTAAAGAAAGACCAGAGTATATGGGCAAAGAAAATGAAACTCTAGTCACCTTTCCCACCACCTACATGTATGCTTTAAGCTATAATAATAGAGGCGTTTTCTGTGTGGGCTGGTACTTCACTGTAAGTCAGGGTGGTTTCATTATATTTGTACTTACTAAGGCGTTGGTGCACACATTGGAGTTTAGATCCTTTCTCTGGTTGTAGGGATGCAAACTGGAATTTCAACACACTTTTTTCTTTCAATTGCTTGTTCCCTTCTTTTAATACAATTCTTGAACTTCCTGATTTTCTTAATTAGGCTTTGCCAAGTTCCATCTAACTTTTAAAGTTTTAGTAGCAGGGAGAAGAGTAAAAATGCACAGGAAACATCCCTAAAGTTTTTTATAAGATTATCTAAATATGGAGAAATTTAATTTGACATAGTTCTGAAAATGTGTAAATCCATCCAGAATTACAAAATACAGAACCACAAAACTGCACCAGACAATAGTATGAAGTACACAGTATCAAGGTTAAAGGCTTAATGAACGGATTAAAGTTCTCCTAGGGGTATTTTGTAGGTACCTGTCCTATGTTTATGAGTTCTGCTCTTGAGAAGTGCACTCCAGGTTTACCCCTGCAAGGAAATACTTTGTGTTGAAGCTGATGCTTTCATTTATATGTTCACAGGATGTATATTCCCACGTACATACAAATATATCACACACACATTCTTTTACGTATTCCATGTCCACATGAGCATCAGAAGATCACAGTTTCCCCCACAAATAGTGTGACTAGATTTTTCAAGGAACTTTAGACACTTTGGGTTTCATACCTCACATTCTGGATTCCTACGCTTCCTAGGTCCCTTGAGGACCCCAGCCAGCCAAGCCAGCAACACTGCCAGTCTGCCTTTCCCAGGGATGTCTCTTATTCAGACCTCCTGGAAGTTCCCACCTGGCCTTTTCATATAGTTTCTGGAATTCCCTCATTGTTGGGCCATTTTACCTTCTCTCCTTCAGGAAAATAATTAAAACCTTGTCCCTCTCTACTGAAAATTAGTAGAGACCCCAGTTGATCAGGCTGTTCTGCATTCTTATTCAAGACTGTAGGTCCTCATTCTGTGTTAGAAATCCTGTATCTGGTGTTGTCAGAAGATGTTCCCTGTTGGCTCTACAATGGATTTTATGAAGGGAGACTGATGCTCTGTTTGTTGTTCTGATTCCTATACCTGGTATTTTTAAAGGAGCCCTTGTGGAGTGGTGTAGCTCCTTCCCTTTGTTAATGCCCTGTCATTTCTCATCAGCTCCCAATGCCAGAAACCCAAGTGGATGTTGCTTCTAAGGCTGAGCTAAAGAAATCCTCTGCGTAGAAGTAATTTTCTATGCTCACTTTTTGGAGTTTAAAAAGTAAACAGCATATGTCCAAAAGTGTGTGGGAGGCGAAAAATGCATACGTTTAACAACTTGTGTGCTTCACAAAGCATGGACCAGCTAGCTGCAGAACACAGTGCTGCTCCTGATAGCATGTGCTTGACAGAAAGAGAATAGCCTTAAATAAAGTGGGGCAATCATTAACAGTCTAATGGAATTATAATGAAATAGTTAATTCACATAAAGCAAATGTATTTTTTCCCCAAAAATATTTCTCTGTATATTTTTCACAGTTTTGCAATTGTATATTTTCTGTATTTTTTGCACTGGTTTGTATCTGATGCAGTCCTCCCACTGAAGATCCACTCCTGTATTTACATTCAGGCTTAACTTGAAGCTCACAGATATCAAAACAAACGTCTCAAAACCGGGTGTAGGTTCAAGTGCTCATTTATACTGGCTATCAGAGGTGATTTGTTATTTCTTTTCCTCACCTTCTCCTTTGGTTTAATCATGTGAGGAAAACTGAAGAGCAATTGATGTGGTGTCAGTTTGGGAGACGACTTTCACTCCTTTTCCTTCCCCCCAGCCCCTCAGATGTTCTCCTTTTAGTGATGCCCAGATTTAGTTTTAAGCCAGCAATTTTGTTATCAGACAGGGAAAACTTGGCTGAGATACGGGGCTCGCAAGAATTATTTTCATTTTTTTCAAAATGACTTTATTCCCAAATGCAGCGACAGAATGTCTTTATTTATTATCTTTTAAGACTGCTGGAGAGGCTCAGTGCGATGCCATGAGGGGAGTGATTTGGGTGGCTGTGTGCCGTGCTGAGGATGCTTTTAGCTGTGTTTTGGGAAGGTCTCTGAGCACTCGTCACAAGCCCACACAGAGCTGTGTGCCATCTGCTGCTCACACCGGAGGAGATGGGGACTGGGGCTGCTCTGGGTGCTCACTGGAGATTTTTCTGCTGTAGGTACTGGAACGCCAGGGTGGCCCTTCACACAGCCGAGCACATCATTAAGAAATTTGCATGTTTTAGCAGCAGGAGCCGGACAGACCGAAGGCGAGGATGATGAATGCCCCTTTGAAGCAGCCAACCCCACCTCTGAGGGCTTGTCCGGAGCCTCCCGCTCCTCTCCCGCAGACCTCGAGGTCACCGGTGCCTTACAAAACCTGACTTAATGACTTTCTGCACCACATTCACTTGCTGTACATTAATGAGCATTTTTTTAGTTGTGTTCCTGCTTTTTGTTTCTTTTAAGACTACTTTCAGTGTTTTAGCATCATGTTCAAAAGGCTAGTCAGACTTGTGTGCTCGCAGCCTCATTAAAATTCTGTTCTGCACGTCCTCTGACTCACACTTTATAATCTATCAGAACACCTGTTTTCTTTACAATGGCCACAAGGCAGCTCAAAACACTGTGGCATTTAGCATTTAATAATGAGCACAAGATATGTATTTTTTGACACTTAAAATTTCCTTTAGAAAAGTGTATGGAAAAAATTCTGGTTAGAATGAATTATCTGAGTTTTCTCATCCTCCCTCCCTTCCTCCCCATGTTTCGTTATTTGAATTTTGAGGAAACTCAGTAATTCTGTGGCAGATGGAGAACTCCTGCATGACATTAGGCAGTGGTCATGAGGAACTGAGGTGGAATCTACGGAGCAATCTCTTTCCCTACAGTATCAACAGGTTTTAAATTTCTGAGGGCAGGAAGCGATTGAGATTTGTATCTACATTTAAATAAGAGCCCTTCACAAGCAGTACATTGTAACTCTACCCCTATGAGGATGCTTAGAAGCTTAAGTATATTGTTAACATCTGTCTCTTTATCATTGCATTTCTTAAATCAGTAGTGGGCATTGCAAACAATTTTTCTGCAGTTACAGGCCTTTAGAATTGTAGTATTTAGCTTAATATTAGCCATTTGATACAGAAGCCATTTGAGGTCTCAGCATGGGGTGAAAAATATGATCTCAAAGGGCAAAAGCCTGTCAGTGTTACATAAGTGAAGAATCATTTCCCGGTGGATATGAAATTCTCTATCTTTAGTGCTCTAATAGAGGACATACTGCAAGTTGATTATTGTAATCCTACAGTGTTATCTCATCAGTGAGTGGATTAAGGGAGTTCTTTCTGCTGAGGGGTCAGAATAAACATTTTCATTTACTCCCTGCTGTGTCACAGACAAATAGAGGTGTTATCTAAGAACGTTTTGCCACACATGGTAAACTGAAGTGCAGTAATGTATCAGTGATTCTTCTTCCAGCTTTCCACTGTCATGTGGAATAGAATGGATGATGACAGTGAAGTCAAGAAATGGTCACTAGCAGGGGAAAATGTATTGTCATACTTAATGTAGAAAGTTGTATTCCTCTTTAATAAATTATCTCACCTTGGTTTGGGTTAGTAAAGTTTCAGGTGTGGGATATTCCATGTCATTTTTAGGGGAAAAGTGGCTCAGGTGCTCCAAGAATCAAGGGTTTCTAAAGTATTCTAAAGGAATGAGTTTAAAAGATAGGGAAATAAATGTGCAGGTGGAGGAGATAAGTGTTACAGGCAGATTTAACGTCCTGCCTGCTGGAGAACAAAGTTTCCAAGGAATCCTGTGCTTAAGAAGGCATTATTCATAAGTTGTTTATCCCATATACTCTTCCAGGGAATTTTTTGTAAAACACCATAAGGAGTAGTGATTTTCCTTTTCCTGATATATTGTTCTTTTTGAAAACTGCTGCGCCCAGGATGAAACCTCCTTCTCTGAACAAAACAATCGCAGGGTTGTCATGGGGTAGCTTTACCTTTAAGACAGCTTGGAGGGAGAGGAAGTTGAAGCTGCTGGTGGCTGATGGGAGTTTTTCCCTCCTGACCAATTATCGGTCATTTTCAAGAATTGACAGCAGATCTGACCATTAAAAAGTGAATTCAACTTGTAAACACCCCCTTAAGAAGTACAGACAGAATTCTCTTGCTCTCTTTGGTTTCCGGCTTCGGACAAGGTAGCAGGCTCTGTCTTGGCCTCCTCCCCCCCTCTCCAGGCCTACAAGGCCGCGGGGTGGAGGGGGGGGGGAGGGAGAAGAGAAGCAGCGCTGGCCAGCCGAGCTTGGTTTTCAGTTTTTGCTGCTAGACTGAAACTTAACACCATGAACTCTTGCAGTTTTCCTAAAGCTTTTAATTCTTTTACTACCTGGATAAACATACAGATTACTCCTTTTCTCAGAAAGACAGAGAGAGAGAGACAATCAACATAGAGGAGACATCACAGAACCACCAAAAACAGTGAAGAAAAGAGTTAAGTTTAAATAAGAAAGAGAGAATAAGGAGATGCTTTACAGCTGAAATATCTTTCTGTTAAAGCTATGGAGATGGACAATAATAGTATAAAAAGACTCCTTTAATTCATGATAAGAGTATTAAGAGGAGTGAGATATTCAAAGTGTAACTTTTGAGCAGAAGAGAGACAGAGAGAGTGCTTGTGATACTGTGAGTTGCTGGAATTGAGTTGAGTGAAGATTTTGAAGCTTTGAGGGCAAAGAGAAAACTGTTTTCCAGGAAGGCTCACAGAGACAAATGAAGAAGACTTCTGCCTTTGAATAACTTATCCTTAAAATAAGATTCCTAAACTCTGTGACCCATACACACCTTAGAGATGTGAAATGGGAGGAGAAGATCTAATGACAGATTTCCGGGCAGCTGGCATTAGAAAAATAGAAAACTATGATGAAAAATAGTTTTCTCGTGAGAAACTCCGTAAGCTAACAGAAAGAGACTTCTGTTTCTCTACAAAGACTGATGAAAGACTGTAGCAAGAATTAAGACTGTTTTTAACCACCAAAGTCCTAAAGTTATTTGTCTCTATGTTGTCATGTGTACAGAGAAATAGTTAAGATGTAGAAGATAAGGAGGTTTTCTGAAAGTTTATTCTGGTATTCTCATTCTTGTAGTTTGTTAATAAACTGTCTTTATTCCTTTAAGTCTTAAGCCTGTTTTGCTCTTGTTTTAATCCATATCTCACAACAAAAAAATAAGTAGTTTTTTAGTTACTGGTTTAAAACCACGACATTTAATTGGTGCGTTGGCCGGGAAAACGAAAATTAGCAAATCTAAACTAGTATATTAATAGTGTTACTGTGAGATAAAAGATTAAGTAAGAGCAAAGCATGATTGTCTTAAGTTTATATAGCAGTGATAGTAAAATCTAGGGGTGGAAAGTAGTAAATATTTGTTTCTTCTTTTCTGTCAATTTATTAGTTTTTAAGTTGTATATTGAATATAATTGATAATTTTTGAGTAGGTGTTTACAAGTTGAAGGGGTGGAATGTCATGGGGTAGCTTTACCTTTAAGACAGCTTGGAGGGAGAGGAAGTTGAAGCTGCTGGTGGCTGATGGGAGTTTTTCCCTCCTGACCAATTATCGGTCATTTTCAAGAATTGACAGCAGATCTGACCATTAAAAAGTGAATTCAACTTGTAAACACCCCCTTAAGAAGTACAGACAGAATTCTCTTGCTCTCTTTGGTTTCCGGCTTCGGACAAGGTAGCAGGCTCTGTCTTGGCCTCCTCCCCCCCTCTCCAGGCCTACAAGGCCGCGGGGTGGAGGGGGGGGGGAGGGAGAAGAGAAGCAGCGCTGGCCAGCCGAGCTTGGTTTTCAGTTTTTGCTGCTAGACTGAAACTTAACACCATGAACTCTTGCAGTTTTCCTAAAGCTTTTAATTCTTTTACTACCTGGATAAACATACAGATTACTCCTTTTCTCAGAAAGACAGAGAGAGAGAGACAATCAACATAGAGGAGACATCACAGAACCACCAAAAACAGTGAAGAAAAGAGTTAAGTTTAAATAAGAAAGAGAGAATAAGGAGATGCTTTACAGCTGAAATATCTTTCTGTTAAAGCTATGGAGATGGACAATAATAGTATAAAAAGACTCCTTTAATTCATGATAAGAGTATTAAGAGGAGTGAGATATTCAAAGTGTAACTTTTGAGCAGAAGAGAGACAGAGAGAGTGCTTGTGATACTGTGAGTTGCTGGAATTGAGTTGAGTGAAGATTTTGAAGCTTTGAGGGCAAAGAGAAAACTGTTTTCCAGGAAGGCTCACAGAGACAAATGAAGAAGACTTCTGCCTTTGAATAACTTATCCTTAAAATAAGATTCCTAAACTCTGTGACCCATACACACCTTAGAGATGTGAAATGGGAGGAGAAGATCTAATGACAGATTTCCGGGCAGCTGGCATTAGAAAAATAGAAAACTATGATGAAAAATAGTTTTCTCGTGAGAAACTCCGTAAGCTAACAGAAAGAGACTTCTGTTTCTCTACAAAGACTGATGAAAGACTGTAGCAAGAATTAAGACTGTTTTTAACCACCAAAGTCCTAAAGTTATTTGTCTCTATGTTGTCATGTGTACAGAGAAATAGTTAAGATGTAGAAGATAAGGAGGTTTTCTGAAAGTTTATTCTGGTATTCTCATTCTTGTAGTTTGTTAATAAACTGTCTTTATTCCTTTAAGTCTTAAGCCTGTTTTGCTCTTGTTTTAATCCATATCTCACAACAAAAAAATAAGTAGTTTTTTAGTTACTGGTTTAAAACCACGACAAGGGTACATTTCAGTAGAGGAGCTGTTCTTGGTAAGCCAGCAGCCAAATTGTGTGTGGCATCAGAGCACTGGGAGGATCAAGGGTGGCAGCAAAAGCAAAGGGAGAACCAGTATCACATGAAAGGAAAAGACCTGGAGGTGCCTCTAGCAGAGGGTTCCTGAACCTTGTAAAGCAGGTTTCAGCGTAGCTCTGGTCTGAATCACTGCAGGGATTTTATAAATGAAGGACCCCTCTCTTAGAGGACTATGGAGTTGTTAGCTTCCAGTAATTTTTAGAATTGATTTCTTCCCTATATGGCTTATATATCAGAAAGATATTTTAAAAATAAATGGGTAATTTTCATGGACAATACATAGAGGAGGAAAAAAGGCAACAGAACGCAAAATTGCTGGGGAGTAGTGCCAAGATTCCATAACCCGCAGACTGTACACCTTTATTTCTTCAAACAGTGCAAAATAAAGGATGGATGTCTTGATACATAGTGAATAAAGTATACAAAGGCAACTGAGCTCAAAATTGTGTCTCTATAGAGGAAAAAATCTTGAGCAAATTCTTTTCTTTGTGGAAGGTACAGGATCATGACCTTTCCCTTCTAAGGTGCTTGTTGGACCCCATCACCTCCCTTTCCTGCCAGCAGGGTCTGTGTGATGATCAATTCCAGCAAGGCTGGTGCAAGACCTCCCTGCTCAGCTCTCCCACCCCTCTTCTCCCTCCTGCCTCCCGTGACAGGTCCTGCAGTTGTGCAGGTGAAATTGCACAGGTGGGGTTTCCACATCAGTTGATAAATGACACGGTTTGGGGGTTTCTTTGTTTGGTTTGTTTGGGGGTGTTTTGTTTGTTTATTTTGGGTTTTTTTTCAGGCCGGAGCAGTTCCCCTGTCAGCTCCTCAGCCCCTGTGTTTGCAGTTGTGTGTGAGCAGGGCAGAGATGGCAGGCTGGGCAGGCATGAGTGGGTGTGAGAGGAGGAGGGCAGGATCTGTTTACACTGGGTTCAGCACTAGCAAAAATTACAGCATGGAACTGCACTCTCAGCAGACAATTTGATTACTGAGGCACTGCTCCAAGCACATGATTTATCCACGTAGCTCAAAACAGATAGGAACAGAGCCAGTGTGCTAATGCAAAGTAAGAGTTTCAAATAGAGCTTAATCAGATGTGACAAAATAGAATAAAATATAGACAGAATTAAACAAAACATGTGAGTGCTGTATAAAAGAGTGAACTTAAACCACTAAACAGAATAAAACATAAAATGCTAGTTACATGACACACTAAAATGTGTTTGAATGTGGTTTGCCACATGACAGGTTTCATTATATCATTCATTTGACAAAAACAAAGAAGTTCTCTCCAGAGCCCAAAAGCAGGAGTATAAGCAAGGTCAGTGTTTATTAGGTTTGCCAGTGCAGCAGAGCATGGCTGTGACTGCTGGGGCTGGGGAAGCTCTGAGGATGGCACACACACGCTCCTGGGTGAGTGCTCAGGCTCCAGCAGTCGCTGGCACAACAGTTTGCTGGATAACTTCTGATGCAGGAATCAAAACTTCACCTAAGCTGATCCAGCAGCCAGCTCTTGGTCTTTCCAGTTCCTATCAGAGAAATGCTTATGGAGTACTGTGTTGGCATAAAACAAACCTTGTCAAGCTTTCTCTGTGTGAGATTTATGCAGAGTGAAATAAAAGTGTGACATGGACACCTGATGCGTGAGTCTTCTGTATGAAGCATGACACTTGGCAAGAGAGACAGTGCTGAGCTCTGCAGACCTGCCAACTCGCACTCATTTGGAGTGACTCAGGCATTTTTTCTTCTTGGTTGTGCGCAAATATCCAGCTAAATAGCTCCTGAAGTTGGAGGGGGATTTATGCAATGAAAGCCTTTACTGAAGGATTTTTTTAACTGTGCTTCTTTAGACATATGTTTTCCTTCTGTTCTTTAATCACAGTTAGCCTTTCAAAACAAAATCTATATGGATTTTGAATATGAGTAATTAAAAGAATACATTCTGCTTTCATCTCCTTGTCTTACAGAAGCATGAGATGATTTGGATCATTGTTTTTTGTTAAAGCTCGCTGTTTCACTGGGGAACAGGGGATCTGTTAACTCCAGGTTAGCAAGTCTTAGTTATGAGCAAAAGAGAAAGACTACCATACATAAAGTCAAGAATTTATTGTAAATGAAACGTAGCAGGCTAATCAAAAAACTACTGTCAGGCCACATACAGCTGCTACAGAAAGAGGAGGAAAGGGAGAGGGGAGAAAGCCATTACACAAAAAAGTGTCAATAAATAAAAAGGTAACACAAGTAAGAAACTGGAAGTTGTTGCATACACTGCTGAGCACCTACCCCTTCCTTTCTCACGTTCTGCTGCACTCCCACTGCCCCTGAGTCTGAGGGCTGTGGATTTCAGCCTGGAGGAAGCCTTTGGTGAGCCATTCCTGTTGCAGGAGGGATATGGCACTGCTGGCAAGGGGTCATCTTTCTCTTTGCCTGGGAAAAGCACAGTGCTGCTGTTGGGGGGTTTCATCCTCCTCACTCGGGAAGGTTTGGGGCTCCCACAAAGTTTCTGATGTGTTCTTGCACCTTGCTCCTTCTGCAGAGATCTGCAGCTCTGTGTACGCGCTCCAACATCTGCATTTTCTGTCTGGGCAGTCTCGTGTGTGTCACAGACTGTGCACTGTTTCCTTCCTTACCCTTAAAAACTGTTCTGCCCCTCCCAGGCCTGGACCCGTGGCAGCTTCTCAGTGCTGGTGTTTCCCACCCTGTGCCCTCTCCCTGCAGTCAGACCAGCACTGGCTGCAGCGTCACAGGAGGGTCAGAAACTGGAATTCTGCCCAGACTGACCACTCAGCATTGCATCTTCTTTTAAAAGTATGGTTATTTCATGTGACTATACAAAGCTGAAGACCAGTAACACAAATTAGACTTAGAATAAGACTTGGCTATGAAACAACATCTTCATCAGAGCTAAAAACAAAGTTCCAGTGAGACAGGACAAGGCTGGCATGGCCAGAGGCACAGGTTGTTGGGAGCCTGCTACACCACCAACACTGACAGAGCCTCTTCTACCCAAATAGGTCAGCAAGAGTTCTGCTGTCTGCTTCCCTCAGAATTGTCCATTGCTTCTGTCTTCCCTGTGTGCACTTATTTCTACTGGTGAGGGGCTCATGCTGCTTCACCTGAGCATGATAGGACAGAACAGTCTCACAGCTCCATGGGATTCAACTGTGTGAGATTTTTGAATGAGATGGAAAGTGAATGCATATGTTTTCTTAAACTCAAATAATTTCTGAATGGAGACTGACATTAATCCTTTGGGTGCACCAAATGTAAAAATAGTAAAGGAAAAGGAAGTCTGAAATAGTAAAAATACCATGAAAAATCGCTACTGATCACCAGAGTGACTCTTTCAAAATCTGTCACATTGAAGTTACAAAAGGAAAATCAGTCATGTTAGGAGAAGCAGTCTGTCAATACAGCTATATTACATACATATATAATACAGTATTTCAGAATCCTGGTGCTGCCAGAACTGCCTTGCACCAGTGGTAGCAGTATCTAGAGCCATACTGGTACTGCTGCTTTAGGGGCCAATCTTTGGCATCCAACTAATTTCCATGGGAACTTTACTGCTGGGTTAGGAGTTCAATTTGACCAGTCAAGCTTCTCTTTCTTAGTCCTAAGCCATTGGACTTGGTAACAGTTATTTTTAAAAAAATACAAAGGTATATATAATAAGTAAATTATTAAGAGGAAAAATTGAAACCTTGGAGAGCTGTTATTGGCAGCATGAGGATTTATAAAGTTTACCATTTTTATTTATATTAGATTTTAGAAAGGAATTCCTCTATGTGAGGGGGGTCAGGCCCTGGCACAGGGTGCCCAGAGAAGCTGTGGCTGCCCCTGGATCCCTGGAAGTGTCCAGGGCCAGGCTGGATGGGGCTTGGAGCAGCCTGGGATAGGAAGGTGTCCCTGCCTGTGCATGGGGTGGAATGGGATGGGCTTTAAGGACCCTTCCAGCCCAGGTCATGCTGCAATTCCATGATGTGAATGTATGTGACTCAAATAATTTTGGTTTTTTGTCCTACCACTGACCTTCATGTGAATGTGACAGGATAGGACAGACTCACAGCTCCACAGAGTTAAACTCTGTGAGGTGAGACTTAGAAACAGCTGCACCATAATGGGGGCACACGTATTTGCTTAATTTCCTGAGCACAAACTTTCTGATTTTTTTTTTTTTTTTTTTTTTGCTTGTTTGTTTTTTAACACATCCTCCATTTGATCCATTAGGAGGAACATTAAAGCAGAATGTTCAGCTCATTAAGTTTCAGTCATGCAAGACTTTCATTCTCGGAATAAAAGCTTATGCACTTGGAAATATTTGAAAAAAAAAAAGAGAATGTAGAAACTTGAGCCGTTCCAAGGTACAATGGAATTGTGTGAAAGACTAAAATTCATTTGATAAAAAATAGCAGGTTCCATGTGCCAGGAAACATTAGGAGAGCAGGCAAATGCAATTGGGTTTTCAGGCTTTTCACCAAGGTGTGGAAAGATCTGTAGCTACATGAATCCAGGCTATTAAATACTTTTAATTCCTACTGTTATTCTTTGACAGGTGTATAAAATCAGTCTTCTGACAAATTCTTCTCCATTTTTTATTTTGATAAAAAGTTCAGTAATTAAACTTTCCCAATGAATGTCAAATTTCAGTTAGTGAAAGAGAAAATGCAGAAACAATCATTTATTACACAATATAATGCCATTTCATTTTCATAGAAAGTGAGTTTCATTATCTTACTTAAGCTATTACTCTTTCCCTAGACATTTAAATGAAGAACTGTTTAGTCATAACAGAAACTGTTTTAAAATTTTGTTTTTATTTTAAGAAAGGCATTTTTTTTCTTCTCTGATTTTCTCTGTGTTCTTCAGGAACAACTTCCCCACTAAATAGGTGAAGCATAAGAAGTTTGCATTTCTAGAGATTCAGTTAACTCAGTATTTTGCAAGGAAACAGCAGCAATAGCACAGAAAGTGGTGAGCTGCTGAGTTACCAGATAAGCCTTTTTCCTAAGCATAGAGATGATGGCTCAGGAAAGGACTCTTATGAAAGATTCATTTTAATTAGTGGATTTTTTTTTAAGCTGTACAGTGAGGCTGATTAGCCCTACACTACATTTGTGCTTTAAGAGTGTTGAGAAAGCAGTTGAAATTAAAAGAATTAGATACTGAATATTAAATATTTTTAATATAGTAATGAAATATCCTTAACAGGTTGTAAGACTGATGTAAAACAGAGGAATATAAAGGTGCAGATTATTAGTATGCCACACATGAATGATGTAGGTTTTCTTTGAAGTTGCCTATTAAAAAAACACAGGGTTTGTTGCTTGAGCTACATGTTCTCTGAAAATAGATACATTCCTGCCCTTCCAAGACTTCTCCTATTTTTGCATAAGTGAAAGTAGATTGAAGGAAATTCTGGTTTGTCCCTTGATCATCTCTGGTAAAAATGTTTCTTAAGGACAGCTTTAGGACAGCAGCTGCTCCTGCTCCATTGATGATGCAGTGGGTACATTTCAGTGAGGAGATAGGATCAATTCTTTTAGGACCATAATGATTTTTGCAAGAAATAGCAACCTGTGCTTACCTCAGCCTGCACCATGTGTTTGACACGACTTCTCACTGAGGCTGCTGACTGAACTCTGGAAGTACTGGCAAAACTTTCATCAGAAATATGCTAGCACGGACATTTTTGGTTATTTTGTACTGTTTCAAAAAGCCCAGTGATTCATTTCAGTTTTAGAAGTGATGTGTTTGAACCAGAGTCAGGTTTTGTATTTTGTTGGAAAGACATTCAGTGTATCCAAAGCAGTGAAAAACTGGATTATATCTGTTCTCAGTAGCAGTTGTACATCCCTGAACACAGCAGCTTGTTCAAGTTGAGCAACCATTACAGTCTTTTTGTTCCTAATAACTTATCCATTTATCCAAGAACCTAAACCTTCTTGATTTTTTTTTCCCCCTAGTAGATGCACCATAAATACTGTATTTGTGAGACATTTGACTCTAAGCAGTCATTTATTTTACAGATCAAAGAAGCAAATATGTTGTGATTCTTTTTTACTTCACAGTGTCAGCAGAGCATGAATAGATTAATATGTACAGAACTCAGAAATGTAAAGTTTAATTATTTACAAGCATTTTAGCTCATGTTAATTGGCAGCTGAGTGCAAACCCTTTGTTGCCCAGCCAAACAAGCCTTGACTCTACATGAGCAGTGACTGCACTTATCATCCAAGGACAGAACTCAGTGCTCTTTACAGTGGAGCTGCTTTTGGTGGCTGCTGTCACTTCTTCTGTCATGGACTGGGAAGGAGAATGATTCCTGAGGCAAAGCTGGGGAAGGTTTGCCACGTGTAAGGGAGTGTGTAATAGGAACCCTGAAACCTCGGTGTAGCAAAAAGCCCCACTGACATATGGATGTGCTGTGTCATGTGCACATCTGTCCTGGCTGCTGCTTGCTGCTCTCTCTAGCCCCAGGAAAGCAGCCACTGTCTGTCCCTTCTGTCCACACACCACTTGGATACAGCTTTAACCAGAGCTTTGGATCCCTTTAGTCTGTTACCACAGGGATCTTTAGGGTTCTAAAAGGCCAAATATGTGCTAGAAGTTAACCCATCATGTTTGTCAAGGAGGGAACAGTAATCAAAGGTAGAAGGTATAGCCGCTGTGGCTGATGTTGGTATGTTTACATCAGCAAACAAACAAATGAAAATCAGAATTTGCCCCTGAACATCAGTGTGAATCATATTGTGATGCTTTAATTATCTGAAGTTAGATAAAAGTATCAAGCTAATGTGAAGTGTAAATTACTGTCTCAGGATAAATAGATATTGAAGAGCTTATTCTTCTGTTGAATACATGGAAAATGAAAAGCAGTGTATTGGTAGAAAAGGCGGTTTCTATTTCAGAAGCACCTTTGGGATTGATGAACTGCCTAACTTCAATCTGAAATGAAGAAATTTCATTGAAAAAAAGTGAAATGTAAAATTGTAGCTTCACTTGTCATGTATTATCTTGCCTGTGTCTGTTTTATTCTTTTTCTCAGAACTTGCCTTTTATTATCGTTTTAATCACCTTGATGGGTGTTATTAGAATCACAAAATGTCAGCCTGGGGAAAGTGATAATCTCGTCATTATTTTGTTTCAATGTCACCTTTGTCAATTCATGCTTAGATACTGTTTAAAATTTCAGTGTCAATCCTGTGATTAGACACCAGGTGTGATGTGGCCAGTATTTACAGGTGAGCAGTGCTTCACTATTCCTGTTTGGAATTGGCTTCCTCATCCGGAATTATTCATCTTAGTGATTTTTTTCCCTTTGAATTTTTTTCTTAGATCTTAATATTCTGATAGATAAACAGTTTTGTGTCATTAAATGACACAGGTAATTCTCCCTGGCAGTTTGGAACAATTTTCTGTGCATGATCACAGGCAGATATTGTTCAAACATCTCTAATATGAATTTAGAAGTTACTTTTCAAGACATTTTTTCTATTTTAACTATTCTAGCATTCCAAAACCTTTCCTGGAAATGATCATCACTGACACTAATTTGATGTTCTCAGTATCTGCTTAAGAAAAAAAGCTATTTCATCATTTGTATTTTATTTGGGATACATTTGAAATGAGATGTTTAGTAAATTATTCAGAAACGTAAAGGATTACTCAATAAAGTTTTGCATTCTTAGTTTCAGTGCATTAAAAATAAACTGTTAAAAAGAGGGCCCAGTTAAAGCAGCATAAAGATGATGCATGAAATGTGACATCTCTTTAACATTGAGAGAAAACACTTCCCTCCATTGAGTGCTTTACAGCTAATGCAAAATATTGACACAACCCTATTATACCAAACAATAGACTGCTTTCAGAAAGATAATTTTATAGAAGGGGTAGTATCATGTGATCTTATTAATATTTATGAAATATGATAACAGAAAAAAGGGAATTGGGATAGCGCTGCTATCTTTATAGACCCTATCCATTTCAGCTTCAAAATGTTTTTCATTTCACACATCAGACACTAATTAGCAAATATCTAATTAGTGTTAGAAGAGTAATCGCTCATGGGAGTTGTTGAGGCTTTGAGCTTTCATGCATGCAAAAATAGTGCCACTTTAGGTACATTTGTTGAGGTACAGTAACTTTAACTTTTATTTTTCTCTGAACTGCGTGAATTAAAATAAAAAGCAAAATTAAGCTCCAATAATTGGGGGTGGGAAAATGAATGCATTCATAAAGAGTGAAGCAAGATCCAGAAAAAATTAAAATTTAGGTATTTTGAAACTTCTGCAGCTGCTGGTAAATTCACTAGACCAAACAGAATATAATATTAACTCGATTTGGTTCTGCTTTCCAGGTGAAAGACTATCTGTAGTGTTCCTCTTTCCAAAACAGATAACTGTATGTACCCCAAATGAGTGGAGCACACGACGCAGCCAAGGATGAACTGATCAAAATGCAATCGGAATTCTACCGTTTTTAAATTTTATAATTCAAGTGTGTCATGGTGATAAGTTTCTTGTTATGAATATTAATTATTAAGTTATGTGGGTTTTATTTTGCATTTTCTTTTATGAGAGACATAAATTCTATATGAACAGAATCTACCTTAGTAGTTATTTTGTCAGAGAGCAGATAAATACCTCTTAGCTAGAATCAGGGTGTTCAGTACAGAGCATTGTGCTTCTGTCAGCATCAAAATTATAAATGTGAAGGAGGAAATAAAACCAACAATTTTGCACATCTGGTTTTAGCAACACTTCTAAGTTCACTCTAAAATAATACAAGCAGGAGCCTGATTTTGAAAGTAGACAGACTGTAGGAAATGTATGAAAATAATATTAATGATTAAATGTTTAGATACTGTTTAAATATGCAGCAAAATATTGGAAAATGCTGGAGGACTGAAGAATTAGTCTTTTTTGATTCTGCCAAATTTGATAGCACAACCCTTTTTGCTCAACTTCCTGAAAATGAAATGTCTGTCTATCGAAACTGGGTGCGTTCTAATTCATATTCATAAACATTTTTCAATAGCTGTTTACTATCAGTTTAATTTTAAAGATAATGTGGGTTCAGACTGTAGCTTTTAGATGGAGAAAAGCAATTCATCTGTGATCTCCACGAAATTGATTTCCATTTCAGTGGAAATGGCTTGTCCTGAAGTTTCAACTGTCCTCAGCAGACTGTTTCCTCCTAATGATGCAATATTTGCACAGTATCAGATTGTCATACTCTCCAGAATCTGCTTCCTAAATATCAGAGAAATGGAATAGTTTATTTTATTGAAGGAGCCAAATGGAAAACAGATGTAAATAAACAGCATAAAGGCTGGATGTACTTAATTTTTCTCCTGTTCAGGCAGCCAGATCTGCATGGGGTTAACACCTATATCCCAAATTTATTGATAAAGCCACCAGTTGGTTGAAGTGACTATCAACTGTTTGATCAAGTGTCAGCTTTTTAAAATCTTACCCATCATATTGCTGAGCAAAGTATTTATTCCTCAGACTCAGTCTCAGTTGACTCTTAATTTCAGGGTTTTTTACCTTTTGTTGGTTTCTGTCTTAGCTTCTTTTAAAGCCACTGTGAATTCCTAAGCTTGGGTTACTGAGTACAGCTGAAATTTTTAAACCTGTGAATGAAAGAGAAGTGTGGCAAGCAGTGCTCTCTGTGTGAGAATTTAATAGAAATGTTGGGGGGAGAAAAAAAATAAAGTTTTGAAAGAGACCCCTGGAAAATGAAGGAGGTGCTATTCCTGTGCACTGAATCTGTGAAAATGGAAAAATGAGTGTGTTTTACAGAAGCTCCCATGCGTGGCTTAACAGCATCATTGGAAATAGACTGATTTACACTGGTATGGTCTGCTGATGTTCTTTGGAACTTAAGGGGGCATATCAGCACATTTTTTTTTTATCATCAGAATGCTGCTCAAATAGTTTTCCTAATGGCAGTTTTCCATACATTGTGACTTTTCTGATTCTGACCCCTGTTCACGGTGATGATGCTCAGCCCTGAGACGCAGCTGGGAATTGCAAAGTGTTTCCCTGGGAAAGGAGCTGCCACCAGCCTCAGTTACAGATGAGAACATTAAAGAAGAGGCAGGCAAATTACTTGAAGCAAATTCGAGAATACAACCTTCTTTTCCAAACCCCAGTGTGCTTCTCTGTTCACTTGTCAACACCATATAATCTGTACCAGACATGAGAGTCTTACTAAAATATTAAAGCATATTCTGCTGGGTTTAGGTAAAAAATAAAAATCTCACTTTAGAGTAAGATTGTTTTAAGTTTGTGTTTGGTGAGGAATTGCTATACAACAGAATACATAATGCTTTTAGTGTTTTTATTTATTTATTTTATACCAATTTAGTTGAAATTTATTAGATTCTGGAAAAATTCAACGCAGGAAAGGTTTTTTTTCTGTTGAATAGTAATTTTCTTGTTAGGTTGTGGGGTTTTTTCTTATGTTTCTTTAAACATGGGAGGAGTCTTTTATTTCTTTTGAATTCCTCGCCTTTGTCAGAGAAGGGCAGATTTTGTCAGGACAAGAATTTTGCTGTGTAACTTTTGAAGAATGTCTGTGATAAAATTCCATTGAGACATGAAAGAAGAACCAGCTGATAGCAGGAATGCTGCAGGACTCTTCTTTCCTCAAAGACTGAGCTAATCATCCCTCTGTCAATTTGAGTGTCCTAATTTATAACTCAACACCTGCAGGCTTTGTTCCTGCTCCCCTTCCAAGGAACTGAACCATCCAGGAAAATGCAGGAGCAGCCCCTCCATGGGTACCAGGGATACTGAGGCACTGCTGGTACCCTCTCTTCAAAGGAGCTCCAGAAAGGCCTTCAGTGCATCCATTCCTTTGTGCCATCTTTCAGTTTGTGTCAGTCCAGAGAAAGGGGGTCTCATTTCATTTTAAACCCTTTTATTTTATATTTTTATATCAGCATGAGGTGTCCATTTATCCAGAGTTATTGCTCTGTATGGACTGTATGTAGCAGAATAAGAAGCAAAATGAAAATAGTGAAAATTCTGGAATTGGTACACTGGGAAAAACAAATATAATGATAAAGAATAGCTTCATTAGTAATGCTTTTCAGTATTTGAAAGATTTCTGTTAAGTCAAGCAGGTGGAATCAGGCTTGTAAACATCAATTTATGGAATATTCTGCAGGTGCTTAACATCTGTCTCGAACAGTTGATAGTATTTCCACACAGCCTAATTAGCAGGGTCAAAAAATTAAAGATATATTTATAAAGCAACAGTCATCAGATCATAAATATGAATCATAAGCACATTCTTGATATCCCACAATGATTTACTGCTTGTGGAAAAGTCTCATTTTATTTAATATTTCTCTTATTGTAAAGATATACTAAAAATAATGCTTTGTGCTTGATGTAGTGACATAGTTAAGGCAGTTAAAGCAAAACCATTCCTTTGGGGTTCTTTATTTATTGTATTTATTATATTTACATTATGTTAACCTTGTGGGTTTAACCTTTCTCTGATACAAAAAAATTACCCTGTGGAAGCATTTCATCATTCCTTAAATCAAATTTTTAAGTTTGATTCTTGAGACAGTTGGTTTTGAATAATCTGAATGTCCTTAGACCTTTTGTACTCTATGTATGTTAAAAAATAAATAAATAAATAAATCTTCAAAGTAAAATATTTTGTCTTCCAAAATTCATGGAGGTGTCATTAAGGTTATTCAGCTTGTGGAAATTATGTGTTGCAATGTTATGTCTTACTAAAAAATATAAAGAAAGAAAGAAAAAAGAAAAATGGGATATATTCCAAATTAAGAAAAAACTGGATCTTTTGATCCAACCCAAATGCTTCTTTGAAAAAGAGTTAAAACTGAGTTGGGATCACGAAATAACAGGTGTCTACTTATTGAAGGTGATAAACATGATAAGAAAACTGGAGCAGATGAATGTTGTCACTGGAGAAGCATGTTTGCCCTTTTCAAAAGCACAGATTTTAAGTCTGGAACCAATCACAGAAATGCCTTGGCTTGCCATGATATGTAGATCACAACTTGAACAGGTAAATGCAATTTGTATAAGCATATGAATCAGAGAGTGTGATTTTAAGTACCCTTAAATGAATTAGATTTTTCTCATAATATTCCTATTAAACAGGTAAATATCACTGATCCTCATTATTTAGAGACCAGGTGGCATTAGCAAACACACATTATATTTCAGCAAGAGTTTCCAGCTCATCAGTAAGGATCATTTTGAAATCGGTTGCAAGGAGTTCACAATCTCACATGTAATTAAATCTCTTTATTTTCTATCTCCTTTTCTGTAAAGTGAGAACAGTAATACTATGTGCAAATTCAATACAGAAATTTACAGAACAGTTTTTTTCTGCTTTTGAGATCCCAAATGGATATAGCCAGCTGTGTGGGACTGTTTTGAGGAGAAATTCTCCCTGTGTAAAACTTCTGCATGTAACCCACTGAAACCGTGAAAGCACCAAAATGGCTTTGGTGGTGAGAGAATCCCAAAGCTTTCTAAGATTGTAGGTGACTGTACTAGCAGCACCAGCTTTAGTTAATCTATAGTTATTTCAGCTTCTTACAATCAATACAGAACCAGAATTAAAGTACATATGGAGGATGACAGTGCACTCAGCATACAAAGATTTGTATTTAAGACATGCAGAGCAAAATAAAATATCCTTGGTTCATATTTATCCATAGGATAATTAGATTTGCAGGAATTTATTTGGGTTTTAGGAGACCACTTTATTTATTTCTCTCATGTAAATGAGTGCTTTTAACATCCAGCCCCAAATAAAGCCCCTTACTCCAGACTGCAGTGTAATGACAATATATTGATTTGGTTATCCCTGGATGTGTTTACTTGCTTGATCAGAAGTACAACCAGGTGGTTCCATCTTCTTACAACAATTTTACTTCCCTTTCAATGAGCGTGGCTCGTTTGAAGTTTGTGAAAGGCATATCCGTATGGAATTCATAGGATTTCATGTTGTGATGAAGCAAGGAGACTTGCTAGAAATTGCCTGTTTCAGGCTGATGATGCAAAACTAGACATCTGTTAAATTAACATCTATCTAGCATTTTTGCCTTTCAGTCAAATGCATTCAAAAAATTTAAATGTTTTTTAGCTGTCAAAACAATCTGTCACAAGATTTTTTTTTTTATTTTTTTATTTTTTTATAATGGGTTACTTAAGGAAAGCAGCATATGGTTGAGTAAGCTGCACCTATGCTGCAGCTTCCCCAGCTCTGCACTACCTGTGAACTACTGGAAGATGCACAGGCTTAAGTGATTAATTTTTAAAATTGAAATTAAAAAAGTAGAACTTTATGCTTCCTAACCTATTGGATCGTTTTGTAATTTATGTTTTAAATAAAAAAAATTAAACTAATTTCGGTAAAAAAACCTTAGAAAATGCTGCCCTGCCTTTTTGTCTTAGAGCAGTCCTTAGGATGATGAGTACATCCTGCAATAAATCACAGTGGGAACAAGCCTGCATTCACCTACAGGTTTGTTTCTTCCCTTAATTTAAGCTATTCATTACTTCTCACGTAGAGGAGGATATAATAATGCATTAGCAATTACAATTATGCATAATTTTAATAAAAACCTGTAATAACAGGTCCTAATAATGACCAGAACCAAAAAGCCTTTAATGCAACATATAGTGCTGCATTGTACAGGGTTCTCATTCATCAAACCATGGCTTGTGTGTGCTGGTGACATTCTGGGGCTGCTTTTATGTGCCCCTTTCAGTCATGTAGCCATGTGCCCTGCCCTATCCTGCAAGAATAGCACTGAGATACAGATTTAATTCACAATGAAATCCTGCCCTCTTTGAAGTCAGTGGGTCTGCTACCTCCAAGTCAGTGAAACCTAAACTGACTGTTGCATCAGTATTTTCTGGGAGATAGACACACTTGAAGTCCAATGTTAAAGCTGTTTAAAGTATTTTTTTCAGAATTTATTTGTATACATGTCTTTTACTCAGGTTTTGATTTGTGTATGCTTGAAAAAATGGGAATTTGCTTTGCTTTTCTCGGTCCCACGGCACGTAAAGCTTGTGTGAATATGAGATATTTTGCTCTGGGAATAGTCAGCAGCTTTGCAGGGGGGTAAGATTGGAAGTTCTGAGGATGTGTTCTCCCTCACCCCTAGGGAGATGAGAAATGTGTCACCCACACCACTACAGCCCTTCAGGGAGCATCTTGTGTTGTTCATTCATGGTTTAGTTTGGATTTAGGTTCGAGGCAGCAAGAGAATTGTATAAAAATATTGCAATAAGTCACTGTATTTCATTAGTTATTAACACAAAACTGTCCATTCCCCTGGAAGGAACCCTGTGGCCTCTGGTGTCACTGGTGTGTTCAGAGAGGCAGCATTTGAACGTGGAGAACATATGGGGGCATAGACTATGGAAATCATTCACTTAAATGTCACTTCTGTCTTAGATTTGTCATCTAATTTTAATATGTTGAATGCCATGAATATGTTTAATTGTAGTTCGCTTTACAGTGAGTTGTATTTCTTACCACTGACTGCAGTGTAAATACATCCATGTTAATTATAAATATTGGAGATTTTTAAAAGCTAGTTATTTTATTTTTTTTATTTGACAAAAATGCTGTGTGTCTTACAGGTGCAGAAACTGTTTTAGGGTTTTTGGGGGATTTTAGAAACAAGTTTACTCTAGTAAAGACTTGATTACAGTGAGATAAATGGTTCTAATATCAGAGAAAAATGCAAATTTTAAAGATTACATTGTAAGCTATTGTACACTGCTAGAGCCCTGTGGACTTCAGTTGAGGTAGTAACCTTTTAGGATTTTGGCACATGGGAATAAAAAACCCCATCCAACCCACGGAGCATCTCCAGGCAGCAATTCCCTCTGTTCTCCCACACCTGCAGAGAGTTTCCTCCTTTGCCCTCTGTTCTCCTGCCCCAGCTCTGCAGGGACAGGCAATTCCTGCCTTGTGTCAGAGCCCTTCTGCCTGCAGGGCTTTGTTCTCTACTCATTGGAGGGAGTTTGTGAAATTGTAGGCATTTCAGAGCTTTGAGACTCACACAAGTTTGTGTGTACCCAGCTGAGTATTTCAAGGAAGGATTGACAGAGAGGCAGATTTGCTCAGAGACAGGAAGAATGTACCAATGTTAGTTAATATTTGACTTCTAGAGCCTAGAAGTCTAGAGTGGTCTAGAAACTAGAACTTCGTTTTTCCTCTTCATTGTTGCTATTCTGTCTATTATTTACGAGTCATGAGATACTCTGAATAGACAAGAACTTGAAAGTGTTGATATTTTTAGTTGATTTGTGACAATCTGAAGCGTGAGCCTTGGCTTTTCTGGGCAGAGGTAGATTGGCAATAATCTTTAGTAAAGGTGACAATATAATCATTACAGCCTCAGGGCTGTACTGCAAGGAGCAGGAAGTGCAGGCATTAGCAAGTTGGTTTTTCCTATACTGATTAATAAAATAAAACCTGTGCTTTTGTTTGATATGCTAATAGCAGTCCCTTTTGTTTGTTAGGGAAATCCTTAGTATGCTGCAGCTTCCTTCTGATCTGACACGCCCTAATCTAACCAATGGAAGTTGATCCTAAATATCCCACCATGCCAGTCATTCCACTGAGAGAGAAGGGTCACTCGAGTCTCCAGCTGTCCCTGCTCCACCCTGGGCTGCTGCTGTCATCCTGCTTTTCTCTCATCCTCCTCAGAAACCTCACTCAGTGCCTTCCTCTGCCCATTCCTCCCTCCTCTGCAGGAGGAATTTTTGCTTTTCTAAAACCTCCTCTGGGAAATGAGTGGTGTGGGGCTTTTCCCAGTTTGGAATTCCCATGTCATTCCCAGCTGGCAGGCCAGGCAGTGGAGGGGCTTTGCTGACCCTGTTTGTGCTGGCCCAGTAAAAGCCATGCAGGCAGCAGAGCCTGAGAACCTCCAGTGTAACAGAGTGTGGACAATCAACCTCCAGGCTTAGGTACAAAAAATCTGAAGAGTAAGAAAATGGTTTTTAAGTGCTTTTGCCTTAAAATGCGTTCTTGGCTTTTCCTTTATCTCTCTCTTCTTTTTTCTTTTTCTTAAATGAATTCTGTTCTGAAGAAGCAGATTTTGGGAGCATTGTGCCGGGAACAAAAGGATTCTTTCAAAGACTTGTTGCTCAGTCTTGTTTACAGGATTTTTCTTTTCCTGAAGCCTTCTAAAGTCTTCTCAATTATTCTCTTCCCTAATGTATTCATATTTGCTGGAATAAAACTTGCTCTATTTTGAGGAGGACTGCACCAAGTGCAGTTGTTCCCAGTGTTTTCTGGGTGAAACATTAGCTGAGAAGATTGGCAATGACATTCTTTCCCCAGATCTCTCTGTGTCCTCCCATTCTCACCACGACTCCTGCTGCTTTCTCTCCTTCCTCTGTGTCAGGACTGCTGCAGCCACTTCCTTGGGCAGCTCTGCTGGGGCTGCTGCTGCTGCTTTCCCCTGGACCTCCAGCTCTGCCCTGCCTGAGAGCCGAGCCAGACACTCACAGTGAGCTCTCAATGACTGAGATTGCCTCTAAACTTGGGCTTGGGAGCAAATTTTCCTTCCAGCATTTCCTGTTCTAGCCTATTTTCCATGTGTTATGACTTCTGAGGTGCCCTGCCTTTCCTGCCAGGTGCCAGGTGTATCACACAAACCTCACCTGGGCGGGTGAGGAACAACTGCACTTGTCCATGTGGCATTAATAATAATTATGATCATAATCATCTTTGGGAATACATTAATGTGGTTTTCTTACATATGCATTAGGTTAA
Organism: Cyanistes caeruleus; assembly: GCF_971803275.1. Classification (NCBI taxonomy): domain Eukaryota; kingdom Metazoa; phylum Chordata; class Aves; order Passeriformes; family Paridae; genus Cyanistes; species Cyanistes caeruleus. Next base: position 13,515,809 of record NC_141715.1, read on the forward strand.
CACTTAGCTAAATAATCATAATTAGCAACTTGAAAATTTTGTGCAAGTATTAGTTATTAAACCCTTAAATGAGTCCTGTGAGGTATCATTACCACCATTATATAAACTGAAAAAATTGACCACATCAAAGATAATTGTCTTTCCCAAGACCCAGCAATGAATCTCAAACTGAGAGGTGATTTGATCTCCAAGGCTCTGTTTCACCCATGGATTTTGCATGCTGTAAAACATCAACTCACAGGAACAATAATATCGTTTTATAAAAAAATATTGTTCACATTATATTTTTTAGTCATCATAGAAGAAATAAGTTGTCAGTACTAGCCCTGTGTTTTTTCGGGGATTCCTACTGCAAATAAAAAAAAAATATTTCTGGGGGATACAGGATGGCTTCTATATAACTCTATTAGTAGTTGTAACCCTAGGTGTTGTTTTCTCCTTTGAAATAGAATTACTGAAGCAAGATATTACCTGAAAAATGACAAGCTCTGTTAGAATGCTATTGAAAGTTAACCCAAATGGCACAGAAATGTCATACATAGCTGATTATAATCATGCTTCTGTGTAGAATGTTATTTTTGTCTATTGCTCTGGTCTGTTTATAACCATTAAGGGGAATTATGCACAGTAATGTGTCTAGATTCCAAGGAAGTTATTTGGCCTGTACATTATGATTTTTATTTGTTGCTTGGCTGCAGGACAGCATATGGAGTCATTATCCACTTAATAACCAAAATAGATGCAACCTCCCTTCCCCCTGGTGAGCGTGGGGATGGGAGGAGGCAGCATCTGTCACCTGTGCAGGCAGACTGAGAGGGGCAGGGTCACTCAGGGCTCTCATCTCTGCCTTTTCCAAGAAGAGTTCTTGGCTTGTGAGTTTTTCTGTTAGTATTTTTTTTATTATTAATATTATTGTTTTATTTTATTGTTTTTCTACCTGGAATATAAATTTGGTAGGAAGATGTTATGGGAATATCTCTTTGCCCTGGTACAAAGCTCACTCCTTCCTGCCCTTTGTGGCCCAGCAATGTGCCAGGGACAGTAGGGCACGTTTGGGTTCTGGGAAATTTGTGTGCCAAAGTATGAAAGATGCAGCTGGGGAGATGAGTTCGATGTACTTTGAGGCCACAGAGGAACTGGCTGAGTTCAGATTCCAAGGAAGTGATTTGCTTTTGGGCTGAAGCATTCACATCTGGAGTTTGGTCTTTGTAGCCAGAGCAAAAGTATTTCCATGTTTGCATATTGTTCTTTGGAATATGTACTGATTCTGCATGTCCCTGTCTCCCTCTGTTGTTCAATTTCCTACTCTTTTTTGTGTGCTTTCTCACGGATGTTTTCAGTCTTCCTGAATTGCTAATGGGGCAAATAAATTTTAATAAGTTTTTCTTTGATTATAACTTAATTTAAAGTGTTCAGCTCAGACTCATGTAAAAGATGTTTTTATTTGTTTTTTCATTCAGCAGCGGTGCAGCTAAAAATTCACTGGGATGCTGTGTTTGAAATTGTTAATCTAAAGTGAAAACTATAGTCCTTAATTGTTCACATTACTAGCAGCCATCAGCTGTGCTCATTTTGGGTTTTATGCATGAGCTAAGCCCCTAGTTTATACCTGGGTCTCAGAAAATACAAGATCTGTTTCTCCAGGCACCTACGGCATCAGCCTTGTCACGCTGATGGCTGGCGAGACAGACTTGCCATTAGTGTTGGCCCTTTGGCATCTCTTTTTGATCGGCGAGCCCAGCCGGGCTGCTCAGGTATTCACTGCACATCCCAGCCGCAACCGCAATCCGAGGGTCTCTGCTCTCCCCTGGCTGGAGCTGTGCCTGTGCTCAGCCGCTGTCACTTCTGCTTTGTGTCACAGCCCGCTCCTCTGTCCCCTGACCTTCCCTGCTCGGGGCCGGCCGCTGCTGCCCGCGGCTGCCGGGACCGGGGCTGCCCTGGCTGCCCTGCAGTGCCCCTGCCCCGGCCAGGGTGGGCATCTCTGCTTCCCTGGCCGTGCCCCCCGTGCAGGCACCGACCCGAGAGCCCCAGGTGCGCTTCGTCCGTGCGGGGGCAGCGCCCGCTCATCTCCGTCCTGTGCATCCCCGTCCTGTGCATCCCCGTCCTGTGCATCCCCGTCCTGTGCATCCCCGTACTGTGCATCCCAGTCCTGTGCATCCCCGTCCTGTGCATCCCCCTCCTGTGCATCCCCCTCCTGTGATCCCCCTCCTGTGCATCCCCTCCTGTGCATCCCCCTCCTGTGCATCCCCCTCCTGTGATCCCCCTCCTGTGCACCCCCGTCCTGTGCATCCCCGTCCTGTGCATCCCCGTCCTGTGCATCCCCCTCCTGTGCATCCCCGTCCTGCACATCTCCCGTCCTGTGCATCCCCGTCCTGCACATCTCCCGTCCTGCACATCTCCCGTCCTGTGCATCCCCCTCCTGTGCATCCCCGTCCTGTGCATCCCCGTCCTGCACATCTCCCGTCCTGTGCATCCCCGTCCTGCACATCTCCCGTCCTGCACATCTCCCGTCCTGCACATCTCCCGTCCTGTGCATCCCCCTCCTGTGCATCCCCCTCCTGTGCATCCCCCTCCTGTGCATCCCCGTCCTGTGCATCCCCGTCCCGTGCATCTCCGTCCCGTGCATCTCCCATTCCGCGCATCTCCCGTCCCTCCCATCCCGTCCCTCCCATGCCGTGGGGCGGATCTGGGCTATCCCATCCCGTCCCCCCCATCCCATCCCGTCCGGATCTGGGCTGTCCCATCCCGTCCCCCCCATCCCGTCCCTCCCATCCCGTCCCGCGGATCTGGGCTGTCCCATCCCGTCCCTCCCATCCCATCCCGTCCCGTCCGGATCTGTCCCATCCCATCCCGTCCCTCCCATCCCATCCCGTCCCGTCCGGATCTGGGCTCCCCCATCCCGTCCCCCCCATCCCATCCCATCCCGTCCGGATCTGTGCCATCCCGTCCCGGTCCGGCTCAGCGCGGTGTGTCCCGGCCCGTCCGCAGCCCCGTGCCGGGCCATCCCCCGCTCCCCCGGGGCCATTTCCCGGCCGGGCTGTGCCGGGACCCGCGGGCTCCCGCTGCCGGGAGGGGATGGGGCATGGCCTCGGGAACCGGGCTGCTCGGGCAAGCTCCAGGGGAAAAGCAAATACAGCAACGACGCTCCTTCCCTTTCCCCAAAAAAACATCAGGCCAAAAGAACCGACAAAAAACCTCCTCAATTGGGAGGTGCGCGCCTGCCCACAGGAGGGGGATTGAAACCGGATGATCTTTAAGGTCCCCTCCGACCCAAACAACTCTGTGATTATATGGAAAAACCCACAGGCAGAGCAAAACTCGGAATTTCTGTCTCCTCGTCGCTTTTCTCGCCAGCAGCCGGCTGCGGCTGGGCCGGGCGGCAGGAGAGGGAGCACTGGGTCCTGTGTCCCGCACACCTTTGTGTGGAGAGAGGCTCCAAAGAGCCCCAGCAAGTGCTGCATTAGAGAGAAACGTCCCCGGAGTGACAGCCCCAGCTCCCATCCACCCCTCGGGGTGGGTGCCAGCTGTCCAGCTGCGTGCTGAGCTCATGTCCATGCCTCTGGGGACAGTGCACTGTGCTGGTCGCTCAGCAGCTCCAGCAGTGGCATCCTCCTTACTGTTCAGTCAGCACCTGGTGTTCGTAACAAACCTTGGAGCTGTGTTACCGGGTCAGTGAGTGGCACAGCTCTGGTTTGGCAGGCTCAGCCTCCCTGCTGACCCTGCTGGCAGAGGTGGGTCACTGGGGTACCTCTGAGCAGCCATCTCGGTAAGAAAAGGTTTCTCAGAGCATGGGAGAGCAGAGCACGTGGGTGTTTGGCTCTTCCATGAGACCTTCAGACGAGGTGAAGCCCTGCAAGTGGTACTGCAGGTGTACCTACAGGTGTACCTACAGGTGTACCTACAGGTACCATGGCTGTGTGGCTGGGCAAGGTCTGAGGGGAGGCAGGGGCTGCCTGCAGCCTCCTGATGGCCGTGCCTTCCCTGCCCAGGTGTCCCTGCAGTGGAGAGCGGTGGTTGTGTTCTCTGTGTCAGCTGAGCTGGGGAACAGGCACTGTCACTTTCCTGCTCTCCACCCCTGGACCCTGGGGCTCCCCAGAGCTGCTCTGTGCAGCCCAAACACACCTGGGTCACCACCACAGCCAGACTTACACGAGGGTGGTGTGAGGCTCCAGAAATGCAAGGCTCTCTGCTGTTGTTCCATGGATGTCATTTCAAAACTGTAAGAAAAATGCTTGTGTCTTTTGTGTTGGGTGGCTTATCCAGGACTTAAACTTTCTTCCTGCTGTCTTTATAGTAAACATTTGTTTTATCTTGTGGTCTTTAAGCATCAGCGGGTGTTGAAAGTATTTAAATAACATCCTTTCATTGTTTTTAAAGGACCTCTTGATAAGCATAAAGAAATATTTCCATTCTGATGAACAGCAGATGTGTTGGAACTACTTAGGTGTTGGGTCAGACATTACTTATGATGTTCTGATGGGTTTTGCTAATTCTTAACACACTGAGAATCATTTTGAAAATGAAATTCACAGTACTATGTGCTTCTTCACACATTTTGTTTCTTTGTCATGAACATGTATTGGTTGATGACAATTAATAGTCTGTGAATTTGGCTGACAGCAAACCTGTTAGTTGAAACATAAACTAGGTGCAACAGTAGAGATAAGGACAACAGAATGCTGATATTATGCTTTATGATTTATGCTTTGTCTGGCTTCACTCATTTCCTTTATGCTAAAAACCCCCAAAACAGCAGCAGCATGGTATTGCTTTATATTATTATAGTTACTTTGAAACCTTAATCAGCAGAAAAATCTATAATGAATGAGGTTATATAAAATTTCATCAGGGATCCAAGTGTTTCTCCATTGAGTCCAACAGGCACACTTTAAATGGAGAAAAATGGAGAGGAAAAAAACAAACAGGAGGCTCAGGGAAAGAGGAAATGAAGGTTATTAGACAATTTGAACACTATAAGGTTGTCTGTCTGCTTTGTTGTTTGGGTTTGTTGTTGTTGTGTGTTTGGGATTGTTGTGGGTTTTTTTGTTTGGTTTGGATTTTTTTACAAAATTCTTGCCCTTAATGGTTGTGCTTTTGGTGTGCATTAAGATGAGAACTTTCTGGGAAGTGTATGTGGTGACTCTATCACGTTGTATAGCGTAGTTAATATCTATTCCTGGCAACTTCCAGAGGGTTTTTTTAGGTATTCAGTACCTGAAATTGTACCATTTTATCCCAGATTTCATAAGTAAGGATGAGGTAATTGTAAAAGAGCGTTGGCTGATAAGTAAAGTTTTGAATTGCGTTCGTGTTTGTCACAGGAGAGAGCACGTCAAAAATGACAATGCCTGTATTAAACTGGCTGGGTGAAAAATAGTAAAAGTAAAAATAGTTCTCTCTTCTTTTTGTGTTAATTACTTTTTCACTTTGTCGGAAACTGTTTGTGGGAAGGATTTTGCTTTAATGAGTCTGTCTTCATAAAGTTGAAGAACATTTCAAGTAACAGCCAGATAGTTCACTCATGCTCTTAGTCAGCTGTATGAAAGATGTGGCACAGTCTCAATTGAGTTTCCATGGAATCAAAGTCTGTATATTCTAAAGAAAAAAAACATCTAGGGGAAAAAAAGAAGAATGTTATTATTAAATTGGGATCATTCTTAAATACAGAATATTACTTATTATTGATAATTTTAAGAGACTGAATAGATCTAAAAAGCCATATCTTGCTATTTATATCTGGTCTGGTAGCATTTCAAAACTGTGAAACAGTTATCATAAAACCAGACCTAAAATGTGCATTTAAATATATTTTTTTTTACATTTTAATCATCTGTAATGTAATGTCATACTCACTTTTTATAGCATTTTTAATAGGCATATGTTTTTTTGAAATTTCTGTCACTTTTTAACAGTTTACTTAAAATACTATAAGTTAAAGTTCTTAAGAGTCAATCATGTCAAGCTCTTGCTGTTCTCAACATTCTAATCAGCACTTCACATTTACCAATTTTATCTTTTTTTTCCTTTTGCTTCAGGGTGCACTTTCTTAGTGTTATGACAGGGATAAAGGCAGGAGCAGTTGTTGTGGTTCTTATCACAGGTTCACCAAAACCAGTATCCTCTGTCTGATGAGAGCTGAGGAAATGCCAAATTAAGGGTGCTTTTTATGCCACGCCAACCCTTTTGGTGGAATTTTCCTCCATGTGCTGTACCAAAACAGATGGGGAGTAAACCAAACTTTCCTGAACCTTTTTCTTATCAACTCATTGGCTTGAGTCATAGTCTAGAGGCAGCAAGAAAGTGTTTAATAAAAGAAGCTCTTGACTCATGTGGTGAGTAGGACTGCTGTGGGTTTGGTACCCTGTTGTTATGGCATCCCTGCAGTGTTCCTGCTCATCACAGCTCTGGGATACCTGAGAAGGAGTGAAGTCTGCCAAGTTCTCAAGAGGTCTTTGAGCTGTAAACTCAGAGGGCTTGAAAATCTTGATTTATAAGTGGAATTTTGGGGGTTCTGTTATGGTATACAAGCATATCTTGTATATGCTTGTATCATACCTCTTGAGCATTACATGAAACAGCCCAAAGCAGTTAATAAATTGTCAGGTGTTATTAGTAAGGTGTAGACCTAATCCTGTAAGACCTCTGTGCTAAATGTAGTGGAAAAATGGGGTTCTGGTACAAAAATTGTGGATCAGAACACAAGTAAACAGGAGCAAGTTTTAAAAAAGTAACACCTTTGTTGCTGTTTTTCACTTCCTTTGTGGTGGTCTTTATTAGAGAGACAATTTTCTGCTTTTATCTTGTAACTTTACTCTGAAAATAGAAAGTTAATAATTTCCCTGCCTCCATGTTTTGGTCATCTCTTGCAGATTTTTGGCATCCTTGGCTCATGGCACAGATAAAACTTGGCTCCAACAGGGCAGCAGGTCTTTGGATCCTGACATAGAAGCAAATAATTTTAAAAGGTTTATAGATTTGGTTCTCTGCTTCCACATTATCAAGGAAATGTGCTTGTGTCAAGATCAGCTCACAAAAAAAGACGAGTTTTTTGATTACCCTGGTTATTAGTCAATGACAGCGGTGGCCTTTTAATTTGTTGACATCCTTCTGTTTTTTGCCATCTATATCATAGGTGTAGCAAAGCAGTGTCTATAGAGGCTGGAACTGAATTCACAGCAGAAATAATCTCAGAATAGAAGTCAGCCTGAATATAGGTCAAGTTAGTGCATAGGAAACCAACACATCTTCAAAGCTGTGGCTCAGAGAATGCCTAAGGGTATACTTAAGGCATGAATGTTGCATATTAATTCAGGGGACTGGGCAGTAAAACTAGGCTTTGTTCAGTTTCTAAGTGTGTTGCCCTGTACTCTGACATAAATTGTGCACAGTGAAGCTGTGAGCTCTGTTGTCTCAGCGTAGATTTGTATTTCATGTAGAGAACTTAAATTACCTAGTTGTGAAGAAAATGCTTCAGGAGCCTCGCAGCGCTCTCCTGGAAGCCAGCCTTTGTCTTTGCAAGCAGAACGTGCCTGCAGAGCGTGGAGGAGCTCTCAGCCCGTGGCAGGAAGAAATCAGGCACATCTGAACCTTGTAGGTAAATTATTCTTTCCATCCCTAATGTTAATTGAGGCACAGGAGGTTCACGTGAACTGGCTGCCGTTTAGGCGCGGATGAAAGTAATCGGTTTACTGCTGGTTTAAAAAATGTAAATCTTCTGTGGGAGATACTTCAGGAATTGTTTGAGGTACTGAGGAGACTTGAAAGGCCTTAGCATGTGACTGTAATTGGAGAAAAGATTCTAAATGGAAATGTATGAAGCAGACAACAAGTTGGTGCCACGGAAGTCTGACTCTTGAAATGTTTTAATGCGTATGTGGTTTTACAAATAAATATGAGGGTGGGGTGGATTTACATGTCCTTTAAAAATTTTGTACCCAAATAGTCAACAACATACTGATTATCTCCTATTATAGTACTTTAACAGAATTTATAGAAGTACTGATTTCCATTCATTCATGAAATGATTGGTTTCAAAACATTAACACTTATTTTCATGGAATAGAGAAAACTAGAAATTAACTATGTAAATAAAATAATAACTTAGGTATTAGTTATTATCACTTACTGAGTTGACAATGATAGGAATCAAAGATTATTTTCAGTAGCCATTAAGAAATCTGCATGAGTCATTATAAGCTGCTTTTTCTGGGGTTTTCTTTTTGTTTCCTTTTCAGAACACTTGGCTATCCCTTCCATCATGTAACACGGGCAGTTGTAGATCAATTTGTTCAACCATGCATGTAGTGAGTAAGGTTGTACTGTTTGGACCAAATGGAGGTCATAAACAGTTTTAATTTATAATGATGCTATCACATGTATTCAGTTATGCTCAAAAAGCAGTGTTTAAGTGGTTATATTATTCATACCAGCAATAGCATCACAGTTTTTCTTCACCCTGCCAGGATGTTGTAGCTTAGGCTTGTGTAAGGTCTTTATTTTGTGCCTCTCTTGTACCAGTAAAATTATGTCTGATCCTGATGCTTCTTTTACCACACCAATTTCATTTCTCATTGTAAATTGGGTGCTGGGAAGTTAAGAATAGGCAATATAAGACAAAAGGGATTTTCATGTATGCTCTGCCTCTCTTCTAGCCCTTGTGTTCCTCCTGTATTCCCTCTGAGCAGGGAACAGATCCATTCTAGGGAATGGAGCCTGGGAAGAGATGAAGGGCCACACTGTGCCCTTATAATTTTATAGTGCTTGTGGTGTTAGAGAACCAAAGGTATTATTGAAACAGGGTTTTGGGAGAAGAAGGTGGTATGTTTTATTAAACCCACAGATGTAACTGGAAAAAAAAAAAAAATAATAGATGCTCTCAGAGACAGTCTGTCTTCAGGTCTGAAACAGAAGAAACAAAACCAAACAGCTGGAAAAAATAATTTTGTGTTTGTGTCACCCAACTAGATAATTGACAAAGGAAGTCTTTGCTAGATGTAAAATTCAGAAGGATATGGCTGAGAGAAAGTGGTCATTGGCCCTTCTGAATAACCAGAGCTTTTCCTTCAACTCCAAAGGCAATGAGTGTTTCTGGCCAGTAACCACCTGTGATAGGTGTGAGTGCTTTCATTGTCATTTTCACTTTACCTCTGTCACTTGATGCTCCATGTCCTGGAAGACCCTGTGTTTTCCTGAGAGGCTTGGAGGGGATGGATGGGGCTGGATTCAGCATCACTGAAACAAGAGAGAGTGCTGAATGTTCTAAAACTGTTCTGTTGCTCCAGAAGTCTGAGGTCACTGAGGATGTGTTTGCATGTGGACTAAAACCCACAGGAGAACAATCCGGATTTCTAGCAGAGTAGACAAGTATGGTACCAAGAGGTTTTTTGTGATTAAACTTCAACTTGGCTTCTTCATGTAAGATTGAGGAGAAAGCTGTGGTTTAGTTATTTTCTCTGTAATGGAGAAAGTGCAAGAAAAGGGCTGGAAATCAGCTATTTCTATCTCTGCACAAAATGGCATTGCTAGTAGGTTTCTGTGTGTGGTTATTTTGTAATGTTCACTGGTGTGGTGCTGGTGTGCTCCTGGAGTACTGCTTGAGGAAGCTTAAGTGGAAGAACATTTAACAGCAGTAAAATACAGTTTTCTCATTCATGTTCATCAAAGCCTCGCCTGTCTTATGGAAGTGTGGCTGATTGTAGAGTGACTTCCATAGGAGAATGACTTGCCTTGCTCTCTGGAGCTGTAAGGAGTCAAGCAGTTCAGTGTCCAAACACTTTAGTTCCAACACAAGGTCAGTTCTTGTAGAAAACAATTTATTTTCTTCAATGTATAAGCTCATGTTTGTTTTTAGCCACACAGTCCTATGCCTTTCGTGAAAACAAACAAGATGCATGCATGTTTTCAAGTGTTTTGTTGACCTTGGATGCAAATGCTGCCATTTGATTCCATTGTGAATTTGAAGATAGGCCTGTGAGAATGAATAAATACTTCTGGAAGTATGTGTGTGTTTGCATTTCCTGAGAGTTGTCATGAATACAATCTAGTACATTGTAAGAGACGTGGAAACTTCTTATCAAGACTTGCACGAGAAAAGCAATTTACCAGTAAGGGTGAGAAAGATGAACGGGAAACAGGAAAGATCTCTCCCCTAATTGTTCCTGTTGCTCATTTTAAGTGTACACAGGCCTGTGCACTCACTGCATTGCCAGAGGAGCTTCTAACAGCACTTGGCACTTACTTTTGCTTGTTTTCTTTTCAAAAGGTAGTGAGGCAGTTCCTTTACAGTATTTACTAATACTCTGGGAAAAAAAATGCAATAACTAAACTCATGGATGTCTATTCCTCATCTCTGTTTTCTCTAATTCTCTATTTCTCATCTTTCTGTCCCCCTGAAATTTCCTGAAATTTGGTGTTAATTTCCATAAAACAGAAGGCTTAAAACTGTATAAGGAATCCACTGGGCTCCTTACAGCAGCAGAACCTGAAGGAAGGAATTCTTGATCCCTCACACAAACTGCTCCTGTGCCAGGTCAGCTGGTGGTGCATTGATACACATACAGAGAGATATAAAACCCAGTGCTCTCATTAATATTTTTGTCCTTATGGTAACTTCAAATTCACATGATGAAGGCTGCTTAAGAAGGTTAGTGAGAATCTGATTGTAATGGATCTGTATTTAAGTCAGTGGATTCCCAGTCCCCAGGAGACAAAAAATAAGAGGTGAAATGCTGAAGCAATCACAGATTTATCAATAGATTGGGGTTTGCAATCTTGCACTTGTTTGTGTTGCAACTTGTTTTGCTTTGCAAACAAAGGGTTGTTTTGCAAGTGTTGCTATACAGATATGAAAACTGGATTCCACCTGACCAGAGCTTACTGTGATGGTTTTTAGTGAGATTCTGGAGGCAAACATTCACAGAAAAATATCAGTTCTTACAAGTTTTATGGTATAGAAATGATGAAGAATTACCTGGGGTTGAAACTGACCCCAGATTCCCTGATAACCATTTGTGAACTCATTTTTATAACCTCCTTTCTGGAACTGGAAAACCCTTATAAAAGAGGATACCAAGTTATGTAAAGCTGTTGAAATATTCTTGTAGGCTACCTGAGTACCTTCAGACGATTCTGCACAGTCCAGGGCCAGATTCAGATTTCCAGCATCTCAAACTATTGACATTGTCTTTTCCCTAGTGCAGTTGAGGTGGAAGGATCCAATAGCACAAATAGGGTGCTGCTGCAAAGAAAATATATCTTTTTTAAGGTTTGTTCCTGTTGCATGTTGGCTCCATGTAAATCCAGGTGTGGTTGTGGGGTAGTGTCAGTTCTGCAGACCTTGTGTGCTTTGGGCCAGCTGACCAGTTTCCAGCTGGCAAAAAGCCCATTTGCCTTGACCATGTAAAAGCAGAAGGTATGAACAAAGCAAATCATGTTACCTGTTGTAGTTAGGAAAAAAAACCTCCAACCAACCATAGTCTCAAACAATCCACACACATGCCATCCCCATCTTACACAAAAATGAACCCTACTTCCATGAGGACTTCTTTTCTACATGGGTAGGAATTCAAGACTAGATTTGAAATTTTAAATTTGGGTTTTAGCTTGTAATTGCTTTTTAAAAACATTGGAAATACAAACGTATTTCTGATGCATTCCTTTAAAAATGTTAGTTCTGGGTCAAGTTTCTGCTTCTCCTACCACTTAGAGCAACTTCATCTAGAAATTCCAGGCTAAATAAAATAAAGTGTCTGTAATACCCTTTCTTAAAAACAGATTTATCAACGCTAATATGTTTTGTTGCTATGATAACTCAGTTATCAACATTAAACATTTGTTCAGTCATTTGTTTACCAGTGGCAGTTTGTTAGTAGTTATAAGTAGAATTCCATCTGCCAGTTAAACTATATTGTAAATTAATGCAGAAATCAGCAGCTCCTGTTTGTTGGGGGTGGGGGGAGGTGTCTCTCCTAATGAATATATGAACTTAATTGCAGATAAATGCATCTGCAGAAGATGGTTGGGGGGCATCTCAGGTATAGTGCACACAAGTGTGCCAGTCAGGCGCAAACAGGCACACACTGTGATTATCTCAGTTTTCAAACCTGGAAGAGACAAGAGTGTGTTGCTAAATGAGAGAGGCAGTATGTCATGCTCACTGAGATAAAAACAGAAGCTGCCAGACACTTTGGCTTTATTCTGCGAAAACTCTCCTCTTTTCCTCCGGCTTATTCTGCCTCCCATTCCCATTCTTCCTCCTTCCTTCGCTGCTGTCGCGATCTCTCTCTCATTGTTCTCTCCCTTTTCCCCGTCTTTGATGCACATACGTTGTCACATTTCATTGACTCTCCCCTCTTCTCTGTTCTTACACTCACGCCTAGTGGTGCTTCAGCCAGAGCTCGCAGCCTCTCTGCCGAGTTTTAGTCATGTGTGAAGCTCAGTTTGATCGAGCGCTCCTTTTCTGCCTTTTCACTCTCGCAAAAGATTAAAAGGTGGCGTCACATCGCTCCCCGGCTTTCTCCCGCAGGACGGACTTAAAAGGGACAACAAAAACTAATCACTTTCAATAAGCGTTTTCTTGCGAAAAAGGGACTTGGCTGTGCAATTCGAGGCCGGTGCTAAGGATTGGGAAGGCTGGAGGATGCTTCATACTGCTAACAAGGGAAGGAAGCCTTCAGCTGAGGCAGGTAAGAAGAGTCTGGATCCCAATGTTTGATGGAGTGCTTGGTCGGAGCGGTGGATTTTCAGCCTTCTCTAACTGAGGCAGGCAACTGCAGCAAGAGGCAGCAGTGGGGTTGGATCAGATTCCTTTTGTTTAAGATGTAAAGTCTGTGCTATAAATCGAATTAGAGATGGGGTTCTGAGGATGCTGGATTCACAATGAGTGCTTGTTTTCTTCCTCCGTTTTCTCTGTGTATCAAAATAAATCACAGAGCCAGCTTTTGTGAAAGCTGGACTTTGCTTAAGGTTAAATTCAGTGCTGAAATCTCAGTGTAAGGAAAGCTTTAGAGTCTTACAGCCCTCAGGGAGCTTGCATTCTGCAATTTGATTGCAACAGCTCAATTAAAAAAAAATATTTATTTACTATTTATTGTGTAAGGTAAAATCTAGCATTGAATTTAGGTCTAGGTGAATATGGCATGTTTGCCTGGCATTTTATCAGATGAATAGCTGTATCATTTTAGACATACTGTAAAACCTATTTCATGTTTATGTTTTGTAAATTGAGATTAAGTAGTACCCTGAATGAAATACGTGACTAAAACTCATAAAATGCATCTGTGTTTAGTAAAGCAATCACCAAATTAGAATAATGGATTTATGTCAGTTGTCAAATGGAGTTAACTCTGAAAGTGCTGTCCACAAGTGCACTTGGATTACAATAAAGGGCTTTCTGTTTAACAGTTATTGAGAGGAGCTAATTTATCAGGCAAAGCCTAGGAACTTAAAGTCGTGTGATAATATAAAATTCTATAGCCTAGAGGGTTTTTGATTTTGGGAAACGTGCCCTTTTATTCTCTATAAAAATACATTAAGGTTTTATAGGGATTCCAAAGGCAAAAATAATTTTAGTGAGTCTTTTTTGTTCACAACTGGAATATTTAACTATTGGGACGCCTGTTTCTGTCTGTCACTGGATTTAGTGCTTTTTTTTCTCTCCCTACATTTTACAGTTGCTCTCTGTATCAGCAAACTGACTCAAAATAGGAGGAAGGGATTCTGAGCATCCGTGATACTCTGAATTTTATTGTCACACTGAAGAGTGAACAAGCAGTCAAGGGTAGTCAGACCATTATTAGGGTTTTGGAAGAAAGCAAATAGTGTTGTAGTGATCAGAGTTATTTGTAAAGTGGAGCACTTGCTGGCTGGCTCTGAGCAGAGCTGGGAAAAGCTAACTTGGTAAGCTGCAAACACCGTCTGATAGGCAGCATTTCGTGGTGCAGACCTACAGATGAGCTCCCTGCAGAGTGAAATGAATCTGTTTCCTTGAGGACTTTGGTCTCAGTGTGAGTTTCCCCGAAAGGCTGGGTCCTGCTGCAGCCCCCCGAAGCTCTGGCGTTCCAGGCAGCGCCGTGTGCGCAGGGGATGCTCGGACAAGAAGGGCAGGGACCAGGCGCCCCAGCTGAGAGGGACCGAGCCCCAGGGAGGCTGAAGGGGCACTTCCAGCCCTTCCTGCAGTGCTAGTTAACTGTACACTTTCATCCTCATACAAAAGGACAGATTTTTAATTTTTTTTTATTATTATTTTTTTTTTTTTTTTTTTTCCTGAAGATTATAAGTCAGAACTTGTAAATGTTTCACTGTTTTGCTGTGGATATTTTTACTTTCTAACTATGGTTTTGCTGAACTTGTTTATTTTTTTGGGCATTGGAATTGCCACTCCAGCTCTTTTTCACCTTTCAAAACCTTTCTATATGTTCTTCCAAGTTCTTTTTATGCTTCAGCTCATGTTGGATCAAACCGAAATTAGGAGTAACTTCTCTGACAAAAATGGAAGTCCTGGATGTAATGTGGTACTTTAAATGATATTTTGTGATTTAAATGAAACATATCTGAGTATAAAAAGGTAGGAATTTAAATGGTAGATGAATTCTGGTAGGAATTAGTCATGAAGACTTTAGTCCTTATGAAATGGCAGAAAAGTGGAAGGTTGAAGCTGAGCCACCTTGATGTGCTTGAGCCCAGAATGCAGGATCTGAATTGCAGAGCATTTATCTCTGCTTTTGGCATTGCCTAACTCTGCCCTACTAGATGTTAAATGGGTGATTAATAGAAATAGCAGCATTTTACTGATGTTCCAGTAGATGATGCTGGAGAGCAAAGTTAAGATTACTTCATCTAGAGAAAGAAATGCAGGGAGATTACAAAAACCAAAGGAAAACTTCAAGGCTGTTGGTAGTTCCATATTATGAGATTAATAATTTTTACATCATTATTGTAGGTGCTATTCCATCTGAAAACCTGAAGAGCCACATGTGCTGGAATGAGGCACATGTAGATACAACCATGTATTTTTTTAAGGTTTTTACTTACCTCTTCAAATTTTATCACTGTTATTGACATTGTTTGAGCTGTGTTTACTTAGAGGAAGGGCTGAATGAATATCCCTAAAAGTTAGGGGTTTGTTTTTTTGTTTTTTTAAATAGAGACACAAAATACAGATTTTTAATTACAAATTAAGAAAATAAATGCATGGCACCTCAAAATTAGAGTTCTAGTACACTGAAGTTGCTTTCCTATGAGAACAGCAAGAGCTTACCAGATCAACACATAAAAGACAAAAAATTCCTCTTAATTTGTATTTTATGTGTACTTTTTTTTATCTATTAACAATTGTGAGTTACCATCTTTTTATGTGATTCAGTTCTGAGAGAAGCCCTATGATGAGTCTCAGATCAATAAATTGTAAGCACCTAATGGCAAATGTGTGAATAGAAAACTGTGATGTTCTATGCTAAAACTACTGTTTTAATTAATCTGATAAAATGATAAAGCAGTCCCAAAGGAGAGGAGGATTTTAGTATACAGGCACTAACTGATGCAATTTCAGGCAACCACTGACCTCTATCTGTGGGAATATTTATTTTTGGAGATGATCACCAACCGTAACTGATTTCAAATTCAAAACCCTAATGTGTGTTGTGTTTCTTTAATCCTAGCTTTTCACGTAAAGCAGGATAATAAACATGCAAAACTTAGGCTAGTCATGCTAAAAATGTGCTCTCCCTGTGTGCAACTGGTTTGTACCTTAAATATAAAAAGACAAACAAGAATTATTTGAAGACCTTTGAGAGAATTCAGTTTTTAGAATTAAAATTACTATGTTTGACTGAATTTTATAATATATAGGAGCTTGCCTTTATTTTGTTTGCTACTTAATGTGTAAGAAAAATTCAACTTCTGCTTATAATTGGAGAAAAACAATGGAGATAGGAAAATGTGTGCCAGATCTCTACAGTCATCTCTCATGTAATTAGCATTGTAGGCTATTGATTTATTGTGGCTCAGATTTAGTATTTTTATGGGTTTTTGCGTGTGCCAAAATGTCTTTAATCTGACAAGATTGAGGTTGGTTGAGGTTTTTTTTGTTGTTTTTGTTTATTTGGTTTGGGTTTTTTTTTTCCTCATATAGGTTTGCTACTGCTAGTAGAGATTTCCTTAATTAATCCTCCTTTAATTTATTTGTGCATGCACACAACTGTGTGTACATGCTAAGGTAATTCCTTAACCTCCAGAAAGCTGTCCAAGTACTTGATATGCAGAGGAAGTAAAATCAGCATTTCCTAAGCATATTTTAGGAAATGTAACTCTATATGTATTTATTGAATGGGCATGTGGATTTTGTTTTCAAACTTAGTAGTTCTGTTTTAGAGGCCATTAGCCGTGGCCACTGAATGTTGTGTCTCAGTTGGCCATGGCCAAAAGTTCATGAGCACTTTCACATTTTTAAAATTCCATGTCATTCAGAAAAATAGGCTTTGCTGTTTCCAGTGAGAACATCACCAGAATTATGTTCTCATACCTTCCTCTCTCTCAGACTTGTCAATTCAATGAAATGGTACATAATTTAGTTTAAAAGATTGTAATATGTCACCAGTTTCTAAAGAGAATTCCCTATTGAAAACATTGGCAAATTCACTTTAAAGGCTTATGACACAATATAGCCCTGAGGAATAAACTTTTATCTTTGTATTTCTCAGTTCTCAAAGTCATGAAGAGAAAAGCAAGCATACTTGTATACTGGAATTTTATTTAGGAGAACAGTCCTGAAGGCTCAGAATAGCTGCACAGGGTCAATAATTCTGGCCACAATTGAGTTCAGTGCCATATTTCTCAGTAGCAGCAAGAGTGTATTTCTAGGTTTGTCTCTGGATGCTTATTTATGTAGAAAAAATGACAAAAATCTGAATCTGTGTATTTTAATTGAAGCCCATTAGAAATTTAAAAATACTCAGTCTCACATTTTTGGAACTGAGGAGGAATCTAGGAGTCTGCAGTAAGTTATTGAAATATAAAGCTGGGATGTGTACATAGGAAAATGTACTGCAGATAATACTAATTTAATGATTTATTTGGGAGGCTTGCATCTATACCAGAGACTGTGATAGTACTGTTAAAATAGGTAAATAAAAATGTGAAAAAAGTAATTTTAAAAACTAGAAATAGGATTTGGCAATGAAGTTATCTTAAAAATCTTCTAAAGGAGGACATGGTTGTATATATTTTCCTCATTAATGATGCAGTAACTCAAAGCAAGGGATGTAAGTTCTTTTAGCTGTATTGTATAGAATATATTTAGCTAGCACAGTTCTTACTCTATGCATGCAATTTCTGAAGATACGGAGCTCAGTTGCTATCTATAGCTTATATTGACTTAATAAAATTCAACCTGTAGTTCATAGCTGATTCCAAATCAAATAAAATTTGTATTCTGTTATGAAATATGATTATAGCATGGTAAAACACTGCATTAGAGGGCCCCTGCCCTCAAAAATAAATTACTTTTAAAAAGCAGAAAAGCTTTTTAGAGAAATCTTTTTTGAAGCAGGACGTTGTTTTCAGATCATCTCCTAAACTTACCATTTTCTGTGAGGTTTCAGGAGTAAAATCATATGAAAGTTTCTCATATGTGGACCTTCTCCGTAAAACATTGGAAGTGTTAGAAAACCCAATATATGTTTTCCAGGAATTTTTTAATGGAACTGAATACTGAGTATTTTCAGCTGGAGAATGTGCCTTTGAAATGTCACCTGTTAATTTTGTATATATTTTGTTGTACTTGACCACACAGCACCACCAAGTAATGTCTCTTAAGGATGTCAGTTATTCTAACATTGTTAGGGAAGAACATAGTGCTTCTGTGCTCCTCATTTCTCTTTGTTAATGGATTAATGTCTATTTTGAATAGATTTTAGTTGACAAATTCAGCTCCTTCAATCCTTTCTGTTTGGTCTAAATGTCAACCCAACACAAGCTTTTGTGGAGGTTTTTTTTTTCTGCTGGCAGCAGAATGGAGACAAGGAATCTGCTGCAAGAACAAGGGCTGTACAGAGCTGGGAGAGACTGGTCTCCTCTCCCCACATACAATAATCTCTACTTTTCACTAACTCAGTCTGCCTGACCTGTAGCACTCCCTCCCCAGCAGATATGAATGCCAGATGAAAGCTGGTTTATCTCAGTATTTATATTGATGTTCGTAGTTGTAGCCTAATTCTGTACATAAGGGGATAAGGCGTGGTGTGTTTGTGTTGGAAGGACACAAAGAGAAGAGGGGGAAAAAATAGCAAAAGATTTCTGCAGGAAAGAAAACGTTTCTGAGAACAGTGTGGGCTTAAAGCCAAAACTGTAACATCAGATACTGAATGCAGATTCCTCTTAAAGTCAACTTATTGTAGTATTGCTGTGGTATGTGTGGATGGACATAAATAATGTATATGTGCTATACATATATACATGCAGTCTCTAGAGGTCAGTAGAATGTAAGGAATGGACAGATGTTCAGTTTTCTAATATGAGACTTTGAGATGCAGCATATCATTTGTTGCAACCTAGAAAAGATGAATATGTTTCTAATGAAATTTGGAACTGAAGTAATTAATCAGAGTTAACAAAGAGCTGAATGGAGGAGAATCGTGTCTGTCGTGTTGCGGAAATGAGTGTAAATTATTTGTTTTGGGCAAATTCCTGATAAATGCTCATTTGCGTTCTGAGAAACTTGACAGAGATCCAAACCATGATTATTGTATTATAGCTCATTATAGTGCATCTCCTTTTCTACCTTTTCTGAGAGGATCTTGTAGAATGACTGAAATAAAATTTAAAATGCTGTTTTGAGATAGCACGTGTCAAATGCAAAGCAAATCAGGGCTTCAGTGTGGGCAGTGTATTTTCTCTTCATGTTTACCCTGTTAGCCATGGCCAGCCTTAAGAGATTAATTGTTTCATCCTCATTCACCACCTTCTAAAATGAAATCTTCTGAGTTGACTGATCACTTGTGGTTGAAGGTTCTGTTTTCTTTTTAAAAACTGTTTTCACACAATCACATAATCATTTAGGCTGCAAGGGACCTCTAAGATTGTTCAGTCCAACCCATGACTGCTCCCCATGCTGTCAAGCAGCCCAGAGCACCGAGTGCCACACCCAGTTGTTTCCTGAACACCTCCAGGGATGAGGACTGCAGCACCTCCCTGGGCAGCCCCTTCCAAAGCCTGACCACCCTTTTTGTGAAGAAATTCTTCTTGATGTCCAACCTAAACCTCCCCTGTTGCAGCTTGAGACCGTTTCTCCTTGTCTCCTTGCCCAGGGAACGATGCCTGACTGCCACCTGGCTGTCCCCTCCTATCAGGGAATTGTGCAGAGCCAGAAGGTTCCCCTGAGCCTCCTTTTCTCCAGGATAAACACCCCCAGCTCCTTCACATGACTGACTTTCCAGAACCTTCTGCAACTCTATTTCCTTCTGTGGACATTCTCCAGCACTGCCTTATGTAGGCTTGAAGGAAATCCTGACTCCAGAATCAGGAGTCACAATCAGGCTGAGTCACAATGACATACATGTATTGTTGTATTTTAAACAATGTGGTTGGATTTAAGTGGAGTTAGACATTAAATTTATAGATATATATATATGAGTATGTGTGTGAAGATCCTTAGAAATTAATGGTTCATATGCTCTCCATTCCTGTCCCTAAAGAGGCTTTTTGGGTGGTGTTTGACATCTTTCTTCTGCTCATGTTGTAGTTCTGCTTTGCATTATAAAATATTGATAGGAAAATTCCTGTCATGGAATTAGTTAGATCGTCAATTCCCTTTTTACTTGCCTTCTGGTTATTTTTGTTAGTTTGCCTGGAAGCTATGCTTCAAAAATCTCTGTGATCTCCGTAGATATTCTGGAAGGCATCTTTCCAAGTAGTTTACAAAACTTGTTTTAATAGTGAGCTAAACAGAGTCAATTATTGCAGAAGTCGCTCTGGTTTCCTTTTCCCACTGTTCATTGGGTTTTGAGTTTGTTCTTTGAGTGTATTGAAGACTTTCTTTAAGCATTAGATGGGACAAAATGAAGTTGTGGAAGTTGTTCTCAAACTTCAGTGTATCTACTTTTGGAGAAACAAGAAAACTTCCAGCTCTGTTTGTATTAAATTTATGTTTTTAACATAACACTGTGGTGGTAATAAAATATGTACTTGGATTCATTATTAATACATCATGATAAATAGTGAATATGCATTGATGTTCATGAAGTCTAATAGCTCTCCACATAAACATCACATAAAACTTTGAAGATCAGACTGGTTCTGGTGTGTGAAGTTGCAATATCTGATTATATGAAAACATCACCTCTGTAGATGGTGGAGAACTGGTTCCTCAATTTGAAATGATGGCAGGACTTTGGGTTTAGTTGGTTTATGATGACATATTTTATTTTGCTTTCCTGTTGTTTTTGTGATTAGGCACAAAATAATTATATTATAACAGCAATGGTCCATATTTTTAGATGCAGTGACTCCTACCTGAGAGAACTGTATTAATGTTTGTGGGGAAAAAACTGAGCTTCAGAATTCTAATTTCTAAAAAAACATCTGTTTTCATTGGGATTTTTTTCCCCCCTTTAAGAAGTGTGAGCAAAAGAATGGTGAAAAGGTGGGGATTAGATCCAACAGCACTAATGATGGAGGTGTATTTTTGGTTTCAGGAAATGTAAGGAGTGGACTGATCTTTGTATCCCCAGTCAGTTACATAAGGGAATGGGGACTGACTGGATACAGCAAAAATAGAGATAAGATGATTCTTCTTTAAAAGGACATTTGCCTTTCAAAAATGTATAAACCAGTGTTTTTAAAGAATAATAAACAGCAGGCAGAGTTAGTTTGTATTGTACACCCTATGTTTCAAGGCATGCTATTAGAAAATGGTGGATTCTTTTGAGTCTACAGCCTAGTAGGCAATCCAGTTGTAGGTAATCATAATATTAAAGAATCATCTATGTAATTATCTGTGATTGTGGAGAACTTGATTTCATTATTCAGTTGGTCCCATAGTTCTTTGTTGAGTGTTTTATTTCTTTGTGAGAAGAGGTGTATGCTTAGGAAACAGAACAAAAGTTCTTGGCTTCTACAACAAACACCACAGAACTCTGAATTATGTGCAAACTTGAGTAACCATGAGATCTGGATATAGAGAAATGTGAAATGACAGTAATAACCACTATCACTGTAAAATTACAAATTATTTCAATTTAAGTGATTTCATTTTTCTACACACATTTTTAAAGTCTGTCACCATAAGCTGTTGACTTCGTCTTGAATGCATTCTGCAGTCTTGACAGTTGAGGATTTGTTAATACTAAATCAGTAATTGTTGGCTTTGAAGAGGGATCCAGCATCTTCAGCAAGAGCTTATTAAACTGTAAAATATGGATTGCCTTTACCCTAATGGCCTCTGAATCCTATTACCATCCCATTAGAGAGTGTGGGATTTTAGTAATTCTGTTGTTGTTTTCAGTGGGCAGCAAGTACAATGGGAAAGGGCAGGGGTTAATGCAATTCATCTCCTGTAATAGTGTAACAGTGAGTCCTTTATCATTCCATGGGAGTCTTTTTCTTCCTGCTGGGAGAGTGTCTGCAACCAGAGCTAGTTCCCCATTCCCAAAAAACCCACCAAAACCCCTTGAGATTTCTTTCATTAGCACCACTTTGTAAACACAATAGAAGTTGATAAATAAGTGCCAAGTAGGCTATGGTCTAGGAGAGTTTTCAATTGCTATTGTCAGGATATATTGCCAAGAGGTATGTTGAAAAACCTCTTCAGACAAGATCATTATATTTTTATTTATTTAATTGCACCAATGCCGTAATATTCTGAGTGGTTCTCAAAAATATGAACCTTATTCCTTTCCCCATAAATTTGGTGTGAAAAGTGTAAACCAAAATGTAAAGCAAACAAAGAGAAAAAAAGTGCTGTAAGCAGTAAGAGTGAAAGTTTTGTACATGAAATGATGGTTGCTTATTTTGATCTGTGTAAGCTACCTCCAATGATAGTAATTCTTACTAGAGGAATAATTTCTTTAAAGTTTACACTAGAAAGGAACGTGGAGCATAAGTAGTTATTAAGAGAAAGTAGAAGTCAGGTACAGAGGATTTGTCTGCCTTCAGTTGAGCACGAGCCCAATATGTAACTTTTTCTGCTCCAGGTATGATTTTTTTTTTTCCCCCAGGTGTTCCATTGAGATTGATTTGACAGCTAAATTCCAAATGCTAGAGGCAACTTGCTTCTGATTTCAGAACAGGATCAAAAAGGGGAAGATCTCAAACAGATACTGAAGGATCAGCTGGGAGGGTCTTGTCAGGGTAACCTTTCAGATAAACAACATCTGATACACTGACGTCCATACCCTATTGAGTTGGGGTTAGTTTGATTCATGAGATGCTTCTAGCTAATAATTTTCTTTTCAAATAGAGATAAAATGGATTAGTTAGTTTACAATAGATTATATTGGTTATGGATTAGCTAGTCAGAACAGTTACTTTATATTATTTATTTGTTTAAGAAATTAGAAGATGTTTATATGGGTTGGAGACTTCATAACTAGTTTTTCTTTGTTTTCCAGTGTTTGTATTTAGTTCAACAATATTGTTGCCTATAACTATGACACTTGGCTTTATTATGAATAACCAGGACCTTGTGTGCAAACAGTGAGAAAGGCTAGAGCAGAATCTGATAGAAGAGAGTGGTGTACTACTCCACTCCACAAGAGAAGTAGGGTGACTACTGCTTGAAGCATGATGAGTAAAGGTCATGTGAGAAGCTTTTTATGTCCTACCACCTGTATTTATGCCTTTTGCCTGTTTGGCAACAGAGTCTAAGAAAGCAAAAGAGAGACATATTTGTGGTCAAGTGCTGTATAAAAACTGATCAATTCATCTTTGCAGTCTTATCTCATTAAGTTTGTGGGCCCCTTGCAGTTGTTGCACACACACACTTGCTCATGTCTGGCCAGATCTGGGTCTTGGGTAGAATTAACTGGTTACCTCCTGGTCCTTCTGCATTCATTCCTTCCCAAAATGGAACATCACAATTCCTCCCCCTTTCCATGTGTGCTGGAAAGAGAGAGCCTGGATTCATCTGCTGTGGGAGTTGCACATAGATAATCTGCTCTCTCAAACTATAAAATCAGGGACCAGTAACCCAGTTTCTTTCCTGTGGAATAGATAGGGTCTCTTTTACAGGCAGTGAAATTTAAATGCCTTGCAGTATGCTGTGCAAGTAGGTCAGTGTTATAGCTGGAACCAAGTCAACTGATTTGTCAGAAAGCTATTTTCCCTCCTGAAAGCACCCTTTTCTTGACCCTGCATTGGGTAGAGTCCATGTAGGTCAGTCTAGCTCTGTTAAGTGCTGAACAAGTCTGTGGGAAGGTATGATCTGCTTCCTTGAGTTAATAATCTAATTATAGCCTACTTACAGAAAGCTATAGTATCTAAATATTTTAAGGGTTTTCTTCTTGCTTATGAACAAACAAGATTCTACTAGAAGAATGTGCTTACTTTATAAAACAGCTTTGTTCTGCAAAATCTCAGAATGAATCTTTGTTCTAATCAGTAGGGCCTAGGTGATAATGATAACATGAGGCAGGATATATTGCATTTTTTTTATTAAGGTTTTGTTTCCATTTCTAAATTGACAGGGTGAAGCCTTTCAGAACATCATAAACCAAAAAATCACAAAGTAGCTATACTGATATGAATCCTAATTAATTTGCAGTCTCTGATGTATAAAAATTACGGGAATCAATAAACATAGTTTGACAATAAAGGTGCTCTAAAAAAAATCATTTTAATCACAAAATTGTAACCAAGGGCAGTGTTGCAGTACTTCTGCTCACACTTTTGTGTGGACGAGGCAATGTGTGTCCTGACCAGAGGAGTAGGAGAGTTTGACTGCCTTGTGAAAGAGCAAAGCACAGTGTGTGCTGAAGTGAACCAGGACCATCTGAAAACCTCATTTTTTTCAGGGATGTATCATCCAGTAGAAATGTGAATTATCTCAGTGCTGGCACCTTCAGCCTTGCTCCATTTGGTTAATGCTGGTTTGTGTATCCAGCAGGATGCTGCACCGCTGTCATCACTGAGGTGGGGCAGTCAGCTTGTGTGGTTCGCTTCCTAAACAACCAAGTTTTCATTTGAAACCCTTATTTTATATTAAATTATGTTTTGTAGTTCTACAGCTTGTTAGGAACATAGTTAGTAGAAGGCTTTTTTTCACAGAAGGCCTCTCATTGCAACTTTTGTTTCTAACCTACACTGTTATGTTTTGTTTCTATTCCTTTAAAGTGCTTGTGCTTTGAAAGACTTAGAATGCATTGTATACTGGGAAATGCTGGCATGGATTTATGGGGTTTGGGTTGTTTTTCAACTACAAGTTTTATTTTGCTTTAAATATGTTGTGATTAAACCAAAACTATATAAAGAAACCCAAACTTTAAAACAATTAAGTTTATTTTAGTTTGCTTTTTGCATCTGAAAGCTGATCTTGTACAGTACGTACCAAAATTAATCTGCCATCAAAATCATATTGTTTAAACATTTGACATATGCCAGAGAGGTGGAGAGGGGAAACAACAAGCAAATAAAATATTTGTGCCAAAGAGCTGCTTTTTAAATTAGCAAACAACAATGGTGTCTCATCTCAAATAAGAGAGCAGAATCTAATAAAGCATGCAGTATTTTAATTTCAATCTGTAAAATAAAAATGGGAAAACACCCAGCAAAGGTGGAAGTAGCCAAACAGAGAGGTTAAGAACTGCTTTGTCAGGAAAGAAATAAATTTGATGCAGGTTTAGTGGTCAGTTGTTAAACCCTGGACTAATAATTTAAGTGAAAGGTTGCAATCTAGTTTCTGCAATGTAATGAAAGAGTGTACCTGACTGTGGAAGATCATTGATCTAATTAGTAATTGTTCTTTTGAATCCAAATTTGTTTCTCTCTGGGCTCAGTAACATTTTATTCTACTTTAAACTGGCTCAAAAGGAAATCTAAACAAGTAGGCTAGTCCTTTCAAACCCCCTGAAAAAAAATTGATTGCTGGGAGGACCTTTCTGCAGGCGACGTGATTTTTCTGTATACTTCTGTTACCAAACAGTTCTTTATTTCAGTGGCAGATGAGGAGTCTTTCCAGATGTGTTTTCAGCTGCATGGGTTTGAATGGAGGCCCAAAATGCATGGCTGCTGTGGGCAGTGCATGGGCTCCAGGTGCATTTCAGGAGCTGGACTGTGCTCTTCTGCACTTGGCTGAGTCATTTGGTCTGCAATGGCCATGTGAGCTGAGCAAGATCTGTTGTTTGGATCACAGCTCTGCTCTTGGTCACATTGGAAATAAACTTCTTTACAAGAACTAATATGGGAAGGATAGAGCCTTGTTCTGCAAAGGCAGGTAACATGAAAGGTTGAGCTTATTATGTAAGGAACCCCCTGTAAATTAATTCTTGCTTTCAATTTTTTTATCCTGCATACCACATGGGGGAAAAGCCAATAAGCTAATTGAGTCAGGATTATCTTTTTTCTAGCTTTAAACCAGCAGAAATTTCTGTTACTTTCCTGATAAGGTCTGCTAAGGTAACATCAGGAGGCCCAGGACTAAAGGTGTCATCCTGCTCCTGCCTCCCACCCCCCGCAGTTTGGAGCAGCAGGAGCTGCAGTTTCACATTGATCAGTTGAGAAGTCCAGTCTGAAAAGTTTGAGAGATCTTTTCCCAGGGATGTTTATTTGAAATGGATATTTCGAGGGCAGATAAATCACCTGCCCACCTACAATTCTGTGTATAAATAACAAATGGTGATTAGTTCTTGAGATTTTTTGTGTGCTGGTGACCAGCTACCAATCTTTTTCACAGAAATGTGCAAATTGGAGTCCTTAGGAGCTCGTGTTAACTGCCCAGTGGGAATGGGTCTTTCAGATATTTTGGCAAAGAATAGTCTCTGTTTATGTTTTTCCTTGTCAACCTCCAATGATTTTATACAGGATATCCCTTTTCTCCTTATGGGAGCTTTAGTGCTGTTTACCAGCCATATTATCCCAAGGGCAACTTGTTTGATTTCTTGCTTAATTTTTTTCATGAGCTTGTGTAAGCAGGGAGCCTTTCTGGCCTCAGAGTGGAATTTTCATTATTTTTATATCATTCATGGTACTCTGAATTCATTCTCAGTTGTGTAATGCAATATCCTTTTTTGTAAAGCAGAAGTTTTTTCTGTGCAATCTCAGCATTGTGTTCCAAACCCATGCTCAGCTGCAGGTTTTGTACAATGTGTTTGCAATATCTGTATATTAAACTAGAGCTCTCCAGATATCAATAATTCTGTGTGGTGGCACATGTAGAGTGTTTTAATATTTATTCCTTTTCTGCCTTCTGATGAAAAAAAAAAAAAACAACCTTTCAACTACATTAACAATAAGCCTCTCTGCATCAGAAGTTCTGCTTTTTTAATGAAAACACTGAGCTGAATTTGTGAATGAATTTGTATTCTGGTAACTCTGGCATTTGAGAGACAAAAGTGACACTGACTGAAGCAAAGTATTGCATTCAGAGAGAAGGTTTGACTATTCCAGAGGGTTCTGACTGTGTGAAAGCCAGACATCACATAGACTTTTACACAACACCAACGTTCTGACCATCAGAAAGTGGAAGAGCCACTGCTGGCTTCCCCACTACAATCCTTCTATTCACTCCCTCAATCTTAAGTACAAATACTACTGTTCCTAGTACATAATTGTAAAGAAATGTTCTAATATGTTCCTTTTACTTCCTTAACAAAATTGTCAGCATGAGTTGGTATTAAACCACTTACAAATCCCCTCTGTGTGTATGTGGAGAAGGCAGTACATAGAAGTTAGAAACCACGTTTATAAAATGAGTACTGGGGGAATTGGCAATTCCTTTTCAGTCTGAATCTGCTAATTCAGAGTGATTATTCTGATCAGCACTATATGGAGTTAAATCCCTCCCTGGATGTTTGCATTTTTATTCTTCATGGCAATTTTGAATGCACCTTTCAACTAGTAGAGAATTAATTTGTTCTGTTGTGTGTGTGGGCATTGGGATGATATATAGTCTTATTTTCCCACTGTCCCATTTGCTGACTGCAAAAGATGGAATGTACCAGTGGCTGGTTTGATAGCACAAAAAGGAAAAGCTGCAGCTCTACTGGCACTACAGTAAATTGGAAGGGAAGGTGCTCTTTCTGTAGCAGAGGTGTGCTCTGGTACCTGTTGGCATTGTTGGCTGTGTAGGACTTTGCCTCCAGGAAATGCTCCCGTGCTGCCCTGGCTTTTTCCCCAAGTCCAGCTTTAAAGTTGGGAGCAGTGCTGAAGTCACTGCTGCACATTTGTTCTGCTACCAGTTTTTGTGTGATATTTTGTGTATTAGCTTACAGATATGATCCTGATAAAAGATACATCCCTTGTCTCTGTGACACAGTTTAGGGTGAGGGAAAAGAAATGGGGAAAAAGCCAACAAACACCAAATACAGGCATTGTGCTGTGCAGCAGAACTGCAGAATTTGGCATGCTGTGGTTGTAGGGAAAAATCTTCATCTCATGCCTGAAACTAAGATCTAAGGGGGTCTTTTTGTTCAGACTTTGTTTTCATGGAGGTTGTTTTTCATGCTCCAGTCCACTGACAACATTTTCCCATCCCATCCAGCAAACTGTAGGACCTTGCTTTTTTTGTGTGAATAAAGTGGATTTCACCTTGAAATAATAAACACATTAGGAACTGTTTGTCTTTTTAGGAAACTGTATGCTTCTAAGGTTTTGGGAGCTTTTTCCAAGGTCTTTAACATCAAATTAGCAAAAATAAAAGGTATATTAAAATCATTAGAGAGAGTGAGTTCCTGCTTTTACGTGAGCTCAATTTTCTCCTGTGCTAAGTCTCCTGAGATCTGTAGACAGTCAGTGCCAAGATAACATTGGCACCATTTTCTTATTGCCATGGTGATCTTCAGCTCTGCTGAATACTCAAGGGAGACTATGGTATTTTAAAGCAAGTAGAATTTTGGTAATTAAAAAGGCTGGAAGGAAGGATCTCTCTAAATTTTGCCAGCTTGGGTAAATAAGGATAATGAATTATGTCTGAATAGGGAAGTTATTAGTCTGCTTTACTTGATTAGTACAGAGTATTAGTCAACTGAAAAGGCTCTGAGGGTCGGAGTGGGGCAGGAGGGATGTCCAGTGTGCCTCATTGTTGAGGATGGAGCTGGGATCTGGAGCGACTGCCCCGAGCAGCGGCCGTGCCTGCGCGGGAACAGCGCTGCCCTTCGTGTCCTCCTCCCTCGTCTGCACTGGGAACTGGGGGCAGCAATTCCTTCCACATTTTCACATTAAGGCTCTTGCTTGGAACCTGGACTCCTCCTTTGAAGGCTGTTTTGTTAAATGCCAGTTTTACACTTTACTGATGGCAGTGAATTTTTCAGGCTCTCCATCATTTCTCCGTCATGGCCCAGTTTTCATTTCTCTCTGGCTAGAGCTTGACTCAGCATTAGGGATTGGTTTATGATGCTCTGATATTCCCTCCATTTTTTTTGTTTTTCCCTTTCTCTTTAATGACCCTTTCAAGCTCACCAATCAGTGCACAGAGGCAGTGTGAAGCATGCAGACAGGAGGGATGCTGAGACACCTGTTAGGCCGATACTCTGGGGGCAAAATCTTGTATCTCTGTACTACCACAATTTCAACCCTTTATTTCAAGTCAAAATTTAGCCCTTCAGCCACCATAGCTGTTTTTGTAAAGTTGTGTATTGCCTTAACACTTTTCCAAAATATACTTTTGGCAAGAAAATAAGCATTTTAAATGAAGCATTTTTTTTGGTGTTAAATTTTGATAGTTTTTACAGAGATACAAATTATTGTGTCAATTCTTTGTAACTCACTCCATCCATATGATTTTACCCATTGTTATCTCTTACTACTGCTTGTGATTTGGTGCAGGGGACATTCTTAAATACTTTTTCCATAATACCTGATATTAAAGTTTGTTAAGTTGCAAAGTAAAAAAAGCAAGCTATATTCTCCTTCAGTGTAGTTTGGTCATGGCACACCTGAAAGCTACCCATTATTATTATTTAGTGTTAAAAGGATTTCAGTCCATTTTATATGTTAAAAACCAATTTCCTTATCAATCCAGATTTTCAGGCTTGCTGAAGGAAGCTGCCCTGGTGACTTCAGAAATGTATAAATGTGATTCTTGCAAAACAGAATCAGTGTGCAGTTCCATGTTGATACTGTGAGATTGTGAAGAAAACTTATTTGAAAGATTTGGGATTAAACAGGAAATCTGTATTTGGTGTCCAAAGTACACATGCATATTTACTGTTTCTCTTATTTGGATGTGCCCTCAAAATTATCTGTATCCATGTGACAGACTCTTCGTTCCTCCAGCGCTCTCCAGTTGCTGCTGTAGAGCTTTGGCAGCTTTGCCCAGTCTCCAGCACAGGCAGCTAATGAAAAAGCAATAGTGGCATTTTGGGGGCAGTGGAAAGCAGGTGTTGTGCTTGTGCACAGACCCCAGGCCGGTCCCCCAGGTCACCCGGAGCCTCCCGATCCGCAGTGGATGCTGCTGCCTCTGCCCGTCTGTGCCAAGCTGTGCAACACCACAGCTCCTCTGCTCAAGAGGTAGGTGGATTTGGACAGCTCTGTATCCATTCCTGAGGACACACAGTAACTTTCCCCAAATGGTTCAGTCTCTAATTAGTGGGCACAGAGCCTTGCCAAGAAATGTATTTCTGGCAGAGCTCCACTTCCATGAGCGGGTCAGGATTTTGCTGATTTTTATTGCTGTACTCTGTATGTGATTGATTTTGTTCAACTGAATGTAATCCCCTGGTTTGTTTGTTTTGTCATATCAGCATATGTAAATTTAATCTTTGATGGGGTAATCTCTACAGGGTTTGTTTTTTTTTGGTGGGATTTCAGTTTTCTGGTGGGTTTATGTATTTTCAGATATTTTAATGGAAGCATCAGTTTAGGTAAATTAGAAGCTTACCAGCTTTTTTACTTATTTGCATTGGGTTTTTATTATTTAAAAACTATAGTCTAACTATGCTCTAAATTTACCTTCCTTTAAAAAGGATAAATCTATTACTTGCCTGGCTCTGAGCAAGGATTACAGGAAATAAACAAGCCCAAGTCTCTATCTAGTTATTTTTAGCTTAACTGTACTACTTTTCTTCTTATTTCAGTTCAAGATGAGATGAGAACTGCAAATAGCCTAAATTAGTCTGTAGCATTTATATCTTGTTAAGTTTCCTGCTTTGGAAAATATGCAGGAAAATGATTATACGTGGTATTCATCTAGAGGCTGATGAGTTTGTTATAATTACGAAGGTAGATGTAATGAGATGAAAACATCTTTCTTTAGGCTCTCTGAGGAATTCCTTCTCTCCATACTGCTGTTGGGTTAACTGTTTTCTATCCAAAGTGTTCCTCAGCATTCACTTCACATATTTTGGGGTTTTTTCAGTTCCAGTTTAGGAGATTGATTGATTGGCAGCTCTGCCATTAACATTTATAGGTGATAACTAATTAAATTCTACATGCACATGAGTGGATAATAAAGACCCCTTCACATCTCATTTATTAACACAAATCTCCAGTGTAATTATCATTTTGCCATTATTTAGCATGCTTAATAACTCTTTGTTGAGTAATTTTCTAGTTCCTTCTAAAAGACACCGTGATACAAGTTTATCTAAAATCTTCATCTTGCACAAAGTTATAATGTAATAGTTTGGGGTTTGGTTTATGCTTCCTTTACTCTTTTGGAAAAATCTGGGTCTTTTCAGCTCAAAGTTTTTCAAATAACAGGGAACAGCGTTGGCAAGGAACTAATGAAAATGGGACTATGAATATTTACTATTTGAGGGGTGCTGAGTTTGCTTGATATCACTGTCAGAGCAGATTAGAAATTGCTCTTTTTATTTTGTTTGTTTTGATGATGATGATTTTTGTTTGTAGGGTGATAATATTTCCATCAAGGCCGTGTCCAAAGTCCTCCTTTCCCCAAAGGTTTCTTAGCTGTATGTTTTTTCCATATGCTTTTATTTATGTGTTAGTAATGTGTATGTGTATATTTACGTGCAATTGTCCAAACATAATCTGTGCAAGTGCTTATGTTTGAGAACTGGTCATGATACCCTTCTTTTCATGTGAAGATAGCTCTGGACAAATTAAACTGAGATTGGCAAAAATTTTATTTCAGTGATTGATAAACTTGTAGAATTTTTATTACATGTGTTGTCTGTGTAAATGAATATTTCTAGAAATGTCTGCTGTTACTGTAACTTCACAAAGGTTTATTTGACTTTTACATGGCAATACCAATTTCTAAGGAATGAAGGGGCTGGGGGTATCTTTCTGTTATTCTTTTGTTCATTTCTACTGTACCTGTAGAAGTGGTAATTTTTGGAGTGTCATACACTGAATGTTTTGGTATAAACTTTTATGACAGCAGAAGTTTCACTAACGATTGCAGTTTAACTTTTATATAATGTGGAGGTATTCAAGATTTCAACATATGAAACAACACAAGTTTTTCCTTCACAAGAAGCTGTCTTTTCCCTTAACTGTAATCCTACACTCTGCTGTCACAGTTTCCTAAAGCTTCACATAAATTTGACCTAGAATAGATTTTTTTCACAAGCTTAATTGTATAGTTATTTAGTCATTATTCATTTTTATGCATATAGTCATGCAAAACCACGTTTTGCAGCCAAGCCCAGGCCTTCTGGCACAGAATTCATGTTTACATTTTGACAGCAAGTTGAGGTCACCACCTGATCCAAATGTTTGTTTAAGAAATTGTCAGAAGGAAAGCAGATCTTTTAGGAGAAAGTGGTCAAAAGTCCTGGTGGGTTTTTAACATGCTCTATATCAGACAGACACTCTTGAGCTGGACCAATTTCTGACTAAAGGTAAACTGAAATGTTTTGGTGCCCAATTTAAATGTAAGGGTTCACAGTTTACCTTAGGTTAGAAATTGGTTTAACTAAAGATATAAATGTCTTTAACCTTTTATGGTTTTCTGGCTTTCCAATACCCCTTTTCCTTAATCCTTGAGTATCTCATGATGTGATGTGATAATATGCTATAGAAAAAGGGAGAGGGCAGTTTTTCTGTAGTGACTAACGCAGTAGACATGTATTTATTTTCCAGTCATAGAGTGAATGTCCACTCAGGCCAGGGACAGTACATTTACAGTGGGTGAAGGCTTTGTCAAACACCTCAGGGCTCTCTGCAGTTTAGGATGTGACTTTGCAGTAGTGGAGGCTTTCTCAGCTGTTGTCAGTTCTTACGGAGCTCTGGGGAAATGCACAGCAAAAAAGCCATGTAGCTTCTACATTTGTAAATTAGATTCTGGCTTTCATCTTTGCAGTCCTTGAAAACAGAAGAATTTGCCAATAGGATTGGGGTGGATGCAGCTGTGAGAGTAACTCGGGGCAGGGCTGCCCACCTCGCTCAGGGTTTTGTAGTAGGCAGAAGATGAGTGTGGTTTGATTTCTCTCTTTTCCAGTTATTACAGCTGCTTTCTCCCTGTGTATCTTAGGGGGTTTTTATCTGAACGGTATTTTCTGTCAGGTTTTGGGTTTTGGCAGCAGATACTGAAGATCTAGGAAGGAGATGTGAGCAAGTGTGCGTGTGCTGATTTGTATTCTGCCTCATGGACTAACTCATGTTTCTTTAAGGGAAAGAGTGACTTGCGTACTGCATTGTGCCTTGGTCTGTACCAGACTGTAATTCAGGAAGCTGTTATTTGTTACTGCACAAATGCCTTTGGTATAACCTTCCTTTCACACAGTGCATTAAACTCCTCAGCTAATTCCTTTAAATTTTTTACTCAATGAAGACTGTGCATTTGTGTAAGTGACTGAACATAGAGAACTTACTTTCAAAAAATGTGTAAGCGTCTAAATCTAACTGGTGTGATTATATTTTGAGTGCTGCTGAAAAAAAAAGGAAAATAATAAAGAAAATGGAGCCTGCTAAGGCTCCTATACAAAAAAAAAAGTTTTTTAATATGCTTTATATGCTTTTAGATGCAACTGGTGCAAAAAAAGTTACTCATTTTCTACATTTTAAATGGTAGAGAGTAAGGGTCCTACTTTTCCCTGATTTTCTTTATGGTTTTTTTTTTGGAAGTTCTAGTTTATTCAAAATTTCATGATGATACACAGATATATCTCATAGATATGTCACTTTGATCTTTGAATCATTGTTCAGTTTTGTTCTGTCTATATATTTTTCTGGTGACAAAAATCCTTGGAATGTTAAATAATTCTTAAATTAAGTATGTCTTGTGAGAACCTTACAAGAAGGGGTTTACAGTAAACCTGCATCTCTGAAATTCCCAGTTTGTGCTGACAGCCAGCTGCTCAACTTCTGCTTCCACACGCTTTTACTTCCATCTTTTAATTTAGCCTTTGGTAACACGGACATTTTGCAAGAACTTTTAAAGACTGCTTGAAATAAACTAAATGCCTTGAAGACCAGGCCATTCATGCTACCAGCAAGGATGAAAATTCCGTTCTGGAGTTCTCCTGTCGCTGCCAAAGTGACCTTGGTGGGTGGAAAGATGACAGAGTGCTTGGCTGGCCGCGCCTGACAGCAGCGCGATAGCGGCACGCTTGACAAATCGCTCACATTAAAATGGGGGGCACTTTCGGCAGCACCAGCGTCCCAATCCATCAGTCCTGATTACTACACAAACGTCAGCCCTGGCACAGAGCACATTTGTCAGGGGGAGTAAAAAGCAGTTGTTAGTAGGAGCGCTCCCTGTCACGGTAATGGACTGAGGCTCGCCGCCGTGACGAGCAGGAATTTGCAAATGGCAAATCTGAGCAGGACTTGGAGAAAAGGCTTTATTTACACTGTACTTTACAATTGTAAATTGTAATTTACAATTAAACAGGCAGTGTTAGAAACTTTACATAGGGATAACTGGAAAGTTTCTTGAGTGCTCAAGGCTACCTGAAGAGTATCCGGAGGAATGTGTTCTATAGAATGATTAATGCAGCAGGGAATCAAAATGCATTCTGTTAAAATTCCTTCAAATACCTAATTCAGATGAGTTCAGCTTTGTTTTTTCCTAATGCTAGTGAAGAAACTATACAATAGGAATTCAGTCAGAAATAGAAGTAATTGCAGAATTGGATATAGATTGATATTTTCAGTCATAACTACTTGTGCATCTTTCACCCATCTTTCATAGGGGTTGTATATGTGTGTAACTGAGGAATCCTACAGGAAGATCATCATTTAGAGTAAAAGAAACCACTGTAAATAGTGGTCTGTATATAGAAAAGCTGATTTTATTTTTATTGAAGAGAGTAGGACTATCCCATAAAGAAATAGCGTTACTCTAGTGTGACTGCTGTATTGTAAAAGTGATATTCCTAACAGCTTGTTAGAAACAAAATTGTTCTCTTTTTTGCTCACTGATTAGTCAGTATTAAGTGGATAATAGATGTTAAAAACCTTCAGATAATTATTCCAGAAATAATGACTCATTTAAGTTCAAATGTGTTTACATTTGATTTGTTTTGGGTTTTTTTTGGAGGGAATCAGTACTTTCATTAATGCCAATAACTGTTTTCAGCACAGTTTTCTGTGGAAGAATTTCTATTTCTTATTTCAGGTCTTTTGTTTCAGCTTGAAAAAGAATGCAAAATATGTGATAGAGAATGAAAAAAATAATGTTGCAATTGAGAAAACTTAAAAACCATCAATTGCTCTTTGTTTTTGCCCATGTGGACGTTTTGTGATCCGTCTTTTTTTCAGCAGTTTCCCCTCACAGTTGTGCTACTCTAATTAATAACAAGGTATAAACCAAAGCCTTTTGCCAAACCCTGTAAATGCTGAAAAGAAGATGGCCTGAGGGAATGCTGCATTTGGTTTTTCAGTTGAACTTAAGTATTAGGGTGGGAAACATTTTAGTTATTATTTTTTTTTTTAGGGGATGATTAAACTTGGATTCACCAGTAAAGAGAAAAGTTCATCTGCAGTGGTAGAAATAGGAGTATTTCTTTGGCTTTCTGAGATACTTCTGACTTTTCTAGTGTGTTAGAGTTTTATATGCAAAAATCAGTATACAGATCTTTTGATGTTTTGAGTAAACCTCTCTCCTGCTAAATAGAAATTATTAAAGAAGTATTACTTCTTACACTGCTTAAAAAACTGGGAGTTTTCTTGTCCTTCCTCCAGCACTTTACATTTACATCTACATTTACATTACATTTTAGATCATTTGATTGAGTGCAGCATTTGGTACCAAGTTGAAACGTTAGGGAGATGGGTTTGAAACATGGGTGTTCTTCTTTGGGATCTCTGATCACCTCCTGCATTATCAAGAAATGTCTCAGCTGCTACCTGGGCACTTCGTTGCTTCATTTCTTTACATTTTTTTATGCTTTGGGAAGTATTAGTATGTTTATTCTCACTGTTTCAATGAAATTAAGAATGGACTACTTTTCCTTAAAAGGGTAATTGCGTTGTGCTTCAAAATGTAACACTCTGTTCTTGGAAACTGGGATTTCATTCAGGCTCTGTTGTAACATCTGCAGATGTGTGGCAGCAATTCCATTCTGATCCTCCTTCTGTGTGTGTTACTAGAAAAGTCCCATTAAAATCAAATTTCAGTTAAAATTGGTTACTGAAGATTACTTTTAACCTGAGAAATTAAATGAAAGATTATCTAGACATAATATCTTGCTATGCATGAAAATACTGGTTTCAGTGCTTTTGTATTGAAGAAACTTGAGGAGATAAACCTTCCTTCCATCATTATGGCTTTACTGCTTTGCCATGCACTTCTTTTTCCTGCTCAATAAGCACAATCAGTTGTATCTGTGTTTGCATGGATGGCTGTAGGCCATGCATAGTTCACCAAGCTTGCTAAAGACTGCCTCTGTTATTTATTATTGAAATTTGCACACAACTGAGAACATCCAAAATCCAGATTTTCAGTCAGCTCTTCAAATTTGATCTTCCTCCAAACCAGACAGAAAAGCCAGGCTGTTTTTAAGTTTTCTGGAAAATGGCAATTTGTTACATTGTCTTCCCAAATCATACCAGATTGGGTAAGGAATGAAATCCCCAAGAGTTCCATGGCTCCTCAGCATGACCCTTGAGCAATCCCTCAGGTTTTCAGGGACGCCAGTGCCTTAGGAAGGGAGGCAGAGTTTGCAACCTGTGGGCATCTTCTGGAGTTTTTCCTGTTAAGGCAGCATGGAACAATTTGTAAGGCAAATTCTGGCAGGCTCTGGTGCAATCTGTTGGCAATAATGAGCTGTGACAGCTGGGTTTTCCAGCTCTGATCTTCTCCAGTGAACTCCCCTAACAATATTTTCCCTGAATTCCGGCGCAGATTGGAATACAATGGCAGGGATCTGTGAGGAATGGCTAACTTAATGATTGCTCTGTGTGCTGTGCAGCAGGGCCTGAGGTTTATAGATTAGAGCATCATTATGGCTCAGGAGTTAATAGGAGAGGGGTGTGATCAATAGAGCATTTCAGGGTTTTTGAGGTAAATTCAGTAGTGCAGCACCAGAGCAGGATGTCAGTCTGCACCTGGGATTTGGGGTGTGACAACTCCTTCTCTGGCAAAGCCATGTAAAGCTCATAAAGGAATGATCCCAAAATAGAGGACACTCAGAAATTTTCTGCTACAGCAATGGGGGAGATCTTCACCTATTCACCCCAAAATACTATCAAAAAAACCCACAAATTAAGTTTCTTAAAACTGAAATTAAAAAAAAAGTGAATAAATTATTACCTTAGCAAGACAATTTATAATTCTTCCTTTGCTCCTGTGAAAAATAGCTCAACAAAAGCATAAAAATACTCATTAAAGAACAGAAAATCTTCTAAAACATTTGAAAAAAGTAGTAATAAAGAAATAAATAACTGATATTGTACAATCTATAGCAAACTTATATAAAACCTGTTATAAAAACAACCCTGACACAAACAAGAAAATTATAGAAGTAACAAAAACGAGCAATCTCCCAGGAAATGATTAGCAAATAGATCTTCACTGAAATACCACTCACAGAAAAATGCAAATATATATTAATATTGGTTGACGCCTTCAGTGAATAGCCTGAAACTCACCCCTGTAACACCAACACAACCAAAAAAGTAGTGAAAACTTTGCTCAATCAATAATTCCAAGATTTGAAGTTCCTTTGAGTATATCATTAAATAAGAAACCACGTTTTATTGTGACAGTAATCAGAGAAATTAACAAAGTTCTAAGACTTATCTGGGACATTCATACATCATACAGGCCCCAGGCAAGTGGCAAAATTAAACATAGGAACAGAACCCTTAAAACCCAAATTAATAAAATCTGTCAAAAAACACCCATAACAATAAGTTCAAACCTTGTCTACAGATTTACTAAGAGTCCACATACAACCAAGGCCAAAAAACAGCATAAAGTATAAAATATTATAAATATCCCTATAAAATATTATATGGCAGACCTTTTCTGCTACTGCAGTGGAAAGGATCTTCACCTACAATCCTTTGCGTTAATGAAGTTGCACTTTGTCTTATTAATGATTATTTTATTTATATGTAGTTATTGTTGCTTGCATACTTCATCCACTTTGCATGTGCTTGATGGATTTGCATACTCATCATAGAATGCAAATAAGATCATCCATTTGCACATGGTTTATATGGATAAATATTTTCATTAAATTATCTCTCTGGTATAACCACCAATAGTGTGCTAAAAAGTGAGAGACTGCCTTCATTCAAATGTCAAAAATGGAAGTTTAGGCTCACCTGATCTTTCATACTCTGAATCTATATGTTGTCTGCTTTTTCAGGCTTTCCTATTTATATTAAAATTGCAAGGAGACAGGGTAATACTGAATGTGTCAGAGTTCACTGCTCAAAATCAATATGTTGTAGGGTACAAGCCCTTTTTTCAATATACTCTATTTTGAACAAATACTAGTAGAATCATAAAGTTTACACACTTACATTTGTACATAACTTTGTTGTTTCTTTGAAAAGAATGTCCTTTTCTTGCAGGTCTCATTGTTTTGTTTGGAAAATTCACTGGTTGTTTACCCTGCCAGTTCATTTCATGTTTTTGTAGAGGCTGCCAGAAAGTAGTGATACAATGGCCATTGTCACTGTCCAAGTCCTCTTCTGGTTTTGGTGAGAAATACTGCTTGCATATCTTCAGAATTTCATGCTGTGCTCAAAATATTCAATAAAGATCTATTAAACCAGGCAGAGAGAAAATTCATGAGACATTCCAACCATCAAGAATATTCTCTAAACCATTTGCATGCTTATCCTTAGTCACACTGTATTATTTTGCCATTTCTCTCAGCAGTGTAAGTTTATACTTTATGAACATGATGAATTAAGGAAGTTGTTAATGATTGCTTTGCCTTGTACAGGTTGACCTCCCTGATCAGATAACAGTAAGCTATTGCTTCAAGGGGATATAGAAATGAATACTTTATTTACCTGTGTTTTAAAATGTGTAGTATGAAAGAATTCTCTCAATAAACTTCAAGCTGAGTGACAATTTTGCTCCATACCATTCTAGTTCAACCTCTATAGTGCATTTTGTTAAAAAAACAGCCAGAGGAGGCAAAGAGATCTTCAGACATGACAATTGCTTGAAGTGGTGTTTGCAGTGATGGAAAAGACAGCAGTTCCCCTAGGAAGGAAAAACAACCTTACAGTTATTTTATTTTCTGTATGTACACATCTGAACAGCTGTAGAGGAGCTTGAGTTGGGAATCATCACTTTTGTTGATGTTTGTTTTGTCTTTTATTTATCTCCGTCTGTCTTCCAGAACTGCTGCTAACTTGCCAGTATCTTTGGGTTTTACTTTGTTTATTTAAATGAGATAATGTGGAACTTTTTACTGGTTTGGTGGTTTTGGGGATTTTTTTTCCCTGTGAAATAAAAGAGAATATTCTGGACAAAGTGAAATTAAATTTTGCTTGAATAGTGGCTTTTAAATATTTTACTCATCATTCCTCTGCAATGGAATGATGGAACAGCCATGTCCCTGTGCCAGCTGCATGTCCTTGTGGCCCAGGAGACCCATCCCTGTTTGTCAGTGTATGCAGGGAGTTGAAGGAGTCATTTCTGTCTGGATGAGCAAACTGTGACCAAAGAACACAGACTAGATGCCTCTTTTTTGTTTTTTAATTTCACAGATTTACATCTCAAGAAATGACAGATGTTTCAAATGTGAAATTGAAAGGGTTGTTTGGCTTTGGTTTGTTCAACATTTGATACACTAAGGAGAAGTAAGGAATAATAAATAAGAGAGTTCAGCACAGGCCTCTCCCTACATGAGCATTAACAAAAGGATGGAAGTTTTTGCAGATGTGTTGTATTTTATTGGTTTGCAAACATCTGTGTAGCCATCTAAAAAAATCAGCTTTTCTGTACCATTGAAAACCTCAGTAGCCAAGTTAAATATTAATTGGACAATACATTGGTTATGAATGGGGAGCTTTGGTACTAAAATCTTTTGATACAGAATTTAAACATAAGGGTTGAGTTTGCCTTTGGTAAGAGCCAAGTCTAAGGTGACTTGCTGCCAGCAGGAATGACTTCACTGGGAGACCAGAGTGGAGCAAGAGGACTTCAGATTGACTCATCTGAGACTGGGGATTCTGAAATGACACTTAATCCCTATGGATAAGATACTTGACAGTGCAGTTTACATATTCCCCCCTAGTAATCTGAAAAGTAGCCCTGACATTGGCTCCAGCGGGAGCTGCTTGGCAGCTTTCCCTGTGTGAGAGAGAGAGAAGGTGCTGCAATTACAGACAATAGGATGTGGAGCAGGAATACAGAGGAAAAGGCTGAATTTTATTAAATTAAATGTTTTCATCAACATCTAAGCAACAACTCCCATGTAACACTGAATTAATTGTGGGGAATATTTGTTGTTCTGCCACACGCTCGCTGTGTGAGCGCCGCTAGCAGCAGCACAGGCAGCTCTGTGTTGTGTTTAACATTGCTGTGAAATACAGGTGTGTCACAAGGGCACAGTAAAATTGCTGCTCCTTTTCTTTCTCTCCTTGATAATTTTTCTTTCTCTATGAAGAGGAGAAAATCAGCTTGAGGCTCCTTGCTTTTCAAATGTGTGCACCACATGTGGTTGTTCCATGTATCGAGTCTCTATGTTTTGAAGGATTTGTGGGTTTTTGTTTGATTGCTTTGGGTTTGTTTTGTTTTGGATTTTTGGGGGGAGGTTGTTTTTACTTTAGGTGTGCTAAATTGTACAAAGGTGTTTGTAAATAATGGTATACCTGACAAGTCCTACAAATAAGCATGATTCATGACAAAAATCAGAAATTATTTTCATGGTGAGAAAATAGGAATTACTTATTTGCTAATTTAGCGTTAAAATATAATTATGAACTATAAATAATTATGAATTATAAAATAAAATTGAGATTAGAGGGCTATTAAAGCTGTGATAGGGACATAATTCCATGTGTGCTGAAATACTGTTTGGTTTTTGTGGTTTGGGGGTTTTTTTTACTGATTTTTAGATACTGAGTTCATTTTCTAAAGTAGCATCTGCAGGGCAGGCCATATATTTTTATGATGCTTATTTCAGTTCTCAGGCTTTATAACACTACCCAAAGGCATGCTGTGCTAACCTAGAAATTAGCTTTTTATGTCTTCTTGTGTCTGAATAACTAGATGAACCAATAATAGCCTGATAGTACATCCAAGGTGAGCTTAGGGTTAGCAAGGTAATGGTGTCTTTGTATTTTACTTGAAAAGTTTTGATTTGTGAATTAAGCACATAAATAGCAGCTGGGATGTTTTATAGCAGGAGTTATGTGAGTTTGGAATGGGCAGACTGGGTGTAGAGCACAGTAGGAGCTTTACATCTGCTGCTGCCTTCTCAGCGCAGTAAGAAATGGGGCTCTCATCTTTCAGAGGAAGTGTCAGGTCTTAAACTTTGAAAGTAGCTCTCAAATTAGGCTTCTCTAGTGAAAAATAAATATAATTGAGTGCCTGATTCTGTGTGTGCGTGTTCTGAAGGCGGAGAGCGTTATTTGCACAGTGCTAAGTGCAAATGGAGATTGACGGGTTTTTTTCTGTGTCCAGATGATGTTAACCAGGAGCCAAGGTAGAATATATGGCAAACAGCACTGACAGTTTAGAGCCTTGGGATAACATGCATTATATCTCTTATTTGTACATTAAGAATTTATTTCCCTTCTCAGTCAGTCCCTTTTTCGCTCTCTGAGAAACCGGAGAAGGTCGTGCATGTGAAATGTTGGAATTGTCTCTGTTCCCTTCCACACCTGAAGTTCAGTTTCTGGGATTTCACATCCAGGCCCAGGTTACTATTTGGCTATCCCAAGGACTTCCTAAATTTGTGACAAACAGTATAATGCAAATTAAGAACCCCTGAATACTGTTCTCCAAGTGTAGCTACAGGTGTGGAAGGAAGATTTGTAACTGATATTCCTGGAATGATGCTGTCTGTGGCTTTTGGAAGGATTCATTCCTC
The DNA here is from genome assembly GCF_971803275.1 of Cyanistes caeruleus. Lineage (NCBI taxonomy): Eukaryota > Metazoa > Chordata > Aves > Passeriformes > Paridae > Cyanistes > Cyanistes caeruleus. The sequence goes on from NC_141715.1 coordinate 13,557,367, forward strand.
TTCACTTGGTCTGTTTGCAAACAGGTTTACAAATCTGGCACATCATCTGTTTTCCTGTCACTTCAAAATAAGTTTGAGGTGCAGGAGAGCAGGGATTGCTTCCTTTCTTATCACATGTATTTATTAAGACTATGGCTCCTCGAGCAAGTCTCGAGTTTCTGAAACACTCTTTTATGCTTTTCAGCTGGAAATCACTGTAAGAACTGTCATAAATAATATTTATATCATAATCTAGTATTGATAGAGTACTTTTTTAAATGTAGTGTAGCTTTGTGGTCTAAATGATTGAAACATACAGCTGAATTTTATCTCCTTTGAGTTAGGTCAGACGTTTACTTGTTGATTTACTGGTGATTTCTGAAAGACTTAGTGACAGTTCTTAAAAACTTACGAAATAAAACTACATAGCACTGTCTCTTAGGATAAAAAGCTCTCAAGATTATGGTCCTAAGGGATAAAAACCCTCTCCAGTAGCTTTCAGGAGTGACTTGTTTGTCCTCCATCAAGCCAGGCACCTTTCCATTGTCTTTTCAGGTGAAGATTAAATTGCTGTAAAACACTTCATCTGATACACCATGCTGAACTCCTTTCCTAGAGTGCCAAATCCCTTTCAGCTAAAGAAACAAATTTGAATTTGTTCTTAATTCACTCATTACAAATTTATGTTGACTGTTCCTTATCTTCATTTCTTAACTTCACAAAACTCATGTTTGGCAATTGGTTCCATGTCATTTGATATCAGAGTTAAGCTGACAGGTCTATTAATTTCTTTTTCCTTCCTTTTTCCTCACTTTGCAAGGCAGGTATTGCTTCATGTTCCTCTGGGATGCTTCATCCTCTCCAGTTATTCTGAGATGATCACAAACTGGTTAGAGATTGGGGGTTTTTTTCATTGTTTTCTCAAATATTTTCTCAAAAATTGTAGGCTCAGCTTTTGATATTATTGATGTGAAGATACCTGTAATGCCTAAATATTCTTTATTTGTTAATTTTAAAAAAAAATGTTACACAGTTTATTTTTAATTGTAAGCTCTAGTTATAATACAGTGCCTTTTTGAAGATAAAAGCAAAATCTCTGTTAAGAATTCATCCTGGTTTAGCACAGCTTTGCTTCTTTTTTTTTCTCCCTTATACTTAAGGTTGTTTTTTTTTTATTTTTCCTCTTCCTTACAGTTTCTGACTCATGTTGTGCTTTACATTTCTAATGATCAGGAATAAAAGTACAATGTATAATCTTATTCTGTTATTAACAGAATTAGCATAAAAAAACCCACAAAGAAATCACGAAAAAATTAATATAGATGTCAAGATTGAAACGAAAAGTGTTTCTAACAATTAGAGTTCATAACACACAGCATGAATGTAGCAATTGTTCTGTTATGGCAGCTGCCTCGATTTGATGTATATACAATTAAAACCTTGAAGAACTAATTTTTAAACATTCTTCACATATATGAAATACTTTACCCTCCACAGTGCTTTTGTTTGGACTTGCTAAAAAGCTCTCATATATAGCAAAAGAACTTTAATGGAAAGAAATAAAATGCAGAAAATTGTAATTTTTTTTTTTTAGCCAAGTGCCGAACGTGCGCATTTAATCCCCTTGTGATTAAAACACTTAAAGGTGCACTTACCTTCCTGTGTGAGTATTCCTATTCTCTGAAATTAGGCTGCTTATGCTTAAAACCTGTAGCAAGGCCATATGAAAGAACAGGTTTTGTGCATTATTAACTAAATAGTACTGATGACTCCATTAAAATGAACGTGCGTACAATATCTTTGAATTTATGCCCTTATTGCTCCCATTTTTCAAATTTGAAATATTAAAAGGAAGGCAAAGCTATCTGCAGCCTTTAGAGTACAACAAAAGAAAAGAAGCCTCTCATCATAAATATCATTACTTCAATTGCATTTTTCCACCCAGCTGAGTAATTCTGAAACTCTTAACTCATTCAAAGGAGAGGAGTGAAAAAGGAAATCACACTTGGTCTGCTGTGCCAGCCACACCGTAGTAGTTTTAAGGTTGTATTTTATCCACGTCTACTTGTTGTTTTTTTAAACCTTACATTTGTAATAAGGTTTTCATTCAGCTTCAGTGAGGTGTTGCAAGGCTAGGTTACCTGCCATATTGTGCCTATTACAACTTGAAGTTTTTAATCCTTCTTTAGTTTGGTTTTTTTTGTAAATGTATTGCCACTGTGTACTTGCTGAGTTCCAGACAGGCTTTGAGACAGTATTTTTGTTATATATATATATAACATATATATATATATAACATATATATATATATATATATGTATGTATGTATGTGTATGTATATGTATATGTATATACTGAATCAGCATAAGTTGTCATCACATCCTATCAGAATAAGATGTAGTATTGATTCTATACATAATCTTCCAGAATATTTACAAGGGAAATGTAAATAATCTCTTCTTGGTATTGGTGGCATGGTTAGACTTTTTTGAAATCTGTACACTGAATTCTAAATGTGTTTTTTTCAGGTCTGTCAGTTGTTAGTAATTATTATGTAAGTATATCAATCCATGTCAAAGCTTATAAATCCAGTCTCTACACCTGCACTCTCCTGCAATAACATAATATGTACGGATATGCTGGTAATTTCCATGTGATTTTTCCCTTAATTATTATTTTGAGTTAATTGTGTTTGAAATATTTAGTGTAAGTCTTGAAGTGTCAGTGGCAAGAGAAGGCTCTGAGGAGATTATACCAGCATTTTATCATGTGGCTATAAACAGTGGCATTTTCTGCCTTTGTTCAATTGTTCTTTTTATTATGTGCTCTAAAGTTTTGCCCCAGCTAAGCCAGTAACTCTGTCTGATGCCACTCTGTGAGCTAAAGGACTGAGCTGGTCAGGTCTTTGGCTGTTTGCTAAAATCAAGTAATTTCTAGTAAGTTGTGGTTTCCTATTAGCCAGTCAATTAATTATGTGTGTGGATTACAGATCATTAGCTTGAAAATGTTAATGTCATTTTAAAAGTTGCTTCATGGCTATTCTTTTTAAGGAAGACAAGCCCTAATTTTAAATATGCAATGAAGGTGCATAGACAGTAAAACTGTGGTTCTGTTGGTGCTTACTTTCCTTGTGCTGCTAGAGTCACACTTGGAAACCTTTTGGGTCTTTTTCTTGTTTTGCAAACTGAATTGTAGAAGTATGTCCTTATTTAGGTATTCCAATATCCAGCAGCTTGTGGTTAATAGCTTTATCCCATATTTTTATCCAAAAGAATAAACATTTTCCATCATGGTTTCGATTAGGGCATGGAAGTAGATGATCTGTGAGTCCCTTCCAGCCCCAACCATTCTGTGGCTAGTTGTGTGAAAAGAGGTTATTTCAGTTTTTCATCCTGATCTCATTTCTGTGAGCAAAGCATGTAGGACTGTCAGGAAGGTGCAGGGCAAGGATAAAGGGCTTCACTCTCATAAAACAGGCTTGCTCCCTTATTTTTTGGTGTCAACAATCAGAAATTCTTGCACACCTAACAAGAATCAAGTGGAAGAAAGAAAAGCATCATTTTCACTGTAAGATTTTCATCCCAGATGATAACACCTTAAACAGGATACAGTTCACAGAAGTACAGAAATGGCCACAAAGCTGTATACACATCTGTAAATCTTGTTCCTCTTTCAAGGCCACAACAGGTATTTAGTGGGGAAACAACTTGCCATGCCTAGTGAATTTTAGAATCATTGTGTCATTTGGAAGAGCTCAAACGTTACTGTAAGGAAATAAACAGGTACTACAGAGAAGCAATATCAAATGGAAATGGGCTAAGAGGATATAAATGTAATTAGCAAAACACATTTTCATGACTAGTAAAATTAGCACCCATTTATACATGTTATACACTTGAACCCTTGTTGACACCTGAGGCTGGGAAAATATATCTGCTAATCAAAACATGTAATTATATCCTATGAAGCTGAAGTAACGCACCGAATCCTTGCTCTTCGTGGTGTTAATGATTTATGAAACTCATTTACCCAATCACCTCAGTTTGTCCTTTCTTGCTGCATTTCTGTCCCCCAAAATAGTGAGGTCAGGGACATTATAAAGCAATTAAATGTTAGATCTATGGAAGAGTGAACATTGCATAAATGGTTAGATAGTATTGATATTAGAGAAGGTGCTCTCAATAGTGGGGGAAAATTCTCTGGTTATAAAATAAGCAAAGCAAGGCAAGTTATTAACTGGCTGGAGCACTAAAATTCCTGTGGAGCTGTAAGGTAGTGGGGTGGTTGGTAACTTGTAATTTCCCACTGGTGTGACCTTACTTTGCTGTCCTCAGAGCTCATATCTGCATCTAATTGAAGAACATTATGTTCTGACACAAACATAAAGGAAAAAAGCACAAATGATTGGTTTTTGTAGTGGTTTGGGTCTATACAGGAGAAGTACTGAGGAAAATGGGATGTAAAAAGATGTTTACCTAAGTTTCATGATATGACAACAGATGAATTGATTTTGATCTACAACCCAAGTCTAAAGTAGCACTGTGGAGATGTGAGAGATGAATCAACCTAATGTAGAAGAATAATTTATTTATTCTGGCAATAGTGAAGTGACACTTCAGTGAAAATGGTGCTGCCATAGCCACGGACACAGTTCTCTTGCAGCTTTTGGTTTATGTGGGTAGGCAGCAAAAGTGAGAATTGGGAGGGTGGAAAGGGGCAAGGAGGCTTTAGATAGAGTTTTTTTGCTGATGAAAAGTACAACCAGAAATTAGTTTACTCACAATAGCATCAAAATCATCTTTAGTTCTTGCAGTTCACCAAAATCTTCAGGCTAGTTAATTTATAAGGATGATTGTAAAAGGGAGAAATGTTTCTGCTGTAGCACAGATGTTATCCATCTTGATTAAGCAGCTCTGGCAGGTCCTTTTAAATAGCCAGTCCTAAATACTCCTTTTAACCACTTTGGGTTTCTATATCTGGCTGTCTTAGATGAACCAAACAAGAAGAAAACAAGAACAGTTTTTATAACAATGCTGCTTTACCATTCTTCACTTGTACCAGTTTTACTGACATTCAATGGGGATATTTACTTTCCATGAAAGCCAAGATAATTAAAATTTAAAACTGAATAAACATAGCATCCATAATGTTTATTAATCATGAGGTTCTGTGAAGAACAGTGTAGTATAAAAGTGCATTAACTAGTACAGATACATTGTGTATTTAGTATTAAGAGATTTCTTAGAAAACTGGAAAAAAGCAGAAAATTTACTGCTTCTAATATTTGAAGGTAAATTAATTCAATGTATCATAGTTCTGTTGATATAATCTTCCTTTGTACCCTAATTTCATGTAAGGGAAATTGTGGCAATATTTGCATGTTGTTTTTGCTATATGCAATGTACTTACTGTCCTAAATTTCCCACTTAGATGCATTGATCTCATAATTTTAGGTGAAGGCTCATGGAACACCATAGATGTTTTGAAACAACCCACAATTTATGTCAACAAAATTTATTTTAAAAAAACTTGCTGTGCCTGCCTTGAGATAAGATTGGAGAGTCTAAATTAGTTGTCAAATAAATAGAACTGGTATGGTAATATATAATTCTGCATTGAATCTGTACATAAGGTATCTAATGCAGGAATGTTCTGTTAATTACTATATTTACTGGAATTGTTGTAGGTGTTCTTTCAGTATGTTCTCTTTGTGATGGGATATCTGGCAAATCCTCTAAGTTGTAACATTTACAGTGGAAGTTATTTCAATATTGAGATGATTATAGTTCTCCATTTAAAGTCTTTAGAGTATCAAATTAAAACTTTCTGTCCCTATCTGCTTACCTCAAGCCAGTGATGTGTAATGGAATCTGAATACCTGTGCAAGGAATGGACTGCCTGGACATTCCAAATCCAGGAACAATGCCAGAGGAATCAGGTGAAAAGTAATGGAAGCTCAATCACAGACCCCGAGTTCTCCTCAGAGTGAATTACTGCCTGGGCTGCACTACTCACACCTTAACACAGCAAGGTTTGCTCATGCTTAGTGACATTTAAATTTAACATTTTTCCTTGCTTTATCAATTTATATTACCCAGTCATGCAAGAACTTATTTTTTTAGGGAGGTTGTTTTTGCACTCTGTTCTGAAGATTAAAAGAGCAAAGGGTCCAACCCGCAGCTTTAATCCACTCAATTCTGTGCCCATCTTGTGCTTAATGAAGCCATTTTGCAACTGAAGTGCTTGATTTTCCTCCTGAGGTCAGTAGAGAGCGGTGGATGCTTTTAGATATTTTCTAGAGGAAGACCATTCTGTCATGAATTCACTCATTAAAGTTAGGTGGGCAAGACCTCCCTCTGAACACATCTCAGGAGTGTTTATTTCTCTCCCCTGACTGCAGAGAAATAGGTTTGGCTTCTCTGTAGAGAATCTGGTCATGGTCTTAGTGCCTAATTTAGGTAAAGAAAATCCTACCTATATGGGAGTTTTTAATGCATGTTGAACATGTTGACCAGTAAGTAACAACTTAAAAGGGTTTTCTCAGTGCTAGATGATGAAAGAAAGGCCATAAAGATGAACTTTGAGATGCTTGTTCGTGAAAGGGCTGCTTCAGCTGAGACGTTGCTCACTTGGACCTTCCAGAAGTGATGTTTCACCTTGTAGCTGTCCCTTTCTGAAGTACTGCTATTGGTGGGATTTGCCTGATGGCTTCTGTGTGCCAGGTGATATCTAGGGTTTGTCATGACTGACAAAGAGGATTTGATATGTGGGCATTTGAATAGTTCCAGATGCTCGTGATAAGTAAGACCAGCAAGTAACTGGGAGGGACTAGCTGAGATGTCAGAGTGCCCTTGGTTGCTTCATCAAGGTTTGTATGATCATGATACCCCATTTGTGAAATTCCTGGTGAAATTCTTACATCCTGAGGTGAACTAATGAATTTGCAGCTTCCTCTATAGCACAGAGGTTCTGCTTTGTCATAATTCCAAGCTCTGTTTGCTGTCTCCTTCAGAAGAGTGCTGGTTTCACAGCTCAGTGTTTCTCTGTGTTGGAACAGGGTCAGCAGCTCTATGGATTTTCTCAGTGATAAACATAATCACGTCTAGGAAAGATCTGGGTTTAAATTCTATTTTCTAAAATGTGCCTTTTCTCCCAGGTGACTGAATACAGCTCTTGGCCACGGGTGACTGGTGGCATGTTTAGTGTCCCAAGTTAATGACCCAGGGATCACTGGTGGGCTGAGGCACAGTCTGTCCACTTTGAGAAAACAAATTTCTGGTGACCCTTCACTTGACTCCTCTCCCTCTCCCTTTGTGTCTTCTTCTCTTATTTGGCAGATATTATTACACAAAGTGGAAGCAGAAAGTTATTTTTTCTGACTGATGTAACTTGGTCCTATGGCTAGTACTAAAAAAGAAAGTCTAAAAAAAAAAAAACTACTGGCATGTGAAAATTCTTATTATGTTCTTAAGTTTATCTCTTGTCATGTTTTTACATCAGCTGGCAAAGCAGAAGCTGCGTGCAGTATTCTGTTTCCTTCCACCCTAATGCACTCAACAGGGATTGTTCAGGATTTGTGTCCTGCACAGAGAGAAGGAGCTTGTACAGACACTGCCATGGAGTGCAAGGAAAGGAAATACGACTTCTGGACAGGGCCAGCCCCCTCTGCTCCCACATCCTAAACAGAGCCTTAGTGTTTGGACAATATCTAATCCTTCATCTGAAAGGCTGTGTGATGTGTCCAGTTTATTTACCTTGGAGGAATAAAATGCTCAGCTGCACCTATTACAGTCTGAATGTATTTCTACAGGATAGTCCTCTGATTCTTGGTCCTTGGAGCTTTTGAGCTGCTTTTTTTCCCAGGTCTAACAGAATTGTAACCAGTTATGTTTGTTTTCTCACCTCCTTGGCTGTCTTTTCAAGTCTCTTACTCCAGCTTTTCCTGAAGGTTTTGTGGTTTGTTGCTCCGTGGAAAACTACTGTGAACATGAGGTAGTTTTTGTAGGAACATCTAAACTTGAGACCTGGATTTCTGTTTACACCTCAGGTCATTCTTGTGTTATTTGTATTTTTTATCTCTGACTTCTTCCTGTGCTCCTGCTCTTGCCTCCAGCTCTGCTTCTCACCTCTCCTGCTGGGATTGGCAATGAGACACTGTGCTAAGGCATTTTGATGGCTCCTGTTCATGTCCTAATGATTTCCCTCTTATTTTTGAGATTACTCTGACCCATTTATTGCTTTGTTCTTCTCTATATGACATTTATGGACAATGACGGACACTTTAAAAATGGACAACAATTGAAAATTTTCAAATGTCAGCCTGTTTCAAATACTATTTAACACTTCTAAAGTTCAAGTCATTAATTGGCCTTTTCTTGCTTCCTCTTTAATGTAGACAGAAATTTCTTTATTCTGTTCCCAAAAGCAGAAGCATTTTATGTAGATGAACGCTGACTATTTTTCAGACACCATTCTTCATCCCACAGACCTTGTATGGGATCAAATGGCATCATTTTGATCAACTAAAATATTTGGAGATAAGCTGTCTGTGAACTGTCTTAAGCTTTTGGCATTTCCATGGTAATGTATGTGGAGGAGGAGAAAATCTGACTTATACATGTTTTCCCAGTCATGATTTATCATTATAAGTGAAGATTCCTTTAGGTAATGTAGTCAACACAATTAAAGCTAAAAGGCAAGTTTGGCATAATCCCAGTTTTAGCCTTTCTGAAACACCATTTATACAGAGTGAGATTACATGAAGTTCTTAATTGCCAGGATTTATAAGCAAACAGTTCAGTATGCACTGGTATTTCGGTATGTACACAAATAGTTGTGTATGATGCCATAATTTTGGTGTGTGTGTAACAGAGGACAGTGTTTTCCTGGAATATCTTGTGGGAAGTCTGGAGGTTCTGTGTAATAGCACTGTCTTGTGCTATGGTTTAGATGGCTTTTATCTATCCACTAGAAGCTATTTCAGGATAAATTGACAGCCTACACTGTGTCTTTTTACTCAATCACCTCTGTGTGCAGAGTGCCAGTAGTGTTTTCAGAGCAGCACTTATGATAAGGGAAAAAGTCGGCATAAATGGGCTGCTGAGAATTTATTGGGAGTGCTGGTTGTGTTGATCAGGGCTCTGTCAATACAGCGACTCCTCTGCCCGTGTAGGGAACAGGTAGAGCCTTTTCTAGCCAGAGTATTTCTCCTCCTCAGAGATAAAAAGGATAGAATGAACAGGAGCCGAGACAGCTTGTCACTGCTGAATCTTGTCCTGACAGCTGCCTTAGCAGAATGCATTTGATAAACTGTGATTGACAAAATACTTGAAAACTGCGGCTTAAAAGTGAATTTCTGGAGAGTGTGAAAGTAGACAGGATAAAGTAAGAATAGTCTTGTGAGCATACAGAGCTGTCATCACACACATAACTCTCTTTAAATTTGAAAAATAGAAAGCTGTAGGGAAACCTAGACTGTCCTAATATAATTATCAAGATCATTACTGAAATTGAGCCTTCATCTGAAACGAGGTCCTTATGCAGTATTTTGTGCTCGTTTACTACACAAAATCTAATGCTGTAATTTAATTCAGTGGTAGACAAGGGGCAAAATAAGCAAAAAAGAAAATCAGCTATGGATTGCTGTGAACCTTTGGAGTACATACATAAATTTTGAAGTTTTATGGTCCATTTTCATACTGAAGAAAGAATTGGCAGCAGTGAACCTGATTTCCTGGAGTTTACATTTGTGGTCTGAGAAAATTAGTTTCCACTTACTGCAAATTAAGCTCATAATTTCCAAAAAAGAAAATTATTTTAATGCATCTTCTCCATGATTGGAAGCACTCAGAAGGCTCTTTTCTTAGGTGGGTTTTCTGCTTTATTTCAAATCAGTGTAAACTCCCTAATAGTCTATATAAAATGTTATATGTCCTTCCACAAAACTCTGAAAATTAATTACATCACTTGTGTATAAATACTGGGATGATTTTCAGAGTACTTGTGTGCATATTCAGTTCCAAACAGAGGAAAAGGTGAGTGCCAGTAAGTGAGTGTGTGAGTACTTGTGTGTATATTCAGTTCCAAACAGAGGAAAAGGTGAGTGCCAGTGAGTGAGTGTGTACCGTGGCAGTGAGCAGGGCACAGACTCTGTTGGTTGTAGTCATTAAACTGCACTACCACTTGATGCATTTGTTGGTGTTTGTTCTATTTTTCATTTGCATTTAAATTCCTGTGAAGGAAAGATAAGATAGAGGTAAACAAATGATAGTTATTTGCTCTTCAGTTGAGCTCCTACTAGACATGTGACTTAGAGAGAGAAAACATTGGGAAAAATTGCCTCGGCATCCTCTGCAAAGTCACACAATTCCATTCATTCTCCAGCAGACTTCAAAAGATGCATCCCTCAGGTTTTAATGAAAACATAAATCAAGAGCAAGTAACTAAAAATAAAGTTAACAGGAAACTAGGTCAATCAGCACATGACTCAGTATTTGTAGCTTGGATAAAATACATTGCAATGTTTTTCACATCATAAATATCCTTCTGGTACAAGAGAAAGGATTGTCTATGTTTATTTCCTATCCCTTTTGAGTCAGGCAGTGTAATGCTTTCTCTGTAACCCTGCACAGCTTGAAGCTGTGATATGTTTGGGTGTGTTTGTCTTGTCCAGGGCAGTTTTTCTGTACAAACTGGGCACTGAGGGCTCCATTCCATCAGGAAACAGATGAGTGTGTTTGTTGTCAGCCCGTGTTGTGTGCAGAGGGAAGCAGCTGCCATCACGTGTGAGGTAACATATGTTGTTACAGAAAAGAGCTGGATTTATGTGAGGTTTTTCCTAAGCTTTACAACCTCTTCCTGCACTTTGTTGTTCTGGTCATGGTGCAAACTTAATTTTGGTGGTTTTTAAAATGAGCTGGAGGAACAGAAATGTACTGAAGTGATTGATTTCTGTACAGCAGTGTAGGGAAGACAAAGATGTTGAAAATTTTCCTGAATAATCTCACAATGTGAATGGTAGGTGTAAACAGTAGGTGGAATGGATAAATATTGAGGAATTATGATGGGCTTTGAACTGTCTGTTAAGATTCAGGAAGGCTCAGGTTCAGTTCAGGTTACTACAGCAGTGGACAATCCTGTGAAAGGGTATCCATGCAATATATAATGCAAGAAAACCTCTTCTAATAAAACTAGGAAGCAGTGGGAAGTTTATTTAAAGAAGAAACCAGAAAATATTTTCACTGCCACTGCAAAAAGGTGCAGAAGGTCCATAAACATAGAACAATATGTTGAATTGTCATTCTTTCATTTAAAGAATTATATGAGTGAACTGCAAATGGGAGAAGCCATTGAGATATACCCAAAGTATGGCATAGTTTATTTCTGAAACAGAACTTCAATATTCTTTAGTGTAAAAACAACTGGTGACATGACTGGAGCTTCTGCTGCAGTGATTGACATAACAAATGGGAAAAAGGAATGATTGCTCACTGCCTTTTACCTGTGTGGAAACTACAGCATGAAATCAGCAAATGGCAAATACAAAATGAGCAAAAATCCACCTCATGTACATTCAGGACTTCTTGTCCCTGGACTTTGTAAATACTTAAAATTTACACTGGTTCAGACTTGAACTGATGGAAGAAAAATCCAACCAGAGCTGTTGAATAAAATTTTTAGGAAATTGGAGAGGGAAGCTCCTCGAGTTACAGAGGATATTCTCAAGTATTACTTTCATGTATTTATTCTAGTTTTATGCTTTTCCCTGGGCTAGAAAAGTGATAAAATATCTTTGATATGATTCACTACAGGTTGTACTTACATTCTTTATCAAAGAGTCCTGAGAATAGTTTTGTTTCAAAGCTATAGGTGATCTCATTATAGAGGCTGAACAGATATTTGGTAAAGTTTGAGATAGAAATCTTGTTCTTCATATCTTTTTCCACAGCAAAAACCACAGAGTAGCAGTAAGCTTTTCTTGTTAGTTATGTGTCAGTTCTTCAAAATTGTTTACAGGCACAGATGACAAATAAGATCTTACCAACTAAATTACTTGAAAACTGTAATTTGATTTTTTTTTTCACTAGTAGAACTTGCTGTAGAAAGACAAGAGAGATCAGTAAGTAAAAGTAGGTTTAAAAGTGGTTGAGGCTCATCAATTAATTAACTTGCCATAGCAATTTAAAAACAAACAATAATTCTTAACAGTGAGGAACATAAATGAATAATGAGGAAGACAGATGCTGAAGTTATTACTTCAAGAGCTTTGTTTTGTTTTGTGAGGCACTGCTATTGCTAGAACACTGATCTCAATCACTTTGTATTTTCAGGGGCTTCCTTGGTTTTAAATGAGCAATGAGCTACAGTGTTAGAGGCAGACAGGATGTTGTAGTGTCTGTGGAATATTCAGGTCATTGGAAAAAATCAAGAGCAGCTACCTTTAGTTTTTCCTACTAGTTTTTACCTTCTACAAAAGAAGTAGGAAATTAATATGGTCAGAAAACTTTTACTGGTTGACTTATCCCTTCTTTACACTCTCAAACTGAAAAAACAAATATCCCACAATAAGGAGAAAAATTATTTTTATGGAAATACTTGTAGGATATAAACTGGTTTTAGTCTTCTCCATAAAGTTCTTATTTATGCAGTTTTGTGGGGTGCCAAAAGTGAGTAGAAAAAGCCATGGGTGCCTTAATTGAAGTGTTGACTGGTTTTAGTACAGTGGTCTGCTCTAGATTTTAAACTTTGTACCTGACAGCTTCTGTTGTAAATTTTATTTGTGTGAATTTTGTCACTATATTTATGTAAGGATAACTGATTTAGAGATTTCATTTTGTTTTTAACAGTACAGTTACTGGTCTTTCCAGGTGTTAAGTTTTTTATCTAAAAACAGTCATTGGCACAGAGTAAAGTGTTACTTGTGAGAGGCTTGCATGGAAAAGGTATTAAAAAAAGATAAAGCAACCATAGAGAACCTTCTGTTGCTACTTGAAGCTTTGCTTTATTTTTAATAAATTATTCCCATGAGAATTGTGATTTATATCTCCATAATTATTATCACAGCTGAGTCATTGGTCTGTATGGGGCTACTGAAGCATTCTTAACTGCATGAAGCAATCGTTGTTGAGTTGACCTTTACTTCAAAAGGCAAAGTGAAACCGGAAGGAAAAAAGGTTGGGAAGTTTCAATTAGAGTTTTACTTTTTGTATGAGTCAATAACCATGTTAAATTAAGAAGCAGTTATAAATATTTTAGATGTTAGGGTTTGGCTGTTCAGGGGAATTTGGGAAGATTTAACAAAATTACCAGATACGTAGTGGCACGATCTTGATGTGATATTGTGAAATTGATTGACACTCCTATGTGTACATAATCATTTGCACTTAATAGGACTTATTTAATTCTTTTGGGAGATAAGACTAATAGAAATAATTTCATTTGACTTAAAGAATTTAGGTTCAGTTAACTTTGACTTCATAGATATAATAGACTTCTACACAAAGAAATAGGCACATCTCTGCACACTGAGCGCTATCTGAATTCTGCATGTCCCTGTGATTCTTATGGTAGAAAGACATCCCAATGCTTTTAGTACTCCATAGGAAATGTAGACAAAAAATATCAGTATTTTTCATTTTACTTTCTGTGTTGTCTCTAGTGTAGCTAAATACTTGCATTATTCTCTATAAAAGGCATGGATAGTGCTTGGAACACCCAGCTCCTGGTACACTGGTAACATTTAGGAAGTTTTAAATTGCAATGCAAGTTAAAACTTCTTCTGACTCCCACTTTTTAACCTTTAGGCTGAGGAAAGGAAAAATGGTGTATTTGCTGTGTAGTTCACTGAACTAAAATATACTTTCAGCTGTCCTTGAAGCGCGTTAGAGCATTTTCCTTTGTGGTGTTTGTCAATTCTGCAGGAATGCTGGGTGGTGTGTTAACATATTATTTTGTGGAAGTATACTCTTAAATATGTCTTGTGGGTGTTTTGCAATGGAGAATAATTGTGCTTGAGAGCTGCCAGTACTCTCTGAAGGTAAAGCTTTTTAAGCCTAATTGAGTTGTTGAATGCGCTTTGGAGGAGAGAAAACCGAACACAACTTTCACAAAAGATCAAACAAAACATTGGATGTAAAATGTGCAATAGAACATAATAGAGTAATACAGCAGAGAGTAATTCTGTCAAGACAATATGGGAAAAGAAAAATTGTATGGCCTTTTTGTTGCAGAACAGTTCTTATTCCCATACCTTTGTGCACGACTTTTGTATTACTGATTTTTTTTTCTAACTGGAGGATGTGTGCATAGAGATTGAGTACTGCACTTGTTACATCTGCCCACCAGGCATGGTCTGAGGTATTAGGGTAGAATGTGATGGGGGAAAAAACCTGGTTTTTGAGGGCAAAGTAGAGCATTGTAGACCAGGACAAGTCTGGTACTGAGAGTCTGCTGCCGGTTGCTGCGGGGTTTGTCCTGCTCCTCACTAATCATAACAACGGCAATAATCATTGAGAAAATGACAGTGAAAATATCCTGAGAAACCAACAGAGGAAAAACTTTTGCTCACAAAAAGTGGTCAGTAAAGAGGAAATCAGATATTTGGGACGGGTCTCAGCCAGGTGTGACAAGAAAGGAGCATGGGTTTATTATCAGATGTTTTTGTGTAAATATAGAGAGGGAAAGTAGCTTGAGAAATTCAGGCTGTTTATTTGTAAGGTTTATTTTCAAGGTTCCTGAAGTGCTACTTTATAAAAATAAAATGGCTTTTTATTGTATACTAATAGTGAAAATTGGGTTATGCCACTTTGATAAATAGAAGAGGAAAAATGAGAACAGACTTTTAGGAGGATATTTAGGCTCTGGTCGTATTTAATGTTCCACAGTTATTTTCTAGATCAATGTTGACTGAGAGACATAAGACTTATGGGTGGAGGAAGCAACTCTTATAAAACATAAGGAAGTTTTCATATGTACAAAAACTCCCAAAAAACCCAACCATAAACAAGGTGCTGTCACTTAAAGGGTGGAGCACATCTTACATGGTTGGTTGCCAAACTTCTTGTGATGCTGACTGGAAAATGCTAAACAGCAAAATGCCAGAATACCTGTGAACTAATAAGATTGGGAAGCATCTATTTAAACTACGAAGGGGAGAATTTTAAAAGAAGAAAACAACTGGAGATGAGGGAAGAGAGAAAGAAGAGGAGTGATGCTTGTTCCTTGTCGTTCCGATTGGGAACGGCTATAAAGAATGACAAAACTCTCAAGGGAGTTTCAACATGAGAATTCTCTGGTTTATTGCTCTAGGCTTGTCTTATAGACAGATACGTGGAAAGTACAGAAAGGAAATTCTTATTGGTTAGCAAAGTGCTACATTACCATCATTGGTCAGGGGCACTCATCACCCCCCTGGCCTCTCCTGCAAGAGAAAACAAGACTGCAAAACAGCACCTGCAAGGCTGTTTAGTGTCCCTGAGGATTGTTTTGAAATCCTCCTTTGAATTTCTCAGGCTAGCTTCTCAGGCAGGACTGAGAGGCCACGGGCCTGCAGTTTCTGCAGCTCCCTGCAGCCTGTTCCAAAGCTAGCATCCATAGTTCCTGGATTGCTGGTGGCTGTGAGCAGTTTTAGGACAGCCCAAAAGAGGGACTAGGACTGAGAAGAGGAGGATATTTGGTGGACAGGCTCTTTCCAGGGACAAAGACCTGTCCTGTGGGGCCAGGTGTGCTCTGCTCTGGGATCCTGAGGAGCAGAACCTCTGGCTGCTCTGTGCAGAGGTGCCTCCCAGCTGTGGCAGGGAAGGGATCTCCTCAGGGCAGGTTCCCCAAGGGGCTGTTGGGCTGGGAGGGAATTTAGAGAAATATTTAAAATATGCAGAAGGCAAGGAGCTGCTCTGAACTGTGTACTCCTCATGGGAGAGCGGGTCAGGAATTGCAGTGGCTGTTTTCTCAGTTTTCAAAAGGTGCTGCCAGGATTTGCACTGGTATCTAAAATCACCTGTATCATCACTGGCTTTTGGCTTAAACCGGGGCTTGAGACAGCAAACCAAAAACTGCTACTCACTCACCTTTGAAAGGCAAGGACAGAAAACAGGTTTCTTTCTCCCTGCCAGCTACTGTGGGAGGATTGTATTTTAAGGAAATGCATAGGAAGAGCACAGGAAATTCACACAGGTTTTACCTTTCCAGATATAACTGTGGTGTCTGATAGGGACTAAAATTAACTTAAAGTTCTAAAGATTTACTTACAAAAGATTTTCTTTTCCTATATTTTGGTAAGGCCAAAGATTGTAGGTCATAGTCTGCTCTCTCCTGTCTGATAATTGCAAAATCCATTACTATCCCTTCGAGATGCTTTTTTTTTATCAAAGGCTGCACTAAATCTGAATAAAAGCCTAATAAGTAGATTAGTTAGAACAATAGTCCTCCTGAGGATGGTTGATTCCAAGTGTAGCTGCTAGAGATAACCCTAAATGCAATTAGGTTTAACTCCCTGTGAGTGTCAAAGGAAGGTAATACCCACGGAGACTTCCCTTCAGATGACACTATTTTAAAGTGTCTTAACATTCAAATATTCTTTCCTTTGGGCATTGCTGACAAATTTCTTTTCTTTTTTCTTTTTTCTTTTTTTTTTTTTTCAGTTGTTGGGGAAACACTGCTTGGCACCTTGGGCTTTAGCCATTAGTTCAAGGTGTTTCCTATAAAAAGAGGGATGGTTCAGCTTCCTTGGGTGAACAGTTTGTTGTCCTCATCTGTGTCCTTTATAAAGATCAAATATCCCAAGGTGGCCACAGACAGCTGAAAGAGAAAATGGCAGATTCAGTTACATACACAAGCTTAAAGGGTACTGTGGTAAAATGAAAATAGATGAATTGTTGATGGATTAATTCTGGGTTTCCTCACAAAAGAGAAATGAAAGCTAACGTTTTCTATGTCTGTGTTAAAACTGAAATATAGACATTAAGGATTTCAAAACTTTGCATATTATAGGATGGGATATAACAGAAATAGTATAATTGCAAACTACTAAAATGGTTTAATTTAGCTCTGAGTACTGCAGAAGACTTGCACTGTGTTTAAGAGTTTGGTTTCATTTTCACATAGAAAAAGAAAAGGGAAAAAAGCTTAGCAAAACAATTCCATGACTACTTCTTTGCTATATTCCTGCATATGCGTGTGTTTAGTTATATTTAATTTCTCCCATTTTCAAAATATTAAAATAATATCAGCATCTAGTATTTTGTTTCAGGGAGAAATTGCTGATAATACTGAAGAAATTTGCAGTATTTTTTTTTTACCAGCATTTTTACATTGATATCCAAAATGTTCTACTCTTCACATTTCTTTTCTTGATTTGTATGTTGTTGTTTGAATTATCTTTCTTGATAAGTGTCCCTGAAATTTTATTTTTTTTCCTTTCTTGTTTTTAAATCAAAAGTCTGTACTATCATAATAAAGCTCAACTAATTAGATGTGAGCCAAAGCACCCAAAAATGTCTTATAGTTGTACCTTATCAAAATTTAACCTCATGTGTGGCAGGGAGATATTGAGCCAGTTCAGTAAATTCTACCTGGCTTTTATTGTTTGTAACTTGTCCCTTGCAATTCCTTTCCCCCCAAAGCCAGAGATGTAAGACTCAGGAGCTGTCATTCTTTCACATTATTCCACTTGAAGCAAAGTATTTTTGCTCCTAACAAACAGCTAATTTGTTGCCTAGCATGCAAAGTGGTTTATTTTCTATTGTCTTGGTCAGCCCTTTTTTCATTTGTGTCAATGTTTGTTGCCTTTTTTCTTTGCATATAATAAATTGCTGTGTTTACAGAACACATTTTCACTGCTGATTTTTTTGAGTCTTGGGTGAAAGATTAAATTAATATCTCATAAATATTATGAAGGATTTGAACGTGAGATGCACTAAGTAAAATTATTTTCCAGTGAAAACTTACAGACAGTGAAAAACAATAATTAGAGTGACCATACATTAATTACTAGGCTTCTTGTCTTGCTGGCTTTTGCAAGGAAAGTCATGTAAACAAATAAAAATAGGTTTTATGTTTCCTGTTTACTACATCTGAAAAGTTTCCTGATGTTATTATGAAATTCAGTAATAATTTTCAATTGATTCTGAACTTTTCAAATGTAAGAGTACTCCCTGATTATGTCATGTTTTCAAAATCCAGGATTACTTTCGTTCTTTTTTATTTAGTCTAAGAGAGAGTAAATTCAAAAGTAAAGGGGCTTTTTGCATGTATGTATTAAAATCTGTTTTCCTAAAGCTGGAGCTTTTTTATGAGACAAAAAAGAAAAATCTTCTTCAAACAGCAGAGTTTCCCTGGTTCCTGTCTAGTTGAGATGAAGTAGAATGAGCTTGATTATGTTGAGAGTCAATAGAAAAGTCACAATACTGCTGCAATAAACTTGTAAGAAATTATTTATTATAGCTGAAAGTGTCCATTTTTTCAAATGTATCTTAGGAGTCGGTTTTTAAGGAACAAAAATATCTTTTAGAAGAATGTAATGATATGTTTTTATTAGGAGTAATAAATAGTACACTGAAAATAAGTTGGTATGAGCTTAAGCATCTCCTGTATGGAAACTCTGCTGGGCTTTGGGTGAAGTCCTTCCCAAAGAGATTTTTAGAGAGATTTTTATGCACTCAGGCCTTTGTGTGGTTAATGATGCTGACAGTGGGTATGTGGACTGCCTGCAAAGCAAGATTGCACCAAACTACTGCTACTCAATCTGCTTTTTTATGTCATTGATAACAAGATAAAAGAATCTCTAGATAATAATGAGTAATGTATTTTACTTGCTATTGAGGAATGCTTTGGGTGGGAGGTGGTGAAACATTCTATTGGCTGTATTGCACCAAAGGTGAATGGAATGGGAGAAAAGAAGAAGAGCCATCTCTAAAATGTTATTTGTTTTATTTCATTTAGATTTTCACACACACCTTTCTGAGAAATTGAAAGACAGACAGACAAGCTGGCAGCAGCTGGCTGAGACAAAGAACTCTCTAATACGTAAGGTTTTTATTTTGCTTCAACTGTATTCCTTGTAAACTTAGAACCTAGTTTAGAACTTGTGTGTTGTGCTTAATCTTGTTCTGTGTGTGTTCTGCTTATTATGTCTTGTGGGATTTTGGTTGGTTGTTTTTTTTTCTTCCTGGGTACTCATATTCTGTTGAATAAACCTGATTTCTACTACTCATTTCTATCTCATTGTTGAGTATTACCTTCCTGGTTGGATTGAACTAATTTAGGGGTTTTTCACTGCAAGACTTGGCTGGGTAGTGAAGGAGCTGCTTTCCCTGAGCTGATCTTGTTTCATGGTGTGGAGTTCATCCCATGAGAGGAGGAGAGCTAAGACATGGAAGAGACACCAGATCTGGGTACTCACAGGCACAACTTTAAAAGAAAATGGTAGCTGCAGCTGCATTTTCACAAAGGCAATTGCACATGTTCTATTCCAGTGGTAAAGGTTTGCAGGAGACACAAGTTTCTTGAGAGTTTCTTCGATCAGACTTATAAATGTAAGAGTCAGTGATAACTCTGTTCATCTTCAGTCTTGATTTGAATTTTTTTGATCTGATGAGATCAAAAGTATGAGATTTAGACAGTCACACTTGATGTGCCCCTGAAGTTTTGTATATTAGGGGCTGTGCAAAACAATCTGGGAGTTTGTTGGTTTTTGTGGGTTTGTAGGGAATTGTGCATTGCTAGACAGGGGTTTTTGAAGCACCACTGCTCCCCACACACATTCACACTTTTGCTCCCCTGAGAGTAAAACTCCTATGGGAGGAAGATGATGTTTGGGAGAAAAAAAAGCCTGAAAAGCACTTTTTTAGCAAATGAAAACATTTTTAGCCAGGCTGTAGTAATATAAATCAAAAGACATCTCAAGGAATTTTAGTACAAAAATAACGATCCAGTGACATCTTCCTCTTGATAATTCTTGAATTCAAAAATTATTTTCATTCACTGGATATGTACACTCACTACAGTGTCAGCATGTGCCCTTGCTAAATTAGCAAGGGCTGTTTTTGATAAAGCCTTTTGTCCTCGACTTGGCAGATTTTACCTTGTATTTGATTGCCTAATGAGATGAGAGATGGATTTTGTTATTCTGCTCTTTTCTTCCACTGCACCTCTGACCTAGTACATACATGAAAGATAACTTTCTGTTTGGGCATTTTTTTAAAGCACTTAAGCAAATGCTTCCAAGATGAGGCCCTAACCAGGAATAATACTCTGCTTGCTTCTATTCAAGTGGGACCTAAAGCGAGGTTTAGGTCTCATCACCCTCATTTTCTGATGTACTTCTTTCATTAATTGCCTGATTTTTGGTAGAAACTAGTGAATGGCATTATTCTTTGACTCTCAACCAGTGTCTGGGCAAATGCTGAAACAGTTTCTTAAATCAGATTCTGGAAAGCACTGAGCATCTGTGACCATTTCCTGGTTAATGCAGCCTGTGATGTTCAGTGTGTTTTCAAACTGGAGATAAGGACTGTTTGTTGTGTTTCCATGCTTCTTACAAGAGTGGCAGCCGGAGCTATTGGTAGAGTAATTCAGTTTCCACAGTGCTGATGTACAGTGCTAAAACCTGACCAAGGTGGTTTGTGTATGGTTGGTAATAATGATGGAATTAATAAAGAACAGAAATGATCCTGTACATATCTTTGCATTTCTGAAGCATTCATGATTATTGCTGTTGCAGGAGGATTTTGGCACAGGTGAAATGAGTGGGTTATGCTATTTAGGCTGTACTAAATCTCAAAGAATAATGCTTGCATGCATTTCCCAGGATCACAGAATGTTTTTTTTCCTAACAAATTGCATCCAACTGAACAATGTCTTTCCTCATTTGAAGCTTTGAGGCTCTTATAGAAAAAAAATACTGTTTCTCTTTGGTTTACTTTTTTTCCTTGCAACCTGATACTCTTCCCAATTCAAACAAATTTTAATGATATATTGCTTTCAATTTCTGGTACTGTGTTTGTTCAGGGCTCTAGAAATTAAGAAGAATGTGAGAATGTATTAATAACTATATCACAAAAATACTTGATAGCATTAATGCTTGCTACTGGCTTGATTTAACATGCATTTAAGAAAATAATTGAACTGAGACAACAGAAAATCTTTGTACCTTTTATAACTTTTATGAGTCTAATTTCTTGGACATGGTAAATCTGATCTGAGCAGTGCCATAGTTTGTTGAATGCTCTAAATATGGTGAGAAAGGTGCAGTGATCTTGTTGACCCAGATGTTCTGCCTGGCCATATCAGCCAAATCTTTGATGTTAATAATTCCAGGGACTTGACCAAAAACAAGCTTTATCTCCGCTCCTTTTAAACAGTGCCATAGGATTTTTTACATCAATCTGGATGCTGCCAAAACCAGACAGATGGCACTAACCTTGGTTTAAAGCCTCAGCTGGCTGAGAATGCATCCAAATAGTGTTGCAAAGCTTGCAATGTGCATGTTGTGTCACCAGAAGAGGACTCTTTGTACCAGTGTAAGCAGAGCCCTCAGACTTTGCATTTCAAAGGTACCCAGTTGTCATCTGTGCTCATCTAGAGCACGGATTGCTTGCAGGGCTGTAATAAATTGATAGGTTTCTTGATCTGCTCTGCCTTTGCTTTGCAAAGGTCAAAGATGCAGCCACAAAAAAGGAGGTGAAGTGCTGAACATGGGTGTTAGAATGGTCAGCGGTTCAGAAGGATTGTTGTCAGATCCGTGTGCTGACTCTGGAAGGAAAGTAAATAAAAATGTCTTAATAGTATTTGGAGCAGTCCTAAACCTCACCATTTCTGAGTATTCCTTGTCTGGAAGGAGAATTTTTAGTAGATTTAAAAAATTGCAACTAGCTACCTACCCCAACCCCACCCCACCCCCCAAAAAAAAGTCTCAAATCTATGTCAAAATAAGAATTTAGAATTAAAAACAAAATCCAACAAACAAAATAACTAGACCAGCCCTGGTTTCTTTTCAGAGCTGTAAAACAATGTAGCAAAATTTGAGTGATTTATCAAAATAATTAATGCTTTTTAAGCATTGCAGAAGTATGATGTTGAGTATATATATATATAAAGAAAAGTAAAAGTGTGCTGCTTAAGGTATGATGTGAATAGGACACTGAGAGGCCTCATTAAATGGCAAAGGCAAAAGGGTAACTGGTGTGTATATATATATATTTTATATATATATATGTACTCCTGGTATAATGTGTGCAAGCCAACCTGAACAGGAGTGCAGGAGAGGACTTGACAGGACTGAGTCCATCAAACCATATTGCAGTGCACTAACAGGGGAGTTTTAGGTACAAATTCTAGAGGATGCTCTTTCAAAACTACACTGCCAAGACCTGGGTTTATCATGGGATTTTAGCAGTGATTTCTTTAAGAAAAAGTTTGGGTTATGCAATTACTCTTCATGCAATTGTTTTGTTAAGAAACTGTCAGCCAGAGAAAGGAAACCACAGAGCCAAAAGTGTGTGATAAAGTAAAATAGCGACAATGTAGGAAATGCTGAGGGAGAAGTAAAACTCTCTTGCATAGTGGGTCCTAGAAGGAAACAAGCTGACAGTTCTACCAGGTGCCTTTGCTAGGAGCAGTGTTCCAGAATTTGTCTGAACAGCACCAGTATTGAAATAAAGGATTTGAAATTTGCTGAAGAAACAAAAGAGGTTGTGTGATGAAAGGCTGAGCTGCTGGCAAAAGACTCCATCACCTGGGATTTATACGAATCAATCTCCTGTGTAATGCACCATTGTCCTAAAAACTGGAAGCTACAAACAGAAGACATTTTATTATAAGAGGTTCTGTGACAGCTTATCAAAAATAGCTTTTCCTCTTTTTGCATGAAGCTTCTACCTTAAAGATACTGATGAAATAGGTGACAATTTTTAACACAAGCGGTGACAAAATAAACACCATCTGCTAGTGTTGGCTTATTCCATAGTCTTCTCATGCTGGGTGATTTTATTTCACCTTTTTTCAGAAATAGTTAATGACACATCTGCTGTGTGGTGGAGGTGCATTTTTGGTAATTAAATGTGGACACAGGATCAGAGAAAACAGTAACAAAACTTTTCCAGGAAACTGAAGAAAATATTAATGCCACAAGGAGCTAACAAACAAACTGTTGATACCTTTTTTTTTATTATTATTTTCACTTGTTTTATTGTTTGATCAAAATTTTCAAATTATACTTGTTCTTTCAAAATACATATTTATCATGGAAAACTTCTCATTTGGCCTTGATTTTACCAAAGCAAAATTTTTGCCACTATGACATTCGTGGTCCTCCAAGCAAGCCTGGTTTTGTAGCACATCTGTGAGTCTGGGAATGTGAAGTCAGAGCAGGTTTGGGTGTCCTGGGGGATCAGGGTGAGATTTGTCTACATAGGAGAATATATTTAAGGGAGCATAATGTACAATGGGACCTGGAGAACAAAATAATCAGGTTTATCTCAAGGTCCAGTTGAATTGTGGACAATACAAAACCGTCCATCCATGCAGGGTTGTTTGCTTGTGTGGAGTTTGTCTTTATCCTGTGGAGCTCCATCCTCCTTTATCCTTGGGAATCCATCCTCCTCCCAAGCCCCACTGCAGGGCACAGTGTCACTGGGACTCCCTGGTTTATTTTGGGAATTCCCAAAGTTGGAATTCCTGCTGCTTTGTGTCAGACTCTGCTTTCTTCCCTTTGGCAGGGCAGGGTAGTCCTGTGGGTGAAAATCCCTTTTGTGTGTCCCTGAAGAGGAATCTCTCCCATCACCCCAGGATGTCCCACTTCTCCCTCCTCAGTCAGCAAGGAGAATTCTTTCTGATGGGAATTCCTATTTAGCACTTTGCTGCAGAGGCATTAGCATAATGATCCAGAAAAAATCCAAGCAATTAGGCTGTTAAACCTGTGTTTACTGTGCCAAATCGAACGTCCCTACGCTGTTATCAGTGTGAGTAGATTTTAATAAATCCAGAAAACTAAATGTCTGCATCTCCATGTGGATAGGTGGATATTTATTTTTAATATTTAATATTGAATGTAAAGATTGAGATAGAAATTAAAGCCATGGAAACCCTAGGGAGAAAAAAAACCCACATTTGGTTATGTTGTTCTCTGGTGGGTGAAAAGCCAGGATAGACTGCAAGAGATGTGAATTCTGACTCTGTCTAAAAGTTTCAAGTGAAAAAAAATTAATTGTCTTTCCTTCCTGCCACCAAGGTCTGTTTAATGGTATGAAATCCTTGTTCTCATTTTATGGTTTCATAAAACCACAAAAACTAAATATGTAAGTAAAGCTGTATGCAGTCCAAGAGGAAAATTATGGCTGGGAAAAACAAACAAATAACAACATGCTATAAATATTTTTTAAAGGAATTGCTGAGATTTTTTGTTTTTTGTTTTTTGTTTTGTTAAGCCTTGCTTTAGCTCCTGATGAACACTGGCTAAGGAAATATTGATAGAAATATACATAAGGCTGAACATCTGTACCTGTAGGTATTGTTATACTTTTGTTCAAACTTCATTCAATTTATTATTTTAATAATGAATGTGTAGAAGTGCCTGTGAAGTAATATGTCATTAATGTTAATTGTTCTGATAAAAGAAAAAAAAGAGCAATCTGACTCTTGATTTTTTGTCTTTACAGACTGCATAGTAATTAAAAATTGGAATGAGAATTCATGCAAGTTGCTTTAAATGTGTACCAAGTAAATTCAATAGTGAATATTTGAAGTCATCCCATGTTCCTTAACAGTGAT
This sequence comes from Cyanistes caeruleus, assembly GCF_971803275.1. Taxonomy (NCBI): domain Eukaryota; kingdom Metazoa; phylum Chordata; class Aves; order Passeriformes; family Paridae; genus Cyanistes; species Cyanistes caeruleus. The sequence goes on from NC_141715.1 coordinate 13,582,108, forward strand.
GAACAGATTTACATCCGTTAAATACTTATATTACAAACCTCTTGGCTTGACCTCATCTGTGTAAACATCTCATTTATGAATTATCAAACCTCTTTGAAAGACAGCCTTATGTACGTGTATTATCATTTATGGTAATCGGAAACATTTTTCAAGCTGCTGTGCATGAAGTAAGGGTGAAAAATCCCTTGCTTATTCATACCCATATGTATGCTGTGAAACTTGAATAAGGAGGGAGACAAAAAGGACTGATTTAAAATATAAATTATATACGTCTTTTTTATGCTTATGCCATATTTTGATAGTTTAGGTTCACCTAAATCCAGTGTTAAAGGTAAATGTGTGGCAAGTCAGAGCAGAGCTTTTTGATCAATACCCATAGCCTGCTTTCTATAAAAACTCTTTTCTTTAGATTAGGAACTGGAAGTGAAGGTGCTTTACTCCAAATTGGGTTTGTATCTGTGGCAAAACTTTAATAGTCTGACAGATTACATGTGATATTACAAGGTATTTTAAATATGGAGAAGCAATGAGGAAATGATGACTGTACATGATTTTAGATCATGTTACCTGCAAACCCTTCTGCTTATTAAAGAATTTTACTTTGATAATGCAAAACTGCACTGAGAAGTTGTCAGTGAAAGGCCAAGCAATTTGATAGAAGTGTGGTGGATGTTCTGATTGCATCTGAAATCTGTTTGGGATAATAACAGAGGGGAAAAGCTGACTCACACAGGCCATGTCTTGATATCCATTTCTTTACTGGGATAAGTGAGCTCAGTGTTTGCAACCCAATTCAAAGCATTTCTCCTGTTGTTAAGACTTACAGACACAACTGATAAAAGATTTTCATGCTTCTTCAAAATTTATGTCTTTAAACATCATTGTTAAGAGTTAGGATTTGATCTTGCATAATAGTTTAGATTTTGAGTGATGGTCCAGCAGCATGAATGTGCTTCAGAGATGGGGTTTTCTGTAGTGCTTATGATCAGAATCTGCCCCTGCTTGATTGTACTTGGTTCCTTTTTTATTTAGAATCAAAGCTTTGCTTTCTCAGGTAAAGTCTGGGGTAGGGAAGTACTGTGCCTCAAATCCCACATGGCCTGAACTACCTGGTCCCAATTAATGAAAATATTGAATTTTCATTGAATTTAACTGGTGTTAATGCCAGGAGGGCCCTGAAAGGACTTACTGAAAATTACTGACATAATCCTTTCCTAAAATAAAGCATGATTTTGATATGATTAAATAGCATGTGGAAAGGAAATTGAGTGCATTTTAGAAAAGTAAATGATCTGCAATGAGGCAGAAAAAATCAGGTGCCTTGTTTCTCATTACAAACCAAAAACCTTCATCTCTTACCTATCCAGCCTAAAAAATCTTCAGCCTTCGAGCACTGTAGAATATTCATTTTTGGGGCAAAACTGTACTACTGCCCTCCCTTCTCTTTCCACTCAAAGGATAGTTGGTGATTCTTAGGATTGTTTGGAGATGTGGCCTCTGAGTTTGGATTCTGAATTTGACTTTGTTTATCCTGTGATGAGATCAGCATTTAGGTGAACATCTATTGGTTCTTTTTTCAGCAGTAAAAACAGCTTGTGCAGCCTCCCTGACAGCTTCTGACACAGCACAGGCTCAGCAGCCACGTGCTGAGATTGAGCAAGTGCCTGCTTTAGTCTCTGGAATTGACGTTTTCAGAGTAATAAAAGGCATCTCTTCCTTTAGTCACCATCACTCCTCATTCTCACAGGCAGCATAGCAAAATAACAGCACTGCACTTGCAGTCAAACCTCTTGTCTCCTAATTCTTCCCTTTTGGATCTGACTTCATTCTAGCTTGGTTTCTGAACATTTTCTGATTTAAATTTTGTTAAAAACATGTGAGCTCCGTGTCTTACAGGCTGATATCAGCGTTTTTGCAGGTTGAAGTTAGGGTTTGTACCACCAGTCCCTTGAGTTCAGGAGGAAATTGAGGCTAAAGCAGGAAATCAAGGCTGTCAGTGCCATGGCTGTGCAGTGCTGCTGCATGCAATAAAGGCTCTAGGATGCAAATCCTGCCCAGGTAGAATTGAGATATTTAGGCAGATTTAGGAGTAAGATAGATAAGGATAGATTTAGATAAAGAAGATAGATAGGATCTGATGTGTTTTGTATCGATTTCTTCATTTTCTGAGTCACTTGTGTGATGTGCATTATTGGCATTCCATTTCAGGTGACTCAGAGTATGTAGCCTTAGGAAGCAAAGTCGTGTCAGGGCTGTGTACTTCTCAGAGTGGTTAATGCAATGCTGCTGCTTAGGTAATGAAGCAGTAATCATGTGAAAAGCACTGCAGATGTTAACAATTAGAAAAAATGTAAATTATATTTGCCATCCTTTACTGTGCTCTACTGTCCTTCCAAATCTGTGGTGATAAAAGAATTCAAATTGTCTCAAAGTTAAATGTGAAGTAAGGGGGAAGGATAGAAATATCTCTTAGTGTGGGTACACAGATACACAAATACTTATAGAGATCTGTGTAGACAATATTTGAAATCACTAGAAATCTAAGCACCTGAGCTGCTTCATATGAATCAAGAAATGTTATATAAAAACAGCTGCTGCTGTTACACAATCTTTCTAGCTCTGTTTTCCTCATCAAATTAATACAGAAAAACATGGTTTTGCATGCTGAATATGTGCATGTGATTGAATTCCTTGTTCAGCTTTTAATTAATTTAAATGAAGTTCTAAATTTGGTTCCCTGTCCATTTTTATGCTTATGACCATTGTTTTACATGACAATCAAATTAGCATTTAGAAATTCCTTTTCCTTCATTGTTCTCAATATAGAAATACCTGCTTTAATTCTTCTTTAGTTCTTGCTACTTTCTAACCTGAAGCTGGTGTTCAGCTGTGCTGTGTGAGCTTGTGCTGAGAGAAACCCTCCTTTCCTTACATGTTTAGAGCAGAGGAGCACAGGCACTACTCTTGAAGTGGTTTCACTTAATAATGACAGAGGAACACTTATTTTAATTGGAGGGCAACGTGTAACAGAATTTCAGTTTTGTTTTTCAGATATATATGCAAAGAGTTCTATTCTTGTGTTATTTCTGATAGAAAAATGTACAGAATGTAACTTTCTGAATTCCCAGAAAGATTTCAACTTTTGAACCTGATCTCTGTCAGCTTTTCTCTTTACTCCATAGTAACTGCATGTCTCCGTTTCCTCTGTATTTTGTATGTGGCAATTATTACTGTCAGAGACATAAGGTAATTAAGTTGAATTTCATATTGAGGGATATTGGCTAAAAATAATTAAACAATTTGATTTATTTTGCATCTTGATAAGCTCCAGCCATCAAAACAGGGGGTTATTTTTTTTTCTATTTCACCTTGCATTTTCCAGCTCCCCAGTGCGATCTCAGGGCTGGGTGCTGGTCCTGAGCAGTCAGTGCCTCTCAGGCTGTGAGTGTCAGCAAACCCTGGCTGAGGTTCAGTGCAGGGGTAATTCTCAGTCATTAATTTGTTGAAGCAGTGGTTGAACCTATAATCTTAAACGTAAATCACTTCTCAGGCGTGAGGCACCAGAAGGTGCAATTAAAGAGGCAGTAAAATTAGATTGGGTTTAAACTGTTGATTTTACATCACTGAAGGATGCAAACACAAAGTTTTTAGTTTTTCCTCTGTGATGGGAAAAGGTTACATGTCCAGAACTACTCTGAAGTGTATTATGCTGAATGTGCTTCCCAAAGAGAGCAAGGTAGTTGACAATGATAGTTTTTCCAAGCTCTTAACATTTCTGATGTGTTCTTTCAGTTCTTTGATGACTATTATTAAAATGTAGAATTCAAATAAGTTAGGCTCTTTAGCAGGTGCTGTGTTGAAGGTTGGATAGGAATAAACTCTGTGGGAATTCTTTGCTGGCTGGCATCAGTGTGGTATCCAAAAAGCTGCCAAAACAAATTCCATCGAAAAAGAGCTAAGTTGTGGTTTTAGTGAACCTGTGTTGTTAAATATGAGATGTGCATGTTCTTTATGAATTGTTTATGCCCATCTCAGCAAATCCACTGCCTTAGCAGTGCTTTTCATTGCTCAGTGTGGTTCATCTGATCAAAGGCTGGTGTAGGGGGAGATGTTGAGGGCTCCCAAATGCCCGAGGAAGGGCAGGCAAAGGGCTCTGAATCTCTCCAGAACAAGTTCTGCTCTGCTGAGTGACCATGCCAAGAGCCACAGTGTGCAAGTAACCTGTGATAAACATACCCAAGACACAAACTCGGTGCTCAATGTACTCCAGCAGCTCTCTCAGTGTAATTCCTTCTTCAAAAAACTGAAGAATTTGTTGAAAAGGAGTTCAGCATACACTTTGTATTGGATTCTAATCAGCCAGTTGAGGCACTCAACAATTAATACTCTAGAGCTGAAAACTAATCAAAAGTGAACAGAACTATGTTGAAGGAAAACAGTTTATATATTGATGGAAAGAGTATTGAGGGGTTGGGGTTTTTGGGGGTTTTTTTTGTTGTTGTTTGGTTTAGTTTGGGGTTTTTTGTTGTTTGGGTTTTTTTCCCTGGGAATATCATATATATGGTTATTTTAGTTTAGTGCACAAGCAAAGCACACAGATAATTCTCCTGGATGCTCTTAAGGACAGCATTGGCCCTTCCTGGATAGTGCTGCCTAAATTAGCTCTGTCTGTGCTGGTTTTTTGACCCTCCAAAAGCCCTGGAAGCGTAGGATATTTGATCCTCATGAGTCTTAACTGCCTGCCAGATGTTAAATTAATCCAGGATGTTTTATTCCTGCAGCTGGGTCAGGATATGGGGTTTTCTTGGCAGAAATTTTTGTGGGTTTTAGGGTTTTGTTATTATTATTTTTTATTTTATTTTCTATGTTGTACTGAGGTGTTCATACACTCAGTTATGTTGTTGACTGTGTACTACACTTTGAGCTTTCAAATATCCTCAGCAGATTTTTTTTCCTAGCATGTTGCTATTTACAATATTCCTATGAAGTTGCTTGGGTTGGCTTTTGACACTTTAATATGTTTTGTAGAAGTGTAATTATCATTCTTCCAAATTTGTCTGTACTTTAACATCTGTAACCCTGGTGTTCCATAGCTTGGTGAGGTTGTTGAATCTCATTTTTAATTTTCATCTTGATGTATTATAAATTTTACCTGGCAAATAATAGCAGGAGGGAGTACTTCAGGCACAGTGCATCTGCTGATCTGTGTTGGTGTAAGCAGCACATATTTCAGTCAAGTCATGTGACAAATTATTATTGCTTCAGTTCTTTCTGAAGAAAAAAAATCTGACCTCAAAGAAATGTCAGTATTACAATTTACAATTCCTTGTAAATGTAACAGTTCATTTTGAAAAAAATGCAAGATTTGTATTTAGATACCAATAGAAAATTGAAGACAGAATATTAGTTCACATGCAAGAGTTGCTAAAAACATAATAAATGGAGAAGGCAGATCCTTATTTGTAAGTCACACTTTTCAAAGATATTTTATTATGTGAAAATGGCAACTATTGCTTTTATATATGCTCATGTACATATATGCTCACATTTCCCTTCCTTCCCCTCCATGTCACACACAGATTGGGAGAGTCAGGATTGGCAGCAGATTTCTTGTTAGTGATAAGTGGTGATACTTCCTTTATGTTCATTAAAGGCTTTCTTCTGATGGAGATAAATACATAAATGACATGCTTGGGGTTACCAGGAAGATGTAATTTCATCATCCAGTAAACAAGCTTTGCAACAGTGTTCCTGATTTACAAGTAAGTCGTGATCACGCCAGATTTGACAAAGAGAAACGTTTATTCCAATGCCTGAAGCTCTGAGGCTGGAGTCACTTGAACATTGTGCCTTGCTGTCAGCCATTTCAGATAGATTTTGGTAAATAACAAATTTTAGAAATAATCTCTATTATTCACATAAAAGCACAATTCACAATTTGTCTGAACATAGAAATGTAACGTACAAAGAGTAGAAGACCGATTATTGCTGAATTCTGCATATGTTAGAGGACCCCATGTGCTTGTGCCAGCAAAATTTACACTCCTTATGTCATCAGTAGAAAAGGTGGGGGCTCTCAGCTCATGTCTTCCTTTTTCTGCTCCTATTTGAGGCACCAAAAATAAGTATCAGAAGTTGCAAAATGTGGGTTATTCAAGAATGAACTGAGTTAAGGGTTAACCTTACGGAACTTCAAGATTGGTTTTTGAGGTCAGAGCACTGCACTGGATGACCTCAAGAGGTCCCTTTCAAACTTAATTGTTCTACAAGTCTGTATTAATCATCTCCCTGTGACATGGAAAGGAGATAATTAATTGGTGTGAGACCTGTAATTTGTTTCCTGAAATCCTAATAATCTTGACCTAAGTGTGGGCACTTCTGTTACTGAGCTTTTAGATACCAGTTTTGGAACTTCTCCTCAGAACCCAGATCATTGCCTGGTCCATTGTGCTTGCTGCAGGTTGTTCCAGCAGTGGGAGTAGCAAAGAGCAACAGACCCAGCATTCTGAAATAAACCCCAAATTTAGAGTGTTTCCCAGCACTGATCTTTAGAATCCATCAAAGCCTCTCATCTGGTCACTGAGTGCTGTGCTGCACATGAGACAGCAGCACTGCAACTTTTGTATTGGTCAAAGATTGAACTGTGTGAGGATGCCAGAGGATAAACTGCTGGTTTTTCCTAGATCCACATGTCCTGAAGGCAGCACTGTCAGGGAGCCTGTTGCTATTTGTAACAAAAGGTTCACTGCCTCAGAAAGTGATGGCAGTTCCATACATAAACAGGATTAAAAATACTAGAATTCACCCTGTAAGTAAGTAATTAACAAGCTGTAAATGCTCCCGTCCCTCCCACGTTGTACTGGGGGAGTCAGCTGATGTTAATACACGTGCAAGGTGCGAGGGAAGGTCAGCAGTGATAATTGCTTTACAAACTGGCAGCCTGCCAGCTCCGGATCAAAATTTTACCCTCGGAATGTTCTGTGTGTGTTTGCAATGGAGAGCTCGGTGCTGTGCTGTGTTCCACAAGACACTAACACACTGTTTATCCTCTTCACCTTCTGTGTCAGAAATGTTACTTTACATACCTGATGTAAGGGGATTATGGCCAAGATTGCTAATTTCTTGTTATTTCTCAGACAATAACAATACACAGCTGGTGAATCCTCCTGTTGGTGTCCCATCTGACATGGATGGCCATGTGTATTTTTGGGATGTGTTACTGAAAAGATAAGTAGGTCTGTGGGAAATCAAGCCAAAATGTTTTGCCTATGTTCTTTTCCCATGCATTAGGAAGGTTTTCCTAGCTTTCAGGATTTGCTTTGGCTCTTCAGAACATATTTTATGGTTTCATTGTTATTCATAGCAATTTCTTTCCATTGAAACGAGTAGCTATGGTTACTGGATGGCTTCTGCAGCCCCATGCAGGGAAGCTGTGAGAGGGGTTAATTGTTGTATGATGTATGTTTTCAAACTGTAGTAAGAATTCTCCAGCTTCTAGTCTGAGCTCTTACTTCTTGGGAATATAAAATTTGATTGTACATCTTCTATAAACCTGCCTGAAACAAGGGAATTTGGTAAAAGTTGGTGTTTTAGTAATGATGCTAAGCCCTTTATGAAGAAGCATGTATACTCTTTCCATATTTCATTCCCTTGACAAAAGGAAGTTGTTTTAGTAAACCCTGTCACAGTTGCAGGTTACCATGAGAAATTGAAAACTTGCTCAAAATAAATGCAGTAGTGGTTAGACCACAGTGTTTGAGAGAATTCATATTTGTCTGATGGTGAAAGGACTTGAGAGAAAACTGAATTAACAGTGGCCGTGAGAAATTTCTCACTGCTTTTAAGCTTAAAAGATAAAATTGAATTTAAATTGTTAGGCCCATGTTCACCATAATCTAAAGCAAACCAGCTGTTACACATCCTGTAAGCAAAGGGTTTGGAATCAATCCTGTGAGCCCCTGTGTTCTCTCTTATATTTTGCCTACAGAGCCAGGAGATAGACGTAAAAGGAAAATCAGGAATATTATGTAAACCACCAGGGTTCCTCTGCATTCCTTTGTAAGCAAAGCAGCAACAAACATCAGCATCCACATGGGGTGCCTGATAACACCAGATATTTTCCAGGATTAATCGTGTTCTGCCACGGGGAGCGCGAGGCTGCCGTTCTGTGGCACACGGTTCTGTGCCTTCTGCTGCAAGTGGCATGAGATGGAGACAGGCTTGGTGAGACCATGGTGTTGTCTCGCTGCCAGAGCACTTTGTTGGAGCTGCAGGGGTCTGCATTTAAATCTAGGAAGTCATTAAGCTATGAAACACCAGAAGATCAGCAAATAATTTCAGTGAATTTTGTGTTTTTACATGTGTGCATGTATAATTATACAAAACTCACAATAATCTATCTGGTTGCTTTTATGTTGTTTTTACACATATCTCTGACTTTTATTGAAAAAAAAAATCCTGAGTAGTTAGTATACATAATTACATTCTTGTTCATTGATTACTAGCTAGAAAACAGCAAAAGCAAACAATGAGATTTCTCCTAATGACTATCTTTTGATTTATTGGCAATTAGCAAAGCAAATAATTAGAAGTTTAATTGTTGATGAATAACCTATATTATAGTTTTAATGCAGCAACTGATGTGTAGTGTTTTGCTGCAGGCTGCCTGATCAATGTGTTCACATTTAGTTTTTAAACATAGATGATGATAAGGTAAGAAATTGAGGAAAGGAGATACACATATGCTGAAGGGACATAAATAAACTTGAGTTCAAGGGAGGGGTGACAATTCAGAAGCAGAACATATTGGATGTGGGACATTTTGTCAAAGGTAACAGTTACAGCAGTTACTGAACACAAAGCTGCCTGGGACAAATAAGAGTTTTTATGGTGTTAGAAAAATCTTCCCATTAACTGAACACAATATGCAGGAGCAAACATATGGATTGGCCTCATTAAGAACAAAGACATTTGTTTGAGATAAGCCTCAAAGGGAAGAAGAGAAGTGGCATTTCACTTTGGGAAGAACAAAAGAATAATGAGATTAAATTAGAGCAACATCACATTATCACACTGGTGGAGTTCGGACAAAGACATAATACAACAGTCTCACTCTGTGTGGAAAAAGCAAGGATTAAGTGTTTCAGGCACAATAAAGTTTTGGTTGGTTGGTTTGCAGAAAGCTTTTTCCACTTTGCTTGGTGCTGTCATTCTGTGCAGTTTGGGCACTCAAGGCTGTTTCACAGAATATCCAGAAGAAGTCCTGAGCATTGAGTGTAATGATTCTCCTGCTCCTCTCACAATTTTGTTTTTCTTTTCAAACATGTTGGTTGTCAAAGCCTTTGGTGCTCCTGATTCTTGGAGCTGAATGCCTGGGCTTTTCTTTTGGTGGACCTCAGGTGTTTTTCCTGGCTGTGTTTTTCAGTCCCAGTGGCTTGGGGCTGTTGGTAAGCTGTGTGCTGGAATGTGTGGGCTGAAGGCACATCCCTGCAGCGTGCACACACTGCCCAGAGATCTGCCTGGAGCAGTCTTTAAGTGGCATGTTTAACATGGAGCACAAAAAAAAGCATTTGCCATCTGAATTTCCACTGGTATTAATTCTGTGTGACTTGGTTATTTATTTTAGTGAATAAAACGGGGAAGAGAAGTAATAAAATGAAAATATAAAAGAAGTTCCTGTGTTGGCTTTGTCTCCTTCCCTTCAGCAAGTCTGTGGGTGCTGTTAGGTACTTTAGGGGCACAGCAAGACAGGTTTGCTGTGTCTGATGTTAGAATTTCTCAGCCAGGTAGTGTTTTTCACATTGATCCCTCAGTCAAGCAGACAGGTGCTCTTTATCATCCTCTGGTTAAAACAAATAAATTAGTCTCAGCTTTTCCTTCACTGTGTTTTTCAGCTCCCTTGTCAACAAGTCTGGGTATCTTATGTGCCGTGTTCCTTTCTTTTGCTGAACTCTCCAGTTCACTCCTTTCTCTCCTGCTCCCCCACGGTTGTATTCCCCTGCATCTTAAATAGTTCATTTAAGGAGTAGCAGACTTACGGAGGAATTTTAACATGATCTCCCATTATGGAGATTTCAATCTGTTCCACAATCACGATTCAATCTGTTAGCTAGATAAGAGTTTAAGAAATTTTTTTAGGCTTTGAGAACTTTGTAACAAAATGAAGGAGTTTAATATGCAGTTAGCCATAAAGTATAATATTTACAGTAATGTAAAGATATTGCTCAAAATGAGATAATAATTTAAAGGTATCAACGATATAACTTAAAAATTAAAACCAAATCAGTTATATCTAAACATTATAAGAAATATATGCCTTTAATATTCAAAAGAAAAGAGGGGAATGGAGGAAGAGAAATTAACTCCTTTAGTTCCTGAGAGTCCTGTGATGTGCAAAATGTCTTTCCTGTAGCTGGGATACATGATGTAATACTATAATTCAAGTGTTCCAATATCATGCAGCAGGACTGGACCGTGCAAAATAAGGCAGAAATGACACCTGTGCACCAGTGCAGTGCTAGTGTGGGATCTACTACCTGGCCTGAGACTGTGGCCATTTAGGAAAAATAAAACTGATTTATCTGTTTATGTATTTACAGAGGACAGTAAGATGTTTTTTGGGATGCAGTAAGCACAGAAGCAGACTAATGAAGTCAAAATTTATCAGAAAAAGTCTCTGAAATAACTTCACTTTTTATCTTCTGCAATTATGTGATACAGTTCACATGTGATGGTGTTTGAATGTCCTGTGTATTATGAGGTGAACATTTGATCATTTTGGTAGTTTCAGAATTAGTTGAAGGCATGGTTACACTGTCTCCAGCACACAAACAGATTGATGAGACAGATCAGATAAATAAACTTTACTAACCTCCTGTCAGTGTTAGGGTATTCACAGTGCCAGGAGTGACAGAGAGCCTGGAATCTGTCAGTTACGAAAATTTTATTAAAAATTAAAACTTTTGGTAAACTTCTAAAGCAGGTTAATCCAGAAGGTATTTCTCAGGATAGAAAGCAGGAATAAAAAAAATCCACAATGAAGGCTAAGTCCTGGTATCTGTATCCAGGAACAATCAGAAGCTGAGTCTAGCTGTGAGTCAGACTGGTAGTCTGGAAGGTGGGCACTTCAGAACAGGGTACCAAACATCGGATCCTTAGAGGGGAAAAAAGGAATTCACCTCTTGAAGAGCATGTCTTCAATGTGATGCTGTCTTGGTTTTGAACCTGAGGCCAGTCTGACCCTGTCCTTTCTCACATTTGCTTTTCTTTCAAGGGCATTGAGCTGGGTTATCTTCTGTTAAGTGGAATTACAAACTTCATTTCTTTTATTGATTCATGAGAAATATTTTGAAATATTGTGATTTCAGTTCAAGCGAGAAGTATTTTGATGACAGTGTTTGCCATCCTCCTTATAACTCTGTCAGTGTCTATTGTGGGCTAGAAGGAAAAATGAGTAGTTGTGGCTGGGTCAGGTAGCAGGAATTCACAGAGAACTCGCTGTTCTGTGCTGCATCCAACAAGGTCTGTCTTCCTTTGAAACAGGGGTGACCTCTCTGACTGAATACCAAGGAAGTTCAAAACCCCCTAATTTTCCTTGAAATCTATTTTTATCATGATCAGGGACAGGCAAAGTTAAAAAGTACAAGACTGACAGTTCAGAAAGGAAAAAATGTCCTTAGTGAATCGTGCAGGTATTCTATAGCAAAGTTGAAAATTCTTCCGGTTTTCTGGGCTTTGTCCCTTTTAATGTGTACAGCAGGTTTCTGAGGATTCTTTATTTATTCAATTGAATGACTAAAAGAAATTATAGTAATTAATGAAACCCACTGCAAAATTATAGAATTTCAATAACATCAGTGACTGTCATTGACAATATCATAACTATTGGGTGAAAAATATATATTTAATGAGAAGATATTACTTCAAACTTGAATTCAAAAGCATATATAAACCATATATGTAAATGTGTATAGATGTCTGTATACATATTAGAATTATTTTACATGAAGCCAGGTGCAGAACAAGGGTGTCTCTGGATGACTCAGATAAAATCCCTTTGTGTGATTCACATTTTGAAGCTGAGCACCGACCTATTCTCCAGAAGCACTTTAGAAGTTCTGAGATAAATTAATACAATGCCCATTGTGTGTAATGCCCAAAGACTTCTGGAAGGTGTGCACAAAAAATCTGTTCAGCAGGTGTTAGTGCTGCACTCCTGCAAATTCTGTTTGCTGCTCTTAAGAAAAGTTGTTGTGGTGACTCAACTACAGCAGCTGATGCACCAGTTCTGTGTCTGTGCCAGATCCCCCTTTGGGTTTTAAAATTCCCAACTGGGAATTCATACTGGCATGGGGAAAAAATAGAAGTAGGGGAGAAATATTTTAACATTTGAAAGTTTTGCTGGTTTTCCCAAGGTCTCCTATTGCAAAGAATAACAACATTAAAGAAGGTAGGGTGTTAAAATATTTTCAGTGCTACCCATGTTAAATGTGTCAATCATGTTGAGTCTTCTCAGTTTTTCACAGTTCTGTTTGTTTGAAGAAGATCAAATTTGCACTTTTTATACCATCCATCAACTGAAATGTACCCATCGATTCCAAAAGGGTATTTGACCCTGAAAAACCAATTACTTCTACTCAAATCAAAAGACAAATGTGGAGGTGTTTCCATGAGAAAAATAGCATTTTAAAACATTATAAAGTGGAGATAGGAAGGTAGCAATAAAAACACTTTTAAAAAGACATGTATTTTTAAGCACTTGTCAGAAACATGAACCTGGTGAGATGTGGAAATGTCAGACACATTACATGTGCAGGACGTGCATTTGGCATTTTGCTGTCAGCAGGGGAGTTCTTCTACAACTAATTCCTCAGGAACCTCATGCTGAGTCTGTCTGCAGGGAGGAAGGAGGGCTAGGGGTAGAAGCATATATTGTTTATTTTGTGGAGGTGTATTAACAGGATTTTTTTTCTCTTTAAGAGAAGACCATGAGTTATGTCAGTCACGCCGTATGATAATTTTCTGGAGTTGGAATAAATTCCATATTTTATGCAAAACATGAGTCAAGCTGTGCAGCTCACTAGTACAGGTACAAATGGGCACTTTCTAGTACACTGCATGTAAAATTGATTAAAAATCCTATCTTGCAATTCACACATGTTTAATAAATATTATCTGCCGATGAGTTAGTGGCTTCAGCAGGGGAGGCTGTATGGCAGTGTTTTATTGGGGTCCTCTCAGACATCAGGGAGGGGTACAGGGACTGATTCTCTGTAAACTAAAATGGTTTTGCCATTTTAGTTACCGTCTCTCCTCTCCCCTCCCCTCAGTTCTGCCAAGCAATACCCCCTGTTTGCTGCACTATTGATGTGAGCAGCCACTGTTGGCCCCCAGAACACGTTCTGGCCCAGCAGGGCTATTGAAGATTCTCCCATTGTTGGTTCCAGCTGTGGATGTTTAATTTGACACAGCTGGTACAGCACATAGCCTTAAGAGCATGGTGAGGGAAATGCGATTTAAATATCGCTGTCAACTCCAAACCAAATTTCCTGCAGGACAGTATCACATGAAACTGATGAATACACAGAATATAGGGGGTGCTTACAATATTTTTATACACTGTTTCCCATAGAGACCTTTATAAATACACCAAGAATGCAAACAGTTATGATTTTTATCCTCTTTTAGGCTGTAAAATCTAAATGATGGAATCAATAGTGTCCAAATTTATCGGCAGTATTAAATAAAGAACCAACTGTGACTGAAAATTCAGATTCATATGAAATAGTTTCCTTTCCTTATTGCATTTTTTATTTCAAAATTTTAATGTTTATTATGGTTATTTCATACAGTCACAGTTGCCACCAGTAGATGGGTTTTTTGTGACATGGTCAGAATGCAGTGAAAAAGTTTATTGTAACAAAAAATTAGATATGGCATTTTGAATACTCCTTTGGTTCAGGTACATGTGATTTTAAAGTGCATGAGCAAAAATTATATAGACTTGAAAGCTGAAAAAAAATGTCTTTTTCAAGTTTGAGAGATGTTTTATTACTATTTTGCTATCATTAAGACAGTGTTTTTCTTATGTGAATAAACTGCAGGAATTGAGTGCATCTTCTTGTTATGAATCCAGAGACAGCAGAAACAGAAAGGAAAAAAAATCCCTTTTTGTTTATCTCTTTTTTTTTTTTTTTCCTCCAGGATTAGGCCAAAATTCTGATTACTGTGCATTGCAGCATCACTGACATCAAATAGATGCAAATACTGAACCACATTTACACCAGCAGTAATCATAATTTGACTTTTCATGTTCTGCAGCAGGACTGGTTTTGCTGTATTTATAGTTAATTACATAGGGAAAATACAAGTAGGAGACAGTGGAATTTTTTTTAATCTTGTAAAGTAGTTCATTAGTAGATGGAGGAAAAAATTTTTCTTGCAGAGGTTTTTAAAGAACTTTTAAGCAGATGCTTGTAAACATGTGTAACTTCAGATGCTTGTAAACATTTGTAACTTACTGGGCTGCACATCATTGTCAAAGGAGATAGAAAAAGTGAATTATCCCTGTGCTTCTCTTGAGACAGCCTTACTGGTCCATGTTAGTAAAAATGTTTGACATTCTTTGTAAAGTCACCAGTGCATTGTCAAGCACTGATGTTCTGTTCTCTGGTCCCTGCACACCCACATTCCTGATCCCATCCCTGCTACACCAGTGTGTGTGGAAAATAGCAGGGATTGGGATGGTTTATGGGGCTGCTGTGTCAGCTCCTCCTTGCCAAGCTCCTTCTGTCATTCCCCTGAGCATCCCTGGGGACTGGTGAGTGCCAGGTCAGCGTTCCCACTCCAGGTGTCTCCTCCAGGATGTCTCTGGGCTTCATCTGGGCTGCCCCTCTTCCCATGTTTGTACCTTGGTGTTCTTGCTATCACTGTGTGCAGCAAGGGCTGCAGAGGAACTGTGCCTTCTACAGAAAAGGTGCCTCAAATGTAAAGATATACTGAATTTTTATCCAGTGTTACAGTCATAGATCTCCAAACACCTGAGCAAAGAGAAGTGCAGGGTGGTGAAACAGGACCACACATAGTTACTGTGTAATGCAGTAATTATTTGTATCCTTACTGTGGAGTAGAATTGGATTAATATTCTTGGGATTAGTTTTAAGTTTTCTTAAATGGAAAACACTAGCAATTATTAATACTTTTCATTTTTATGTCACGTGAGGATGTAAAACATGAAGTGGATGATTCTGCCCAAACTTTGTCCTATGAGCAGAGAACATGCAATGATACATAAGAGAAGGTGGGGAGAAGATTTGGTGATTATATTTTATAGATGAAATTGTCATTCCATGGAAACACATTATATTTTTTTTTTTAATTTTAAGCTGCATAATTTTAGTTTGGTTTATAGTCTTTCCCAAATGGAACCTAAGCACAATTCTAAGTAATGCACTTATTGAGGAAAAAAATTCACCAGCTGTAGTTCTTCAGTGTGCTTGGGGCTAGCCTGAGGACCTGACTGTTCCTTTGAGCCATACTTTGATTCCCACTCTGTCTGTTGGGTTCAAAAATTAAAGCAATTTTTACCATTTAAAATTCTGGGTAGAGAAAAGTCTTTATTCTTTGGTGTCATAAAGAAAGGAAGAGGATTTGATCATTTTTGGGATGCTTCCAGAGAATTTCAGTGACACCTCCAGATCCTTGCAAATTCTTTATCTGGGTGGTGAAATTTTTCATTGGAATCTTAATATTTGTTACAATGTGCAAATATGCTTAGAGTAATATTAAGAAATAAATGGTAGTGTATGGGGCTGGACTTTTTCAGCAGTTGGTTTTAGGTTTCTTTTTGTTTCTTATTTTTGAGAAAAACAACTGGTACTCCTATATTGATACATCAGCAGAGAAATGCACCTGTATATATATATACTGTAAATATATATATATATATATATATATATTTATATATATACCTGTATATATATAATGTATGCTGGTAATGGACACTGAACACCAGTGAAGAGAAGGAATAAATGGAAAAGTGTTTTGAATGCTTTAATGTTTAAAAGTAGTGTCATTTTCATGAAGCATTCTGTAACTTTTCTGAATGATGGTCTGAGTCAGCGTTAATGGGATTTGAAGATGCGATTTCATGGTGCTCTAATTATTTCAATCCTCATTTTCAGACAATGTTTTATTAATGGCATTGTGTTAAAAGCCTGATAAGTTACTCTTAAGTGTTGCAGGAAGAGGGGCCTAATTAAAAAAAAAAAAGAAAAATATTGTTTGCACTGAGGATTTCATGGGGGGTTGTCTTTTTTTTAGTGGGAGACATTACCATTTAAGACATTTGGTATGAGAAAAAGAAAAAGAAATTCAGTGAGCACAACTTAACCCTAGTGCTTGATCCTTCACTTGTTCTTGTTTATGTATCTAGTTATTTAACAGAGTGCTGGAATGGCTGCTTTGTTCCTCCAGCCTCATGGTGCTGGTATGTGCTTTTTTTCCTTCCTTGGTTTTGTCTTTCTGCAATTTAGAATTTTCAGTGTTGAGGTTACCAGATGATCAGCAAATGTCAAACAAATAAAGCGTTGCTGCCAGCAGAGCTATTGAAGTGCTGCATTCTGAATGTGACTGTTTCTAATTGATTCCTGAGAGGTCAAAATAGAAAGTGCCAATGCAGGAGCATCAGGGATTCATGGAAACAGGTCCCAGCAGTCCAGCTTTTCTTCCCCATGTACTTATCCATGTCTCCTTACCTTGAGCAGATGTGAGCATCTGCTTATGCTCAAATATATAACCACCCTAAGAAGTGCTTAACATTGTAATAAAGCTTTAATTTTGTGGGGAATTACCTTATCTCAAATCTGGGAAGACAATTCAGGAGAACATTCCCTAAAACTGAGAGGGGAAGACATTTATCTGAGCAGCACCCATCCTTCAGCAACAGCATGCTGCAGGCTCAGAGCTACCAGCATAAGGTGTCAGTGGTGTTCCTGCTCTTCCCTCTCCTGCATTCCCCCTTCATCCCAGCCATGGCAGCTTCCTCTGTGCTCATCTGCTGGGATGAGAAGGATTGCATGTGCTGCATGGGCCATGTTTTCTTCTCCTTGCCAACCTGGAAGTGTTTTTCAGTAGGCCAGCTGTCAGCAGAGCACTCTGGAATGTGCTGATGAGATTGCTGTGTTCCAGCCCCTGGGTGCCAAGTGCAGCCCCAGCAGCACTGCCCAGCCAGGAGATGTGTGCTGTGAGTCAGCCCACTGCCCTCCTGCAGAATGTGACATAATTATGGCTCAGCAGAGAAACAGGGGCAAGAAAGGGGTGGTATTTACTATTCTTCACATACAGTGTCCTTTGAAGTGATGGCAAACGGCTTCTGTGGTTTTTTCGAGTCCTTTCAAGCTGTAACTCCTCTGTTGGCTCTCTCTATTCTTTTTTCTCTTCAGAACTGTGCATATAATTTTGCTTTTCCCAAGATTATAAAAAAAATTGGTCCCAGGAAGTTTCAATTTAAAAAGAAAAAATTTTGATCCTCTGTGCAAAATACGGCTTTTATGTTTTGCATCTCCACTTTGTAACCTGTAGATAGCAGATAACCACACAGTCCATCACAGATTCCTTACTAAAAAAATGGTCAAATCAATTTAAGCTGAAAGACAACTTTTTGTATTTTGATGCTGCTTCCCACTCTGATTTATCAGAATAGTTACATTTGCATGTCAGATGTAGAAAGATGATGATCCCAAAAATCAGGCTTACTCGTCTGTGTAATCATTTTTGAGCATTTTTTAATCAGAGATGCCTTCTGCATTAGCATTGGTGATTTTCAGTCGCACTGATACGTTTGTTCTGTATTTGTGATTAATAAGCTGCTTGGAATATTTTTCCACTTGACTGTGTGAGTTTTCACCTGTACAAAAAAAGGCATTGTTACAGAGGCTTCAGAGTATGTCCTGTGTGTGTTTGCTCTTAGTGATTTCATATTCCTGGAAAATACTTGGAAACTGTGGTTTCTGAGGGTCTGTTTCACTACTCTTTGCTATTCTGGTCTCCACTTGCATACTGGGAGGGAGTAATACATATTTATGATTGCTGGATAAATGTTCATGCTCGGTGTGTCAATGGAGAGGTCTACCAATGCTGTGCTATTTTTTCCTCAACTGAGTGAAATGTGCATGCAAATAGATATGTAGATGAATTCTTCAGCTCCACAGTAAACATCCACAGCGAGCTTTATCTACTACAGGCATAGAATGATAAAGCTTTGGCAGAGGAATTTCACCCACAGCCTGAGATTACCATCTTGGCACTTGAGGGGTGCCATGTGTATTCCCAAATTCCAAAGGTGGTGGTGAAAGGAGCTGGGTTTGTGTTTACTGGTGTAGCAGAACAGCCTTTGTGAGCAGCCAACATGCCTTCAGTGCTCAGCAGAGTTTGGCAAGTGGGTGGAACTGTGCCTGTTAGAAGCTTCCCCACACAGGAAAACAATGGAATGAAAGAATGGCCTAAAAATACCTAGAGCAGTCACTAATATGCTCTGGCACTGCCAGGGAGGTTACTGGGGAGAAGAAACCCTCATGTTTCAATGTATAATGCTAGTAAGCATGCAAATTAGATGTTGGTGTTTTGTCTAGATCATTCTGTGGCTGTCATATTTCTTTCCATCAACAAGGTTAAAATATATGTACAGTTAAATAACAGATCTAAAAATAAGAAGAATTTTGAAATGCAGGTTATGGACTAAGTCTGACAATATCAATGAGCTTATTTTCTATAAATGGATTATTTTTAGAGGCCTTTTAATTTTACATCCTTAGGCTACACCCGCATCCTTTCTTATAAAGCCTTTTTGTGGAGTTTGGGGGATTGTAACACTGAGGCTTTCAAATAATCAGCCCCTTCTAGGAGTGGGAGCTTGAAGCAAAATACCAAATAAGGGGGTTAGTCATACTAAGAGAACAGAACATACGTGACTCAGTAGATGCAAATAGCACCAGATCCAACAGGGTAATAAGGACTGGCATATGTTAATGTTTTAGAGATTAAAGGAGGTGGCACAAGTGACATGCTAAGGCAAATTACTTTGTTCTGCCATTCTATAGGCTCCAAAGAACCTCTGCCCTGAGGGCTTAAGATTCTTATTACTTGAAAATAAGGAAATAAAGATAGAATTAATCTTGTCTTAATTTGCACTAATATAAATGTTATGCTATTAATCAAAGTTAATCATCAGTAAAACAAGACAAGCACTTCCAGAGTGATCCATCCTGCATGCTTCATCTTGGGGTGGCATGGGAGGAGTGCCCCTGCTTTGGTGTGCATCTCTGTCCATTAACTGCAGAGGTAACTACTGGACTAGTTAGGATTAGGTAACTGTTTTTAAGTTACTTGGATCAGTAGAATTAGTTGAAACTCATCCTAAACATCCGAGTTAAGACAGAAAAGTGAACACACTATTCTGTTTGGAATTCTCTCACAAGTTAATTGCTCTCTCTGTCCTTTGGCAGCAGTTGTCTTCTTGTCACCTTGCTTCTCCATGGAGGGCACTGGGAGACCAGAGGTGCTAATTTTTCACTGCTGTCACTTGAAGGCTCTTTGGATGCACAGCCTAAATTGGGAAATTCCCAAGACTCATCTCACTTTGCAGATATTCTCAGGAAAGTGGATAAGAAAGAGTAAGCCTGCTTGTAATCTTCTTTTGAGTTAGCTTTTATGGTAAATAAATTTAACATTTGCAAACAATTTTCAAAGCACTGCTAACCTAGAAATGGATTTCTTAAAGTGAAGAATTAAAATATTTTTGGACAACAGCATTAATTGTGGTTGTCATGTAAAGATTTTTTGAAGCAAATCTTGACCACAGGAATAGTATCTTGGTAGAACTTCTAGAAGTCCTGTGCTGAGGCACAGTATCCACAGCTGTACATCTCAAAAGAGCACTCAGGCTAATGCAGGAGAGTTCTTCTGAAGAAATCTTTTGAGGCTTGAAGACAACATAGACACACATAATCATTCTTGAGTTTATCTGATGGTCTGTGTCCTGAACTTTAGCTGGGAATTCTTTGAAGAAATGTTTTTCATGGTGGTCTGGGGCTGCTTTGTCTTTCAGGTGTTTAAACTGGGGACTCAGATTGTAGTTATGGGCTCGCACTGGCTGCAAAGGCTCAGGTCACAGAACAGAGCTCTAAGAATTTCATAGAACTAAAGAAAGTAGGCTTTAGTAGGGCTGCCACTCAGCTGTTCCCTTCCCATGTTGTGCCTGGCAGTGATTTCTCCCAATATCCATATGTTTTCCAGCTGTCTTGGCAATCTCCACCCAACACTGCACATCCATCCCTGCCTCGCTGTCCCCTCCCGTGTGCCACAGCTGCTGGGCATCACTGCATGGCTCTGCCCAGGGACATTCTGTGTAACAATTCCCTGTCTACACCAAAGCCTGCACTCAGGAGTCCCAAATCTTTGCCAGCTGCTTTCCCAGGCTTTCTCAGGATCCCAAACTCAGTCATTTCAGGATCTCTTCAAGCTGATACTTTGTGCAGTCAAGTGGAATTCCCTCCCTTTCTTGTCCTCACTCTTTATTATCCGTAAATCTGTGGCCCTTTTTTCCTGTCATACATATCCTTCTGATCATGGTCATGTCACAGATTACTGAATTTACTTGAATTTCTTCCTGATTATTGCCCAAACTCTGCACAGTTATAGACAGACACCTGAGGAAGGTGTCACACCACGCTTCCTTAAGAGCAGGAATGTGCAAAGTGCCTCTTGTTTTACCTTGTGTATGACTCCTCCACCTGCAGCTCCTCCTCCTTTACATTTGTTTCAGTCTGTGTTGTGTGCTTGTACCCCCGGGGCTATGTTATTATATTTACTGACAGCTATGGTAAAAATGGAGTTTTACAGATGTGCATGAGCACATATGCACGTATAACATTGTACTCTATTACTTCAGTTTTTCATTTTCAGCCTTGTATTATCTACAAACAAACACACAGCTCGTACTTAGTTGCTTGACAAATTTTAGTTACAATTATAAAGCATAAATGTAATTGTCATATAATCTTGGCTATGAATTTTTAAGGCAGGTGTCAGGCACTGCTAGTTTGCATTCCTTCCCTCCACCCAAACCAGCCATAGTTCTTGGGTTGGAAATGTGTATCAGAAACAGTGGCAGAATTTCCAAATGCTTCTGTGGAGCTTTTTAGAACTTGGAGAAGTTTTATCACTGGAAATTAAGCTCTGGGAGAAGAAACTGTATTTTACTTGAAAGTCTTTTAGTGCATTTAAGAGTCTGGAATAATTTTTTGCTGTTCAATAAAAATTAAATATCTCTGCTTTATAAACCTACTTCAGGGTTTGGTTTTTTTGTGGGTTTTTTTTTTTTCCCACCCCAACGTTCCTTTGAAGCTTACCACTTGATAGATTATCCCAGTGCTAAATAAAATGCCCATTTTTTATGTGTGGAAGCTTGGTAATTATTGCCAAAAGATTCTTAGTGGCTGGTAATATACATATAATCAGATTACTGTTGAATTCTGTCTCAGCTGAGGCTGTAGGAGTAATCCAATTGGTGCTTGTTTAGCTCTGCTTTTTCTGCTGCTCCAAGGGTGCACAGCCTGGGAGGGAGGGCAGCAGGGGCTGTGCTGATGCCTTGGAGTGGAGACCTGGAATAGAGAGGCTAGAGAGAGTTAAAAGAGAAAAGTGTGTGTTTATTAAAGGCTTTAACCTTTATTTATTTATTAAAGGCTTTAATCTTAAGGCCTTGGGCATGGCAGAGGCTACACCCAAGATGGGCAAGGAGTTTCTCAGGCAGGTATCAGTTTGGTCTGTGTGCGTATCAGAGGTTAATTGTCCAATTACAGCTTCAGGTAATGAAGTCACATTCCCCCAGTTTGCTTCCCCCCCAATTTACTTTTGTTTCACTTCTCAGGGCTGGGGCTGTGCTGGTGACCTTGGATCTCAGGCTGGAAGGATTGTTTTGCCTGAGCAGAATGTGCAGAGAGCTTGCTGGCACTGTGTGGAGTTCAGAGCTACCCACTAATGCAGCACAGGGGCTGAAAAACAGAAAAAATAAAACTTTAGGCCTGGCTGGGGCAGCAGTGACATCCCTCTGGGGTGGGGGGATGTGGCACCAACCCCAGAGAATTTGGTGTCTCTCTCAGAACTCCCAGGCCTGGCTGGGCAGTTCAGCTCTCAGGTCTCTCACAGCTGCAGTGAAAAACCCTTCCCAAAGCTGGAAATGTGTCTCTGATCCCATGGGTCCATCAGGAGGACTTACAAATGCTGCTGCTCGAGGCAACATGTCCAATGTGTGGGTTTGCAACATGCCCCAGCAGGGATTAAACTGCTGGAGGTTTTGGACACTCTGTGTGTACATGGAAAGTTGAGTAGACCAAATCCATGGCAACTTTGGGTTTTTCAGTAGCACTTTTACTGCTTTCCTGGGATTTATGCCTTTATGGTAATAATTAGGAGATTGAGGGGAACTCAAATGTCAGCTGTAGCTTTTATAGTATTCCATTTTCTTCTCCAACTCCTTCAAAGAAGTCCTAGACTTCATTGCATATAAAAGAATTTAAGAATTTTTTTAGTAATTCTCTTGCATCTTGCCCAGGCTTCATGTTTTGTTATAGACTCAATTTCACCTATTGTAGCACAACCTTGATTGGTTCAGGTGCTGATCTTATAATTAAGTGAAATTAGGATTGCAGCAGTAGAAGGGCAGACAGGAAATAGCCATTTTGTTATGCTAGCAGATATATAGAATAGATTTAAATGAAATTCAAACTGTAAATATCTAGTCCTCATTAATGATTCAATCTGCCTTCATTAATAATCAAATGTACATATATTTATTAAATGTAATATGTGTGAATCCATATGCATCAGTACATGTGTACAGTGATGTTTAATGCCTTTTGAAATTTACATATTGGGCAATGTGTTCCCCTTACCTCAGGATTACATCTGAAGGAATGTATGTATGAATGGTGTATTTTTATAAATTTCCATTGTTTGTTAGTTTCTATGAAATTTTTAGTAAAAGAAGAGCTCTCCTGGATCTCAGAGTGTGAAGTGTGATAATGTGGTTGGGGCAGGTTACCCCAGTCCCCAAGGCCAGTACAGGTACATGTCCTAGAAAAGGATGCAGTAGAGGGTCTATTAAGATTTTTGAAAAGCAAAAATCTTCACATAACTATTTGTTAGAGCACCTTAAGATTCAATATGAAAGTTTTTAATTTTTCTTGAACAATGAGTTTTAAGACATGTAAAATTTTAGCTGTTTCCAAGTGTTTGGCAGTGTAGAAACTAAAATCACAAAATGCAAAATTAAAATGTCATGGTATATATCTGCTTCATTATATTTCATGTTCATTAAGAGATAAAATAGGTCTTGTTCATAAGGATAAAGGAATTCATTGTTTCAGTTTACTTGTTATGCTAGCCAAAAAAAATTCAGCAGATATTTAAAGCATTCTTTATAATACTTGAAGAGGGATGTGTGTTTTTTGTAGTAGAATTTGGGTTTTCAGACTTGGTTAGGCTTCTTGCATAATTTGAAGTTACTGAAATTGGATTTTAAAAAATACAGAAATTTATATTATGCCTATATGGACTATATTTTAAAGATACCAGCACTTCAAAGGAAATTACTGTAAGGTACCAACTTGTATCCATCCTAGTAAAATTAGTTCAAGGTATCCTGGGGTAATGCTAAATGAAAATGGTATTTGTAGTGTCAGAGCTCACAAAAAATAGTTCCTATTGCATTCTTTCTTTTAGGAAAGATGTAAAGGTGTTTCCCTTTAGGTAGGAAGATAACAGGCAGTCTAACTCGATAGATGTTTGATGGAGATGGTGTAAGATTCCTGTCTGACTGAAGATGTGCTGATCCTCAGCCTGCTGGAGCTGCTGTGTTTGACACAGGGGGTCTCTTTTAGCCATCCAAAATCTCTTTCCTTACTGCAGGATGAATTAGGTCTCAGAAACAGTGACGTATTCATGAGTTCTGGATGTGGGAAGCATTTTGGAAGTGGGGTGAGGAGTAAAGTTCTGTGGGGTTTTTTTAATGAAGCCAGAGAGATGGAGAGTTCTGCTTGATAATAAAGCTTAACTTTAGTGCCAACTCCGTGCTGTTACAGCATATTACTACACAGCAAGAAATGTGGCACAGATGTTGTGGCAGCCATATTTTACACCCTCCAAAAGGTCATGTCGCTTGTTATTACATTCAGAATCAATATTAAGTGAGCGTTCCAAATTTCAGCTGTCAGTTGAATTTATTGCCGCAAACCAAGGCTGAAAGGTTTTCAACTGTGATTCCAGCAAGCTAACAAATTAATAATACAGAAGTATGCGTGGTGGAGCAGGTGATCCATGTTCCAGCAGAAAAGGAAGTTTAATTGAAAATCATAGAAATCAGAGCTGAGATGTTTAGTCCATTCGTACCACGGGGGACGTGTGGTGTCTGTGAGGACTCGTCTGATGGGCACCAGCAGGGAGGGTTTGCAAACAGAGTCAGTTGTGTGCTGCACACTGCCTGTGTGTGTGTGTGTCCTGGAAAATATTTTCATCTCTGACTTGTGGAAGTCATGTGCACATTCCTGTGCTCTGTGCACGTGTGAAAATTCTGCCTTTTTGTCGCTGTCTCTGGTAACAGCAAAAGGGAACGGGTCTGGGTGGGGAAAGTGGTCAGTGGTGGTCCAGGAGAGCTGCAGCTTTGAAGGCTGAGGTTGTACCTGTGTTTTCACTTTCACCAGGGTAAAGATAAATTCCAACACCAAAACACTTTTTGGAACAGAAATGTTCCTGTCACTCAGTGGGGATTGGCTCCTGGATGGGGTTTCACGTGCTTTAGCAGCCACAGTGCTCACAACATCTCTAGTTTGGTACCGTGATAGAATTTTTTAAATTTTTTAATTTTTTTTTTTTTAATTTTTTTAAAATTTTAGAATTTTTTAAAAGATGTTCTCTATTTCTGGTGCTACTTTCAGTATCAGATGGTGAGAGATCAGAATGAACACAACCCCTTGCAGCCTGGAATGTCTCGCTTGTTTTCAGTAGGTGTAGAAGTGACCTTAGCTAGATGAACAGCACAATTTTCATCTGATCTTTCTCATTTTGCTCTTTCTTCCCTATATTCAGATAGTTTCATTCTGCCAGTTCACATTTGCTTAAAGACTTTTCTACAATATGTGCAGTACCTCTGTGGCTTTGTTGCTTTCCCTCCTTCTGTTCCAGAAATAGTGGATTTTGCTTCACATATCTGTAAAGGGTTTTCCTCCATTTTAGAGTACAACTGATCAAAATTACAGCTAATCTGTAGCAATTCTCTTACATTTTGCATAAATTCGACATTATTCATGCTACTTAATGTAAATTCTTCACATAGAAGTTTATGGCTCTTGAAGCTAAACATGTGAAAACAAGGAAAAAATTGCAAAGGAACTGTCAAAATGAAACCAGTAGGAGAGACAACATGCCTTATTCACATCTGCCTTTTGTGTACTTTTTCCCCCCCCCCAAACTGTGGGGGAAGGTGTTTCATCCTTAATTTTTAAACTACCTTCTTCTCATTTGTGCTAGTGCCAAGAGAAAAGCAACAATGCAAAACTGTAACTTCTGTTGCACATTTCTGGCTTTAGGGATACAAACAATCATTTTTCCTAACAGTAATTACCAGATGTAGGGAAAGCTTATTATCAGTTTATTCAGTACAGAGTTTTGAGAAATAAGGGGTTAATATGAAGGAGATCAAAGACTGATGGGGGGAGCAATGGGGCAAATGTATTCATATGACAAAGGTATTTTGCTGCACCACTGTGCACTACTTTGGACAAAGCATAAATCATGGTTATTTAAAATTGACTGTGAGGTTCAGAGAACTGATTGAAGTTACCCTCAGTGTTACATGGCTTACTATTGCAAAACAGAGCTGGTTCCAGCCTTCCTGCTGCAGGGAAGATAATTTCTGTCACCATCACTGCCATTCTTATTCTTCTCATTGTTTCTGTTTCCTCAGTAACAACTATAGCTATTTGCATTTGCAATGGTCTTTTGAGACTACAAGCCCTGAAAGGATCAGGCATTTGTATGTATCTTCAGTTTTAGTGAAATGGCATTTTCAAACCTTTGTATAAAAATCCACATGCTTGTTTTCCTCTAAAATGAAGAAAGGAAGTTATGGAGATATCAAGAGACAATCAGGGTTTGGGGTCTTTCATCAGAACTTCTTTATATAGATGAGAAATTTACTTCAGTGCTTAAGTTTAAATGGTGAAACTGTAGCATAAACTGATTTTATCTAGTGCTGTCACTTAAATCTAGATAAAAACTTCTTATGTCCTTTTTTTCCTTCTGTGTACCTCCGTGAAGTAAATGCTTTAGGTTGCATGGCAGCCAAAATCTGGTACATTAAAATTTACAGATGGTAAAAGGCATGTCTTTTCATCTGCCAATGTGTGATTCAGATAGCACAAGCAGACTTCCATCCACTTGACCGCAATAGAGCTGGCACAGCCTTCCTTCTCACTCCCTTCCCAGGCTTGTTTGGTAAAACAAAAGCAGTGATTCTGTGAGAGGAGGAGTGTAGCTTTTAGATCTAAGGTCATTAAAAATACCCGAGGAGTATTTATAGAAAGATTAATTTTTGTGTGTTTTGAATTCTGTTTTTGCCAGAAGAATGCATCGTGACTTGTTTGAATCACTGTCTTTCTTAGAAGACAGTAACATCTTCTAAGTAATTGACATGTCAGAATCTGAGGTCAGGTACACATTAAAGTAGATAGAACATCTTAATTCCACTAAATTAAGTCAAAATTGCAGAGCTAAAACCATAACAATATCAAACAATTTCGTTTGTGTTAGTAGTTTATAGAATACATGTTTAACCCTATTAGAGTAAGCAGAGACTGTAGTGACATCCAGTTACAAAGCTACAAAAATAAAAGTTTGGTTGTTTTTGGGTTTTTTTTGTTTGATTGCTTAAGAAATTTAAAAAATATTGTGGGAAACTGTTTTGTGGTGTAGGATTTTTGTATGTTCAGGAAAAAGGTGTTCCTAAGCACTGGAGGGTAAGCACATGGATTATTGTAGTTCCAAATGACCCTGCTCACCATAATGCATCCTTCAAACCCTGAAGTTCTTTCCCCAAAGGTCAGCTATTCATTCAGCACTGCACATCAGTCTCTGTGGTCTGATTTGTGTAAGGAATTGAGATTTCTAAGATGTAGACTTTTATTTGATGGAGCCCAATGGGGTGCTTGTATCACGTAGAGCAGCCCTTATCAAGATTTAACAATCAGCATGCCACATGGAAAATTCAGAAGCACTTATTATACCACCTGTAAGATTTTGATTAGTTTAATTATAAATCTTGTTCTGATTTTTACTTACTTGCACACAGGCTGATTGCAGCTCACCACTAGTGTGTGTAACACAGTGATTTATTGTACTCTAAATTCTGATAACCTGGTCATATACCAGAGGTTTTTTGCAAAAAGACCTGTCTGCCTCCTTTGGACAATTGCACATGTTGGTAATCTGTTCTTTCTGGTTTTCTTTTTGTTACTTAGCTCTGTGATAACAAGGAATTTTTACTAGATCAGAAGTGTACCTAAGTGATAGTAGAACCATGAGCAGGAAATCTTGAGAAAATGAGACTAAATTGAATTTGAAAGGCAAAAAGCAAAGGGCCTGTATCATCTGCAGTCCTGATCATGTCGAATCAGATTCCTGAGTGCTTCCTCTGTTTACAGAGTTCTTGGGGACAAAAGTGTTCTCCTTCCTCCTGCCAGCCAGTTCTGCCTTCCTGCCTCTCCTCCTGTGTAGGAGAGCTCTTTGGTCAATCTCTGCCCTCGCACTTCCCAAGCAAAACTCTCATTTCCACAGGTTTGTGCACAGCCTCAAGGCCAGTAATTCTGCCCATTATGACAGAATTTGGTAGAGGTCAGTCTGTCCTTTACAGAAACCGTTTGGACTGAAGATGGAATAAACACTGGTAACACTGAATTGTCATTGCCAGACTTGAGGCAGGAATTGTGCATCAACAGTTGGGTTTTTTCTGTTCTCTTCTAAACTTCCTCTGAAGAGAATCCAGGTACTATTTCCCACCCACCTCATTCTGGAAGCAGTTTGGTTTTATAGATTTCTCTGAGAGTTAAGGCTTTAACAGCCCAGAAGCCCATTGTTCACAGTAGCACAGACTGCTCCATGACAGCTTTTCTTCAAGAATTCTGTGATTAAAGATAATCAATTCTTTAGGAAGACTTGGTAAGTATGGTCATTATAACTAGGCTCAGATTTGCACTGGGCTTTCAAAGAGGGGACCCATGCAGTTTTCAGAAAAATTGTGTCATTTGCTGCATGCCTACAGGCTACATCCCCCAAAAGTGTGGCAAAACAGGTTAAAAAACCCCACTCTTTCTCAGTAAATGTAATCACACATGATTCCTTTTTAATTAGAATTTTTCATCTGTTTTGTGCTGGCAAGTTTGAGTGTTTAGGCTGATCTGCTCTGAAACCTGTGTCTCTTGAACCTTGCTCTCTTGCCATTGACTGGCATCATTATTACAGCATGTGGTGAAGGGACACCAGAAATTTACGGAAACTTGTGAACTTTCTGGGTTACTCTCTAGCTAATACATATAAATGACTGAAAGAAAAAGTTTTCACTGGATGATGTCAATGTGATGTTCTGGAAGTTCCTGTGTTACTGTATTTCCATACTAATTTTGAATATTCGGGGGGAGGGGGTGTTCAGTCTTTTCAGGTTTTTTGTTTTGTTCTCTGTTTTCCCAAATTCACTCAATGTTTTCTCAACGAAATCACACAAACATTCTGCTTTTGACAGTTCAGCACTAGACATTCACCTCATTTCTTGAGGTGTTTATAGGCAACACTCCATGCCAAGCTTCTAGCAGCCTGTGTTGTGGCAGTAGTAGTTTTGTTGCCAAAAAATTCACCACTGTCAGCCTGTCGAGAGCAAAATGAGATTGCTCATGGTTCCCTGTCTGTGGGAAAGTCAAATGCCAAAGATCACCAGCAGGATTTGGAAGGAGAAAGGAAAGCAAATGTGTTTTTTTTCAATTATAATTTCACAAAATAAGGGTGTGAAGCAAGATACTAGAAACAAATTTCACTAATTGAAAATGCAGTTGTCTCTCTTCATGGGGGTGTAGCAATCTAGTGGTAGCTGTGACACTGCATCGAGAATGGTCAGTGACCATTGGTTGCAATTAAATAGAAAATGTAATAATGTGGTAGTAAAAATGTACATATATCTAGTGTACAGGGAGAGGGAAGGAAATTACCAAAACCTCTAAGAAATGTCTAGGGGGAAAAAAAGGAAAAGAAATTAGGCTTGCTGCCAGTAATGTTATTATTCAGAGACAGTCCAAAATTCTTTCTGTCCCCAGATTGCATTAAAGGACTCATAAAAGCAATTAACATGTAGACTATTTTTCTAAGTCACTGGAATTTTCAGCATCTAATTACCCATTATGTAATAGCTGGAAGCCAGCAGATAATCTCAAATTGTTGATGCCCTAGGATAATTTAAAGTACTTTGGTAGTAGTTGGGTTTAAAAAAAAACCCAGAAAACAAAAAACAAAAGTTGTTGTTTTGTTTTTTTAAATGTATGGATATTCCTTTAGCATGAACATGTTAATTTGAAATTATTTAGTCTCAGGCTGAACATGAAATGATTCTGATTACCTTGATGTTATTGCCTTTTGATCTTGTTCTAGTAAATTAGAACTGATGCCTTGTTGAAATGGACCGTGCCTAGAAAAGGAGCAGAAAAAACCAGGGCTTGTTGAAGTGATATCAGAAATGATAGAAGACAGCTGGACAAAAAATATTCTGTCCTGTGCACTCTATTTCATACCTGAAACAAGGTGAAAGATTTCAGTGGGTTGTTCCTGCTGTAAGTTTTGGTTTAGTTGGTATCATCATTATATGGTAGGCCTTGACTCTCTGATGACTTAAAGAGAAAGAAATGATTTAATGATGAACTCTGTAGGTCAAAAAGTTAAAATGATAAAACTAATTTTGTGATCTTTATCTATACTCATAGGCCAATTTTTCAGCTTTCCATAGAATACTTTTGCTGTGAAGCTGCTGCTCTCCATCCTCAATAAAAAATCAATTTCTTGGTTCCATTCTCAACAGAAGTTTTCATCTCAGTGTTTATAAAATGTATTTTTGAAATCATCTATAGTTTTTCATAGTTTGATCAGTGTTGCTATTGCCCTCATTCACTGAACTATTTAAACATCATAAATATTCCAAAAGTTTAATAAGTGCTTATATACTTGCTGAATATGACTGAAAGCTACACTTCCTTGTTAATTTATTACTTAAAAAAACCTCATCCTGAATTGCCAAGAACTCTGTTTCTTGGCCTTGATATTTTGTTTTGCTTTTTGTTTTGTTGGTTTTTTGGGGTTTGGGGGTGCAATATTATAGGTCCTTCCCCCACCCCCAATTAAAAATAAAGTTTTGAAAGTAACAGAGATTAAGCCTGATAGTGGTCATTTACTTTTCTGTTTAAATCCTTTGTTTTCTTGTTTGATTTCTTTCTAATAGAGTACAATGAAGAGGTTGTGATGTCCAAAATTAAGATGCTTGTCTGGGAGTGTAAAAATATTTTCTGCCCACATGTAAGGATCACTAATGGAGTGATGCATGTGGAGTGTTCCAGCACAGCCTGGGGTATGGAAAGCAGGAGCTGGGCTCCTGATGGGTCCTTTAAACTCGGCATATTCAGATTCTGTGAGGTTCTGCCACCTGTGTTCTCAGGCATGAGAACAGTTAGCTGTCTGATAATGTCTGACATGATAAGCATTCTTTTCTTCAGTTCTAAAAGTGAAAATTAGGAGCCTTTCGGAGTAATGGCTAATGGATTAGAATGGATTAATATTTATTGTAACACTTTGTCACTCTATATTTAGAACTTTGGCTTAGTTTGGATACTGAATGTCAGTTCATGAAGTCAGCTGTTTCCTCGCTGCTTATTTTTCTTACATCTTCACACAACTGGCCTCCCAAATGTCAGAATGCTAATGGAAATTTCCCACTTCCTCGAGTACATGTCACCCTACAAGTGATGGCACATGCAGAAGAGGTGCAGAAGAGCATCTTCATCCTCCCTGGAGCAATGATGTGTGAACAGTGTGGTGCTTCACTTGCTGATCCAGTGCAGTGCTGGTGGCTGTTGTGAAGGGCAGCACTGCTGCACGCCTCGTGTGGAGAAACACGCGGAGAGGACAGAGGACAGAGTCCTGGAGGAAAGAGGGCAACAAGATGTACTTGTGAAGCACCTCACCAAGGCCTGAGTGAATCATGAAACTACTACAACTTCTCATTTAAGAGCTAAGGGATGGGAATCAGTGTGAATATTGATTTATTATTTGTTTTTAAACCATTACTCCTGAAATGTGTGATGTTCACACAGCTTCCATCTTGTCTTGCTGTTTTTTCATCATCTCTGCTTCACGAAGGTAGCTAAGATACAAACTCCTGTGAACGTTCCTCAGCTGTGTCTTGTTTTCACCTCATGACCTTGTATTTTTCCTTCATCCTGTACTAAGAGCTTTTCAGTGGCTGATCCCTGCCCTGGTGGGCTTGTTGGATACATCAGACACAGAAACTACAAGAGCTTCCCAGGAACATCTGTAATTGACTTTCATAGCTGAAGGTTTCACCAAGTTGATTGATTTGATTCTCCATCTCTTTGCTTTTGATGGCTGTGTTTTGTAAACAGTTGTGAAAAGACAAATTAAAGAACAGAATTATTTTTAAAAAAACACAGCCATTGTGGCAAATGATTAAGATCCAGTGGAAGAAATGACTATTCACTTTTCTGCCAGAATGTGAGTTACTTTCTGTGAAGCAGAATAATAACATTTTTTTAAAATATAAACTGCAGTTACAGTGTTGACAAAGAACACAGAGTCGTGTTCCTCATTTGAAACATTCTTATGAATATTACACTAGTTCTAACACTTTAATATTAAATTTCTTGAGTTGGATTGATTCAAGGTTGTCATAAGGGTTTATGTTTTCAGGGTTTTGAGAGAAGCAGGTTAATTTAGCTTAGCATTTGCTACTTTCTGTAAGTTCCAAAGATTTTATTTGTTCTAAAAGAAAATCCTAGTGATTTATTTTAAGCCTAGAACAGTAAACTTTCATATGAT
The DNA here is from genome assembly GCF_971803275.1 of Cyanistes caeruleus. Classification (NCBI taxonomy): domain Eukaryota; kingdom Metazoa; phylum Chordata; class Aves; order Passeriformes; family Paridae; genus Cyanistes; species Cyanistes caeruleus. The sequence continues at coordinate 13,614,301 of NC_141715.1, forward strand.
TAACAGTCAATTCAGAAATTAAATTAATCTCCATATTTATAAAATGGGTCTATATCCAGCTAGAAACATACCAGTAATTGGTCTGTGCCTTGCTGGGGCTGCAAGGTGCTAGCATGGGTTAATATATCTCAGTCACACAGGTTCACACCGACTGGGATATTATTATCAAGGTGTACCCTGAGCTGTGACCTGTTTAGGGGAGCAGTGCTGCTCCTACTGAGAAGTACAAAATTATGATTAAAGCAAGAGAGTTGTACTTGAGCTGGAAGCTTGTAGTGCATATGACACCAAATATGTAAGGAGAATTTTGAGATTAAATTTTGAGTTGGTAGAGGGAGGTTGCATTATGGAGGCAGTAAACATTCTGAGACATAGACTGAGAAAGATGCAAAAAAAAGAGAATAAATCCCTGGAAGCAAAATAAAATGCAGATTTGAGAAGGTTGGGAATTTCTGCGTTATCCAAGTGCCATGTTTACAAGTTCCTCTCCATCTGTGAGCGGTGGATGTAGGATGCAGGTCAGATCTCTGGCAGACAGCAGCTCTCAGGAACCAGTAATCCTCTCTGTCACTCTTTTCTAAACGCTATTGTTCATCTAAACTAAAATGGTGCTAAACTACAGCCTGCCGGCATTTCAAATATAAAGATTATCAAAAGATCTCAAGCTAAAGACTGGAGAAGATTGACAAGTGCAAAAGCACACATCATTCAGGATTCGTTCCTCCAGGCGTTCACTCATAAACTATTTTCTATTAAAAGAATGAAGCATAAGCTGACAACATGAAGACAGGAAATGGCATGGGTAAGCACAACAAATGAAGCCAGAATTACAAAGGTACATCTACATCAATAATGAGATTGAGAAGAGGTGTGGCAGTATTTCTGTATCAGCTCAGGGGGCTCCAGTGAGAGCATTTAGAAATATTTATCAGCCTCTCTGTAAACAGATACAGAACCTGGCTCTTCTGAGTTTCAGGTCGTGATGGGGCTGTGACAGCCAGGAGTTTCTCCTACTCTTTATCATGGTTTCACCTTGAGGGAGGTGGAGAAATGTTATATTTATCTGTGCAAATCTTCTGCAGTGTCAGCGAACAGCGGGGTCAGTGGAATACAAGTTTGGAGCAGAAAACAAGAAGCATTCTAGTAGAGTGAGAATAGAACTTACTCATTGAGTAGGAGGATGTAAGGGGATAAACAGGGTAACAAGTATCAATCATCTGAAAGGAGGAGCAGCTCTGTAAAGCGCTGTAAGACAAAGTCCAGCACTGGGTCCAGTTTGTGTCATCGTATCCAGACTTGAAATTCCTTGCTCATGCCCTAAGCACACAGGAGGCTGTGCTTCTGCCCTCTGACCAGGATGAGACTGGCTGCTAAATGTCAAGGAAGATCTGAGGCTCTGGTGCAGGTGAAAAACACTGTGATGGTGGGCTATACTATGCTCTATAGGTTAAGTCCCAAATAATACAAAGCCTGGGCATTTGTAGATGCCCCATATTACTGCTGCTTGAATCCACTGAATCCACTGAAGCTTTTGGTTTACTTTGGGTTGTGTTTGAGCTGCTTTAGGATGGGGATGCTTTTGGTAATGGTGACTGTACCTTGCTTAAGCTGTCTTTATTTCAGAATGGTTTTACATGTGCCCAGAATACTTTAACAGCTTCACACAGGTTTAAGGGTCTCAGTTTGGAGAATCATTTGCTGATTGATGGGGAAAGGGAAGGCAAAGAAGGGGTTAGGAGCAGAGGTTGGACAGGGAGGGCTGGATGATATGTGATGGCCAGCTGTAGTTCACTTTTCTATCACCATCTGCTCCATGAGCTGATGGAATTGGAACTGAAGAACTCAAGGTGATGCCTTCTAAGTGCAGAAGGTGTTTTATACTTCCACACAGCTGTGCTGACAGCACCACTACAGAAACTGGCTGTGGCTGTGAGCACCTCTGTGGAGGTGAGCAGGGTGAAATATGTGCATATTTCTCATGATCACATTGCAGAATAAAGTCTTGGAGAGAAAAGTATGTCCTGTAGATTTTTTAGGACATTATGCCAGTATCTTTGAAGAAATTGGTAAGTCTGCTTTCTGTTTCCTTCCTGTCTTTCTACTAGAAATGTCTCTTATGTAATCCAGGCTTCAATTGACAAAGTAGGGCTTCTCAAACAGCTCACTGTCAAAGGTTGAACTTCGATGACTAAAATCATCTAATCAAAATCCAAAGCTGTTTGCTTCTCCTAGAATACAGGGTGAAATAAAATAATACCAATTTTTCATGGTTTTTTCTAGTTGTGACACTACTAACATTCTGTCATTAATATTTCTCCTAATGAAAGGATTAGATTTAGTGTTTACAAAGGGAATTTCCTCCTGGGGGAGCCTTTCCATTATCAATTCACATGCTTTTTTATTATGCTCCTAACAAATCCCTGCCATGCTAACTATGTTAATAGACATGAGATTAAAATCAAGTAGTCTTACCTCTTGTGCTACTCCTTAATTTGGGAAAAACAAGGAGGAGCCACAAAAAGGCAGCAGAACTTCAGAGCAGATCCAGTGAAATATCTGGTGCTCCATGTTGCCTCCCCAATGTAAGCATTGTGCAGCTGGGCTTGTGTCTTCCCCTAGTTTATAGCTTTGAACATGTTTAATAATACATCTGGCCAGCTAAGAGTCCCCTTTGGAGTGTAAGACATTCTAAATGTGAGTTTTTGCTCTATTATGTGATGAAATCAAATAACATGGCTGCAGAAATAATGATATGATGTGCATCCTTTGAAAATTTGATGTAAAAAGTTATTTGCTTTCAATTGCTATTGTTGTAGGAAGTCACATTTCTTCCAGAATATTGTTTGGCTATTTTTATTTATTTTTTTTAGTCTGAGCACATGTATGTGTGTGTGTGTGTGTGTGTATATTTATGAAGTAAAAGTATGTTATTATGGAATAGTGTGATATTAGTGTCAAACTACTATTAGGATAAATGATGAAGTTGATAAGCAACACAGCACTAAAAGGATAGGAGTGGTCAGATCTCTTTGTCCTGCCATGGGGTGGTTTTGCATCCTTGACCTAGTCTTTTTTCTTTCTTATACAAAACTAGAGTAGCAAACTATACATATTAGAGGGATACAGAAATAGCAGCACTCAAAAGACTTTTTAAGGCAGGAACAGCCTCAGTACCTTTTAAACTAAAGTACCATTCTGCTGGAAATCTTCAGCTGAAGAGAAGAAAAACAGTTTTCTTTTTTAAATGGGAAAAGAAGAACAATTTTCTTTTCTGGGCAGAGTTGGTTGGAAAGCTATGAAACCTCATCAGTTGGATGCACTTTATGCTTTTGAGTAATACTGTACAATTTCTTTATTCCTGTGCATTTGCAAGAGCTGCAACTAAAGGGCAAAATCAATACCTCTATCTAGCATTAACTTGTTAATAATTGTGTGAAAATACTAATTAAATCCAGCCTAAATAGCTTATTTTTCATTTTGCACACATCTATCCCTTCGTGGTGTTTTTAAGGCTTTTGGTGCGAGTTCTGTGTGTGTCAGCAGAGCAGCGACCTCATCACTGGTGTGAAACTGAGTAATTGTTGGCTTGTTTATAGAATGTGTTTCTGTTTGCAGGTTTTCTGGCAGATATGTATTGGCCTTGTTATGCTTTGACCATGAAACCCCAGATAATTGTTAGGTAATGAGAAAACTACAAATGTTATGAACCCCCAGCACACACACAGAAAACAACTGTTGTAACATGGTTCTGTGAGTGATGTTGTATCGTGTCCTTCACCCACAGAAAACAGGTTTAGTAAATCTGACATTGGATTGACTCACAGCTTTCATCATCCAACCAATAATTGCCTTTCAGATATTCATCTTTTAGTCTGCATTACTTTGAGCTTTCTCCCTCATGGAAAAGAAGTGGGATGGAAAGCTGGGATACAGAGAGGTTTCCATGCAGCCTGTCCTGGGGGTGTTTATCTGTGAGAGGTCATGAAAGCAGAGCTACCAAACTTAAATCAGAAGTTGTGCCATAAACTCATGATAAGCCATTGCAGCTTGTTTTGGAAGCATCTTCTTACATCTAGATTTTTCACATGCCTTACTGGCATGGCAGAACATGCTGTATTTTGCAGGAAAGCTGCACATGATATCCTCTAACAGAAACTTATTATAAAGGAGGATTCCAGGTTACTGAAAAAGCCAGGAAAGCTGAGGAAAACAGGTGACACCAAAGACAGACAGCAGATGGATCTGGTATGTACAGGCTTTTCCCAGTCATGCCCTCTCTCTTTAATTTTGACCAGCATTAGCAAGAATCTAGATTATGCAAACAGTGTAGCAGTTAGTTCTAAAATAATAAAAATAATGATAAATCAGCAATTTCCTTCTTGAAAATCAGGTTTGAGACATTCTTTACAGGAATGGGAATGGTTAAATTATTCAGTGGTGCTTTGCAGAGGCATCTGGAGGAACACCACGTTCCTCCTTTTCAGGTTTCAGAGGATTTTGTGTGAGCAAAGCGCTCACATGGTATGACTTTAATTTACTTCAGTCAGCTTTACAGATACAGAATGAGATATCTAAGTCTCAGGGGTGGTAAATATCTGCAGAAATGTGGCAAAGATAATTTATTGTTGTATCTTAATTAAAACTATAATTAACAAATAAACATTTTGCTAATAACATGCTAACAAATTTTCCGAAAGGTAATATAATCACAGACTTGATTCCTATTTTTCCTTTACAGTCGTGTGTTTCCGTTGGCGTAGATTAAAAGACTTGTACGTTTGGGTTTGAGTTTTTTTCTTAATAATATCATAGTTAGACTGGATCAGAATTTCTAATTAAAGATCTGAAAGTTTCTTGGACCCGGAGGAACTATTGGCTTTTTTTGCTCTCCAGTGTGTGTTTTGAATGAGTAGTAAATGTTCTGTCTGCAGCCTAAAGTCAGAATACAGCCTTTTAACATACTTTGAACAGAAATAGAAGGAACGGGTATCTGTTCTGCACCACAGACAGTAGGAAGTATAAAAATAAAATATTTCAAAGTGGCTCAGTCTACTGACAATTGGAAATTAGCAGTCCTTTATAAAAATGGAAGGGGGTGTATTCTAAGATATTTTTACATAAATGATATTGTGAAACAGTAGAAGACTTGGATGAAATGGTGCATTTGTACACTGGCTGCAAAAACAAGTTGGTAAATCAGATTTTTTTCATAGTACAGTATTATCTGATTTTCACAGATTATTTAGTTTTAAGAATACAAGTGTTCAATTAAGCCACTTAGAACTGTTTATTTTGAAAATCTTTTACATGAGTAAATGGCTTTGTGATTCTAAGCAAATTAGAGCTCTGGGAATGTAATGCATATTTATTAAACGTTTTGGCCTGTAGAAAATGTTTTCAAAGGCCTTGTTCTCCCACAACATTCTGAAAGTACACGCCAATAAAAAGAGCATCAGCCTCTGACTGTGTGAAGCTAAGAAAAGAAGTGACCTGGAGGAATTAGAAGAGGTGATAGAAGGACATATTTTGGCTGGCAAAGTCAAGGCTTCATGTTTAATTTACAAAAACATCCAACTTTTCATGTTTAATTGAAAGGAACAGTAGAATGTTGGGATTTATAATCCCAGTGATGCTAAGTCAGAGCTGCTCGGTGGTGGCACCGCTGCTGTTCGGGCTGCAGATGTAAAGAAACCTGTTACTAAAAATGCCTTTATTTTTGTTTCTGAGGGGAAAAAAAAAAGGGGAAAACAGCTAAGGCAGCAACAGCAAAAACAACACATTAGGCATGCACTACTAGTCTAGCTAATTCTAGCAGTGCTATTAGCAGACATTTAGGCAAATCTATTAACATTTAGCATCAGCACAAATGCATTGCGGCTTTTTCTCTTTCTGGCAAAATGTGCATGGCTGTTCAAGGGAGAAAAAGGATATTGGAGTTGTTTCTTAGGTAGTACAGCTTAAATGGGGAAAGAGGGTCTAGGAAATGGCTGCTTTGAGAAAGAAACTTGGCTCAAAGCTGTTCCCTAAAAAGGGAGTGAGATGTCCTAAAGAATAATGCTGATCAGGTGTTTGGTTGGCGTGTTCTGTGCATCACCACTGGTTTTAATTTTTAAACAGGTCTTCGGCTTTCAACTTTTCTAAATCTTCTTTATTTTTATATACCTGGAATTTGGGAATACATTTTTACAGATGTCTACAAAGTAGTGTTTTTTAATTGCATCCATTGGGCAGTTCAAGTTAAAAATATTTTTTAAAAAGTTTGTTTTCTGAGATATACCAGACAACTGTACATCACAACAGGCTGAATTGGTAGCTGCAGTAATTGTCTTATTTTTGACAGTCACAAAGGGCAAATGCTTCATTATAAGTCATAAAAAAATCTATAAAGTACACATATTATAATGTGCTGCTGTAAACAGGAAAATTCTTCCTAATGCTAGCTAAGGTGTTTTATGAGAATTATATGTGAAATTTTAATTTGTGAAAATTATATGACAGAAAATTCCTTTTGAACTTTGCAATTAAAGGAAAATATTTTTTTAAAAATGTTGTCATGAACTCTACGTATTACAATTATTTTTTTGAGGGCTGAAGTGCATATCTTTTAGTCAAAGACTCAACATTTTTTAAATGTCTGGTTGTGAAGCCCTTATAAATTTATTGTAACTGATATTATATTTCCTATTTAAAAAAGAAAATAAGCAAATCATCATTATTCAACTGTTGATACTTCTAATAATTTCAGTTTGCATTTTGTTGGTTATCTTGTTCTTTGAGCTACCCAAGTAGCCACTTGACATCAGGGCCAAGAATTTGAGCCAAAATAGAAGAGTCTCAGCATGTACTGAGTTATTACAGATAACTTCTGTTTCCTGCCCTGCCTGCTCCTCTCCTCAGTGGCTGTAACTGGTATTAATTCAGTGTGACCCCTTGGTCTTTTGGAGATCTCAGAGTTCCCAGGGATGTCCATAAATCTTGGTGCCCTTTTGTTTTTTCCAGCTGTGTAAAGCATTAATTTATAAAGAAAAGATTCCTGACCAAGTGTATCATGTGTTTTTCCTATAGTGAGGGTACTCTACATTGGTTTCTGCTGGTTTTCTCTGTATGTTTTCCAGTATGTGGGCAGGCCTGATTTTCCTCCTCATTTCAGTTCTGTATATTGAGTCTAATCAGTAGAGCTGCAGTAAATGAAATGCCAAGTTTTTTATTAAGTTGCTTTAGGAGCAGGTTGTGTTGTAGGACTCGGCTGTTAGAAAGTCTGGGGTCTACTATAGCAGAAAGTCATGGATTTGGGCTGATTTTATACCTCCACACTTTTGTTTTGTCCTTTTCACCTTTCCCACTGTGCTCTGCAAGTCTTTCCCCCACACAACCTTTCCCCCTTTGCATCCTTCAGCCCTGCCCCAAGGAACATTTCTGACTGAGGGCCAGGAAAGGGGGATCCCTTTGGAGCTCCATCACCTTCTGCCCCCCTCAGACCCCTCAGGGTCAGACTGGCCCCAGCTGCAGGAGGAAGGGCTGGTACCCGATGGGGAAAAGGGAGCAGGAGCTCAGGGATGGGAGCCCATGGGGGCCTGACATTCCCTGCAGCCACTGCAAGGGACTTGGAGCTGCACTCCCTGCACCTTCTTTCACTGACTGCTCTCCAGATGAGTCCTTTGCTTCAGTCCTCATTCACCTTGTTCAACTCCAGTTACTAAAATTCTGCCTGACTCGTGGGTATAAGATGCTGTAGCCATTCTAATTTCCTTCTCAGTAAATATACTGCTTTTGCTTGTTTAGCTATTCAATTCCTCAAGCCATGGCTTTGTTTTACAATTTTTTTTAATAGTTTCTTCTCTTTCAGTGAGGAAGGCAAGAATCACATTTATATGAACCAGATACTTTGTTATGCTAACACATATTTTGTACTTAACAAGTACAGATTTAAGTGATTATTTATATAAAACGTGTGAGAATAAATTCTTTCTCTGCTTGTCTCTTGAGACTGAAATTCACGATTCTGAACTTTTCTACATCTAGCAGCTAATGATTTAATTTGTATTGGTGGCAGTTTAAATCCTGTCACTGCTCAAATGGCATTGACTGCTGCTACAAAAGTACACAACCATCACATTATCCCAGATTGTTGTTTTTAAAAAAAACTAAAGATCCAAATACTTAATTTCTCAATTAGATATATATCTTGTAAAGTGAACTGTTTAAATGTAAAAGAAGAGTAAATAAATTATTCTTCTACAAAATCCTTCAATGTATCTCAAAAGTCAAATTTGTTCTGCATTGCTAATGTTGTATTTCTGGGTTTCAGAGGATTTGGGACCTTTTAAGCTGTCTTAAATTTTCTCTGCTCCTTTTTGACACATTTTGGAAAGGCATAATGAACTTCTGTTGAAGGCAGAAGAATATGAGTGTTCAGCAGTGTCAAGCATGATGCCAGAAAGAGTGCAAAATCTTTTAAGTGATCATAACAAAAGTTGATGTAGAAGTCCCCCCAAAGTTTTCTGAATTTTTTTTTACACAAATTTCACATAGGAGCTGATTTTCTTCTAGCACATGTATTCCAGGGATTATTCTGACACCATCACAGAGACCCCAGAAACTGAAGCCCACCTTAGAGCATGGAATGAAGTTATTGCTGGTTTTAAAATATTTGAAGAAGAGGAGATTTTGGGGGAAATCCTTATTCTGTGAGAAAGCAGTGCCTGCAGTCCTCCCCACGCTGCTGAATCCCAGCACTCAGTTCACTGAAGGGGGTGATCGTGGGCAGAGGCAGCAGCAGCTGGAGTTACCACAATGTCACAAAGGCTTTCAGCTGCTCATCTGAACCTGCTTGTTGTCTGCAGGCAGAAATAAAAGTTAAAGCATCAATTTTCCTCTGTAAGATGTCAATGTATAAAATTTTGACCACATGGAAGGTTTGCAATGTTGATTTGATTCTGTTGTTCTGCTCGGTGGGGACAGAGCAGACACAGAGAGGGGAGAGTTACCCTGGGTGTGCCTGCTCTCCTTGGGGTGCCTGGAACATCCTCCTGGAGGGGGGCAAGCCTGGCACTGCCCAGGGACAATGACACAGTGCCTGGGGACAGTGACACAGTGCCTGGGGCAGGGAGAATGACACAGTGCCTGAGGAAGGGGACAGTGACACAGTGCCTGAGGCTGGGGACAGTGACACAGTGCCTGGGGACAATGGCACAGTGCCTGGGGCGGGGACAGCGACACAGTGCCCGGGGCAGGGGACAGTGACACAGTGCCTGGGGCAGGGGACAGTGACACAGTGCCTGAGGCTGGGGACAGTGACACAGTGCCTGGGGACAATGGCACAGTGCCTGGGGCGGGGACAGCGACACAGTGCCTGAGGCTGGGGACAGTGACACAGTGCCCGGGGCAGGGGACAGTGACACAGTGCCTGGGGCGGGGACAGCGACACAGTGCCTGAGGCTGGGGACAGTGACACAGTGCCTGAGGATGGGGACAATGGCACAGTGCCCAGGGCAGGGGACAGTGGCACAGTGCCAGAGGATGGGGACAGTGACACAGTGCCCGGGGCAGGGGACAGTGACACAGTGCCCGGGGCAGGGGACAGTGACACAGTGCCTGGGGCGGGGACAGCGACACAGTGCCTGAGGCTGGGGACAGTGGCACAGTGCCTGAGGCTGGGGACAATGGCACAGTGCCTGGGGCAGGGGACAGTGACACAGTGCCCAGGGCAGGGGACAGTGACACAGTGCCCGGGGCAGGGGACAGTGGCACAGTGCCTGGGGCAGGGGACAGTGGCACAGTGCCTGAGGCTGGGGATAATGGCACAGTGCCCAGGGCAGGGGACAGTGGCACAGTGCCCTCAGCAAGGGCTGTGACTCTGGCAGCCCCACGTCCCCCGGGCACTGAGGGTCCCTTCCCATGGAACAGCCCCATCCATCAGAGGTTCCTTCTCCTTGGGTCTCCTTGCTCACAGTGACAAGGCAGTGTCTGACCTGTGCTGCAGCCTGGTTTTAATTGCTGTCCAGACGCAACAGGAATGAGCAGGTTAATGCAGGAAGGCTTCCTTAGTTACTTTTAGGCTGGGGAAAAGCTGTGGATGGGCTTGTTCCAGGAAAAGGTGGCCAGCCTGTTTGTGTAGATACTTCAGTGTGAACACTGCTCTGTTAGAGGTTGTTGAGGCTGATGGAACAAACTCAGCTTTGATTTAGGTGAGAGGCAAACTCTGGCTGAATGTTACCAACCCAAATATCAGAATAGTTCTGCAGTCACAGCTGCCAGCTTTTCCTCAGCGATGTCCCTGTACCATTAAACACAATAATCACAAAATCTCTTTTCTGCCTGCTGCCTTTGAGCTGGCTGCTGTCCTGGTCTGTGGTGGTGGCAGAAGTTAAATATGTATGGCTAAGTTTTAATAAATACTGGGCAAGGAATGAGCTGGATACTATAAACATTTTCTGTGCTAATAATTTTTGTATTTAGGAAGGCCATAGCTATTGATGTAGTTGTTAATTACTTTTGTGGGTTTTAAACCCATATCAGGGGTATAGTTACTTTAACAAATCTTAATGAAGTCTTTCAGTGGCAATATTGAATTTTAAAAGTAGTAGTTACTGGTTGCAGCATGACTTCGTTAGTATACAGGAAAATCATTCCTTGGTGATTAACATCTATTCACATTTTGGAATGCATTATGGGCTCTAAATTATCATAGAAATTAATGCAATCTTCTTAAAAGGGTTTAAAATATGGTAATAGATACAGCATACCAGCACCTGCAGCTCAAGGTTCCAAAGTTATTTAAGTTGGATATAATTATATTTATTTTGCAAGCATCTAAATGAGGGGAGAATAAGACACAGAGTTTAATAAAAATTGAAAATACAGACACTCAATTAGAGGTCAAGACTTTAAAAAAAAACTCTTTTATTTAACCAAAATATTGCTACTCCTGATGCATGTGAAACACTTAGTCCATTTTAAAGTTTGAAACCTATGGCAGAATTGTGACATTCCTTGTACTAACTTCAAACTAGTGAATTCAGTCAACTGGGTTTCTTGTGATTTTCACCATTAAATCAAGGAGGAAAATCTATTACACAGGTTTAATTTTTCAAGGCTGCTGCTTCTCACCTGTGCAGCGTGCTTGTGGGTTTTTTTTAAGGGTCATTTGCAGATTAATTTTCCAGCAGTCTAAAAGAACTGGATGTTTGAAAAGAAAATAATAGAGTAGCTGCTTGATACTCAGCTTCTGGTTTCTCCTGTTGGAGTAGCAGGGAGCAAACAGTGGTACCTGAAAATGAGCAGGTACAATTAGCCTGGGGCTGATGTCCTGTAGAGATGTGGTAGATGGATGCATGAGTAACTTGATCTAAACTTGACTTCAGCTCCCATTCTGCAGTTAAATTAACAGAGCTAGCAAAGAATAATAGTGGTTTGTGTTTTTATTTGCAAAAGACTATGATTATTTCCCTGGTGGAAAAGAAAAAAAATAAATATGTATATGTGTGTGTGTTTCTGTTAAATATTTGTGGTATAATAAGTAAATATCTCCTTATTTCTGTGTCTTACTCTCCAGATATTTCATTGAGTGAATCCCTGCCTATCTTTAAGATAACAAGAAGACATGCTGACATTTGATGGCAGTGTTCATTGTGCATAAAGTGGAGCATGTACAGCACATTAAGTGCAGAGCTGGAATGCCAAGAGAGATTTACAGATAACAGAAATAAGCAGAAAATGCTTCTTATTACCAGTAGAGAAAAGCTGTATTTTAAATGACAGCCAGATGCTTGTTTACTGTGATTATAATGTAATGGTAATATCCTGTTCTGTGGGCATGGCAGCCACTGAGGGCATGGGGAATTCAGGGACACTTCAACCCTGGCCTTTTTTCTTTTTATTTTACTTTTTCTGAAGTGAAATTATGAACTCCTGTTGACAGTGCCAGCATAAAAATGGTAGCTGTTTAATGACAGGTTTTGGCTTTTGGTGGAGGGAGTGTTGGGATATGTGTGTTTTGCTAAATGTAGTACAGAAAAGGAAAATCTTTGCAGTATCATTAGATTATCATTCATAAGTACTTCTGTTTCAATTTTCTCAACATTTCCTTCAGCACTAGAGGCTTTTAAGCATCTGTTGATATTGTATGATGATCTTAATGAGATAGAAAAACAAGTGTTTTCTGCATAGGAATGAGTTCAGAATATTTTTGTCCCATTTGGAATGAAGTTTGAATTACAATATAGTCCTTATGTAGATATCTTTGTCCAGCTGTAACACTTGAGATTGACTTTAGATGAAAGTTTGAGACTAAAAGTGAAAGAAGTGAAAGAGAAAAGAGAATAAAAATGAAGGGATTAAAAAATACCAACACACCACATCCAACACACACAACAAAAGGAAAATCAAGGCAGGTCAATAAAGAGTGTAATTACTAATTCATTGAGAAATTGAAGTCACTTTTTTTTTAAGTGAAATGGCTAAAACCAATAACTAACAGTTCATTAGGACAATTTTACTAGTATTTGTATCTCTTTTAATTGGTTTTAACCTTTCCCTTTGTGTGGAGCTATTAAAAAATTAAGGGAGAGAATATTTAGAGAGACAGATTTATGTTAGCTCATGGTTTGCACTGTTTTAATGAGGCCAAAGCAATAAAGACTCTCAACAGATCCTGAGGTCGGGATGATGAATGTCTCTCTTCCACTGATGAATCATGGTGTCGTGCTTCAATCTTTGAGTTGCTGTTTAAATGTGAAAACATGAATTTCTACAGTTAGGAACTATTCTCACATGATTTACTCTTTCTCAGAAATATGTGTGCAAATGTATTTGTGTAAAAATCAAAGAATTTTTTTCTTCTTGGCAGGAGGAAGGTAAAAGTGGCTGGATTAGAGAAAATGTTTTTAAGGTGTTGTTGATTTGGAAATAAATAAATGAAACATATGCACATGTGTGTTCAAATACATTTACTCAGGTAGTTCAGGCATGTCTCCAGAAAACTGATCATTAATCATATCCAGTAAAGTTACAATGAGAACTTAGCAATTTGCAGCTGTGCTATTTCCCTAATGCAAGGTTAAACATGTGGTGGATCAGTAAGTGCTAGTTTTAGTGAAGTGTGGATAGTAATTATCACCAATTGATCTTTCCTTAATGGCTTCATTTTTTATTTGTTTTATTTGATTTGGTAGAAAGCTATTGTGAATCAAGCTAATAATTGAAAGATGATGCTTAGGATTTACCATTTCATGGTCCTCAAGATTTCTTATTTTAGGCCTTAGTTTTTCCATTTTGGTCCATTTTATTGTCTTGAAAAATATGTGAAATAGCAATCTGAAAGTGGGCAAGCAGTGATACCTCTGGTTCACATCCATGACTGCATTAAAGTTTCTATAATGAGCAGCAGGATCTAAAAATAGGATTGGTAAAGACATGTATGATTGCTGAGTGTATTCCTAAGGGAAACTGAAGTTGCTTAAGAAAGAAATATCACTCCTTTTCCATTTAGGAGCACTGAGAAAAACAAATCCCATGTAGTTACCTTCCCTTCACTCACAGCTCACATATCATTCACAAGGGAAACAGCACCATCAAAATAAAATAAGTATTACTTTCTGTGACACACAGCTACATGGTTGGTCTGAAAGTTTTATTAACAACTCACATTTATGTATTTTTATGATACTTTTAAAATAGTGAATTATGAACGATTGAAAATACCCTCCAGCTTAATTGAGAACCATTATGTCTAGTAATTGCCAGTGATTTCAGAAACAGCCGTTGTTCTCTGGCCTATTAACATAATTTGAATTTTTTATTGCACTTCATAATTATCTGTTGGAGTTAAAAAACAGACCCATTTACTGAAGTGTTTAAGAACAAAAGCCCCAAATGGGCTGGATTGTGATGTATTATTTCTATTAACCAACCTTGCTGGAACCGTTTTGTACATCAGTTTTTGATGGGGTCATGACTTCTGATAGAAGAGGAGGGCAGATTATCCAGTTTTCATTTCACTAAGTGTAGGTAAAACAGCATCTTTTAAAATTGTCTTTGACTCTTTCTTACACATCTACTCCATTTAGTCCTCTATCCCATTTTTATATGATCTCCCTGAAGCTGAGAGAAGCATAATTTTAGCCTTACACACTTAACAAATTTCATCTGTTTGCCACAGCAAGTTAGCAAGGACAAAAGAAACTTGGCCTCTTCTTAGTTCATAACAGTTTTAGATCAAGACTTTTTTTCAGGTCTGAGATTTGTAGTGAAAACAAACTCCTTATCTATCACCCTTCTATGTACTGCAATAAAATAAATCATTGAAACCTGCTGTGTTATTACTGGTGTTCCCAACACATGAAAACATACAGCATGCTCTCATTTGTGATTGTAAAAACCTGCACTGACAGGAAGATCGAGTTGTTCCTATTTCTGTCAGCGTTCTTTGTAGAAATCTTTTTAAGCAGGTTTTTCTTTCTTGAGCATTTAGACCTCAAGCCTTCAGGTAATCTTCTCAATTAGTCCCTGGGGCTCTAAAGAGACAGGAAAGTGAAGTTCTCTTAGCAGCTAAAATTGCAGGTTCTTGTTAAAATCAAGGTTTTAAGCAATCTGGTACTGGTGGGGGGGGAAAGAGGGTAGGAACAGATGAAAGTCCTGGACTTTTGTCTAATGGCAAGGATAGTGAGATATGTGATCACCTTTTCAGAGAGAATCATAACTAACTCTGAAACCCTCTGGCAGTGAACACTGTCTCTATATTGAGCCTCTCTGTCTTATTAACTTCATCTACATTCCCTAAAATCCATCAGACCTCGTGTTCAGCCCTTGTAGGGCCCCAGTGGAAAGTCTGGGAAGATTTGGAGGATAGAGGACAAGGGGATGGGCAGGGAGGGGACAGGCTGTGAATTACTCTGGCCTGAGCCAGCTGCTTATTCAGAGCATTCAGTTAATAAATAACTCCACTCATCACGTTTTGCTTCCTTCTGTGGCAGAAACATCTCATATTGCCTTTTATATTCAAAGTCAGAAAGCACATACCAGAAAATTGGTACAACTTGTTGGGGAAAAATCCTACTGATGAAAAGACAGGCTTTGCTGTGAGCCAAGAGAAACACTTTCTGTGTGTAGGGGGTTGTTTGTTGTGTTTGAGTTATTTTGAAGGAAATAAATAACTTTTCTAACTTGACCAAGCCCAGCTGTAAACCTGAATTCCAGACATGAGCTTTTTATCTGAGTAGCATCCATGTAGCTGAGAGAACTGTAAAAATCTCATGCATGCCTTGGCCTGTGACAAAATTTAGATTTAAAGACACCCAGAGCTTAGGTATGTTTTAGATAGGTGCAGTGGAATTAAAGGGAAATTTCGTGATATGTAAGTGATCTCCTATCATTGAAAATTTTAAAATAAATGTTATGTAATTGTGGTTCTTCGTGCTTTAGTGTAGGAGGCATCTTTTGGAAGAGAGCAGGAAAATCACCCTCAATTAAAACTGGGAATCTGGAATTGTTATATTACTTTTATGATAGTTTTTACTCTGGGCTCCTGGCTGTTGTTACTGAAGCAGATTTTACATCATATTGGTATAAATCAGGCTAACTTGTTTTGCTTTGCTGAACTTCCTTTTTAATACCTCCAACTTGCTGGTTTGTTGGGTTTGGGGTTTTTTTGTTCCTTTGCTTTGGTATTTTCTGTTTGCCTGCTTTAGACATTAAATATCAATGCCAAGTAAATCATATAACTACCTTCTCATGAATAATGAGAATTTTTTCTGGAAATAACTCAAAGACTGGCTCTTGGTAGTGTTAGGACCCCATATATATCCCAATTCACATATACTTGTGTCTGTATGTCTATATTTGTATGTGTTTATATAACACCCATATAAGTATGTACCCCTAACTCATATATTAAATGAACTTGAGGATATTTGTTTGTTTGTTTTTCACCTGTTACTTGCAGCAGAGTAAAGGAAGATCCTTAAATTGGGCCCTGCCTGGGAAGGGCCCCTTGGGGAGGATAAACAGCAGAGATTTTTTTCTTCCCAAGAGCCTAGTACTCTATACTGTGTAACATTTATTATTTTATAATTAATATGGAGATATGGAGCATTCTTTACTCAAAAGACAGTGAAATGCATCCCATTTGAGTTGTAGCATTAGTTATTCTGGCATAGTGTTGTGTTGCTCAAGATGGTAGTGGTGATTGTATATGCCTTGTAATACACTTGTTTTATTTTTCACTCAGTCTCTAACTCTGTTTCAGGTATTTTATCTATTTCCTTCTGTGGGCTATAGATCAAGAATATATTAGGTCTCATACAAAAGTACAAGCAAATGACCAGGGATCTTCTTTACAAGATGTTAATTACAGGCAATTTTGGGAGATATTGCAAATTTTTAAGTTGCTGACCAGAGAAGAAATTGAAGATTTTTTTTCTCTTTCAATGGCCATTCATTTTATAACATAAAGAAGTGATGTATTTACTCTCTTACATGCATATATATATATATATATATATATATAATATCTATAAAGTAATATGTATTCTATGCATGCTAACATATGTATATGTGATTGAGCTTGTTGGGCTTTGAAGTTTGCACTTTTCTATCTTTTAGAATTAAAGGCAGGAGTGGATGATCCCACTAATAACAGCAACATAGTCACTTTCTCTTTATTTTTAAAGAGAAATTACTTTGGGGACCTTAGGGCTTGGTCTGACATGCATTTTGGTGCTCTTGTACATTGCTGGATTTAGCATATGGGATATAATAAATAATGGTGTTAAACTTAATAAATCAATGCTGGTCTCTGTAATTAAAGCACCCAAATGTAGTTTAGCACCTAGTGGGTGTTTAATGGCTGCTCTAACTCAGAGGACAGTAGTTCTGTGTGCCACTGGTGTGAATTGTTGTGGGGTTAATTCTGCAGTCCATGGTGAACCTAAAAACTGGAACAGCAGAGAGAACAGTGCAAAGGTTTTGTGGGTGTTGTTTGTAAAACCAAGCTATAGTGCAGAAGCAAATTCAAAGCTGTAAAAATGTCAGGTGTTGCATACTGTGAGTGCATATTGTTTCAGTTGTACAGCTATAAAATTATACAGTGCAAAGGATGTTCTTTCTGCCCTATTTCTCTGCCTCACTGCTTACAGGTGATGCCAAGGTGGTGCCAAAATTAGATGTGATGTGACCTGGGATTGTTCTGCGATTGTTTCATCTCAGTGTGAGAGGGAAGCTGTTGGTGTGTTTAGCATGGAACCAAGTTCTAAGCTGGGAGAATTTCTTCATATATTTATTTGTAACTTGCAGCTATAAAAACAGTAGTTGAGCTCCCTCTTACCTTCAAATACCAGCATAAATGACTGTTTGAAATATTTATCCAGAGTTAAGAAATTCAGACAAGCTAGAAGTTGTTTTTCTGATGTGGAGACCTGACTTCAAGCAAGGGTAAAAAAGAAACAATCCCAGATTATTTAACTATTTTTTAATGTTCTCTGTTTCCATTGATAGCCTGAATTTTTGACAGCAAAAGCATATACAGTTCTATGCAGTTCATCTTCCTTGACTGATTTCTCCATAAGCCTTCGGCTGAGTTTAGTTATGACTTATAGCTTGAGCATGGCATTTGGGAAAAACAGAAAAAGTAGTATAAATGTAAATGTGAAGAGCTACAGCTCATTCTGTTTTTGAAATTGTTGGTGTGAAAAGAACTCAACAGTGTTTTATTTAAACAAGGTCTGCTTCAACCTTGATTGACTTGCAGTAAATTGCCTGGTACGAGAGGCAAAAGGAAGTGGATAGAAAAATGGCAATCAACACCAAATGTTTCACATATTGATTGACAAGCACCAGAGATGTGCTAGAATAAGATAAATTGGCTAACAGAGCCCATCTTGACAGCTCCTGAGATGGGAAAATTGTTCCTGTTAATTTGCTGCTGGGACCTTGTCATTTATGGGGATATATATTTGAGTGCCTTCTAATGGTGTAAACAAACTTTGGATTCCTAAGTAGCATATTTCAGCTTCAGTTGCTTTAATTTCTCTCAGTCCATGTATTTCTGGGCTGTAGTTTTAAAATGCTTTAAGATTGAAAAGATGAGAGAAACTGTCATTACTTTAAAGATACAGCTTGTGCTGAAATACAGAATGGTACATTCAAGCTATTCTGTAGCCTGTTTGATTTTCAGTGGGGTTTTTGCTTTACCAAAAAGCATGGAACAGAGCCCATTTGTTGCAGGGGAAGGACATGTATCTTTATTCCTTCATTCTGGCAACTTTAACTGTAACTATAATGAAAAGATTTCTTACCTTTTTAGCACATCTAGTTTTGTGCTTCCAAATGCCTTTTAATCAGGTTACAGGTTATTTTAGTACTGCAGAATCAAGATCCATTTTTCATGTAGTGGCCTTTCATGTCTGCAATTTCTTTTCATTAAAAGGAAATTTTAATTTCCTGTATTGGTCTCACAGAGTGCCATTAATTATGGCAATACACAGCAGTGGTAAAATAATTAATGGTCTGACCGCTGTTGTGTTGCAGTCTGCCACTCAGGTTTTATTTTGGCTAAATCTTTTCACATAACGAGAAATTTGACATAAACCCTCTCACTTAAGAATAACTATTTTTCAGTTTTCATGTAAGCAAAGTGAGAAGATTCCAGTGTTCAACTCAGGTGTGGCCTACAAACTGTAGTTTATATTCTGCTTCTTTGAGTCTACTTCCCAAAGTCTGATCTAGAAATCATTTTATGAAGATGAAAATATTCCAAACCTTATTCAATACTAGGTAAGAGCAAAATTTTATCTGCTTATTTGTAAGTGATTTGGGAGGCTGTCCATAGTCCTGTGCTAGGGTACTTTGTGTATTCCTTACCATCTTCAGGGTGGAGCTAGCTCTACCAGAAGACTTTTCTGTACAGGGATTTTAAAGGGTTAGTTAGGCCTAGCTCATCATATGTGATGGTATTTCACTTCCCCTTAGATTTTAAACTGCAGTTTGGGTCCAGGCTGTATTCCTAGACCTGAGCACAGAGGATTATCCTGCACTGAATGAAGACAGCAGCCTGGTATTCCAGTCAGGAATGCACTGTGGCTGCAGGAGCTTCTCCCTGTTCACAAGCTTTTCAGGACTTCAGAAAACTGCAGAAACCCTGGCTGTGCTGAGGGCAAAAATTGAGTTTGCATTGAGTGACGTGGAGGTTTCCCTGTGCATTGCTGTTAAATGCTGGGATGGTTGTTCAGTCTGGAAGGAGAATGTGGTAACTTCTGTAGGGACACACAAATTCAGTGTAAAATATCACAACAGTCTTAAACACCTGCAGCACCTGTTAAATGTTTAAGGAAAAAAAGGATAGCTACCTGAAGTGCAGTAAGACAGTAAGATATGTTTTTGTGCTTTGGAAAATCCCACCAGTGACAGAGAGCACTGAAAAGTCAAACTTTTGCTTTCCTTGTGCACCCAAAACTCCCGCTAAGTAAATATCGGTGTGTAAGAAATGCAAAGCTGGATGTTGAGAGAAGAAACCAGATGAAACCAAGGAAAATGTAAATCTCAAGATTATGTCATTTAAATATCAAGAATAATGGAAGAATAATTCCCATCGTCCTGATGCTGTTCTGACTGCGCCTCCCTATCTGCCAGCACCAAAATACAAACACCTCTAGAGTGTGTCCCAGCAGTGGGATAGCACTAATTCAGAAGTGTGTTCACCACACATTTAGAAAGCAAATAGCAGCACCATATCTTAACTGTAGGTGGAACTAAGAAAAGTAGACTTTAATAGCCTGAAGCAGAATTAGCCAGAATATAGCACTGGCGCATGATAGAACAGATTTTAAGCATATTTAAATTATTTGGCCATTTACATAATGTGGGTCATGTGAAGCCTTGTTTTCATTTCTCATTTTTCCTCCAGAAAATGGAGATGCTTTTTTTTAGCAGGCTGTGAAGAGTTAACACAAATCCCAGAATCACTATCCAACTCCCACCAGTTAGTACTAACTATGTACCACTCTCACAGAGTTTGTTAAATAATTACAGGTTGGAGTTTTCTCATGTTTGTTCAAGACAGTGTTATTTATCCCACCTATTAGTGACTCCAGGCACTTGAATTGCTAAGTGTTGCAATGTTCCTGGAAATAAATTTCTCTAATAGACATAAAGGCAGCATTCAGGGGGATATGCAGTGGAGATGGTGTGAGTGGTTGTTTAACAGTGCTTAGAATTTCACTAAAATAAGGTGCAGGTAAACAGAAGGTGTTTGGATAGTGGAAACAGGTTTGTAGCCCAGTTTAGTCTGAATTCCTGGTGTCCCCAAATAAAGATCAAATCAAGTACTTCTAGAGTGATCTGAGAGGGAAGATTTCACAGGGTGCCTGCTAATTACCTACCCAGGGGCTAATTACTACCCCTTTGTTAGTGGAATTCCCTGAAATGAATGTTTAGCTGATAAGATTGATAAACAGGGAATTTTCTTTCTTCCCAATTTTTAAAAGCTGCACATATTGTTAAGTTACCATAAAGTTCATTCACATATGGTTGTGGATCTTCCAATAAGTTTCTTCTAAATACGTTCCTAATCTTAGAATGTTATTTTTGTCCCACAAGGAGCAGGCAGTTGATAAGTTGTTACAATTTAATGTTAGTTATAGTTAGTTCAGTAGAACTTTTTTTTAGGGAAGTTAAATTAATGCTGCTTGGTGTGAGTTTTGCTCCCATGGATTTGTCTCTGTTTTTCCTGTCTGAATCAGAGGTAGGGTAATATTAGAGGAGACATTTTGAATTTATGAGTGATGGGAAAAAATCATTGAAACAAATTACTGTTTTCCAGCTATGAAGGTATCAAACATATGCCAAGTAATCAGCTTGCAAGTGTAATAGGTTCATGAAGGAAAAGGGTTTTCTAATCTTATTCACTGATGTTTTTCCCGAGACAGCAACAGCTTTTGTAAAATGAGGCTTGTAACTTCTCATTACAGAATCTAATCTGCCCAGAAGACATTGAACAGCTGCAGAACCCTAACATCTTCTAGCTGTAAATTGCTTTTATTATTTATCTTTGTTTAACTAAAAAAGAAAGGGACATCAGATGATTTAACAAGACAAGAATTAAGTGACATTAGCTTTTGACAGTAGCAAATTATTCCTTTACATACTGAATTGGTTTAGATAATTCTGAAGTCATGACTGTCTCCTTATTTTTAATATCCAAATTTCATAAAACTGATACATTTTGTAGATGGATTGCTTAGAAAAATTAATTTAACTTTAACACTGGAAGTCAGAAGTGATTGATTTCCAAGTTAGTCTCATTCTCCTGCAGAGTTTTTGCAATGATAATATCTTGCGTTGGTACAGCGATTTCCATATTCAAAGATTACACATGCGCAGTAGTGCAGAAAATATTAATCATGTACAGAGGTCAAATGGTTTAAGGAAGATAACAAAGCTTAAACAAGCTTCTAGAATGGATCTGTAATAAAAAAAAACAGAGATCAGGACTTGCTGGTGGTTCTTCATCCTTCTCTTTTATATTACCTACAGTTCTCAGACTGTATCCCTGGTTGTGCAGTAGGTGGTTTTACTTCAAAGGAGAGGGAGAAGAAATATATTAAATATGAATATATTTTAATGGTTTGTTGTTTCATTTTTTGTAAAATATATAACTTAATTTTTTTTCATAACAAGTGTTGAGAACACTAAGCAAGATGCAGGAAGTTTCTAATTTTGTTAAATGGGGAAAACACAAACCTGTGGTACTGAATTGCCTTTACTGATTTGCTGTATAAACCACAGGTGATGACATACTGTGTCTAAATCTCTCTTTTAATTGTCTCAGAGCTATTCTCTCTTTCCCTGGTATGATGTGATGGTATCAGCTGAATCCTTTCTGACCCTTACTATCTGCTGAGATGCACAAAAATACCTA
The DNA here is from genome assembly GCF_971803275.1 of Cyanistes caeruleus. Classification (NCBI taxonomy): domain Eukaryota; kingdom Metazoa; phylum Chordata; class Aves; order Passeriformes; family Paridae; genus Cyanistes; species Cyanistes caeruleus. Next base: position 13,636,211 of record NC_141715.1, read on the forward strand.
AACACATCAGAAAACAGGTTTGTGCTTTTAGAAAGACCTCGTTTCCTCTGAGTTCTGTGAAATAGACTCTGTGAAAATCTTTTCCTTAGCTTGGCTGGTTTTGTGCCTGTTTGCTTTGGGAGATTGGAGCTTCAGGAGGGCTGGAAGTACCTTTCTTCAGTGATAACTCTGTCATCCAAATCCTGATTTATATCTTCATCTTTTGCTCTTTTGAATCCTGTTTGCCTTAGAGATGAAGTGCAGAGTTTAGGCAAGAGGAAACAACTTGGTGCTGAAGAAAATGATCACGGATAGATTCCTTTCCCTCTTTTTCTCACATATTTCATTTGTGGCTTTGGTTTTGTGTCTCTGCCTTGAAGCATGGTCTGCAGTCGGGGTTCAGGGAGTGTTCTGCACATCTGGCTGAGCATTGCAGCTGTCCTGGGGGCTGTCCTGCCTCTCCCGGAGCTGGCAGAGCAGGATGCTCGGCCCCAGGGGAAGAACTTGCTCCCCTGAGCACAGCTCTGCCTGCTGGGGCTCTGGTGAGTGGAGTCACAAATGCCAGTTTAGCTACAAAAATCACATGTGCTGCTCCCCACCCGTGCCAGTTAACTGCAGTAATTCACTGAGTACGAAATATTTATGTTCCCTGTGCCAGTTAGGATAATATGTATTTAATTTATTAAATGTAACTCGGCTTGAGAGTGCCCAGGCCAGTGGTGAGCAGTGCCATGCATACATATTAGGAGGAGATTTTTTTTTTCTCTTGCAGAAGGCAATTTTTCTGAAGAGGAAAGGGAGAGTCTGCTGAATGTGTTGTACCTCAGGAAAGTTTCACCTGCATCATCTGCCTGCTTAATTTATAGTGCTTTGCACTGCAAAACGTGCATCTTACTTATCTAATTGTTTCCTGACACATTTAGCAGCTTTTCTCACTCTTTAAAGTGAATTTAGCAATGCTGACAATGTAGGTGCTTCAGTTTAGGCTGACTTGAAAACGCAGTGTGAATGTGTTAAGTGGAGGAGGGCTGTGAGCTGTTCCAGGGTCCTGCCTGTGGTCCTTGTTCTGATTCTGTCCAGCTTTCCTGATGGGAGGGAGCGAAGATCTCATCCTTCTCTTTTATCACCTTTAGTTAATACCACCCCAATTCCATTGCTAGACAGCCTTCTGTGTATAATTTTGGTATAAATGAGCAGTGCAGTAACTGCAGTCAATGATCCTGTCCATCATGTAAGTCACTAACATAATTTTATGGGTTCACGTTGCGCAGGGTCCTATACTTTGTATTGGTGCAACATGAACATCAGCAGCTTCAATCAGTAAATGTCAAAATCTTAATTGCCAATTAAGTGTTTTACACAGTGTTTCTGATGCCATCAGTTATGGAGAAACAAGTCTCCTGCTTTCACTCTTTGCTTCCTTAGCTTCCTGCATTAATAATTGAATGCTGCTACATCTTCCCAAGAGCTGTTTTTTAAAACAGTCATCTTAAAGTTTCCCTTCTTTCTGCAATCTAACCTGCCAAGGATTGCACAGGGAGACTTTGGCTTGTGGGTGTCTTTTCTATCTGAGCCCTGGTCCTTATGACCAAAGCTGTAGAACAAAGGGGTTTTATTGATAGCAATATATATTTGACTAATTTAGCTATTACAGGTCATTTATGTTTATTGGCTGCTTGACTGGCAGGTATCCTTAGAGAAGAATAGAACAGTTACATCATAACCCCTCGATTGTGAAGATTAACAGCTGTTTAAAGTTTTGAAAGCTGGTCTTGCTTATAAAAGACTGTACATATGGGAAGATTTTCTGTCATAAATGGAAGTTATCAGTGAATATATGCTGCTTAGGTATATGACATTCATGATGAAAATGCACGGGGTTGAACATTCTACACAGATGTTTGCTACACATGTCTAATCTTAGAAGAGAGATTCTGCTAATGGAAAAAGTTTGAGAATTCCATTACAGCTACAATAAGCATTGAGATCAGTATTTACCACCCCTGGGACTCAGATGCTTTCTAATGACAGGACTTACTGAAATAAGCAGCTTAAGAGTGTGAGATGGCAACACACAGGTTGTGATCTTCCCTCCTGTCCAAATTAATGGCAAAATTACTGTTTAAGGAGTCTGGATTCATCTTTAGGCCTGTTAAAATAATGTATGTTTCTGGATATTGTGCATGTCTATCTAGAGTTGTGCAGGTAAATATACTTCAGTATACAAAAAAAAGTATCTGAATATATGCACACACATTTTGGAATGCATATATCCATGATTACTGCTCAAAACTGTTATCCAGGGAGATTTTTTGGTTTCCTGTTTCCTGTCATGCACCATGGTGTAATATAGAGGCCAGGGTTTTACACACACATGGGCTTTATTTATCCACAAAACTCTATAGGTCTTTTAAAGGAGGAGGAAGAACAGAGAGTATGAAAAGTGCATCTCAAATATCCTTCAGTAACTGGATGAGCAGCTTGCATCTCTTCTTTGATTGTGTCTCCTGTTTATATATATTCATGCTGGGAGTGATTGCAGGCAGTCTTTTTTCCTTTGTATTTTTTTTTTTGTCCTTCTGGGGATGGTGTGGTCTTTCAGGCTCATAGCAACTGCAGTATCTTTTTTCCCGATGTGTTATTGTGATTGAGATGAACAGGACTCTTCTTCCCTGTCTGGGCTTGAGACATTACCAGCTGTGAGCATGGCCTGATTTCTGAATGTAGGTTCTACAGCAGATTTTAAGCCTTAAGGATTTAAAGTGTAGCAGTAATTGAGGAATGGTTTCATAAAAATTCCTGGGCTGGTGAAGAAACATGAGACTGATTTAAAAGGAAAATGGAAAATGGAAGTGATAAGAGGGTAAAGAAGGCCCTTGCAGACTGAGGTGCTGTGTAGTGTGGAAGCCCAAATCTGAATGAAGAGTAACCACATTTCTTCTTTCCCTCTAAAAAGGAAGATAAGATAAATGACAAGAGAAAGGGGTGGGAGGAGAGGAAATTTGTATTTTCTTCTTGGCTGCTTGCTTTTTTGAAAAATGCCTTACAAATGCTGTATTCAGTATCTGTACAAGTCTTTGTCATGCATGAGTATGTGCAGTATGAACGTGCATATGAACAGATATTGGGAAAAGAACTGATATAATTCCCTACTGAAAATGTAATATATCAGCTTTAAGCCTGGTTCCCTTTCTAGCATTTGTATCTGGTTTATGTTTCTTTGACTATGTTACACAATTACATTATTGCTGTCACTGTAAATATCCATTACATAGGATTCTGTCAATGCTTACCTAGATAAATACTTATTCAGAAAAACTTAAATGTATTACTATATGAAGACAAATTTTAGGAACTTCTGTTATGATTTAACTTTTGAAAACAGCAGTGTAATAGAATATGATGTTATCATATGTCACAGTATTTTTACAGACTAGGGTATTGCAAATCCCATTGAGAAGCAATGGGAAATTTAGAATATTTTAAAGAGCTGGCAAGTTTCAAAATATGTCTGTTGAGATATCTGTAGACACATGAATGGGTCTGACAAGGAGCTCAGGTTTATAGAACCTACAAAGCTTATTCTGTTCTTTTAAATGTTACATTGAACTTATTTGACCAAGATATTCATGTAAGTATGAATCAAACCCCTTTTTTCCTTACTTACAAGTGTATAGTAACAAATAAATGTTCTTTATAGCCTAACTGCATTCCCACTCTTTGGGACTTTCACAAGCCCACCTGACTGTGGTACTGCAGATAGTTACCCCTTAGATTATTTTCTTAAGGCAAAAAAAAGCTTAATGATGTATTTCTGTTCCTGTTCAGTAATTTTTTTATTCATTTGCTACCAAATTTTACAAAAGGCTGGGTGTCTTGAGAGAACCTGTGTGTTTCTCAGGGGCTGGGAATGGAGAGAGAGATGTTTTTAAAGAATCCCCCAACGAGGGTAAGGCTATAGTGGGAGTTTGATGTTTAGTAGATACAAAAAAATCAACTTGATAGCCCAAGAATGTCCCAACCAAAAGAAAAGTTTGAATTAAATTTGGTTGTTTATTAGGCAGTCTAACCAGAGGATGGATTGGCAGTAGGTTCTGTGGCTCATAGATGTCTCTGTTTTGCCATTAGCATGTGATTGTGGGCAAGCCTTCCTCAGGAGCCAACTTCTCACCAGAATGATGCAACATTTTAACATTTTAACAGCTTCATACCTATTGTTTCCTCTCAATTACAAACACAGCTGTAGTAATTAGACATTTTGCCTTTTCTTCAGGGATTTGGGCTGTATTATTTCATGATGGTAACAATGTCATTAGCATTCCCGACAAAAGAATTCTTAAGGTTTGAGGAGTTTTTTCATTTCTCGATTTATTCTGCAAAAATGTACCTAAATTGCCCTGAAATACCATATGTAGTTTCCACAAAAGTAAAAAAATCTTTTCCTTCCTCTCATACTCTCACACATCCAACAGTTTTATGGTATAGTAACATATTTCCATATGATACATGCAGTCAATGCAGATTTAGAATTTATAAAGCTGCTTCTTTCAACTTCACAGCGTTGAAGCAGAGCCAGAATATGTGAAAATGAAATGCACACAGTGGGCACGAGTGTCACGTTCCTGTCAGAGGTGTGTCAAACCTCAGCCTCTCTGCTTCTTTCCAACACATTGCAAAGAAATAATTAGAAGCTGGTCTTGCTCAATCACTTCCCTGGAATGTTTAGGATATTCATGGTAGTATTTCATAAGAATAGCATAATCATGAATAATAACAGTAATTATTCCTATCATCAATATTAGAATTATTTCCTCACAAATGGAAGTCCACAATGAAAATACTCAATGCATATTGAATTTTCTGTAGCATAAAAGATTGCAGATGGGAGTTACTCTGGAGTGGCTTAAATCCATTTCTGTCATATAATAACTTGGTCATTCAGTCTTATCAATTTATCTAGTGCTAAAGATGTAATAACAAATAATCATAAACATCACTTGCCTGTGTTATGATATTTATTTTATTTCAGAAGTTTTTGAAGGGAAGAAAATACTTCATGCTATTTACTGGTACCAGGCAGTGCAAAGTTGATGATTTTCAGTATCTACATGTGCCTTTGGCTGATTGCTGCATTCCAAATATAATTTATATGTGGGAGCTGGAACTTTTCTTTTTGCTGCTTTTTTCCCCCCCTCATTTGGAATTTCACGTGTGATTCTGTATTTTTACCTAATGGTAGAAACCTTAGGGTAATTCATATAAAGTGTGGGGTCCTTCATTTAATGAAATGGAGGTATAACCAGTGAGAAAAATCAGTGTGTATTTTGTCTGGTACTGTTTCTTTAAGAATAATGGGAATAAAGATACACCATTTTGATGTAGTTTTACTGTGTTTTAACATTTGTAGCAGATCTCTGCCTTACAGACTTTGGCAGTATCACAAAGGTCATATTTTCTTACATTTAAATTATTCATGAAGAGTTTCTTCAATGCACTAGATAAACTTGCAATGCCAAAAAAAAAAAAAAAAAAAAAGCAAACAAAAAAAAAAAAAAAAAGAAAAAAGAAAGAAAAAAAATTAAAAAAAAAACCTGTCTTCATCTGTGTGCATTTGATGGAATGGATTAATGTAAAGTTATGAGAGTCCACAAAAGAATAAGATACATAAGTATGAACATTTTTGTTGTTGACTTGATCACTGCTTTAGGTGACCAAGACCATATTGTTGCTGTGGGCTGAGATATTTCATACCCATTAAGGACTGGGCTTCAGGGTTGGAATTAACCTGGCTGAGCAGGAAATTCTGCTCCTACAGCTCTGGTGAAGAAAGCAATGGGAGAGGAAGGACAGCAGAGCTGAGAGCTGCCAGCCCAGATTCCAGCTTTAGCCCATCTCTAAAGTGGAATAATTGCCTTTCAGTCCTGCTGTCCCCTCACATCTCTCACTGGGATCTGGGAAGATCCACAGCATTACAGGAAGAACCTTGGCTTGAAGAAAGCCCTTGTATGGTTGTTTCATGTTTCTGAGAGATTTCTGTGCTAAAGCAATTTTCCTGGTTAAAAAATTTTAAAAAACCAATCAGCCCTGTACTATTATTTTAAGAGATTTACAGATGTGATGCAATTTCAAGAGCTGTGATAGAAAGAGACAGGTTGGTACCAGTGGGGAGATTGAGGGGCTGTTCATGGCAGTAATTGAGTGTAACCATGGACAGTTACAGTGCAATTACTTGGCTGGGGGGTTTCTCATTACATTCATGGCTGATCTTTGATCCCTCTGTCCTCTTTCCCAGGTCGTCCCATTCCACCTACATCCTCGTCTAGCCTTCTCCCATCTGCTCAGCTGCCCAGTTCTCATAATCCTCCACCAGTTAGCTGCCAGATGCCATTGCTAGACAGCAACACGTCCCATCAAATCATGGACACCAACCCTGATGAGGAGTTCTCTCCTAATTCATATCTGCTGAGAGCGTGTTCAGGGCCACAGCAGGCTTCCAGCAGTGGTAAGAAAATTGCAAACATATGGAGTTTGTTTGTGACATGTTTGTGCCAGTTTTATGCATTCTTTTTTAATGTGCAAATGTGTTCTTGCATCAGCAGAAAATTGAGAGCATCTATGGAAATGGGGCAATGAAAATCTTACTGGTTTATTTAATGGAAAATTCCTGGAAACACAATTCATCATATATGGTTTTCCTTCATTTTACTATAGAGAGATTTTTAGTTTGAAGTATGGTAGAATCTGTGTAAAAAATATTATTGAATTCTTGTCATCAGAGGGATTTATTTTTCAAAGTAAGTTTCCTGCTCCTTCTTGCATCTGGTAGGAGAGAAATGTACACACAATGGTTCTTTGTTCTGCATGGGCTAATCTAATATATCATTTGGTGATGAGGTTTTGTATCTTAAAATGCATGTGGCTTCTGCCAGTCTGTGTCTGTTCTTGTTTCTGAATCTGTCTGATTCTATACTTACAATGTCACATTTAACTAAGATCTGCTATTTTTCAGCAAATTAATTCTTGTCTTTCAGGCCACTGTTTTAAAACATTTGCAGCTCTATCAGTCACGGAATCTGTAGTGCCTAGGGTTTTCTTTCTTCTTTTTTTCCTCTTTTCATTTTTTTTATTTTAATTTTTATTAGTAGGTGCTCACTTTTCATTTTGACAGCCACAAACTGAGGAGTGAAGATGCAATCCCTTATCAGAAATACCAAAAAATCAAAAGAAGCTACTCTAGCACCTTTTTTTTTTTTTAACATAGATATGTTGTATGTTATTTAACTGAACACAATAGGTTTTCTGTGCAGTTTCTGGTCTGTGCTGTGAGGAGGCAGCTCTGAGCAGCACTGGGGGTTGTGAGGTTGGGACTGTGGGGTGCACACAGCACACCTGAACACCCCCCTTTAACAGGGGCTGGGGGCTGGGGGGTGAGCAGGGAGCTGAATTTGAGACACAACATTCCAAGTGGATATTAGGGATAAATTTTCCCCTAGGCTTTGGTTAGAAGAGGTGTCCCTGGGAGCCTGTCCAGTCTCTGTCCTTGGAGCTTTTCAAGAACACGTTGGCTGAAAGTCTGAGCTCCTTGCTCGGACCTCAGAGCTGCCTTTGCTTGGCAGGGTGCTGGACTGGGCACCTCCTGGGGCTCCTTCCATCCTGAATTATCCTTTAACCCAGGTCAGGAATGTTAAAATGTAATTGCACAAAGAAATAATAATTCAGAAATTGAGTGTGCTTCCTTGCTCCTCGAGTGTATTGTTATGGAAAATACGATGGCACTTTTGAGGGGCTTTCAAGAGATTGGGAGTGATCTGGGAGCTGAAGGTCTCAAAATCTGTAATGGGCAACTCTGCAGAGGCTGTGGAAGTGGGGAGGGGGTCAGGAAGGGATTTACCTTTGAGTCAGTGTAGTTTCATGCCTTAGAAACACTCCAGGCCTTTGCAGGGCTCAGCCATTTCTGAATAAGGGTGATCCAGCTGATTGAAGTCTTCGTGTTTTCAAAAGGTCTCAGCACAATTTGTCAGCAAATGCTTTCAAGGAAGCATTTCACCTAACATGGGGTAAGAGGGAAGGTTCCTGCATGGTGAGCAGTTATCTGAAAGACGGTGTGCAGAAGCTGGAGCTTCCCAATGAATTTTCACAGGACATTAAAATACTCAGAGAAGATGATGGGGTAGGAAAATAGGTGATGGCAGGGTGCTAAGAACGAGATCAGCTTGTGGAAAATCACAAAAGCACCTGTGAGTCCAAGTAAGGGGGCAATAAAATGACAGGGGCCCTTAAGGCAGAGAAATGTAAAGGGATATCGTGGAAAAAGCTGCTCTGGTTCCTGGGTTGGTGATGGATCCTTACCTGTGCAGGGAGGAATGCTTGCTTGTCTCAGAGCTCAGGAACAGGGAAAGTTCACAGCTGAAGAAAGGAATAAAGAGTGAGAGAATTCATCTAAAGGGAGTGGTGGATCAAGCAGTTGATGAGATTTTAAAGGGGAGTGGGAAAAGTAAATGGGAGAGGAATGAAATAAGGAGAAGAAAATCAAGGTCAGGGAATGAGAGCTAAAAGGAGACCTGGTGGATTCTTGAGTACTTGGTAATTACAGCCACTGCTGGGACTGAGGGAACCAGCATGGCTTTTCTTAGAAAGCCAAATGAAGGAAGTGGCAGTAAAACATCAGAAAATTTGATGGAAGAGCTCTTTATGTTTCATTTTAAATCATAATCACTGTTTCTTTGTATCCTTAAAAGCTTTGTGTTTGATAATTGTTACTGTGAGCTGACCCAAGGAACATTTTCAGCATCCTCTGATTGGCTTTGCTTTGTTCGTGCTACATTTTAACACTTTTTTCCCCACATATCCCATTTGCTTCTTTAATAAACAGCCATATAATATGTAATGACTTTTAATTTTCAGGGTATAAGATACAGATGTCCTTTTTTTATATTTTTTCCCATACACACATGCAAAATTGCTTGATCACTGCAGAGTGTTCTCTAGCATGAGTTCTTCTGGACTTGATGCATCCTCTGGAAATTAATGAGCATTTCCTAGGGGTGTCACTTTTTCTCTTTAGTTATCACAATGTTTCTTTATAGAATTTATAAGAAAATACAACAGATTATGACTTATACATTAAATTGGAGAAAGTTATTACTTTTTGTGGATTATCATTATCCTTGAAAGATTTTCAGAGTGGCTTTTGCCATCTACATGATAAGAAGAGGTTAATCATGCTCTGGTTGTGGTTTTGGTTTTGTGGTTTTTGTTTTTGTTTTTTAAGTTCCTTTGGAAACTTAGCAACATAGACATTTGAGAGACAGTAATTAAATGTAAATATTTTGCTTAAATTTGGGCTTGGGTTAAAAAGGAAGATTTGTAGATGCTTATATGTAAGGCTTAGATCCAAGATAATCTTTCATAAATTTTTGCAAGCATTTTCTAGCTTCTTCTTTAAATTTTCCAATCCTAGTCTTCAAAGCACATGCTGCATATTAAATATTTGGCAATGTCTTCTACTAATTACGCTATAGAAGTTTCCTCTTGTTTGTCTGATTGGATACTTCTCTTGCTTCAAGCTCTGTAATTACAGGGTGGCTCCTCAACAGGTTTAAGATTAACCTTTTTGGATATGAGGAGCCACTCATCCATGTGTGCTGCCCTGTGCCCTTCACAAGAGCCACGCTTAATATATATGGAAAAAATCATTTGCCTGAAAAAATTACCTAATCAAATATTCTATCAAATGAGCAACCTATTGTTGATATTATGAAGGCCTTTAATCTACAATAAATCTTTGTTAGAACTCATCAGAACTCCCAGTTTGAGAGAAATGTGATTATAGCACTCTTAAAATGACATTACATCATCGGGGTGATTGGTTTATCATTTGGAGAAGCGACATCAATCATAACTAGCATAACCACACAGTAAATGAATTCAACCTTTCTACTGCAGAACAATGACACAATAATTGCTCAAAATCAGACTTGAAATGAAATCAGAAAATGCACTTTCTTTAAATATGATGTTAACCTAATGGAGTATATTATTAAAAATCATGTTTGAGGTAGTTCTATGTAATTAAAAATATGTGAAAATGTATTCCTTTTTTCTCTCATTAGAACCTGTTTCAGTTGCAGAATCATTTTCTATGCAACAAGATATTATGCTGGTTTTAATTGAACTCCCATCACTTACATTCCTCTGCTTGTATTTCTTAATATAATATGCAGCACAATTATATGTGATGAAGGACAAGAGGTTTTTGAAATCTGGTGCACCTGCTGATAGTATTTTGAAAAACACAAACATTGTAGAAGGAAATGAGACCTTTTACCTGTGAAAAGTTAGTGGATTTTGTTTTTTTCCTTTTAAAAGAAGGTCAGTTCCTGCCATACCATTTCCTGAGATGGTTTCTTACAGTAGGAATAGGTTTATTTCTTCTTCATGTATGCGTTTTATCTATTTTTTTCTGCTAATATAAGGTGACTCAGCTTGTTGAAATGCCATTTTAATGGCTTCAGTCAAAATACAATATAACAAACAGGCTGGTTTTCAACCTAATGTGAAAAAAAGAAAAGGGTTTTCGTTCTATGCACCTTTGCCTTTACTAGAGTGGATTTATTGCTATTAAACCAAATTTTGAACTCACAACAATTTGTTTGTTCATTTGTCAGTCTGAGTAAAAGACACAGGATAGACCTACTCACACATCAGGTTTTCACATAATGGATCCATAATTGGACACATTCATCAGCTTCAGCCACTCTGGCTGTGAGAAAGCAGAAGCACATTGATCTCTGGAGTATTTTGATTTGGGGGAAAATTCCAGGCTGTGGTTTAGATATTGTCATGATTCCCAAGAACTTGCTGAAGGGGGATAGTACCCATTTTTTTGGTGTTAAGGTGTCTTTTTGGCTCAGAAACAATGGCACAAACCCCTTGCTCAATGTAACAATATCTGCCCACAGAGTGGTTTGGATGCTGCTTAGAGGACAGGGTTTGATTTGATTTTTTTCACAAGCAGTTTTTGTCAGCAAGGAGAGAAGAGAAACAGGTTGGCTTGAAGGAAACAATTGTTGTTCTTTAATGTTGTCTGTTAGTTAGAGTTGAAATAAAGAATAAGACTGCTTATAAGCCTATTGTGTGGAAATATCATGTAAAATATCAATATTCATTATATTCAGTATAAATATCTAGATGGATATCCTGTGTTCCACAGATACTACCTGTCTATAGAATTTCATTATTATTAATGTGTAATTGCCACCACCTCCATGCAGTTTGATCTAGTTTGTAAAAATCTTTTCTGAAAGAAGCCAGAATTTTTCATTAATGCACTGTTGCTGAAGGACTTATTTCAGATCCTCTGCTGGGAGTGCTTGGAAGTGTGTGTTTTATAGCCCTCTTACAATCTGGCATCAAATAAAGAAGTATTTCCAGTTCTACTCTATAATGCAAACCAAAATGCAGAAGTATTGTCATCTTTAAGAAATAGTTACATCCCATCAGGTGATTAAGCATCACCCCCTACTGAATGGAGACCTCAATTTCCTGGACCTATCAACTTACAGGACAGAAAATACATTGGCAGCCACAAAATTTGAGAATCCATAGCTTCTTTTTTTTTTCTTTTTTTTTTTTTTTTTTTTTAATCCTTATGAATGATTGTCTTGGGCTTACTTCAGAGTCTAAATAAAGAAATTTGGCTGGCTCAGTAGGTAATGAGGAAAGGAGCTGGAATCTTCCTCCCTGTGTCAGCATTGCAGCTGGGGCCAGGAAAGAGGGTGTTGTTTTACTCTGCTGCATGCTGTGTTTTCTTGTGTTTGTTTACTTTTGGTTTTGTTGTGTTTGATCTCTGTGCATCACTTCTGAGATCAGGTAGGGGGGATCAGTAATCAGAAAGAAATCAGAAAGAAAATTTTGAAGAAAATCCTCCTTTAAAGGAGGCCATCACTTTCCTGTCCTAACTGCTGTATGTGATTAAGATTTCAGCAGCATCTTTCTGAACCTCTTTCAGAATATTGTGCTGTAGAATTTGTCAAGTTATGCTTAAAGCAGCAGCAGTTAAAATCAGTTAAGGTTCCAGGTTTGAGGTTTCTAAATTATTTCCTCTACTTTCCTATAACTTTCTCCAAAGGGCAGCCCTGAATTACAGCTGTGTACACAATTCTCCTGAGAAGGGGTGCTTCTTACTCAATATATTCACAAGGAAATGCCATAAGGAGCTTTCTTCTGCTGCTGTTATACAGCAATGCAGAAAAAAGCTGGTAGATTGATCATTTTCACTTCTGTTTCCAAATTAAAATAATTTATGTGGTTGATTTTGCTGTGGAGCCTGGCCTAGCTTTGAGGTTGTAAGCCAGAGTGTCTCTGTACACATATTGTTTAAGCAGTGTGTGGATGTAGCAGCAAGGCCTTTAAATAAATACATTTTTTCCAAATTTGTTTCTAATACTTAAATTCTCCAAATCATTAATGACCAGTTACATTCTCATTCTGTTGCATCTCTTGAGCACTGAGTCTAATTTTAGAGCTTAGAACTGGAGTTAGAAATGGAGGGAACAGCATGAACAATGTTTTCCCACTGGAACCAAAGGGTGTACTTTAGAAAAAGTATCAGCTCCATGTTGCTGCAACTATTACTGATATTATTGCTGCTGCTAATCTCTGTACCCTGTGTTGTTGATGCCTGCAGATGTCTGAATTTCAGCCAGAAGACGTGATTCTAGATATTAAGATATTGTAGAAACATTCTGTTTATTAATTTATGAATTCATAATAACAATCAAATCTCAAACAGAAGGTTCTATGGTAATAAAAATGATAATGAATTTCAAAAAGCTATAGAATTGAGAACAGACTTGAATTCTGTTGTTTACAGGTTTTTTAAGCTCACCATGGTTTTCAGAGTTGGGGAGATTTTTCTTCTTAGCTGCTTTTAATTGTAATTTGAAGGTTTGTAAACGTGTTGAAATGGGAACCCCTGTAGCAATAAAAGCCTCCCAGCAAAGCAGCTGCAGCACAGACTTCCCAAGTTTCCTTTTCCCTGTGTATTGATGTTTTCTGGCAGCTCCCCTGATGGCTGGGCCAGTTTCTTATTACCAATGCTTATTCTGCATTCTATACTTAGAGATCACCAATATCTGGGCTTTTGAAGCCTTTCAAACTTAAAGGCTCAGTATTGTTGCTCTGTGTCATTGCACCAAGAAAATCAGTGCCTAGACTTGGTACCTTGCTTGAGAACTGAAAGGCACTGAGGATACTGCAATTATAAGCAGAAAATTATTATTTTTTTCCTTCCTTTCGTATGCTGAGTCCAGATGCTGCTTGTGTGTTTTTCTTTTGTGTGTAGAAAAAGCTAAAACTGTTCTTGCTAACTGTCTGTGCTGTAAGTCATGCTGTGTGGGAAGAACTTTGCAGGCTTTCTAATAATTTTGTGTTTTGATACAGAGTTTTTAATCTTCCGAACTGCATCTCCCTTTCATGGGCAGTGGTGCAGTCCTGACAACTTCCATCGTGGGTAGTGCTGCTGTTTGTGTGGAAAGGCAACATTTAGAAAACATTTCATGTTTTTAGCTGCCTACCAACACAATTTGGTAGCTGACTGAAAGTGAAGAGCTGAGCAAATGCAAATTGTGTTTCATGTGCTACAAAGTAGAGAATCTAAAATTTAGGGTATCATTTTTTCAAAATATTTTGCAATATTTGCATGTAGAAGGTTCTGTGGGTGGGTTGGTTGGTTTTGTAATAGCATAAAGTTTAATAACTTCCTTCTTTCTCCCTATAAATCCAAATAAGTGCCTTTACAAACACTTGAAAGCAAGGAGACACTTTCCAAGAGTCAATATCTTGTCTTATGGATTTTCTGATTTTGATATGCCATACACTTCTGGTTTATTTAAATGATAAATTGTGTGTTTATCTAGTGCTTAATTATTACTCCTAGTTATAAAATTACATTAATGGATTTACAGTTTTGATACCTGTTTCTAATATGATTATAAATATTAGCATCCTATCAGGCAAACTGTAAATATATGTCACCTATTTATCACATTAACATCCCTAGAAACTGAGTTTGTCTTCATATAAAGCATGATGAAATCAATCAAAATTAGGGCTTTTTTCCTTCAGAAGATACTCAGTCTTATTTTTAAAAGTGCAGGAGATGGGAAACTTCAGTGCATCACTGGAGAAACATATCAGTGGTTACTAATTATTCTCAGTATTATTTTTTTTCTTGCCCTACTAATGCCTGACTCTTTGCCTGGCAGTTCTCCCATGCATGTCTGCCACGTCCCTTCAGCATTAACAGAAAGAGATTTGGACTCTGTCATTTTACTCTGAGTATTTTTCCCTTTGTGTTTCCCTGCCACAGCCCTGTTGCCCTCTGGGAGCACGTGCCCTGAAAGGGTCTGTACATACAGATTTATTGATGAAACTTCTGCTGAAAACAGAGCTCAGCCAAGCAAAATATCCTTTCCTGTTACTTCCTGATGCAGCTCTTCAAATGCAGAAGAATATATTGTAAGGAGGACTCCTGTGCCTGCATCACTGCATCTTCTGCTGCTGAATGCTTTTGTAAGCCAGGATTTTGTCTTTCTTACAGTCTCAACTTCAGCTGCCTTGTGGGTAGCTTGTGGCACTGCTGCAGTGGGAATGTAATAAAAATCTGTGGTTCCTCCACTAAGCAGCTGCTTTATTTTGGTGCAGGGTTACACAAATTTCTCCTGGGAGAAGAAGCAGATGTTGAGATGTTGAGCAGTCAGAGCTGAGCGTGGTGCTCTGGTGCTGCTGCTGCTCACACCGCGTGTGCCCTGGTGTGGAGCTGACACTGCTCCAAGGACTCAGGAACTCCACTGCAAGTCTTGAACTGATCCAGCTCCTGTGTAATTCCCACAGTGTTTGAAACAATTGCAGACTAAAACTACAGATGAGGGTTTATTTTTTTCTCATGGAAGCAAATCAACCAAGCATTGCCTTTTTTATTACATTGCAAATATGCATAATTTATGTTTCTGACAGATCATTACATAGAAAGTTGAGGACTTTGAATGTTTGTAGAAGTTAATTACTGGCCTGAGCAAATGCTTAATTTTCAGATCGATTGACATCAAGGCAGAGAGGGAATCTTGTTCCATTTTGGCATCTCCCAGAATGATTCCGCAGCTCAGTCTGTCACATTCACAGGTGACGGAGATTTTGTCTCTTGCTCTGTTCCATTTGTTTGGATTTTGTGTTTTCTTCCAGTCTGTAGCAATGCTTCACTTGCTCCCAGTTCCCCAGGTTGCTTTTATTGCAGTGACCTTTTCTATCCATGTAGGATGCTATTTGTCATTCCCCTCTCCTTGGATCCCTGCCTGGCCCCACCAAGGCACTGCCTCACGCATCGCCCCCGTACAATGGCTCCTCTCTGTCTAATGCACTTGTGCTGGGTGTCATGGGGCTGGAACAGTGGGATCTTCAGAAACTGAGCTTTTCTCTCCTTTTATTCATGTCAGGGGTAATGATTTGTGAAATAAATAAATGAATGCACACCTACAAGCAGAGCCATAACAGCATCCCTACAACTGTAGTGATAACTGGTGCTTATCTTGCATAGTTTGGATCTGAAATAAAACAACCTAGTAAATCAAAAGGAAGGAAAATTGGAAACTTGGTATGGAAACTGGGTTGTTTTGGGATGACTCCTTGTACCTGATGCTCTGCTAATTTAGGAGCAAACACTAGAATACTGTAGAAAATGAGAATGACTTTTTATAAATGATAAAATACAATGTGTGGGCATAGAAGCCTATATACCCCAAACCCCTAAAAGTTGTGACTCTTACTGTGCTGTTGGATCTCTCAAAATCTGAAAAAGAGGGATTGATTTGCTGTGAACTTCCATGTCCCAAAAACTCCATTTGTAATAACAGAAAAATTCAGTATTGTCTTAATACTCCCTAATAAAAAAATTCTCACCCTATTATTTTGAAAGGTCCCTCTTGGTCTTCAGATCTGGAGAACAGTTGTTAGTATGGAATTAAATGCAAACTCTCAACTTTGATTCTCATGATTCAGAAAGAACTCAAAAATCTGGACTTTAATATTGTATAGTGAATTAATTAAATCTGTAATGTATACAACATGGTAATTATTTGGGGGTATACAAATAGCTTATTCTACTGGAATCAGCAGGAATTCTGTACACTGAACACCAGGCTAACTCCTCAGTTAAGTAATGAGGTGTGAAATGTTCTGCCTGACAAAGCAGTGTTGAGCATGTTTGTTCATACTTTTATCCTGCAAACAGGTGGATAATTGTTTCACTTGACAGAAACCTGTCAATTATAGGGACCAGCAAATATGGAAAGGTGTAAAATCTTTCTTAGCTTGTGAGCTTCAGGTTTCTGAAAACATGGTTTTAAAAAGTAAAATAATTATAATAATTTACAAAAGTTGAGAGAAGGAAGTTTGGGGAGTTGGAGCTGAAGAGGCAGAAGATGGCTCTGAGTGATTCTCTCTGGGGCTGAGGCTGAGAACAGGGACTGGGCAAATGAAACCTTTGTGACCCTGCCAGGAAGGTTTCATCAGCTCCTGGCACCTGCATTTCCAGCTTACCTGAAAAAACTTGCTGCAAAACCATGAAGGAGTAACATGGAGGCCAAACAAATTAAAATGCCAGTGGTTGGTAAGACTTGGGAGGGATAAAAGAAGAAATTTGGACTTTTCCAATCAGCAAATTTGGTTAGGAAGAGCAATATGAGACACTTCAATCTACAGGAGAATGTGGGTTAGTTTTTCTCTCACTCTGTTTCAGCCTTTCTGTTTTACTTTCAATGTGGGTGAAAAAATAGGAAAACACTTAAATTGTCAAAATGAAAGGTGAAAATCTTTGCTTAAAAGTGTTAAAAATGAAATGGTTCTGAATTTCAAAAACTAAATCCTTATTGTTTCTGCATTTTCCAACTCTGTCTCTTCATTCTTTTTTCAGCTGAAAATATAGCAAAATTTAGTTAGATATTTGTGAATGGGTTGTCTCCTTGTGGTCTGAAGCAGGCACTAGGCAGAAACCTGTTAGAATACAGCTTTTATTCTAAAATCCATTAACTTAGTGGACATGTTAAGGTCAGTCAGTTTTACTTGTGAGTGCTGTCTACTTCTGGAGAAGATGGCAAGGAGAAAAACAGGGTGCCTTTGAAGTAACTGAGGAATTTCCAATACTTAAATTTCCAGTTTGAGACTGACTTGAACTCATGATGGGATTCAGAGGTTGTGGAGAGTGAGGTGCATGGACAGGCTGGGAACTGGTGGTTCTGGTACTGCAGAAAGGCTGGTGAGGGACTGTCCTTACAGAGCTGATCTAAGGAAAAGGCTGGAGACTGGCTGGAAGCTCACCTTGCCAGCAGCTGCAGGCCAGCCCATCTCCCAGGTGGCACAGCCATCCTTCCCAATGACTTACAGGAGAAAGGAATCACAGAATCACAGAATCACTGAGCTGGAAGAGACCTTCATGACCATCGAGTCCAACCCATGCCCCAACATCTCAACGAAACCCTGGCACCCAGTGCCACATCCAGTCTGTTTTTAAACACATCCAGGGATGGTGACTCCACCACCTCCCCAGGCAGAACATTCCAGTATTTTATCACCCTTTCTCCTGACATCCAGCCTCAATTTCCCTTGGTGTGGCTTAAGGCTGTGTCCTCTCATTCTGTCAGTGGCTGCCTGGAGATGATACAAATCATTAGCTGTTGTCATCCAGATGTACATAGATGGCCACAAAACTTTCTTTGCAACTACAGGCCAGTTCTAAATATCTTTTTCCTTCTCTTTAGTTTCTATTGTTGACAGCTGGAAGGATTCCACAGCCTTGATTCCTCAGTTCCTCTGAGACCATGCCAGAAATGCAAATGCATTAGGAGACTCTTGTTTCAATTTCTTTTTTTGGAACAATTTCCATTAATATCCTGCTGTCACAAAGCAACTGGTGCTGTTTCTCAGCTCTTTATCAAGGCAGTTTTATTCTGGGGAGCTGCAGCAATTGCTCATTGAGAGCAGGAGCCCCCCAGGGCAGCTGACTCTTCTGGGAACACCCAGCAGTCCTGTTGGGTTCAGCTGATGCCAACTGCTTCATGTTTAACATTTACATGTCTTTGAGCAAATTACTACTGGTGGATCCTGCTGGATCAACAGCCTCTGCATCCAGTGGTTTCTTCACAGCAATTGGATTATAGACTGGTATTTTCTTTATAGAACAGGCAAATTCAATTTGAATTTCCAAATTCCTAAGGGATATAGAGGCACAAATTCAAAATCTGGATGGCTGGTTTGATGTTTGTTTGGTTTGGGGAGAAGGGTAGGATACCTGGGAGTTTGTGTTGGGTTCTTGGGGGATATTTGAATATTCACCTTAAATACTTTCCCTTTCTTCTGAGAATCTTAGATTTTGAACAGGTTTTTAATAACCGATCTGTTAGGTTCATTTGAGTAACAAAAAACTCTGTCATTATAGGCTTATACTGAGAGGATCTACAGAAATATGACTGCTAGGTTTAAATCTGTGTAAAAATTTTGCTGCTCACTTACTTCTTATTTCCACAAAAAAAATCTCAGGTGATTTTATGAGAAAGTACCTAAAATGTTTGAGAAAACTGTACTGAAATTGTATTATTTCACATTGTAGTTTCAATGTAGCATTATCAAAACCAGAAAAATAATAGGTAAAGAAAACATAAAAAGGAGAACTTCTCCCTCTAGTTTTTCTAAGTATCTCCCTGTTAGTCACCAGTCTCAGCCACTGTTAGATTTATGCTCCTCTTTCCAGGCCTAAGCTTTTGTTTTCTCACTGCAGGGCAGAACAAATGTCCTGGTGCTTCCTTAAGTTTTATTTTTTCTGTTTTTCAGCCCCTGTGCTGCATTAGTGGGTAGCTCTGAACTCCACACAGTGCCAGCAAGCTCTCTGCACATTCTGCTCAGGCAAAACAATCCTTCCAGCCTGAGATCCAAGGTCACCAGCACAGCCCCAGCCCTGAGAAGTGAAACAAAAGTAAATTGGGGTGGAAGCAAACTGGGGGAATGTGACTTCATTACCTGAAGGTGTAATTGGACAATTAACCTCTGATATGCACACAGACCACACTGATACCTGCCTGAGAAACTCATAGCCATTGTCCATCTTGGGTGTAGCCTCTGCCAGGCTTTTGCACTGCCCAAGGTGTATCTGTTAGGGCCTTTAATAAACACACACTTTACTCTTTTAACTCTCTCCAGCCTCTGTTCCAGGTGGCCACTCCAGGGCATCAGTGGCTGGGAGCAGTGGGAGCTTCCCACAGCAGCCCAGCCATGAGAGCAGCTCTCCTGTAGAAACTGCCCACTTCATATTTTCATAAGATTTAATGCCTTCTTCCACTTTTGATTTGCACTTTGGGACCTGTTGAAGGTATGAGACACGGTTAATTTAAGAGTATCACAACAATATGTGAATGGTGCTGAATATTCCCTTGAGTGAAGCTCCCAGGGATGGAGAATGTTCAGGGTAAATTGTTCAGATGGGGAAGGAGCTGTGGCTGGGCTCTGGCAGGCTCCATGAAATGAAAGGGAACTGATTTTCTTACAGCTCTCCCAGCTGCTTTTATTAATCTGCATTATTAGATGATGGTTAAAGGCTCTCTAATGATTTCTTGTTTGCGCCCTATTCATCAAAATTCACATAATGAAGCTGCTTGCCTGCTTTTATTTGTTCTTAAATCTTGTTTGAGGCTGTAACTCGGTGCCTAGTGCTACTTTTGGCACTTTTTCATGTGGCAATCTCTGTTTCACAATTACAAAATGTAAACCAGTGAAAGGATTCTCCATAGCTGAATTCTCACTGCTAAGCAAGGTGACATAAGGGTATTAAACCCACTCATATTCACAGGTGATGAATATCAGGATATGGATAGTTTTTGTGTTGTCTTAATGCAAACCTTGAGATTTTTTTTCAAGAAATTTTTGTGTCAACTTTTTTCAGCTGAAAGTGTTAAAAGCTTATTACAGGACCTTAAAATGAATAGATAAGCAAGCTTGAAATAGCAGATTTACTGACTGGCCCACTGCAAACATTATATATTAGTCAAGACAGAGACAGTGTTATGAAGAAGTTTTTGAATTTAGAAACAAATTTCAGGTTTCTGTACTTCCACTGAGCTTGGTTGAATCCTTCTCATGAAACATTAGAGATTCAATATGGATTAATATTAAATCACCAGGGGAAAAAAAAAGTTTCATTTTCTCAAAGATAAGACCAAAAAATAAATATAATGCTGTTGTTTTTAATGACAGCAAAATTAGGTCCCTTTTTAGAATATTGGATGAGTTCCAAAAAAGCCAATGGCACTTTCCCTGGGAATACTTAAATATCAGTGGCCCTGAGCAACACAGAGTTCTGCTCTGTCATTATAGAGGATTGTTATGCCTCACATAGGCATTACTGTACTAATCAATTAAACAGGAATTTGCATATAATTAAAACTCCATCACAAAGGTTTCTGACAATAAAATTTGTGTCTCCACTTATAAACACAACATATATGAGGGAAAACATTTTGTGTAATGAAACAAATTAAAACAGCAGTGGATCTCTAATTGAACTTGGAATATCCATGTTCCTTCCTTTTAGAAATGGAATTTCCCAAGTGAAATTTACTGGCATATTTCGTGTGGACATCAAATATGACATCACCTAGCATGTCATATGATGAAATGTACCTTTTTTTATCCTCTGCAGATATTAGTGGAACATTTTGATAGCTGTCAGTAAAGCAAATATTGTTGTCCAATAGAAAAGGATGATCATTAGGAAGAGCAGGGCAATTAACACCTGTGCTTGCATCTTTCACTGCTCCAGCAAATGAGTCCAGCAGAGATGATGTGCAGATAAACAGGTGCACATCAAGATTGGTTTTGTTTATTAAATCTTCTAAATCTTGAAGTCATTATTTTTTAAAGTGATCATTTTCTTAAAACTTTTATCTGTAACGTGATAGGAAAATTTTGAAAGAATGGGGAAGAATTACACCATAGAAAAAAAAAAACAAAAAGAAACAAAAAATAAATACAAAACGAAAAACAAAACAGACAAAAGCTGATCTGTAGATTTATTTTATTGAAGTGGTTGATTTTGATCTTTTTATGAGGAGTCTTTATTTGAGTTTATTTTCAAATATGATGAATTTTAGGGCACTGGTCTTATATATAGCCAATAGTTTAGGATGAGAATAAACACCTCTTTATTTCTTTAATCTGAACACATTTTTTCTCATGAGGTAAATAAGCCAATCCCTTTTTTAAACCACTAAAGACTATTTTTAACCCCTTTGTTGAACTATTTCAAGACTACTATAACATTTGTTTTCAGTAATATTCCATCAGATATTATTAAATAGATATTTATATGGCTAGATGTGTTTGGTTATTGTCTCTATCAATATCCTGGAAACCTGTATAGTCTATAGGTGATTTTCATATAGAGCATGTACATATAGAAATATACATAAACATAATCCCCATGGTCATGTTCTCCTTCCCATCCATACAGGTACAAAAATGATTTTACCCAGAGTGGGAGGAACACATTCCACTGCACAGTTTATGTGTCCTGTATTTTGTCAGTGCCCAGCAGATGGTGGATATTGTGTCTGAAGCTAAAGGAAACAAAAATTGCATGAAAATTCTATGTCCAGAGAAATAAGTCACGTAAAACTAAAAAAAAAAAAATCAATTAATACGAGCCAAGAAATGATGGAAAGGTGGGTGATGACAGACATTAGTGATGGCAGGACTTTGAGGCACTCTTAAAAATTATATTCTGTGCCAGATTTCTCATGACTTGCAGCTGTCATTTAATCACTCAAATCAGCTTTTAGAGTTTCAGAGGGTCAGAGGAGAGAGAGTTATAGTTCATTTTGAAAATGTGCTCATTGTTCAGGCAATTGCTCTTTAAAAAAACCTTACTCCACAGTATTGAATAAGCTGAGATTTGCAATTTTCAGATTTCTGCCTGAAATCGTCTTTGGAGGAGTTTTACTTAAGTCTTATGTTGCTCTTTATTGAAGGGAATAAGGAGTCATGTAAAGTTGTTCCCAGACCTTTTCACGACAGAAATGATTTGAAATTATTTCATACACGCTTTATTTCCACTGATGTTGGCCAGAAATTCTGTCTTACACTTGATAATATAACCTTGAAATTCATTAGTCTGGTAGCTGGGAAATGTACAGATGGCAGGTTTTGGCAAGACAGGGAATTTGGTAAAGGTCTTCTCTGTTTGAAGTCAGTGATTTGATAGTTGATTTATTTATCACTGCTTTAGTGTAATTTAAATGAAAACTTAATTAAGAGAGCTTTGATTAAAATTCCATATGAAGAATATAAATGGTAAATGATAATTAATCTCAGAATTGCTAAAGTATTGAAAATAACAGAATGTCTTCCATTACCTGTCTGGTGCTTTTTTTTAGTAGTATCTCTCCAACTCCCCTGCTGTGTTTTCTCAGAAAGTATTTTTATGTAATAGTGTTCTGTCCTACCAAATTATAGACTGGTTTAATTACAAGCAGCTCTTCAAAACCACAGAGTGAACCTCAAATTGTCACAATTATATATATATTAGTTCTTGAGCATTTCTGCTGTTGTCATTTATCAAGGACTTGATCTCATTCAGCACCAATAAACAGAACCCAGTCTGTAAATGGGGGGAGGTTGATATTTAGGTTTAATGATGGAAATGTGACTAAGACTAGAGAGACAAAGCCCTTGAGTTTATTAAAGAGGGAGGGCAAGCAGAAATAGGGAAATGTTCTTTGGGGCAATGTGGGGCTGAATTAGAAACGGTGCAGAGTGAATTTGTAATGCATTTGAAGTTTCCTCCAAGGTTCAACCACTGAGTAAAATCCTTGCTCAGAGTGAGCACTTAGTGATATTTACATTTATAGCTGCATTTGACTGAATCTGTATCAACTGTAAAATATCTCTGTATGTGCTGATGTGTCTGTCCACATCTGTCCATGCTCACACATTGAAAGTATATAATGTATAGTATATATTTACATACTACAGACATATATATATATGCTAGAATGTGTGTTAGAAAAATAAAGGTGAAGAAATCAGCTTGTTGGGCTTTTTTTTTTTTTTAAATTAGGAAGAGTCTGGTTATTTGGGAAATTGTTCTGGACAAAGCAAGGAAAAGGGCATTATCTGTAATTAGAAATAATAATCTATAATTGGTTCATTTGCCATATTTCTGCAGTTCTGATTTAGTTGAACAATGTGATCATTATGCCACCAGTTTTCAATAGAGGTGTCACAATGAAAAATAATTGCAATATTCCACAATATTAACTGTACCCTAATTGCAAAAGTTTTGAAATATAATTACCATGAAAGCTAATGCGACAGGGAACATTAAGCATAATTAGTGTATTTTAAAAAAGGGGAAAACTGTTAGAAGCTTGTTATTGTCTCATAAGGTAGCTTCAAATTAGCTGGATGCAGAGCACTTTCATCTAGGTTTTCTATAATTTTGGTTATTAGCACAGACTGCAATAAATTTGTTTGACATAGCCCACACCTGCTAACCCTGCAGGAAGGAATTTCTAATGTGCACGGGACCCAGGTTTCTCATAGAATCTGTCACAATTTCCTGGGAGACAGCTCTGGCTAAGATTTAGGGGGGGGTTGGCTGTGGGGGTGTGTGTCAGATTTGTTTTTTTCTTATACACAGTCAGCTCCACTGCTCAAATTTCACTGTGTTTAAGGAAATTTCCTGCAAAAGACTCATAAAAATGCTGTTACCAAGCACTTTAAACAAAACATTGATTACACATCAAAAACGTGTTCTGAAAGATACAAAGTATATCACTTATCTGTTTCCTCTACAGAATAACTACATGTTTTTACAAAGAGGATGAATGTTCACTCATATAATTAGAATTTATTTTTTGAAGTAAAGAAAAACAATATATCACACCACCTGTGTAGAAACGTTGTTGTGCCTAAATAGGAGGGGAGAAGATCCAAACCATAAGAAGCAGTGCTGGCTTTCTGCAAGATGAAATTTCCTCTGAGAAACATCTCAGGGATTTTCCTGTGGTTTTTTGGTAACATTTTGCAAGTAGAAACTCAGTGTTTTTCTAGTTTTGCTGTGTTTCAAAATGATTGAAACTGCTTTGGGAATAAGCTAGATACAAAGAGAAATATACAGAGAAACACCATTACTTTTAGTGGATATTGTTTTAAGAAACACTTTGGTTGATTGTTCTTAAATTACTATTAATCACTGAGGCTACTTTTTATCATCTTTATTTATGGTTATTGCAGATATGTAACAGATTTCTTATTAGAAGAAAATTAAGTCATATCTGAGATAAAGTTTTGGATTGGATAGTGCAAATAATTTTTCCCTACAATATTCTCTAGTATCTTGGCATCTGATGCTAATTTTTGGAAGTGTAATTTATGAAAAAGTTTTGTTTTCAGTTTAACTCAAGTGACTTTTAATCTCTTCAGTGTCAATCAACATCAAGTGCTCTAACATTGCTTCTAGAGCATTTAAGATCTTATGAAAACTTGTAAGAAAGGTTCTTGGGGTTTTGGTTTTTTTCCCTCAAAAGCAATTCTTATTTAATTTAAGCCTTGAACAGAGCTTGTTTCTGTGGAAGTAATGGAAAGTTTAAAACTGGGAAAAGGTGTGGAAATCCAAATGATGTCTGTGGAGAGCATTATGCTAGTCAGCCATCTGAAAGCAAGCAGGGAGAATAGAAACCTGGTTTTTTTTTTCTTTCAGAAGTTAAACTGACTCATTTACTCAGCCTAACCCCATTTTCTATCATTTTCCTTTCTACAAGGGTGAGGTGGGTTTTTTTTAAAATTCTGTTAAACTGTGGACATGGAAGTCTGCAGGTATTTCTGAATAGCCATATGAGCTCAGGAGGTTAGAAAGTGTGACTAGAATTCTTCCAGCTGGGAAAGAGCACTGCAGAGCCATCAAAGCAGGGGGGCAGGATCCGAGTGGGAAGTGGGAGTGTGTGATGTGACACTCACAACTGATGGCCAGCCCACAGGAAAATTCAGTGAGGTAATATTAGGAAGTGTGCTGTGTTCTCACTTATATCCATTAAATTAATTTTAATGGAGCAGATTGCAGACTGTTCAGTATTTTGCTTAAAGCAAGTTAGTCAAAATTTGTAACTTACAGTAAAAGGCAGCAATAAGCCTACCTGAGCTACAGAAGAGCTTCCATTTTCTAAAAGGACAAACATGGCCTGGAATGTGTAGGGCTGGAATAACTTTATCCCTTCATTTCACTGGATATTACCCCATTTTGTTTTATTTTATTTTATTTCCATCACCTTTAAACTATTTGCCTCAGCATGCAGAAATATACAGCTGAGATTCAGGAGTTGCTCCCCACCCTGCTCAGCCCCAGAGGCTGGGATGGCTCAGCGTGGAGATGCACCAGGGATAATCAGTGGTGCTGACAAGCAGCAAGCCTCAGATCCAGGCTTTTCCAAAAGGCCCCCTTTTCCAAGTGTCTCAGTAATGATGCCTGCATTGAGAGCTTTTTCTTTTGATTATTCACCAGAGCTGAGACTTATGGGCAAAACATTGCCTTCATTTGGCAGCACAAGTCAGCCCTGCTTTAGCTCAAACTGAGCTCATTGTTGTGAGCAGCCACGGCTGAACCACCCTGTCCTTCCAGAAAGGAGCTGACTGATGTCACTTCCACAGAAGACTGACAGCTCTGACTTAAAATGCATTAATGTTTATAAAGCACCTCGTTCTCATCAAAGTGATGCACAGCTTCATGGGGTTATACCTGTAAGTGCAGCCTGCGTGTGTCACCTGCCAAAATGCAGGACAGGCTTGGCCAAAAATGATGTTTGGTGAAGAGAGTCTTTGTGATTCCTCAGAGAGTGCTGCAGGCAGCTGTGAAAGAGTTCATTCATGTTCAAAAGCTGTGACAGTCTTAGTTTGGTGTCTAATTTTCATTGCTGGTTGCCATCAGCCCAACACTGAGCTGCCCTCCCTGCCCCTGGCTCCAGCTGCTGCTGCTCTCCCTCCCTTTGTGCCAGCTCCAGAAGCTCTGTGTCCCTGGATGCTCAAAGCACCTGCTGGCAGCTCAGCCAGCCCAGGATCAGGTTTGGTTGGGCTGGTGTCACTCAGGGCTCAGCCAGCCCAGGGTCAGGTTTGGTTGGGCTGGTGTCACTCAGGGCTCAGCCAGCCCAGGATCAGGTTTGGTTGGGCTGGTGTCACTCAGGGCTCAGCCAGCCCAGGGTCAGGTTTGGTTGGGCTGGTGTCACTCAGGGCTCAGCCAGCCCAGGATCAGGTTTGGTTGGGCTGGTGTCACTCAGGGCTCAGCCAGCCCAGGATCAGGTTTGGTTGGGCTGGTGTCACTCAAGGCTCAGCCAGCCCAGGATCAGGTTTGGTTGGGCTGGTGTCACTCAGGTCACTCTGCTGGTGGCACCTGCTGACAGCACAGGAAGGGCTGGGGCACGAGGGCTGAACTGCTGCTTTTGGCAGCATTCTGGACTTGCTCAAAAACAGCTGGAAAGCTGCACTCTTCAAGATATTTGTGCAAAGATGAGGTTCTAATTAGCTCTGCTTGGGATGCACAGTCAGTGGCTCCTCTGGAGGATGCCCTGCTGTGCTGAGGTGCTGCTCCTGCCTTGTCTTTTCATGTATATCTAAACTGATTCTCCTTGCTGACCTCTCTGGGGCACGTGCCTCTCTGTGCCTCTTGCTGCTCCTTTCTCTGATGAGGAACTCTCTACTTTGCTCCATCTCTTCAACTTTTTGCCTTTCTCTAGTGGTTTTGTTTTTTCTTTCTTCTGACCTCCTATTATTCTTCCTTCTCCCAGTTATCAGTAAATGGTTTCAGTTCTTTCTGCAGCCAGGGCAGAATCACAGGGCCTTCTGCCAGCAGGTAAAGAATAGGAGAGGTCACCCTTCCCAAGTAACTCAGGGCTCTGCTTCCTTCTAAGGATCAAATCTGATGTATTTCTTTTGCAAACAACTTTAAGCTATGTGCCAGACTAGCATTGATTCATTATTTAGTGCTTACTGTTAACTCCTTGGCTTAATTCCCCTGTTATTTATTATATAAAACATTATTTCATTAACTAGATTGAAACAGATGAGAGTGGAGAACAGAGCGCTGTCAGACAAATTTAAATGAGTATTCAATATCTAAAATCAAGCTTTAGATTTTCATGAATTAATCTCCATTTAAGCTCCTTCTATTTGCCTTCACTCTTAAACATGTATGCAACTATTCAGGCATACAAAGCAACATGTGAATACTGAAAAGTGCAGAATTTTTATTTTTAAATAGAGAAGGATTTTAATAGAAAAGGAGCCTCACCACCACAACAAATATTTTTTCTTACTACTGCTCAGCATATCTAGATGTGAGATGCACCTTCTTGCCTGTTGAAATTGTGTCTGGAAGTGAACATTCTGAATTGTGGTGCTTAAAGATTGTTTTTATTTGGAAGGACTTGGTGGGAGCCTCAGCCCAGGGAGCTGCTGTGCCTGTAGGAACATTCACAGCACTTCTGAATATTCCTTCAATTTCTATTGGAGCATTTTTGGATTAAGTGAGAAAAATTTTGTTCTCAAGATATTTGGGGTGGGTGGCAGGTCTTTAACTCACTATATTTCAGCTTTCTTGATGGTTTGGAACAAAAGAGAGCGGACTGATGTAAAGAAAAAAGCAACTTTAGGTGTGTGAGCCAGGCACCTACACCTGCCATTCCCCATAAAACCTTTCCCACTGGGTCACTGGGGATGTTGTGCAGTTCCTTTAGAGCTCATGATGTGTCCCTGCTGTTTGTAGCAAAAGAAAAATTAGGCATTTGAATCCTCTTCAATCTTCCCTTTCCTTTGTCCCTTTCCAACACAGAGAAACATTGAGAGAGTATTAAGAAGCCAAACCCAGCTTGCTTCACTCCGTTGAGCAGGGGGGATGCCTTTGTTAATTATCATGAGAATTTGTTTATTTATTTCCCTTAACTCCTAAAACATACAGGTCCAAGGCAATATCAGTAACTAATTTGTGTTCTGTGCTTCGCAGTGGATAGGAACACACCGTCCTCTTCTCATTAAGATTTTCTACTTATTTTCATGTGGTTTTCAGGACATTTCCTGTTGGGATTTTCAGCCATAAATAGCTGTCCATTTTTTATTCCCACCAGCTGTGCATTTGAGGAGCAGGCAGCAAAGTTTATGAATCACTTCTCCCTGACAGATCGCAACAACCACAATATTCTGCCACACAGCCAACAGCAGCAAGTGAATGATATTAGCTCTTAACTCTCCAGAAAACTCTGTTCAGTAATTAAACATTAAGCCTCTGATGCCTATCATCATTCCCTGCCAAGACCCTTTACAATCCAGGTTTGCTATGTTCAGGTAATGATATTAGAGATGATCATTTATTCTGGAAATGTAGCAACCTGAGAAGAATGAATTTGCTGAAATCAGAATTTCATTTATGAGCTGGCTTTTCAGGACTTTTCTGCTAATGCTGACAGTCACCATGCACGAATATTTATTTAGTTAAAAAGTACTCTGAATGTAGGATAACTGACAAAGAGTGATGAAAACAACAATATTTAAAACGGTGGCACCACTAGCAGTGTGTAATATAATGCAGAAATCTGCCTTCATTCAATAAGGACAAATGATCCAACAGCACTTCAAGCTTTGGGCATAATTTCCAAGTTAATCTGCTCTGCTTTGGTGTCAACACAAAATTGAGATCAACTCTCTAGCTAACAAAGCAGCTCTGGAAATTTCAAATAAAAATTCAAACTTGTAACACATACAGCACTGTTGACAGAAACTGTGAAGTCTGTTTTCCATCAGTGTATGTACATAGCTCATTTAATGTTATTGTGATGAGAAATAATAAGAATAACCCTCAAATAAATTAATAGCTGTATGTTGTTTGGTAGCGGCCACAGCTCCTGCTCACCAGCGGAAGCTGTCACTCTGTTCACTGAAAGTAATTTTCTATTTTACAACAAAACAGCCAAAGGAAATAAACCACACAGAACTTTAAAAGATCTGAAGCCTAAGTTGCAGACTCAAGCCTGGAGAAGCCTCTGATTTTCAGAAATAAGGCTGAGTGTGCCCAGGCTTTTCCTCTGTGGTGCACTGTGCCAGAAGCTGGAGCACTGCTTTGCCCCCCAGCCCCAGCAGCTTTTTGGCCAGCCTGGCTAGCAGGGCACCTCTCCCACCATTTCCCAGCTCTCCTAGATATCCAGTGCACATTCTGCTTGTCTGCCTAATCCTAATCCTCATTTCCCTTGCTCATTTCCTAGTGATACTTATAAACCAACTTCCACCCTTTAATTTGTTTGGCTCTGTGTCAGGTTTTTTCTGTTTTGGTTTTTGTCTCACCTTTCTCAATAGTTTTTAGTCCTTCTTTCCTCTAGTGGGAACTCCAAAGATCTCTTTTTTGCTTTCTGTCTTGTTTCTCTCAGAGCTTTGATGTGTTCTCTCGTTGTGTCTATCCCCTGACTGACAGCTTTCCATTTCCCAGCTCCTCATCCTGCCTCAATCTTTTTTAGCTCTCAGTCCTTGCCTTCCTACTTTCATGGCTAATAAATAACAGCATCAGCCAGCCCCAGATCCTCAGCCTGTGGATGCCACACGTTCAGGCGCTTCTCCCTGCAGCAGGAGATGCTGAAGGAGGACTGCAGCACAATATTAACCATTTCCAGGCTTTCCTGGTGATTCCATCACCGCTGCAGGTCTTTGCTGGTGATGCCACCGCCAGTCCTGTAGCAGACAGGGGGATGCTGCTGCCTCTTCTCATTATTGTGGTTGGATTTGTTCTCACGTGCCTTGGACAATGTGATGTGTGTGTGGGTTTGTTTTATTGCCTGTCATAGGCAGGGTTTAGAGCAGGAGCCCCCACTGCAGAGAGAGGAAAGCCTGACTTGGATCCTGGCTTGGAAATGGGAAATTTGGGGAGTGAAATGAAGCTGTGGTGCCCATGGACACAGGGATGGCAGGAAGCATTTCACCAGTGGTCACTGCAGCTCCACAGGCCTTGTCTGTGCTGCTCAAACAGAATATTCCTCTCTTCTCCTGAACACAGGCAAAGCAGAACATTCCTCCTGCCTCTCTCCCAGGAAAAGCCCTTTGCCTGACACTTCCCAAAGCAAGAGTAGGACAGTTTTTGTAGAATGATGGCCAAGTAATTAGGGAAAGAAAAGGAAGAAAAACACAATATTCAAGTAGGCAACACAGAAAATATTAGTAAATGGTGGAATTTCTAGTGTATGGGGTGTACGTACAGATTTTAGAAAATTGCACCAAAAAATGGTAGACATGTAAATTCATATATTCCTTTGTCATTCAAATTATTTTGCCAGTCTTATTTATCTTTAGAAAAATGTCAGAGGAGCAGCTACACTGAAATTAATCTTTATTTACATCTTTAAAAGTAAGACAAGTATTAAAAAATCCCTATGCAGAAAATAATAGAACACTGAAAAAATAAATATACATTTTTGCTTGGAATAATGATGAACAGATGCAGTATTTCAAACAGCTCTATTGCATATTTAAATCTCCTTTTAATATATTTCTAGGATAGAAGCAAAAATTAAAACACTGAAAATACAAAGAATCAGTGTTGTTTGTTTGTAAATAAAAACCAAGTTGACATTATTAAAATAAAGAATAGTTGTGAATGGAAACCTTAGATTATAAGGGAGATTTGGCAGTTCATGTTTCTACAAAGAATACTTGAAAGGAAAATATTATGTCTTTCATAAAATGAGATTTACACAGCTAATTCTTAATGCCCAAAAGTGAGATTGCCTTGCAAGATGTTAGATGTCAGGCAGTATAATTGCCTCATAACAGAGTTTTGAACAGTAACTTCCCCTAGTTATGGAGAGCCTCCTGAAGGACTCAAACACAGCAGCAGTAATGCCATATTTTATTAATCTAAAATTATTCTCCTAATGTTTGGGGACTGTATTTCAAATAGGAATTGCATTTCAGACTTGATGGAATAAAATGCGCATTCTCATTTTCCCCCACTTTCTCTCATCTCTAAATGTTTGATGGCAGGAGTTTGAAATGTTAAACTGAGGAGAGAGTTGAGTTGGCAGGGACTTGTGCTGATGGCCACTGTTGTCATATATTATATATAATATATAATATATGTTGTCATATATTATTGCAGTCTGGAGCGTGACACTACCTCCAGGCTGACCTGGATGGGTCATTATTTAAATGCACAGAGTGATGCAGCACCACTTGTGCCACAGCTGATGTGCAGCTACACCAGTGAAGGTGTTTGTGTGGAGCCCTGGGTGTCTGGTTATGAGCATTTTTTGGCTAATTTGGTTTTGTGATGGTTTTTGTTCACATCAAAAATTGCTGTTGACAAGTGGGTGAGACAGCCCCAGATAGAGGTCAAAATCTTAAATGGGTTTTCTCCCAGTTTAGTGGCACTGTGAAAATCTTTTTGTGTACAGTGCTGTGCTTTACAAACTGCTTCCTATGTGTAGCTCTTGATAATTTCCTTCATGTTTGTGATCCTTCTTCATTAAGTTAAATTTAAACTTCTTCCCATAACCAAATAAATATTTGGCTGATCAACAGTATCAGGTAGACTGTGATAAGTAAATCTTGGGCAGGTCTTTTAACAAATCTGTTAAAAGTGTGACTGGTTATTAAGTCACAGTTTGGATGAAACTATTTGAGTTTTTTACCAGGGCTAGAATAAGCATAAGATTATTTAAATGAGCTTTAAAACCTCATAGTTCATCGGGCAAACTGCTGTAGGGGACTAGAAAACGTGAAGGGAAAAGACAGAGGAAATTCTGAAAGCAATTAGAGAACCCTTTTGACAGCTCTTTCAGCAGATAAAAAGCCAGCTTCTTGTGAGAAAGGAAAGTATCTCCTGGCACTGGTTTGTGTCTTATGGACAGTTGTGTCATTAATATGCAAATGTAGAATGTAGAGAAAAGCATGTGTTGAGTGTTGAGACACTTACAGATTATTCAAAATTAAAATAAAATTACCAGTGGTATAAATAAGATCTTTCTTTTCCTTCAAATCTAGCAGTCAAACTTTTTTACAATGGTTTAAAATCTAGCTACTTCAGGCATCAATCCAGCGATCTGAATTTTTTTCATATATGCATATTCATGCGTGTGTTTACATATTTGTTTGTTTATTGCATCTGGTACTTGGGTAATGCGTAATTTCTATTTCTCCCTTTTGTCTGGGGGCCTCTCGTATTACATTTAGATTGTATCCTTTATCATTCCAAATTGACATTTATGCTTTTACTGCTATTGTTTGCCTAGCTCCTCTCTGGTAGGGATCAACAATTTGTTTTAATCTGTGTCAGTTCCCTTATCTGCCCGTGCCCAGAGCTGCGGTGGCTGCGCTCCCGCCCACGGAGATTGTGTTCGGCACGGCGCTGCCCCCGCCCCAAAATCCAGACAATATTAATTGCTTTTCCATTCCTTTATGAGAGAGCAGAGACAGCGCTATGTGAGACACCAGCTTTGACAAAAGTAATGGTATGCCAGTGCCTATGAATAAATAAATGCCATTTACATAGAGGAATACTGTGGCAGCAGAAGGGAAGTCACAGAATGAAAGCTAATGATGGTTTAAAAACATTATTCCTTATTCTTAGCAGGGAGCCGAGTGAAGTCCGGAGAGCCGCAGAGCGTGGGCTGCTCTACAGGTGCTCTCTTTGTAAACAACGGTTTTTGTTGTTTTTGTTTTAATTTTCCCAGTTGACAGGCTTGAAAACTTCTGGGTATAAATGGGAATTAAACAAGAAATGTTTAAATTTCCAGTGGCCTGAGGAAGCTCTTACGCTTCCTGCGGATTCTTTGCTTTCTAATAATCATTTTAACATTTTGCCTTCCGTTCCTTCCCTCTATTCCTTCCCCTTTTCATTTAAAAGCTGTGATGTCAAACAGTTTAGGAGAGAAGAAATAGTGGCATAATCTGTATGTGGTGACAGATCTGGAGCTATAAGCAAAGGGCTGGAGCGAGTCAGTTTTAGGTGAGGAGTAATGAATCTCTCCGTTGGAAAGAGGAATAATGAGGGCAATCAGAACAGGCTGGCAGAGAGCAGGCGTGGAAACAGGCTCTGCATTTCTCGATAGATCAGTTCAGGTGTGGAGGCTGATAATGGGAACCTGATAAAATAATCAGAGGTGAGCAGGGACATTGAAATGAGATAGCTGGGGCACCTGCCTGCTCTCTGTTGCTGTCCACAGACCAGTGCCTGTGACCCCATGCAGAGGATCCTTCCAGTCCTCCCTCCAGTGCCCCCTGACCCTTCTGCCCTGCTTGGGGTGAACTCCATGCACCACAGCTTCACCATTTGTTACAAACTCTGCCTTCTCGGGAGGAAAACAAGCTGCACCTTGCAGAAGAGCTTGATGTGGGAGGAAAAAGCTGTTTGCATTCCTGTATATCCCAGGATAAATGCCAACTGATTAGAAGGTGACAGTCACCAGCTTGGGAGGAAACAGTACAGAAGGATATGTTTAGGAAGGAAGAAACCTGTGTCAAAATTTGAAGGAGTAATTGGAGAAATGTCATAAGGAAGTGCTGTGTGCGTTTAAATTCTTTATTGAGTTGCTGATGACGGCAGTGCTATGTATATATATATATATATGTGTGTGTGTGTGTGTGTGTGTATAAAGACAAACAAAGATAATAATCACATGCTTTGTTCAGGTCTGGAAGCTCTACCAGTGTGAAACATCAAAGCAAGCAAATACATTTTGTGTGTTTCTTTCAGCACTGTGCCTCAGTGGCAGTCTTTCCCACTTCCATCTCCTTCCCTTATTTTTTTTCTTTTCTCATGTAAACATTATTGTTGGTTTTACTTCAAGAAAGTAAATACAGTTGTGGGAGTACATGTTTAGAAAGAATATCAGGAAGGAAATAGATTGTCCTTTTTCAGAGGTGTCCTGCTCTGCGGGGTGGGAGCGAAGGCAGCCCAGCTGTGTGCCTGTGCAGGCCTGACAGCAGACACATAATTCAGGGACCACAAATAAATGATAAGCTATTTCTAGCTCTTACAAATCATGAGATTCTTTCTTCTTTCCCACATCTCTCATGAAAACAGGCAGACAGCATGCCTGTCTCTTCTAGCCTTCTCAAATGTGAATAAACAATGCCTGTAACAATGTACCTCTAATTTTTGATCTTGAGAAGCTTTATTCTGTTTTTACTACGCTGTCTCCTTGACCAGCATGTTTGTTAGCAGTGCACTGGGCTTGTAATTGCTTGGAGTTAAAAAAATCAGATGTGTAAACAAATCATATCTGAGGAACAAGTGTGTTCTAATTGTGAACTGGTTAGTAGGAGCCTTGTGAATTAGCAAGAAATGAGAACAGAAGAGTATTGTCTCTTTCATTGAAAAGTTACAAAATGTTAAAAAATTGAAGACAATGTATTATTGTTCATCATTTATGACAGAAATATCAGTACTTAGACTGTTCCTAATTGATGCCTTTGTTATTATTTTGCTCTGATGATGCTACAGTTCATATGAGCAACATTCAGCAATAACTGGCTTGACTCACAAGTGAAAAGAATAATTTATATAATGCACAATAGCTGGATTGAAGAGGAAGCTGCACCTTCTTTCAGTGCAGTTTATGTCCAGCTATAAATTGTGCTTAGAAGGTGCACACAGGACCTATGGAGATACCTCATTCCCATGGACAACTTAGGGATCCTTCGGGGTGAACCAGAGGGAAATTGAGTCACCTGCACTCCCTGTAGAGCTCAGAGTGTCCCAAGCTGGCCTCTGCCCTCTCCCTGGGCACTGCAGCTTGACCATAGTGCCCACATGGGAAAGGCCATGGGAGTGGGAGGTGCTGTCAGACACAGCTCCCAGGAAATGTTTCCAGACAGCTGGAAAGCATCCGGGCAGGAATCTGATCCTGCACAGTACGTGTGCACACAGCCCTTTTGAATCAGCTCTTCACATCTAGGAAATTGCACATTGGGCTTGATCAACAGGTTGTTGGAACCTGGTGTTTGGATTTCCCACACAATTGTGGGTATGTGCCAGTAGAGAAGTGTGTTTCTGTGTGTTTTGGCAGCATAGGTGATCTCCCAAGAGAAATAAATGCTGGGCTGTGATTGCTGGAAGAATACCTGTCCTGAGCAGGAGCAGTGACCCTGACTGTCAGGTCTGAAACCACTGACTGTGTCTGGGGAGTCTGTCACAAGCCACCTTTTGGCTACCTGACCCTTTGGGCAGGTTCCTTTTCTTTATTAGTCCAAGGTATATCAAAATATGGCCAAATTCTGTGCTTGTCATCTGATGCTGACATTACAGTGGGTGCCTGCTCCCTGCTGCCTTAGTCAGATATGTATGTGTGTCTTGCTAAAACACCAGTGGAAGAATTCACTGGAGAGATTATTGACTGATTCTGAAACACCGACTTCACTCAGCTGAGACTTGAGAAAGAAAAATGTGTCTGCATACCTTGGAGTTTTTTCAATTCTTAGTTTTCTAACAGAATAAGATTTCTTATCTGAGTATACACTGAGACAGAGGGCAAACTTTTCAGGGGTATAGTCAATAAAGAAATATTGGGATTGTGTTCTGTGAGGCCCAATAGCAAATGCAGAGCTCCCAGAGTTTTGGGGAACCCATTTGTGTCCCTGGATCCCAGCAGGGTGTGTGTTAGGGTCCTGGGATATTCTGTGTTTGCTCTGCTCCCAGCTCAGCTCTGTCTGCAGGGAGAGCACTGGCAGGCTCCCAGGCTCAGTGCTGATCTGGCTTTACAGACAGCACTTGTGTTAAATAGACATTTTGCTTGTTTCTCAAGGCTAGGCAGCAATGAGGCAGGATGGATGTGGGATAACACACATCACCTTTTGGCCAGTGTGAGTGAGTAACTGTGTTTCCCAGCTTGGCTCATTTCTGATGTTTGCACAGGGCATGTTGTGAGTCCCTGGCTGTCTTTCTCTTCTGTAACAGGATGCAGCACTTCATGTCATGGCATAGCAGGTACACTGCATTTTTATTTCCCTCCATTGTTACACATCTAGAATGTTATCCTGGAATATTCACTATATTATGCTTTTTTCCTTGGTCTGCTCACAAAAATTCGTCCTTCCACACCTTTTTCTTCTTGGTGTTCACTTCAGTAATCAGCATTTAGTAGAAGACTTTTAAGTTGCTTTTGCATTTGTCAACACTGAATTTCATCTTCTGTCCCACCACCTGTTACACAGCTCTGCTTCCCTTTGAAGGACTGCCTGGTGCATTGTATTTTAAGTATTTTTAAGAAAATCTGGTTGCTTTTAGACTTAGCAAGATTTGTTTATATTTCTCAGTTTTCAAGACCTTTTGTTAAGTATTCTCTACTAGACTTTTTCTATTCCTCAGACATTTTCCATATAAAAATGTTGAATTCATTGCCTGGTTCTTACCTTTTTCTTTAACAGCTATCTATTCCTATTATAAATTCCTGATCTACATGTTTGAATCTAATTTTGTTTGGCATTACTACTCATGTATCATTACAGCAGAGCTCCTTGATCTCCAAAATACCTACTTTTTCATTTTTTATGTGCTAATGCATGTAATATAGCTCTATCCTGTGATTCTGTGGTGGTTTTTAATTAAGCAATCCTTAATTCTAAATCTTTGATTAGCTTAGCCATCTTGTTCTCAAACTTGCTCAATATTCTTGGTTCTTACGTTGTGTTGGCCTTTGACATCCTTCTCAAATTGGCAGTGCTCTACCTGCTGTGTTCTCTGCTCTAGCTTAGTTTTTGATGTTTCTTGAATTTATCTTTATTTCTGCTACTATAAAAAAAAAAAAAAGGTGGATTTCTGAGTATTAGTGTTTAGGCATTCAATTAATATGATACCTAATGTCTTCTGAAAGTTTTAGAATCTGATGGCTTTCCTTTTTCTCTGTCTCTCTGCTAAGGGAGAAGAAACATTTGAACAGGTCATTGAAGTTAGTGATTGCAGTTGTCACATTGCTTGATCATGGTATTGTTTCCTTATGATTAAATTCATTGACTTGCTCATGCCTGCCAAATATATGAATTTACAAACCCTGTGTTTCTTGGCCTTCTGATACAAAACCTGATTTGGAATCTGGAGTCCCTACTTGATGTATTTTTCACAATATTTAACCTGATTTATTTGTGATGTGGAACCATCTCGTGCTGTTCCTTGCATGTTTGACCTGTCATTTAGAACTGCTGTATCACCAGCATAAACAAAATCTGATATTAACTCTTAGACCATGAAATATTTTTGTTGTTCCAATCTCCAGTTTCTTCTCATAATGAAGCAATGGCAGTAACAAAGCAGAGAAGCGATTGCATTCTCAGTTTGACACCAGCAGCTGTATCACACTCTTTGCTTAAGTTTGCATTTTCTTTAACCAGTGAAGCCATACCTTGAAATACAGTTAGGTAAATTTAATTATTTTTGCCTGCTTCCTGTAATATTTCAAGATATGGGAAAATGAATCACAATGGGGGTTATCATCTGCTTTCCTAAAATCTATAAAGTTTATAATGGGGAGATATTGCTTTATTGCATTACACAATTTATTACCCTCCGTTCACACCGTAAGTCCTTTTATTTCTTTCATTTTGACTTGAAAAGCTCTGCCTAGCTTGAATTATTTTATTTAAACCTTACATTTTTGCCTTCATCAGAGTTATTCTTCTTTTGTTCCCATTAAGAAGTTTGTCTTGATTGACACCACCCATTTTGGGTGACACAGAGACATGTGCAAACACAGTCCCATCCAGGGAATCCTGTTTGGGATTGGATACAGCTGAGAAAGCTCAAAAAGCAGGAAAACTGTGGGGCATGGAGAGTAGGATGGAAGTCCCAAACACTTTTTACAGCTGTCATGAACTTAATGTGAAATAATGTTGAAATGTCTTAAAGGAAAAATAGGAGATCCACATGTAGATCTCCTACAGGAGAGGGAAGGTAACTTCTGGAGAGAAGAGGGAAGAAGAAATGTGAGTCTGCCATAGGGAATCTTTTCTCTACAATGCCATACAAAAAAAGCCCTGCAAGGAATCTTGCAGCCTACAGGGTGGAATTCTCTTTGATGGGAGCACAGGCCCTTGAATGGGGAGCACAGATTGCACACTGGGAAAGGAGGAAACCAAGTAAATATTGTTAATCCTCATTAGGAACATGCAGTCATGATCAAGTAAAACACTGAAGGCATATGTGATATTCACAGTTTGCCCCATTGATACGGTTTTTGCTTTGAATTCTCAAGAAAATTTATTTTACTACCCAATTAGTTTTTATTTTATTTCTAGTGAAGATTTGTAATATTAATTACCAACATAAAAACAAAGATGCAGCGCACTGAAACAAATGGATGCTTTTTTATGTTTAGATTAAAACATTACTTGTAATTGTTTACAGTGAAATCTCCTTGCTGTCACACTGGTCTTAACAGGGTTATAAACTTTTAAGTTCTTAGAAGGAAATACAAAAGTATATTATCTTCTAGCCATGGTGTAATCCACCATTAGTTACCCAAATATTGCTGCATTTATACTGTATCATGTACTTATCAAACATCTACATGACTCCTTAACTATTTCCAAAACAAAAGAGTCATTATTTACCCACTGTGAAAATAGCCTTGTGTTAGTGGTATTAGAAATCATTAGCTCTATTAAGTCCGTTATCAGCTCTGCTAGCAGCTGGAAATATCCTGCAGCTCAGGAGGGCTCCAAAATGTTCCCCACTCATTATATTCTAGATCACTTTGTTTTCTTGTACGCTGGAAACAGATTATAATCACATTCAGCCACAGGCAGAAATAGAAGCTGACAACAGTGGTAGAAAAAAAAAAGATTTATGAAACTTTTCATTGCTTGGGGCAGTATTTTGAGCACAATTGCAGTGTTGTCCCTTAGATAGTGAACAGTTCAGCTATGTCTTTCTATCATCTTGGTGTTCTGCGTCTCAAAATGACAATTATCACACCATAAATAGAGCCCAGAGCATTACAGATGTCTATAAGCGAAATCCATATTAATTGTTAATGCATAAAAAATAGACAGCTCAGTTTGTTGGCTTAGCAAATAACAGTCTGGGTTTTTACAAGTATAGAATTACATATAGAAATACTAATTTTGTCTTTTCATTGGTTCTTTGAGTAGGATTGACTAAAAAAAGAAGTATCTTGGAGTATTTGGGGTTAAAATAATTCCTTTATTAGCCTTAACTCCTTTGGGTGAGGCTGGCCCTCCAAACAGAAAATGTTAAGTAGAAGAATTTAAAGAATTTCTTTAACATGGCTTAAGATCGTGGGTTTGGTTTTTTTTTCCCTTAACAGAAAGAAAAATAATTTACTTTTACAAGAGCTGTAGTGGTGAAAGAATAAGGATGTCTCCATGGAAGTATCTTTTTCATTTGCTGGTTTACAGGTGCATAGCTGTGGACTCCCTGTTTTCTAAACCCTCTGCAACAGTTCTGGGGTTTAAGAAGGATATGTCTTAGGAGCTTGCAGTAATGTGTCTGAACTAAGAAACAAGATGCTATCACTGGACTGAGGGGAAGGTTTGCAAAACACAAACTGCTCACATCTGTGTCACTAATCAGACTGGATTTGTATCTGTAAGTAATTACAGATATAGATATATCTACAATATTTGAGCTGGCTCTGTGTGACACTGCTCCCTTGGTTTGCCTAAAGTGGGATGCAGAGTTTATTCTGTTCAATATTGCATTCCTCCTGCCCACGCACTTCCCTTGTCCTGTCCTTCACAGGCTGTTTCCCCCTCTTTTTTTTAAACTCCAAATCTTGCTTAAGAGCAAATGCAACTGTCTTGGAGCTCTGCACTGTTGTATTTCCTTCTTTTCCCACTCTCCTGGTGTGCTCTCCTGGTTGTGTCCCTCTGTAGCTCCCTGTCACCTGAGGAAGGTGCAGTCAGTGGATCCTGCACTGCCTTGGCCACCCCACTCCTCTGGCTCTGGGCTGAGAGGGCTGTCCCAGGACAGGGCTGTCCCTGCCCCAGGAGCCCGCTCTGGCCCCACCTAGAGCCCCATGCAGGATTATTTACTTCACCTGCTCACCATTTGTTCCTATTTTTGTACATCAGCGTTGTCCTGCAGCTGTGTGCTCAGTACCTGTGAATGTCCAGACACCTCTGTGTACCTAATGCATTTTAATGTGATATGTATAAATCCCAGCACTTCAGAAATTCTATTTTAGCTATGCTCTCCTTTTTGTTGATCATCCGGGGTAAATTAGTGTAGCTCCAAATCAAACTGAATCTGTAACTCTCCCTGCTGTTCATGTGAAGAGCTGAAATCTGCATCACTTGAGTTTCTGTCTGAGCATCATCTGAAGTATTTATAACCAAGGCTCTAAAAATGTTACAAAGATAGTAGCATGCCATTTCTCTTTATGCAAAACCCACTTTGGTATGACATATCTGGAGCAGAGAAAAGGCTAACATGCTTATTTTGCCAGCTAACCTAAGTGAACAAATAGGTACAGAAAGATTGGAGTGGGAATTGTTATATTTTATGTGATCAATCAGGTTTTGAAGCAGGCTGAGAGTAATTTGGTGTTGTGCAGGGATGTCAGAATTCCTGCCAGTTATGCAAGATGTTCAAGTCTTTGGAAGAATTGGAGTAATAATTTTAAGCAGAATTATTTGATTAGGAAACAACCTGTTGTGTCTTTCTGCTTTCAGCTGTAAAGATACTTCACACACAAGTGGGGAAATACAGGAAAGAGGATGGCATTAAGGGAGGAAAGCTCCAACCA
The DNA here is from genome assembly GCF_971803275.1 of Cyanistes caeruleus. Classification (NCBI taxonomy): domain Eukaryota; kingdom Metazoa; phylum Chordata; class Aves; order Passeriformes; family Paridae; genus Cyanistes; species Cyanistes caeruleus. The sequence goes on from NC_141715.1 coordinate 13,677,013, forward strand.
ATTTTTTATATAACTAAGAAATAAGTTTGTGCAAAATTAAGATGGAGCATCTGATTTTCTGTTTCTATGTCACAAAAAAAAATTATAGAGCTGATGTTATTTGAAAAAAAATTCTCAAACCTCTGGAGGGGATTTCATATTTCAGCAGATGCTACAGAAATGTTTTGGGGATTTTTTTGCTGCAGATGTATTTTAGGGATACTATCTTTAAAGAACACAGATCATACGAGTCACTGTGTATTTCAGCAGTGAAATCATAGGAGGTCCTTTATGTTTCTGTGGGTGAGGGCTAGTTTATCAGTGTTTTTTTGTTTGACTGAGTGTTTAAGGTGGGTGATCTTGGAGGATGGATTGTAAGAGGTGAGGAGCCAAGGAGAAAATCTCCTGAATACTGATGGCAGGACAGGGAAAGAATTAAAAACCACAAAATGAAAGTATAAGGAAAACCACAAGCTGAAAAAAAACCCCACAATCCTAAAAATAGTAGGTATGAGTAGTAGAGGGATGAGAAGGAAAGGAGCAATGATATTTCATGAGGAGTTTTCCAGACCCCCTCAGAGCTCTGGGCCTGCTCCAGCCCATTGGAGCAGGGTCTACTTTCCTGTGTGTGCTGCTTCAACTTCATAAAAAAAAAAATGCACCAAAGTTCTGTCTCTCTCTTCCCTTTCTCATTCCCTTTCCTTCCCTTCTCGACCTCTGAATGACTTTGTACATCTCTAACATCATACAGTTCCTTTTTTAGCACCTGCACCACCACAGCCTCCGAGGTGGAACATCCCTTCCTGCCCAGGGGTAGCTGTTGCCCAGTGTGCAGATGGACAGTGCTCATGTTCAGCACATCCTGCACAGGACCTGCTCCTGCTGGGGAAATTCCCAGGATGTACTGGCCCAGTGTCCCTTTGGTCTGCAGCTTTGCTGTTTGGTGAGCGAGGGATCTGAGGCAGGAGCTCAGGGTGACCCGACACCATCCTCACCACTGGACTCTGTGCTCAGCTGTTGGCTCATTTGGTACAAATAGCATCCTTGAGTTTTAAGTTAATTTCTTTGTATTCTGGTGCATCAGCACAAAGTGGCTGAGGCAGCTTCCACGTCATGTTGTGGCTCCAGAGTCCAATGAAGTCGCCTCACCTCTCTCTCTGCCAGGGGCAGGGTGCGCGCCTTGCACCGGCCACGCGCTGCTGCCCAGAGTGCAGCACCTTGCTCTTCACATCAGCCTTTGTCACTTGCTCCCAAATCTGACTCTGAGGCTGCTTTAGCAGGAGGTTCCCTCTGTTCAGAGGGTATTTTGCTGCCAAAACATACTTTTAATGAGAAGACCAGCTGTTCTCCCTCAGGACCAAGCTTCCACTTGCTCCTTAGTTTGCTTCTTAATTGTCTTATCACTGATGAATAATTTAATAATTCTTCTTCAGTATTTCATAAATTTAGAGTTTTGTGGAGTCTCAGTTAATAAAAATATAATGTATAGCAACAGAGAGTTGGTTCTCTTCCCTTCCATTCGTGGCACAGCTTGTCATGTTTCCCTGAGCGGTGTCAAACAATATGCAGCTAAATTGAAACAGTGAAACTGGATCAAGATGTCTGTCAGCATCCTACACTAATGTGCAGTTTGGGTTTTATTCCAGACTATTTTATGATGCAGAAAATCTGCATAGATCAGTCTTCAAGCTTTAAGGATGACTGGCTTGCATGCCCTGTAGAGGGTAGTTTTTGTTGTTGTATTTCTCTTAAGATATGCTAATTGGGCATTAGCTTAAAAATCTAAACCACCCCAATGGGTAGGGTTTGTGTTATTTATCATGAGAAAAATTTCTGATCAGCTGTGTGAGGTTTGGTTGGAGGTTATGTTGTTTTTTAACAGATGTAAGAGGTCTGGTAGAGCAATACTGCATTTCTGGATCTTCATCCAGTGTTGAAGTTTGCTCATTTGTTTCTGCTTACTGAGAGGTGTTATTGAAATGTTCTGCTTTAAAACAATAAAACACCCAAACCAAACCTGTCTGAAACAATAGTTAACCATTGGACACTTTATGTTAGCACCCACTGGAATTAATTTTCATGGGATTTAGTTTGCTGTGGCTGGAGAAATGTGTCAGATGTGGAAGGCCTGTTGGAAGAAGAAAAAGATCTGGGTGAAACTGGTGGACCAGGGTTTGTTCACACGATTCCCTATGAGTTCTCTGCTCTCTGTTTCAGTTTGTCACATAAAATTCTGATAACATCCTTTCCTTATTTGTTTGTGAAGCACATGAGAAGAACACACAGCAGATACTGTAGAGAACACTAAGTGTTATCACTGTTGTTGCTTTGTGGTTGTTGGTATTGATCATTTCTGTGTATGTGACGTTGAATCACTTTTGAGAGATAAAAACTCCATAGTCAATGTTGCCAGAGTACAACATTATTTGGTTTAACGTCCCTTTCTCTACCATGTGTAGCTGTCCAGTTTAATGTCTCCTCTGCCTTCCCATGTTTGTGAATATTTCTTTCAGATTCATTCATTTGAAATAAAATCTTTTCTATGTGGGCATCATATTCCTTTAGAACTCTGTATAAGAAAACCCTAATTTTAAGAATTGTGTTAAAAAATGATTATTCCTGATCCAGGTGCCATGTGCATGTACCTACCTTCTGATAACCTTCTGAAAGTGTAGTCTGATTTTTTTGTTACCAGAATAAATTCCTCCATTAGTGACATTGTCTGAGTTGATAAATGAGTGTAAATTAAAATCTTTCACACATAACAGACACAAGAAAATTACTAAAAATGGATGAATATCTTAGATTATTTTATTATTATTATTATTATTATTATTTGTAACGTAACTGTTATTGCTGTGGAGAGTCACAGCTACCCAACAGCAATAATTTAATCAGATAACTTTATTTTTTAGAGTAATTTGATTTTCCTTCATTCCATTATATGTACAAACACCTAGTAGGAATCCCACTACCTAAAACTACAAATATCTGTAATTTACTGGTAACAATATAACAAAAATAACTTTCACTTTAAACACTGCACATGTGTAGGGGAAACATGTTTCCTTTGCTTTGCAATTTCTTCAGCTTGACAGCACGTCTGTTCCTGAATGTTCCTCTGAAAATGTGGTTCATAGAAAGTCCATGAAGAAAAGTCTTGATGTACTAAATATCTCTGTGGAAGACTTAACACAGATTTTTCTTGCATATTAAATTAAAAACAGGAAGATTGTGTGCTGTCATTCTGTATCCTAGTTTTGATATCAAATTAAAATAATCTTACTGAATTTTTCAAATATAGAATTGCAGTTTAATAGCTGCTCTATTAGAAATGTTGACAAATTAATGCAAATGGGCTGGTTCTTCTAGTGGGCTCATGAGAGGTGGAAACAACAATGGGCCCCTGGAGGGTGAGAGCCTTGATCCAGGTGAGTCAGACTAAATCTGACCCAAATTTACTGCCCCACACTGTCCAAACATTGTATGGCACAGACCAGGGTGCCAATGAGCTTCTGCTCTCACCTGCTGACAATTCCTTGCTGATCTGCACATGGCCTGTACATGTATCACACATGACTGTCAAAATCTCCCTTTTCTCTGTGGAAAAAGCTTCTGTAAGAGCTCTTAGGACACATTTATGTTGTGTCTTTTTTCCTGCCTCTTCCCTTGCCCCATGTCTCAAAGAAGTCAAATTGTCTGACAGATTGCAGAATGCTCATCTTTTCTCCTCTGCCATGATTTCATAAGCCAACTTCAGTGTCAAAAACTTTTCTTGGTCTGTGGGTTTGCTGAAATTCATCTATCATATTATGGCTTTCCCTGCCCTGGACCTTTTCTGACCAAGGGACTCCAACAATCCACACTTAGGGTAAAGCAGAGATTTCAGGCACAGGTTTTGATTGTTTCACATCATTTTAAAAAACTGCTAGCAATTTTTGCAGAGTGAAAGAAGTTTTATCTGAATTCCAATCTTGATATTTAACTACTCTATAGTCTCCTATGTATTTAGTTGAATAAAATATTGTAGTCATCCTCTTTTCGTATTTTTTAATTTGTCTGTAGTATTGCCACTGTCATGATTATCAATACAACATGGCACTTGAGAGGTGTTGGTTTTTTCACTTTCTTTTCACAGTATTAAACACCACTTATCACCACAGTTCTGTGGCAGCAACATTCTGAAGGAAGAAGCAGTATATAATGCAATTGCTATAGTTCTTTTTTGTACCTTAAGTAGGATGGAATCTGTTCTCTCCTTTCTCAATTAATACCATATTTCTGTGGCTTTTTATCTGAGTGGCTTTTACTTTGCTTTGCTGGACTCAGAAAAATAAAACCATGGCCTTGAGATAAAGCATGCCTGTAAAGCTGGTGCTGGTGTGAGTGGCTGGGGTGAGGCTGTGCTTTCAGAAATGTATTCAGTGCAGGTGATGAGTAGGGTTGTGCTGCTCCCTCTCCCCTTGACACTGGGAACAAGCAGCATTGCTGAAAGGCATTTCAGTTCCCTGCTTTCTGTTTGTTCTGGTAATGTGGGAACACTCCAGTGGTTGGTATCTGCCAGGATGATTACACAGCCTCTTCAGGCTGGGAATTGGATTGCCTTCCCCATGCTGGAGCAGGGCAGATTTGAGGTGGCAGCCAGGGCACGGCTGCAGTGGGATGGGGCTGTGGGAGACAGGCTGGGCAGAGGGTGGAGGGCAGGCAAGCAGCACTGCCCCAGGAGAGGAGCAGTGATGGTGCTCCCTGCTTCACTGAGTCTGGTTAAACAGGTGTGTCTTTATTTTTAAAAAACAGTGGAAAAGAAAAGATCCATATCCTTGTTCTGAGAGTCTCCTCAAGCTCACGTAATAGAGAATTGCATGGAGGTTTGATGCCTTGAAGTCTATGCAAGATCTTAATAATGCTATTTAGAGAAGTCAACACGTGATCTTTTCCACCCAGACAAAGTTTTCAATAGGCTGTTTCATTTCTGCTGTGCTGCAGAGTGAGTTTGTAGCTTGTAGGAGATTTTTCCGTGGTAAATTCAGTAGAGGTATTTGCTGCAGTGCTACCGAGAGAATTGCTGGCCAGCACAAGGGTGCCTCATCACGCCGGTGCTGCTCAGTTAATTTTCCGTCTCCAAGCAGACTGGGAGCCAGCTGCAGGCAGGGCTGTTTGGCATGGAGCTGTTGTGAGGCTGTTCCAGCAGCTCCCAGAGCAGCCCTGACCTTCCCCAGGCCGGGCTGCAGCTGCTGTGCCCTGCACTGAGCCCTTCATCCCTGGGCAGTGCCCGAGAGCCGCCCCTGGGGCTGGTGCTGAGCTCTGCCAGCCAGGGCCAGGGAGGGCTGAGCCTCTGGGACCAGCCCCTGCAGACAGGAACATCAGGAATTGTACCTCGAGATGTTCCCAGGGAGAGAGACCCATCATTCTCACAGCTGAAATCATCTCATGTTCATTTTTCTGTTTTACCATGTGTGACTGGGGGGTTGCAGTTGGGTTTTAGTTGTTTGTTGTATTTTATTTTTTTTTTCTCCCTTCACACACAAAAAAAACTTTATTTAAAGTATTGTTTAAGATTTGCTGGGTTAATGTTGGCTCATGTTCTGAGTGATAAACTGTGAGGGCTTTCATACAGCGCTTTATGATAATCTGTATTTGCTTCGTTAACCCATGGTTTCACCTGAGTAACAATCTTCTACTTGAAGTAGCTGAAGGTAAGGTCTCTGGTACCTTGAAAAGTCAGGAAACTTAAACAGGACTTCTTATCTGAATGCTTTTTGACTTTCCTTTCTTAGTCTAATAACAACCAATAAAGAATTCAAATGAAATCTCACTGCCTGTGAAAGAAATGCCAGTCATGTAGTATTGCAGCTTGCAGTACCCTGGAGGCAGACAAATCCTTGTTTCTGTCTTGTACTTCCTTGTATCTTGCCTGCTTTTAAAAAGAGAAATAACCCATTGAAAAGCCTGATCCAGTGCAACATGTACATTGTATTATATTTGCTTTTCTTTACCCTAGAATTATGCAACATTCCTCTTATTTTTTTCCACATATATTACACACAAATTATTTTTACCTGTGGTACATGTTGGGAAACAGATGGTCCAGGTAGTAAATAACTGGCTTCCCAGGAGCTATGAAATTTAATTCTCCCAGGTAGCTCCTCCAGGAATCTTGTGTTTGCTGGTATATGTCAGTGAGCCTTCATGTTAATGATGCTTGTATATCAGTGTTTATTTCCATCATTTGATTATCAGTTGGTTCAGACTCAAAGTAAAACTGTTTGGTTTTAATTATTATGTTCATGCTTTTTGAGGGCCAAAAAGATTATATTGTAAGTATTTTTGGGGAAAAAATGGTCAAACCCAGAAAACCCATTGAAGAACATTTTAGTAAGATAGAACTTTTTTTTTTTTCCTTTTAGACAGGAAAAATATTATATTTTTGTTGACCCTGCTGTTGAACTGAAAAAAAAAATCTAGATTGGTGTTCACTGTGCATTATGATGGGTTGTCCTAAGTAGTATAAGATGGAATAAGGAAATAATAAGGAAAAAATTCAGATGTTGAAAAAAGTTAGTGCTGCTGGGAAGAGATGATAACACTGCCTCAGAAACAGAGAAATTACGTGATGCTGAAAGCCTTATTCAATATATTTAGTTTCATTTGTACCTCAGCTGCCAAACTTCTCAGTGGTGCAACTTGGCCTTACAGACTCCTTAAACAACAGAAAGATTCCAAATCATTACTCTGCTGATTCCAAATCATTACTCTGCTGATTCCAGATCATTACTCTGCTGATTCTAATGACCTGACCATTCCTTCTCTTAAAGATCTGCAGCACCTGGGAGGCTGACTGATTAAAAACCTCAGTTTCCTATTAGATCTTTTTTCTTACATAATTACTTTAGAGATTTATTTTGAGATACTCTCTCTGGTATACATTTTTTAGGAGGTTGGGTTTAACAAAAGGAGTGTTTTGGACAACATGTAATTCTTTCTGTGATGCTTTTGAAATAATCAAGGTAGTGCATTGCATTAAACCACCCATGACTGGCATTTCTTTTGCCCCTTGGAAACTAAATGTGTTCCAGCTGACTGGGTGATGCAAGATCCTGAGTGCTGCTGTAACAGCTTCAGGGATGATTTTCTATTGCACCTGACTCAAGACTCGCAATGCATTGGAAATTATGGCACAGTTATTCTTATGTCACCATGACAATTTTCAGGGTTCCCCGTAGACCAGCCAGAGAAGCAAAATTTTTCAGGCCATAATCCTATCAGGAAAATGTCATCAGGTTCCACTGCTGGCCTAAATATTTCTGTTCAGGAATTTCTGCCTGTTGTTCAGAAAAATCTGTGTCTTCATTTTCACTTTGGTGTGATTCCCAGTGCTTCAAATTGTGTGAGCTCAGGCAAGAATTTGTGTGATCCTTTAGACAGGGTCCAGCTCTTTCCCATTCTGCAGAGCCAAGTCTAGAGAACAACATTTACATTTTTGCACTAAAATGTTCCGTGGTAATGATGACAGTAATAATGAACATCATTGCTTAGAAATAGAAATTTTTCTTTTTAGTTCTTCTTACACCAGTACCTTCTTCAAACAATAGTGTGGATAGTGCTCATGCACCTGAGCTGAAGATAAATACATCCTTAAACTCCCTGAAACATGTTTTATATTTATATCAGTATTGGGAAACTAAATTTAAAGATTGGTTAAAAAGGATGTGAGATGATTATTTTTCAGTTAGAAAGAAGAAAACTCCAGATTCTCTGTCACTCATTTTTACAATAAGCAAAATTTGAAACAGTGTGCCTACTTCTTCATGTATGTGCAACATACACACATACATATCTAAGTACCACAGGACACTGAGTCTGCATAAAGCATTATTATTGAAGTGATTTGCCACTGACCAGACATTATTTCATGCAGCCCGTGTACCTCATGCAGTGTGATAATGAATATTTAAGTGATGTATTTCAACAAATATAATTAGTACATGGTGTCTCAGACAATCCTGTTTTGTAGGGCAGTGAGTTTTAACCTTTTTGCAGGAGACTCTCACTTGAGAGAAGTGGTTATGTGACTGTAACCCCTTAGGTTTGACTCCTGGTGAGGGGTCCAGGTTTGCCTTTGCTTGTATGACTGGATATTGTGGGAAAGCAGTGGGGTATTTTTATTTTGGTTTGCTTGGTTTAATTTGGTTTTGGGTTTTTTGTTTGGTTTTATTTTTTTGTCAGAGCAACATTTAATTTTCTGCTGTAATGTCGTGCTGGGGACATGGCTGCAATGCACTGGCAGACACTGATAAGTGACTTACTGTTTCATATCACACATTTACTGAATTTCCAGTTTGAAATGTACAGTCTGGGATGACAGCCAGTCATTCAACCTATTCTTGCCTCAAAGAGTGTAAAAAAAAAACCAGGCAGACAAAAGAAGGAACACCTGGCAAATGTCTTGGGTTTAAAACAAGAGAGAGGTAATGGTATCCATGGTTAGGAGTGAGATAACTTTCTTCTTTACAGCTTGTGTTGAAAGCATTTTCAGAACATTGAGATGCCATTTAGTCACAGCCTTGCACAAAATAAAGTAGAGAATTAAGCAAACAAACAGGAGAACTGAAGCAGAGACAGCATAAAGCCCAGTCTGCCTTGCTGGGCAGGAGCCCTGGTCCCACCCTGCCAGGCTGGGGCTGGAGACAGCAGCTCCTGTGACACTGTCACATCCCTGGGCGTTCAGTGCTCTCTGTTCTCCCTGACTCAGAGTAATGTGAGCTGCCTTGGAAGATGAATTTAGCTTGGAAGGTGGCCCTGTGGTTCTGTGAAACACCCGTTACTCATTGTGATGGCAGATGATGTGGTTTCCTTGAGAAAACAGTGTGGCAGAGGGATTTGAATATAGAACCAGGAGTGCTGCAGATGAGGTTTCTAATGCTGGCTGACAAGGATTGTCTGTGGGCTTTTTAGTTATTATTATTTGCTTTCAATTCATCAGCTTCAGTTTTGGGGATTTTTTTTGTTCAGTATTTGCATTGTTTAAAGCATAAGGAAATAGTTGTGTCATTGTTCGTTTAAGAAAAATAATACATGTTTGGGTTTCTTCTTTTAGTTCTTTTGTGAAAAGGAATGATGAGGAGGTATAAATGTCTTTTTAGCATTTAATAATGCCACGGAGGATAATTCAGCACAACTAAGATACAATCTCTATTACTTACTTGAAGTAGTATTGACAAAGAACTGGGATGCAGGGAAGCAATAGTTCTGCTTAGATTAGGGATGCTGCCTTTTCTGCTTTGTATTTCATCTCTGAGATGGAATTGTTCTCCTCAGATCATTGTGTTGCTTGGATTTAGTGCATGAGTTGAGTGCCCCAAAGCCTGGGAGGAGCTACCAAAAACCATTTGACCATGTTAGAGCAGATCTGAATTTTCTGTTGTATTTTAGGGAAGGTTTGAGCTGTAAGGAAGCGGAGCAGTGATGTTTGGGAGCTCAGGAGCACTCAGCCATCACTGATGTAGCTGTAGCTCTGGGAGATCCAGGGGCTCTCTCAGACCCCAGGCTGTGCCACAGCAGCACTGTTACCATGCACAGCTCCTCAAGGATGTGCTCTGGGCTAGCCTGCTTTGTTTCAATGTTTCACCAGATAAAAGAATGAACTGAGCAAAATAATTTTTTTTTTTTACTTTTTAGTATTTTGGTTCTGATTAAACCCAAATAAGTCAATTGGATAACTTATGATTGCTTCAAAGCTACACACATCAGACTTTGTACTCTCAAATTACTTAATTACAACACAATTTACCCTAACTCAGCTTCTAATTTGAAACGAGTGCTGCTGATATTCTTGACTGCAGTAAGATCTCTTGAAGAATCACATGTTGATTATGTGGACACCAGGCCATGATTATTTGAAAATTCTCACCACAATCAATGTGTACTAAAATTGATTGGAATTTGATATGTTGTCTGTTTGTGAATTTAAATGAGAAATTTAAAAAAAAAACCTTAAAAATCCAAAGTGTGGAGGGTACCAGTATTTCAGATTTCCAGGTCTCTGATTTTCACTATGGTTTTAAATGACTTTTCCTTAAATCCTAAATGTTTGAGCTGGTATGGTGTATCCTGGTAAAATGACTAATTCAGCTGCTAATTGAGAGAAGACATAATTTCCTCAGTATTCTCCCCCAGACCAACACTGGCTACTGCTATATCAAAAATAAAATCTATTTCCTGATGTAAAAAGCCAGATGTACTCCATCGAGACACTCATTGTGTTTAAGATTCCAAACCAAAGGCAATTTCCAGGGGGCCAGAGCATCTTGTGCCGTAGGATCCACCAGGCCAATCCCTTGGGATCCTTTCTTACGGGACAAGTGATTTACTCCTCTCAACTTCAGAGCCTCACATTTGCTGGTGAAGTTCTAATCTAGGCAAAGATGCTCGTAAAGAAGTGCTCAGATGTTCAGATATGAATCCAATTTTATATCCCTGGCAAGTTCAATAGTGCTCGGCTCCTGCTTTTGATTCATTTGAACAGGTTTATGAAGAAGCAGCATATTAAGCTTTTATCTCTCTCATATATACACAAGGGTGTGCACACTCCCTAGTTAGTACTTTTTATATATATAAGCTTTTATACATTCTAATAGGAGCTATATAATATCTATATGATGTTAATATTGGTGTTTGTTTATTTTTCTGTATTAAATGCTACATTTGTCTTGCTCCAGATTTCAGAGTTTTTGCACTGCAGTGCACTTCAGTTACCTCTGCACAGCTCATTTTGCAAAGTATCTTACACCTGTGTGGGAACTGAATTTTGAGGCAGATTAATTAATTTGTGGTAATTTGATTTCAGCCCTTGATTCCTTAATTTTACAGAAATGCTGTTCATTGTTGTTGATGTGCACTTGGTTCACTTTTAAGAGCAGCCTCCATGATATTGTGGTGACAAGATTCAGAGTCTTTATTTACCTGGTGCTACTGTGGCTCTCAGAGCAAAACTGTTTTGTTTATGTAGGTATGACTTTTTCATGCTTATCCTTGAGAAGGAAAAGCTGCATCTAAATTAAGTTGAGAAAACATGAAGCACATGAATCTTTTGAAGTAACTATTAACACAAGGGCACATATTTGTATTTTATCACTCATAAATATTCACTTATTGAAATCCAAGCATGCTTTGTTTAAAGTCAGAACTGACTAGGAGAGTAATTCCACTTAAGCTTCTGTGCATGTGGATATTGTCCAAACACATTTTCTTCCTGCTGTGTCTTTCTCTGCATGCTGTTGTGGAATGGCACAGGACCTGGTATAGATTAGAGATTTGATGTTCTTGGAGGTCCAAATGGGGGTTTTAAACATCAAACTTTATTGGCTAAACAGTCTCTTTTATGCTTAGATAAGACATAGCCAAGGATAGTGAGGAGAGCTGCATATATGATGGCCTTAAAGTTTAGGATATGTTCATGAAAGGTGACTTTGTATTTAAAGCAGTTGACATTCCCACAGGATGCACGTTCGGGCAACAGACATTCAAAAAAGATAAAGAAACCACTGTGTAGATTTGAGGCAACGTGTGGAGGATGCAGAATTTATTATAATTCATTTCTTAAAGTTTCTTGTCAGAGGACAAGCTGTACTTGCCTTGTGTGAGTCCCAGTAAACCTGGGTGTGTTCCTCACCAGCCTGTGCTTCCCCAAGCCCTCACAAACTGAAGAAAATGAGCAGGCTCTCTCCAAACCTGCTGTTGTCCCTCTGTTCCCTGGTTGTGTTGCTCTCCCTGGGGCAGGCAGTCTGCAGAGCAGTGCCAGGACAGAGCTGCCCCCGGGCTGTTGCACAGAACCAGAGTCAGGTTGGAAAAGCCCTTTAGATCCTCAGGGCTGTCCCTTAACCCAGCCCTGGCAGGTCACCCCTAACCATGTCCCTGACCCTGCTGCAGCTCAGGGCTCCATGCCACTGGAATTTCCTCCTGCTGCTCTGGGGTTTGGGTTCAGGATGTTATTTCGTGTCCTGGATTTTTTTGTTTATTTGGGGTTTTTTATAAATATTTGCCTTAATTAATTTACAGTAATTACTCAGTTCAGCAGCTTTTCCAGACTTCTTTGTTTCATATGACAAAGATCAGTCCTGCTGCAAATGATGTTCTGTGATGTTTTCTTTTTATTATTTGATTCATTAAGTATAGAATTTGCTTCCATTTCTAAAAACAAACACGCATCATTAGAATTATCATTTCCCTAGTATTACTGATTAATGTTCACTAGAAAACAACTTGATACAATGTCTAAAGCACACAGTTCATAATAGTGTTTGTTTTCTTTATTCTCTTTTGTTGTTTTTATTAAACATAAATTATTGCAATGTGTGGAATTGCACATGAACTTATTTACCAGTCTACATTTATTTTTAGAAAAGTGACAATGTTAGAATGACACCTGCTTATCAGATTTTCTATTCATGTGCCGTTATTTTAATCCATTTGCCTTAACGATTAGAAAAAAAATATTTTTCATTACCAATGCAAACATGTCAGTACTCAAAGAATGAGAAAAGTTTATATCCTTCTTTATCACTAAAAAATATCATCTGTCGTTTTTCAACGAAAGAGATTGAAGGAATTGCATAATTTCCAGATCTTGCTCTGTGTTTGTGGCATTGCTAAATAGAAAAATACAGGCCAAATCCTGATCACATGGAATAACATGAAAGATACCATCACTGCCTTGTTTCTCTCTTTTCATATTTGGAGTTTAATCTTCTTGTGCTGGCACAAATCCTGTTCATTTGAAGCTGATTGGTAAAATACAGTGAATGAAAGAAGATTGATTTCTCTGATTAAGTTTTATAGGGGCCTAAAGACCATATTTTCAGAAGCTATTTTTAATCCATTACAATTCATCTGCTCAAAGTCCCTGATAGAAACAGGGTGGGTAAATTTCCTCTTGGTAGATGTAGGGGCTGGTCAAGCTAGGCTGCTGTCCTGGCTGCTCCACTGAGGAGACTTTCTCCAGGGAGAGTCCAGAAAGAAATATTTTAAAATTTAAATGCAGTCTTTGTCAAGATGCCAGCTGTGCAGGCTGGAAGCACTGTTTTGTGTTGCTGATCTCAAACTATCACTGATCTGGTTTGCCCATGCTTTGATGCCCACAGGTCCGAGAGGCACAGTCTCTTTTCCCAGGCAGTGGCCCCTTGAAAATGCCGAGGAGAGCAGTGTCACCACACACATTTGTGATTTGTTTCTCTTTTCTGTTTTAGGCCCTTCAAATCATCACAGCCAGTCAACGCTGAGGCCACCTCTCCCTCCTCCTCACAACCATTCCCTGTCCCATCATCATTCCTCTGCCAACTCCCTCAACAGGAACTCGCTCACCAATCGCCGGAACCAGATCCACGCGCCCGCTCCGGCGCCCAACGACCTGGCCACCACCCCCGAGTCCGTGCAGCTCCAGGACAGCTGGGTGCTCAACAGCAACGTCCCCCTGGAGACCAGGTGGGTGGTGTGGATGGACACCCTGGGGGATGCTGCTGATGCTCCTCCCGAGTGCACTGAGATGACCCTTGGTTTGCTGGGAGATGGGCTTTGGCATCCTTTGTGTTGGGGTGGTTTTCCTGACACAGCACGTGGGTTGAGTGGCATCAGAACACCCAGCAGCCCAAACCTGCTTTGCACGGAAGGTGCACAGTGAATAACTCTGCTCACATCCCATTTTAAAGCCTGTTTTCACTTGAACCTTCCTTGCATACACAACTCATGCGATTAGTACAGCATATTTATATCACAGGCTCAAGGACGACTTACTTAGAATTCATATTGACTGTGCTGCTGAAAAATTATACATTTTGCCTTTCCTGAAGCAACAAACAAGGGCTCACTTGACATTATGCATTTTGGGAGACTTTGAGAAACAATCCGAGATTCATGACTGACAGTACTATAATTTTAATTTATACCTCATCCAGCATGCAAGTTCATTTTAATCTCTTCTGTACATGTTAACAGCTTGATGCCTGTGGGGCAAACAGCAGCATATAAATGAAAAGGTGCAGCACTTAGGCCTGACAGAGAAATAAATAAATAAATAAATGGCTGACATGCTGCTGGTCTAAATATTCTGGTTTGTTGTCATTTGGGGTATGGAATGTCAAACATATTTAACTTGCACTTTAAATAGCAGAGTTGGCAGAGCTGATCTCTCAGAATTTAAAATTAGCCGTTGCGGTGCTGAATAAAGCGCTTGGAATAGCAGGGTGGTGTTGCTTGCCCAGAGAGTGATAAACACAGCGAGCAGGTGGAGGAGCTGGGCTGCTGGGAGCCCTGGCTCGTGCCAGGGTTTCAGTGCTTGCTTGCCACAGCTCCTGGGATGTTTGGTTTGGTTTGCAGCCTCCCAAGGACTTTAATGCGGCTTTGCTGGGTTACACCCCGAGGAGCCACCTCTGGGGTCGTTACACACCCATGCAGCATCAGCCCTGCCCCTCCAGTATTTGATTAAAGACTGCAGGTCTGGTTTGGAGCTCTGGCAGGAGCTGCTGTGGCTGGGCTGGAGCTGACACCACCGAGGCTGTTGTTAATCAGTGGTGGGTTCCAGCAAATGAGCCTGGAAAGGGCAGGGAGGCTGGGCTGGGCTGGGATGTGCACAGGGGGCTGCCCTCACTTTGTCCTGCTCTGCTAAAATGGGAACATGGGTGCCACGAAGAACTGGAAAGCAAATTTCGGTTTACAATGCCAAGATGGCCAAAAAGGAAAACAAAATGAATTCTTGCCTACTGAAGGTTTGGAGCTAACTTTGCAAAAAAAACCCCAAAACAACAACAACAAAATAATAAAAAAAACAAACACAAAACAAAAACAAACAAACAAAATAAACCCAGCTATTTTATAGAACTTAATTTGGGCATCTTGAATTTGTTATTTATTGCTAAGAATTATGAAATAGGAGTGTTGGTCCCGTTCAGCCCAGATTGGTTCTGCTGTGTGGTTCATTGCTCAGGATTAGTACCTACCTTTACTTCTGGTGTGCCTGGTCTGCCTCTTCCTGTATGGAATTGGGTACAACAATACCTGAAATGTGTCATTTCTGAAGGCCCAAGACTGTCTCAATTCACCAATCACTTTAACCTGGAGGGAATTCCGTGGGATACTCACAAAAGGATTCTTTGCCATAATGCTGGCATCCCTGAGCCACAGCAGTGGGCATTTGTCTGGCTGGGCTTTTTACTGTCTGCTTTTGTACCTTTTCCCAGCCAGAGATGACTGTGAGTGCCACTACTGACTTTGGTTCTTCTCTTATTTCTTTTCCTGCAACCTCTGGGAGTGTGTATGGACATGTTAATGACAAAAGGTTACTTTGTGAATACTGTTATTTTTGGAGCTTGCAGGATGCCCGACAATTAATTGGAGCTTTTTGGAAGACAGGTCTGTCACAGGCAAGCATTAAGCTATTAGAAAATGTCCTGGCAGAATTGCTGTGTTCCACGACTATTCCAAAGCTGCTTCAGGATCGATTTTAGTTCTTTTCTGAAATTACACACCTGACAGGACTTGATGACAAGTTTCATCACAAGAATATTAACTCAGAAGATGACTGAAATTGATGCTTGTGAAATCATTGAGACTTTCAGAATTAGCCTGTAGTTCTTTCACTTTAAAACCGGTGTTTCATCTACATTCATACCAATAGCCACAAAAAAAAAAATAAAAAGCATCTTTTTGTTAATTTTTACTTCAGCCTTCACGTTAAAGCCTGAGCTTGTTGCAAAACATTGACCCCTCTCACGCTGCCTCTTCACAGTGCACTACTCTTAATTTTTTTTATCTTCTTAGATGTTTATTAATCTCATTAGAGGAGTGCTCAGGAGGCAAAGCCAGCACTGACAGCACCTGCTGTATCAAGACAGGGTTTCATAACTCTTTGTTTTCTTCTTTCAGTTACCTTCAGTAGATTCTGCTCTCAACAAAAATGATGTGCAAGGGGTCACGTTACTGATTATGAAACAAAAAGAGGCACCTGAGCTGTCTGAAGGGAATGCTTTGTGTTAGCACTACAAAACTCAGATCACAATTTAGATTCCAGATGTCTCTTTATCTAACAGTACCAAGTTCTGAAATCATTGAATAATACAATACACGTCTGCATGTTGCTTTTTTTTTTGCTTTTTTTTTTTTTTTTTTTTTCTGGTTAGAATATTTTAACCTTCCCTTTGTTCCTTTGCTGTCTTAGGCAGTTTGGGCTAAATTCAGACTGTTTGGAGACATTGCATTTTCCAAATATATCCTTTCTCTATCTCTTGTTTCAATATTGATTGGGGGTTGTTAATCACATTTGGTTTATTTTCTTTGTGATGTAAAGGAAGCTTTTACTGTTTGCACATGTTTTCATTTGGCCTTTTCAGGCAACTTTACCCAAATCTTTGTGTATCCTTTGTGGTGCTGTATTTGTTACGTAATTGTGTTTATTTGTATTGCAGCAGCTCATTGCTTCTGGTGGAGTTATGAGTTTGCAACATGCCTGTGTAGAGTTCCAGTTGTATTTATTTTGAGTCATAGAAGGGTTTGAGTTGGAAAGAGCTTAAAGGTCATCATGGTCAGGGATACCTTCACTAGGTCAGGTTGCTCAAAGCCCTGAGTGGCCTGACCTGGAACACTTCCAGTGATGAGTGCTTGATTTTGGTGTGCTTGTTCCTGGTTCAAGGCGGACAACCAGGGGCTGTGCCTTCCCTGCTGTGCTGCTGCTTTATGGCTGCATCAGCCTCCCAGGCTGGGAGCTACAGAGCTACATAATTGTTCTGTTTTCTTTGAAATAAGGGCCTGTAATGGAAGGGTTGAAATATCTCTAAGTAAGGACACAGTAATGCATGGCTGTAGCATTTTTATGGTGCTATTTTTATGGTTCATTTCTGCAGTATTTAGCTGCTTTACCTTTAGGCTCGGAGCTGCTGTTTAATGCTCTTTAACTTTTATTGTCCTCTTGCAGTGTCTTTCAAAGCATCTCCTCCTCCTCCTCCTAACAAAGTTCCGATTTCTACCTTCTCCAGTTGAGAGGTGCTCCTTTATTGCTGCTTTAATCATTGCTTTCCAAGGGGATGTGTGATGAAAATACTGCCCTTGAACATCCCAGGGTGGGTCTCGCTCCTTCCTGACAGCCAGAGAGGCAGCTCTGCTTTAAAGCTGGGAATGCTTTGAGGGCACAGGGAGAAAGGAATGGCTTTGCAGGGGAGGTTCCCATGGCTCCTCACACAGCAGGAATTCTCTGGGATGAAAACCCCACACTGGCACTGGGATGACTGGTGAGGGAGGAGAACAGAGCAGCTTCCGTGGATGGATGTTTCACTAAGATTGCCTGATTTACTAATGCCACTTTCGGTACTTTTTATTGATGTAAAATTAATTGTTACCATTATAACTAATAATACTTAATTCAGGAGGAAAAAAAGGCTAGAATTAAATAGAAATTACTCTTATTCTTCAGTTCTCATAATTAGTCTCATAATTTGAAATATTTCCAGTCCAAACCTTTCAGTTGCAAAGATAATTTTGTCTAATAATCTATGTCTATAATTTCTTTGTGCTTGCTCACGAGGATGTGATGCTAGGCTTCAAGGAAGCCTGTAACATAATCATGTTTCTTCTGTGTTTCAGGAGAAAGGATGATGGCCACCTTTCTGGTGATTATGAAATATGTTTCTTTAGATCTCGTGACCTGTAGTACAAGACCAATGGTCCAATGTCCAAATCTCAGGTCATTTGTGCAAAGTGCAGTTTAAAGATTGAGAAATCTGAAAATTTAACCTGAAAAGAATTCCTATGGACCTTGAAAGAACTCTTCAAAATATTTGCCTTTTCCTGGGGTTCAAGCTGTATTTGTTACTTTGCCAGTCTGATTCCAGCACAGTCACTCTGGGTGAGCCTGAGGACAGCAGTGAGAGATGAAAGGATGGAGCAGCAATGTGAGCTGTATCCCAGTGTGCACCATGCAGTGCTTGAACTCAAAATCGTGGGGTTTCACAGCTGGGAAACATCTGCACCCAGTGCTCCAGTTCATTTCAGTGCAGAGATGAGCACAGTACACCGAGCCTGTGCACAGTCCAGGCAAAAAAAACAAGAATAGGGCACATGAGGAGAGGGATTTAACAGTGGGGGAAAGCAACATTATTATTTTTTTTAAGAAAGAAATTAACTATCTGAAATGTTGTTATCACCGTGTTCACATTTTGCATCATGCTCGGGTGTCAAGATCAGCTGCAGAACTCCTGAACTGAATATGTAAACTTGAAGTTTCTGAACGTGTTGAAGTTCCAAGCTACAGCTGCTCTCTACAATTGTCTGCCTATTTTCAATGGTGTCTCAATATTTTGATATCTTTGTACATGATGCAAAACGTTCTGGAACAGAGCAGTGAAACAAAATTTCCTTTCCTTTTGTTAATGCAAATTCCTAGGATATATTGGGCATAGCAAACAGCTACTTGGAACAGTGAAACGAGTCCTCACTCTAATTTTGCTTTGTCTTTTGTGGCTTTCTCTTACCATTTACTTGCAGCTACAGGTACATGTGCTAGAGCAGGTTATTCCTCTGAGTCTGAAGCAAGAACTGACTCCTTCATTCTCTTGCTCCTGCATGGGAAGGTTGCAGAAAGGTTGTGGGGACTTTCTAAATAATTGGAATCTGCATAGATAGATTCTGGACCCGTCTAAAAATCAAAAGCATTTAAAAGAGTCAAGGAAATCACAGTCAAAATCATCCCCAAGGACTTTAAATACATTTGGGCCATGTACTTGGAGGAATTCCAAAAGCACTGTAGAAAGGTCATTTTTAGCAGGCTACTGGAGTATCATTTTCATAACAAATATAGGCATGAATAGGAGAGAGAAAAGGGTGAAGGGAAACACTACAAAAGCAGGGTACATAATGATGATTCAGAAAATCGATCTAGATGTACTCCCACTCACGTACACATAAGCTCAAAGAAGTTTTTACTGATTGCAGATAATTGCATGTTTTCATGATCTTGTTCATTTGCATTTTTAACTTCTGGGTTGTGCAGAGTGAACAGGCAGCATGAGTGACAGAGGAGGAGACAGGCACGTTTAGGGTGTTTATTAAAAAAGTCTAGAATTCTGTGATTTTGGTTCCTCTACGTAAGTTTACGTGTCGACTGATAAATTTCTCCGAGTTCTGAGTTTTATTATTCTGTTCTATGACTTATAGACTTGAAATAACACTGTTAGTTCCTTTTCCTTTTTTTCTTGTTAAGTGAGTAGTTGAATTAAGAGATAGTGGAGAGCTTACATGTATGCCTTTTAAAATGGAAGTGTTTTGAAATTATGTTCATTAATTGATGTAGAAAGTTAAAACTGCATGCACCCATTGAAATGCAAAAACACTGTTATCATAATCTTCACCACTGGAATAACAAATGGAGGCATTATTGCACTTCATCACTTGGCACTATGCAACAACTGCTCAGAACCCTGTGGCAAAAAAGACACAAGGTTTTCTGCCTAAGAAGAGAAAGTTCTTGTAGTTGAGTCAGTTCAGAGCTGCTTAAATGTTCCTGGATCTGCTGATTGATCCTGCTACACTTTCATGTAAGTGCAAGTGCAAAGACCCCATTTTTTTTGTGTTTGTGTCTGTAGCTGTGCCTGTTACTCTTTACTTTTTTAGGCATTAACCAGCAGTTTGATTTCTGCATTCCTGGAAAATAAACAGTAGTGGCAAGAAGGAGATTCATAAATTTAAAGGGCAAAGCTGGCTATTGTCTGGCTAACTCCCACAAAAATGAGCTAGGATTCAAGCAGACAGGCTGAGTGACTGGGCTCACACCTCTTGCAGAGTACCTGGAATCTTTTTGACCACCAGTCAGGAAGGTGATGGGTGGCCCCTGGAGCTCCCTGGAGCTGCTGAGCTGCCATCTCCATGTTCCCCTTCTAGATTTTATACCTTTCCAAGTTGTTCTCTGTCTCAAACTCTCAAGCTGCTCTTGATCCCCATTTCAGCAGTCCTTCCCCTCTCTATATTTTCCACCTTACCTTTCTCCAGCCTCTGACAGCTCTGCAGTGTCACAGCTCAGCCTCTGAGCAGCCTGAGACAGGGCAGTGCTATGGGGACAAACCAGAGCTGGGAGCACGTGGTGAGAGCCCCAGAGGACACTCCAGGGGTCAGCTTACAGTGGATTAGGGAGAGAGAAGGTTATAGAAGTGTATCCAAGAGGATCTCAGTCTTGCAGATGAAGAGCAGGTGTCCTGTGGAGAGGTGCCCAGCACAGAGCCGTCGCTGCCGCTGTCACGCAGTGCAGGTGTTTTGCCTTTGTGGCTTTGTGAGCAATGCCTGCTTGGTTTTATTTAATAAAATGACAGATCAAGGTGCCCAAAGGTTGGCACCTGCCTTTCTGTACACCACCCTGCCCGGCTGTCAGGCAGTGTTCAATTACTGAGCTTCACATGTCCAGCTGTGTCTTTGTTAGAGGGTGGCAGTGCGGTGACAAGGCAGCCCGGTGCTCACAGCAGCCGCCGTGACACTGCTTTACACTCCACAGGCTTTAGAACACTTTGCCTGGGGATGTGAAGAACCCAGCCTTCAAGGAATCATCAGCTTTCAAGAGCTGAGGAGCTGGACTTGGAGCTGCTCTGGGTGCTGGGGGCTGCTGCAAGGATCAGGAGGTGACAGTGGGCACAAGTGTGGCGTTGATACTGATGTGTTCACCCTGAATTACTGTCCCCATGCCTAACAGGGTGTCCCTAGCTCCTGCATCAGTTTCTGCAGCAGGCTGAAAATCACTGAAATGGTGTCGTGGGGACTGCCCTCTGTTTCCACAGGCATGTGGGTGTGGGGGTACACAACACATAGGTGTGTAAAATGGCCAGTGGGTTTGTATACATCTGGATTTGAAATAGCTTCCCACTGAAAAATCTGCTTACTGAGTTTAGTCTGTAGAATTGACATGATTGAGATAATTTAAACACATATAGATAGCACTTGCTAAGCTTTCTTGCTGGCTTTAGAGTTCTAGGCACTCTAAAAGGGTAGAAAGTTTTACCTTGCAGGTTTTTTTACCTTTTACCCTGCAGTTTTACCACATCAGAGAGCCCTCAGCTGTGGGAACATGGCTGGTGGTCCCATGTTTTCTGCAGGAACCTCAGGGAATGTACAATTAAATCTCTTTTGGGGAAAGACTGAGACACAGGTAACCAAAGCTTGCACAACTCTACCACTCAGAGTTCATTCTTTCATAACAGGCATAAGAACAGCTCATGATTTTCTTCAGACTTGGTTTCTTTTTGTTTGGAAGTTAGAAATCTTCCATAAAACTTCACTCACTGTCTGAATTTGGCAGCCACTTTGAGGCTTCCACTGACATAAAATGACTCATGGCTACTTTTTTGGAAGACTTTGAAAACTGCAGCAGGTTTTTTTTTTTTTTATCACAATGAAAGCCAGCATATTATGTTCTATATTCCATTGTTTTCTGCTAAGAATAAATGTCCAATAAAATTATAGACAGACGCAATTTTACCACAGCTTGAAGATATTTTTAGGTCTTAGAACAACTAAATTGAGCTGTTACTAGTCTCTTGGCATGTAGCTTTTCTATTTATTAATTACTAGTAAAAACCCTATAAAATATAAAAAAGACAATTTAAGCATTACAATTCTCTGTATGCCTTTTTTTTTTTCATACAGAATAAGTTTAGGACAGTGTGAGGAGGGAAAGAAGCAATTTATGTTAGAAAATGTCTTTTTCTTCCTTTCTATTACAGTTTTTCATCGCAAAGCCAATTTTTTTTTTTCTCCACTCATTCTTGCAGTGTGCTGCCATGACAATCTGTCCAGAAGGGAGGGGGGGAAAAGCTGATTGTTCTCTCAAAGAATATGGAAGTTAATACAGTCTCAGTCAGACCACTATTCCCTGAACACAAGAGGTCCTTTTGACCTGTGGGAAAGCACATGCTAGGAAGAGCTCTGAATTAATGAAGAAAGCAAAATATAGCTTTTTCCATTTGCCATTAGTGCACAGAACAGTGGTTAAATGTCCCCTCTCAAGCTCAGCTTTCACAGATGTCACCTTTGGGGTGGTGGCAGCGCTGAGGTGCCGGCTGTGACCCCACAGAGCTGCAGAGCTGAAAGCAGAGTGGGAGAATCCAGAATCCAGAGCCTGGGAGTGGGAGAGGAGAGCACGGAGTGAGCGCCAGGGTTAACTTCTGTTCCTTCCACAGCTTTTCAAGGAGCTGAAATTACAGAATCATCGTAGGCTGGCAACCATATTTTGTGAATTTCTCAGTATGGAATTGTCTTATTGATCCACAGGAATTAGGGAGACTGGGCTGAGACTTAGGAAATTTTTTCCCAATGTTTTCAAAATAGGAAGTTGGTCCTAGTCTAATTCAAATTGCTGATGCTTAATTGAGACGTAGAAAATGTGTTTTTCTTAATCATGTTTGATAGGTGAACAGGTAAAACAGAGAATACAATTTTTTAATTCTTATATGGAGTGTATTTGAAATTAAGTGAACTGCTACAAATCAGATCATTTCTTTTCAT
Source organism: Cyanistes caeruleus (assembly GCF_971803275.1). Classification (NCBI taxonomy): domain Eukaryota; kingdom Metazoa; phylum Chordata; class Aves; order Passeriformes; family Paridae; genus Cyanistes; species Cyanistes caeruleus. The sequence goes on from NC_141715.1 coordinate 13,699,516, forward strand.
AGGCAGGCATTGTACAGTGCTCCCAGCCTTACCACTGTGAGGCTGTAATTAATGTTGATAAATGCTCATGTTCTCTCTGTGCAGCTTCAGCCCACAGACAATTGGTTGTACCAGAGCATGTCAAATCTCACATAAAAATATGGCTATAGATCATTGGGTTTAGGGATAGAGTTGAGACAAGTCAATTTATTTCCATTAGTAGCTGAGTCTAGATTTAAAACTCTGGGGGTCCAAGTGTTTTGTCCATTATGTTCCAAATTTTTCTGGTGTGCTTTGCTGTGATTTAAGGTATATCTGCTAATCTGGCCCCCAGCTTTGGAATGGAGTGTCAATTTTCCAAAGTGTCTTGGGGGATATTTAACACATCTTTAGTTAAATGTCTTTTTTGACTTTTGAAGGCAGAACTTGTGTGCTTTCAGGTGGTGTGATGTCTTCTGATAGCTGCTACTTTGTCAGGGGTCCTCATATTGAGACAATGAACTTTCAGCTTTAGAAATGCTTGGGTAGCCCAAAATGTGACAAAATTCAGGCTTTATCCAATGACATTCTTCCTTTCTTTTTTTGGCTTTGAGAATGACATCTTCTCACATATCCTTTTCAGTCAGCTTTTTTTGCTCCTACCAAGTTCTGATTAGTTTTAACAATATCATAGAGATCCTGTTTGCATGGATAAATGTTTTGGTTTTCTTTATGTACTTTATGTATCTCAAAGTGGATCACAGCGGAGCCGCTTTTTTGTTCTACTTTTTTTTGTCTTCTCACATGCAACAGGATATGATTGACATGTTCTATTAAAGCATATCTAGATATTCATTAATTCAGTTTTAATGGGAGCAGAGTTTCATTATATATCTGAGTTTACTTTAACAATGCTTTATATTAAAATTTCTGTTGGTGATGTAGCTGCCTTCTCAGCTAAAGAGGACATAAAATTCCTGGGTTTAAAGGCATTTCAGATAAAGACAGCTCCAAGGACTGTAATTTCCAGTTTGGTTCTGAAAGATCTGCTTTTGGGCAGGGAAAGGGTAAGAACTGCCTGTTATAGACCCTTCTGTCCAAAGCTGAGAGGGTCATTCCTGCCATGAGGATTCAGAAGGAGAAGGGGTCCTGGGCTGAGGCAGATGCAGAATTACTCTGGATGAGACAGGAGTTTCCTGCCTGCCTTTATCTCACTGGCTCTGTCTTCCTTTGGCTTTCCCTTGTTCCTCATGCTCTGTGTCATTTCAATCCCTGGATCCAATCATGGACATGATCTTGTGCTCCCAACACTGGAGAGCAACCAGAAAGGACTAAACCTGCTTCTGCTGGCAGATTAATCAGGTTCTACCCAGACAGATGGAGCAGAAGGGTCAATAGATCTCGTGTGACACAACTAGCCCCATCACATCCTTTTCCCATCAGTTACTTTAATTGAACTGTTGCAAAATAAAGAAATATTTAAAATTGAGCATTTAAGACCACAGACTTTCATTATTTCTTGATTTCTTTTAGCTGAAAGATGTTTTTCATAATTTAAGAGGCTTGTAATTTAAAGAGGAAGTCTCAGCATTTGCCTTTATTGCTTTTTCTCATAGATCACCTATGATATGCAGAAACAAAGCAATTCTAACCTCTAACTCTGATCTCTAACTATCAGTCCCTCACTGATAAAAAAAAAAAAAAGAAGAGTGGCTTTATTTGTTAAAAAAAAACAAAACCCAGTGTTTATATTAAATAACTGGTTAGAATTAATCTGAGTTTTATTGTGCATCTGAGGTTCCCAAAGCACAAAGAAAAGGTTATGACAGTGGATATTGCCACTGTCTTCAGCTATTTTCTACAACAAAGTAGATTTTGGTCACTGTTGAGAGGGATGTACAAGGCCACTTGGTGTTTAAAAGTCAATAACAAAGGCAATGTCAAAGTGTTTTTTCATATTGATTAATAGAGTTTATGATTGATTCATTAAAAAAAACCCAACAGATTTTCAGAGGCTGTCTTCAAATGGAAATGTTTAATCAGAAATCTGGGGAGCCCAGACAGCTTTCCTTTTACTGTCTTTTACCTGCATGTGAGTTCTGTACAATCTCTTGTGCTCTGGGCTTTATTTCAAAACAAATGTTTAAAAAATGCCTTCAAAATCACTTCTGGTATTCTGTAGATATACAAAAATCTATGCTTGACAGTAGGCACATTCATGATGGTGGGCTGGAAATACTTGGGAAACACAACTTAGCCTCCAAATTCTCATTGTCAGTGAGTGACATGGATTTTAAAGCTCTAACAGGTGGTTTGAGAGTGACATACTGGATTGTATCTGAATAAAAATGTTAAACATATTTTACATTGGAAGGAAGACCTGGGTTATTTTAGGCTGTGATTTTGATTTTGGAGATTACTGAGTGTCTTGGTTCTGTTTGATTCCAAGAAGCACTTGTTTTTCAGAGCTGTGAAGGGAGAGGGTATGGAGCAAGTCTTCAGAGCTCTCTGTCTTAAACCCAGTGACTTTCTGTAAGAGCACAGCCTTTGTCCTGTGCTTCTCTTTTTATTGTTTACTGGGAACATGTTTGTAGTCATTTCTTCCTGACTCTGAGAAGTAAAGAAACCAGTCTTCCAGTTTGCTTTCTCCATTTGCTCTGTCTGGAATGTGTTGACAGCATTTCCTGAGATTCATTAGAGTGTATTCTATCCCTTATTTTCTTCCTAACAAATGTATGGGCAGCTGAAATCCTGGTTTTATCTGCTGAGTCATGTGCTGTTGGTAATTGTCTTAGCTGTTCAAACCAAACCTGTGTACTGTTAAACCACAAAATCATTGTTAATTCTAATTCTGGCAAGACCTTTTCCTACAGGACTATGGGTTTTGCTCAGTATGTTCTTAGTGGTTTTGCTGGGAGCTTTTGCCAAGAGTGTAAACGAGACTCAGAGTGGTTTTCTTAGAACATTTTTTGAGTGGATTCCACAGGGAACTCCCAGACACTTCATGGGTCATGCTGGTGTTTTAGCTAGTATGTGGTCAAGCTGCATCTAATTACAGAAAAGATTAAGAAAGACATCCTGACACTGCATTTTAGTGCCAGTTGTTAGGATCAGGTAGCAAAAAAAGGGAGAATTTTCATTTCCCTCTTTCTTCCTACAAAATCCTTTTTCTTTTTGGTTGAATTTAGCAGGTTGTGGCAGCTGGAATGGTATAGGAGTAGGAGATGTTCTGTCTTAACTACAGGACTTGCCATTTTCAACTCTGTTCCATTTTATGTTTTTCAGGCATTTCTTGTTTAAGACATCTTCTGGAACTACTCCGCTGTTCAGTAGCTCTTCCCCTGGTTACCCATTGACCTCAGGAACGGTTTATACTCCACCTCCCAGACTGTTACCTAGAAATACATTCTCCAGGAATGCATTCAAGCTGAAAAAACCCTCCAAGTACTGTAGCTGGAAATGTGCTGCTTTATCTGCAATTGCTGCTGCAGTCCTGCTTGCCATCTTGCTAGCATATTTCATAGGTAAGGCTGTGTTTTCTCTCTCAAATCACATGGCTGTGTCAGAAAATGAAAGTTCAGCAGATGAAAGGATGTGTTTCACAAATGTTGAATGTGTTCTCAGTGAGCAAAGAATGTTATTATTCCTCATAGTGATTAATGAGAAAAAATAAAATGTTCAAGTCACGTTTGCTGTCGTAAGAGCAGTGGAAGCAAGAAATTGATTCAGGATTCTTAATGTGCAGTGTTAACTTTAGGTGTCAGATATGCACATCTCAGAGATGGTCCAAACAGAGGGATTCAATGACTTTTTGATGTAGTGCCATATGTTTAAAAAGTATTTATAAAAAATTGTGATAGGTGGTGAATTCACATAAGTAACAGAAGCTAGTGGCATTTGAATTCAAATAGTACCATCACATGCTGCCTTTAGATAAAAAAGCCAAAATCATTTTGATTACTAGTTCTCAGTCTATATTGGTCTGTATGCCTAAATTCTGGTGGTGTTAAATTTGAATCATTAGATGGTTCCATTTTGCATGGAGTCATTTTCCATGTTCCACTCATCCTTAGCATTTTGTAAGGAAAAATATAGAAACTCTGAATGTTGTGTTTATTTCCCATGATTCGTATGTTGATAGTGACCACACTGTGTTCTAAACCTTTCTGTGGTTTTTTGAGATGTTTTTTAACATGCTGCTAAGATTTTGTCTTTCTTAATTTTATTATTTTAATTAATTTCTGACTTCCTCCCCCTCCCCTGGTCCCCTCTCATTCTCTGTTGTAGAGGTTGTTTTAGGTGTTTGCACAAACTACCAGTGTATTTTGTGCCTTTTACAATTGTGCCTTTAACAATATGACACTGATGACAGTGAAGTGCTTCACACCTTTTAGGTTCTCTGAATAAATGGCAGAATTATGGTAGCTGGACAATATTTTCTGTTAATACTTTCCAGACCTATTCTTTGTGGGATTTATTTTCTCTCTGAAACTATTCTCACATATAGCACTCAAAAGATCTATAAAGATGTGCTGAATTTTCTCTTTTTTTTTGATCCTATATAACCTGACTCTTCAGGATAGGCCCCTTTTTCTAAGAAAACCCCATTTTTCATACTAATGAGCTTCCATATGTGATTAATATATACAGTAGTAGGAGAGAACTGGCTGACTATTCCTGCTGTCTGTTTAGTCCAGCACACTGAGTACTACAGATCTAACCATCTTTCTGTATTTCCCCCATAGAAAGCCTCAGAAGAATAACAAGCTTAGTTTGGTATATAAATGAAAAGATTGGAAAGCACATAATTCATTGAAGTTGACAGTTATCATACAGCAGCTCCCTGTTAGAGTGATTATGCACATGGGAAATGATATACTGCAAGCTGAACATTTTAATCATGTGCATAACTTTGAAGTGATGGATTATGAAATGTGGGTTTTTTTCCTTGCTATTTAGGTTACTGTAATCTTAAGCAAAGCTTTGCAACGTGGTTATTGCTTTTTGCACTTTCATATATTAGACAAGAGAGAATGTAAGGCAATGTATTGACTCAATAATTGATGAATGATCTATCATTTCAAGTAACAACATAACTGATCCATTTTGACAGAAGATTTGAGGTCTTTCCTGTTGAAAGAATGATGAGCACAATAGAGTTGGTAGTGAACACAACAAAGCAGGGTTTAGGAGAGAGTGTTAGCTCAAGGTTTAAATAATGAGAAGTTACCTGACAAGCTTCATGCCATACACAGGAAAGAATAAGTATATGTCAAAACCAGAAAATAGCTGAAATTAATCCTATGAATAAATTTGATAGATCCACTGTGATCATAATTTAGAGTGAAGGAAAGAGAAAAAAAACAAAAAAAAAAAGCAGTGGTGTAGCCTTAGATGCATTGAGAACAACAGAAAGGTAAAAGCACAGTGCTTTAGGTAGACCATTTATTAAATTAATTCCCTCACTCTCAGCAAAAAATCATACAATTCATTGCACATGACAAAGAGTAGGTGTAAGACCATCAGCTATAAACTAACCCTTGCTGTCCTCCAACAGTGTGACTTAAGGTGCTAAATCATCTCCTGATTTGAAAAAGGGAAAGGCTTTGAAGGTGCTGCTATTGTATTTCAGCCTTACATGTCCACAAAGAAAATTTCTTGCTCTCTACCATAGCAGAGGTTCCATCACTGGGGTTACATTAGGTAAAAGTAAGAGTTATTGAAAAAATCATCAAAATTTGCAGCAAATGGTTCTGCTCCTGAGGTTTGTCAGGGTGTCTGGGCTGTGATGGTATCAATGCTGATCAAGATTCTTGCAGGACCAAATGCAAAAGGCAGTGATGGCAAATATGAAGTAAATTATATTGAAAGAGTACTTTGAAGTTCTCATACTCTTCAGGATTTCTAAATGAATTGTCCTATCATAAAAGAGATGGGAGAATTGATATGGGTGGTTCATTGAAAACATGATGTCTGCAGGTTTAACCCTGGGACTGTGAGACTGCAAAAGATTATGGCTGGCATGAAAAAAATTATAATGAGGGTGATTTAAAGAAAGAAGCCAAAAAAAAATCTCGTAGAAATCTCATAGAAAAGAAAAAAAATAAATTAAAAATTATTAGGCATTCCTATTGCATTTCCTTCAACACACATCTAAAATACAATGAATGAAATGAAAAGGCAGTATGTTTAACACTTTAAAAATAAATTCATAGTGCATAAATAACCTTTGGAACTTTTTGCCACACTACATAATTGATGTTAAATAAAGATACTTCTGAGATTTTAAGTTAAACATTTGTCAAAGTAATGGCAATATGCCTTGTTAGAAGGTAACTTTGGGTTTTATTTTCTTTTTTAAGATACATATAGATTGATGGTTTATATCATAATATGTCATCAAAGTCTGGCTATTTAGATAGACTCTTCTTTTATAGACCAGTCAGTACCACTGTTATCTGAAATTTTCTAAATCTTCCTCTGCAAACCACCCTGACTGATGTCTGGGGAAAAAATCTGCAGGTGTGCATTGCACTGGTCCAGCTTGACAGGGCACCTGTTTGTGCAGAATAGGCTTGGTTCTGTGTCAAGACATTTTCCCATCTTAGACATTCTGGTCTATGTCTGAATTCCTTTACACTGGCAGGGTTTCTGCAGAAACTTGAGCCCAGATCAAATTCACCAGGTTGAAAATAAATCAGGTGACTTTTGGTCTTATTGTTACAGGACTAGACAGAGGAAAAGAGTGCAGATGGTGTGTATGAAAGAGCGCTTTAAAATGCTTCTATGACCGATTGTTATATTATTTTTAATAGTAGAGAATAGGAAAATAATCACTTCAATTAACTTTTCCATTACATGGCATACACAAGGCTGTCTGCACACTTAAAGCCAGGTTTGTCACTTCTCCCTGTTTCCTCAATAGCCAGATGTGAATGAAATGCAGAGTATTAGCTGCTAGTACTGCACAACTTCTTTGGTAAATTCCAGCATGCAGGATGGAAATAAAATTGTCCCACAGTCCTCTCTGAGACTTGTGCCATTTCACAAAGCCCAGGAGTTCTCCCTATTATCCAGGGGTGACATATGAAGAGTAGAACTAGCCATTCAAATGAGGACATCCTGAAGATCCTGGGCTGGTGGTAAAACCCAGTTACAAGAAAGTCATTTATAAAGTGTCAAAAGGAAAGCATATACCACACATATTGTCTTTGTCAGAGTGTTCACTTCAGAGGTTAAGGGAGTGATGAAAGCATTTGTCATGTTAAATTAGTTTTTAGCTCTTTTGATTCATGCCAAACTTGGAGGAGAAAAATATAAAAGAAAGAAGGAGCGTAAAAAGAGTCACCTTGTATTTTTCACAAAGTAATTGCTGCCAAACATAAATACCATGTTTTTGTAAGTCCCTATGCTGCTCTGATTTCTGCCAATCTATCTTCGAGCATCAAAGAACATCTGACCATCAACATGTCAGAACATTAAAAATATGGTAATTTAAATATTTAGACTTTCCTGTGGGGAAAAAAAACCCTGAACTGTTATTTCCTGTAGAAATTAAAAGCTGTGATAAGTTTAAGGATATTTCACTTGAAAATATCTTGATACTCACACTGAAAATTTTAGATATTGATGCTATTTTTATCTACTATTATATGCAAGAAGATACAAGAAATATTAAAGAAAAATGACATCAACAGCATGCTTGCACCACAACTTTAGTACCTATGTTGCACATGAAAGTATTATTAGTCATTTATTCCTCAGTGTTATTTGATCTTAAAGACACATGAGGTTTAAGATAATTTCAGGTTTCTGCATAAACTTGAAATTATATATCCACTGCAGTGCTACAGAAAGGAGTGAACTGCCAAAGTGTCTAGCAGTTAATTAAGCAAATGAAAATGTCTTTCTTTTAAAATTTGAAATTAGAACCTGAAAAATTGCTATCCACAGAACATAAAATTGAGGGAAATAAATGGTTCATTTATGTAGCTTTTTTTTGTTGTACCACAGAAATATTCCTTTCTTTGTGTGAGAGTGAGACCAAAAACTCTGTAAGGGTTTCTGACTTGGAAGCAGAAGTCTCATCTTAACTCTGCATCAAATATCTGTACATGGTACAGTTTGCATAAAATTTCATCCTACAGGTGTTGATAGTAACTTGTTTTCTTCCAACAAATAAGTCAGGTTTTTGCTAATGTAAGTGCTTGGATGAAATTTGTTGTTTGTAGGCTCTTCCACTCCTGAGTCAAGTTGTCTTTTTGACTCTGATTCCATAGATGAGGATTCATCAAAACAGGCTGCTGAAGTGCCTGTCTTATGTACCCAATGATTTTTTTTTTCTCTCTCTGACTTGTACTTTACAAACAGGAACTTCCATTTCATTTGATTTTTTTTTTTTTATGTTGCATTTGTTTATTACTTGTGGAGTCAGAAAACCACAGCCTTTGTCTTGTCCAGGCTTCAGTGGACTCAAGTATGCTAGACATTTAGGAAAGCAAGACTGAAAAAGGAAAATGATGCAAAGCTGGAACCTCTGAGAGGCAGAGGGCATCTGGCTGCCAATCACTGCGATCAGATTCACTTGAAATCAATGTAAACCGAGGGAACACTGCATCTTGCAAGATTAGCTGATGACAGAAGGTTCTGTTCTTAAATTTGCATTGAAAATAGGTGTCAGTTAGGGGCAATAATTAAATTTTAGAATATGCTTGTCATATTTTAAATGTCACACATTCAGTGATTCTTATTGACTGCTATCAGTCAATCTGAGTGAGAAAAGTGTGGTAGTAGCTCAATAAGCTTGTCTGATATTACCTCTGAGAACTTTTAGGAAAAAAGCATCTGGCTTCATTCCAGGTGAAAAACTAGGTGCTAGTACTGTGAATTTTGGTGTCTGTGCCCAGGAAATTCAGATGTGGCTTTTTAGCCTAGCAAGTGTCCCTTCCCTATTCCACAGTCCAGAGGTGTGAGAGGTTCATTATTTTACCGAGACAGCTCTCCTGGAGATGAGCTGCTCCAGCTGCACTGCATGCCTAATGCCACAAAGAACAAGGGGACTTTGAGATGGAATTACTTGGGTGTAGTTTTCCTGGGCTTTCCCTGAGTCCAAAGCAAAATCTTGATCTGCAGATTTGTTCCAGGAAAAGCCAATGTACTACAGTTTCACCTAGCAGAGATCTTGGGGAGGAGAGGAGGATTTCAGTGTGGGGTCTCACAGCCTGGGCAGTTCTTCCTCTGTGGGACATTTTCATACCATGACACTCAGCACTTGAAACCAGAGCAAAACCAACGTTCCCATAACTCTCAAAAGTGCTATCATGTGCTTAGCTCTTGCAATTGAAATCCTTTCTTGCTCAGCTACCAGGCTGAGCATTCTCTGGAACCTTGGCAGGGGACAGGAGACAGAGAGGATCACAGAATGTTTTCTTTCGTGTGTTTTCAGGGCACGTTTGGGGTTGTTAATGCAAATCACACGGCACAATCTAGGATGGGTCTGAGGAAATGTTTTTCACACATGCTGCTAGTGCTCCCCAGGAGCTGTTAAAATATATTGCTTTGAACTTGAGTAAAGAAACACAAGTGCCTGGCCAGTGCTTGCTGTCCTGGCTGTGGCTGCACAGCTCAAAACACCTGTTTGGCCAAGGTTAGTGCCACAGAAATGAGCAGTGTGGTGTGACAGGACAGAAATGGCCAACCCAGATATTAGAGAGAGATGCTGTTTACAATTAATAATTTATTAGTACGCTCATTAGTTATATAACAGAAACTTTGGTGGTTTATAGTCATAGCTACAGAAATGGCTTCCTCAGAGGTGTTTTCTCTTTTTTCTCTCAGCTGTGAAGTACAGGTTGTACTTCACGTGCCCTTGCCATCCTCCCATGCAGAAACTAGAAAATATACTGGATTTCAAGATGGCTATGTGTCACAGCCTATTCTCAGTTTCATCAGTGCAAATACCTAATATTATGAATTTTTTAGTGGTCTAGGATTAAATCCCAGAATCACAGCCATGAAGTCTTGTCAGGGCAAAGAGACAGCAGAGATAAGTAGATGCAAAATGAGACTTGCAGGAATTCAGGGGGAAAAATGATGAAAAAGCATTGAGATATTTTAGTGAGACATGCTTTATGACCCAGCCCAACAAACTGAGATCAGGCCATTTTTCAGGGTAAGCATAAGGGATATTGAAGATTAAATTTTGCTAACATAATGCCAAGTAAGAGATACCTATCAAATAAACCTGTGGTCATTCTCTCCAAAAAGTCAATGTTCAATATCAGTGTTAAATGTCTCATTTCTTCCTAGGGAAACATTGCTCTCTTAGCAGTTATTTAGATTGAGATCACCAGTTGATCATAGATTCACTTACATTGATTATTTGTTGCTGTGTTTCCCTGTTGACTCACTGTGTTGTGTTGCACTTAGTGTGTTTACGGATTTTATTTCTTTAAGTATAACAGTACATATTTGCCTTTAGGAATAGAATTATTGCTCTATGGGTTCACAGAGCAATATTGAAAGATTTGACATGGATTTTGTAAGTGTGGCTAATGTAGTTCTTAAAGCAGCATTATGAATGCCATGAAAAAAAACACAAATAAAAAATACTTCAGTGTACTACAAAGACAAGAGAATATCCAAGGACTATTCAAGGAACTTGAAGGAAGACAAAATAAAAAAATTGGAATTCAATTTGTGAAAATGATAAGACAGGGTAACAGAGAAGGGAACTTATGGAGCAAAAGAAGTTGAACAAATTGGAAATGACATATTACTTTACTCACTATATAATAAAGTGGGATGAATTTATCTCAGTGATTGAAAAGATGTTTAAAATACAGTTTTCAGGTTAATTTCAGCTTTTGCTTATTCAGGGTTTAATTTTATGTAGTCTTGTTGCATCACACTTTGACGTGCCTCCTGTTACTGCTCAGATCCCAGCCATCATATATATTCTGTATGTCCAGCAGTAAAGTCATTGCCTTGCCAAGGTCAGAGAGTTTGAACACCTAATACACCATATTTGTGTGATGTTGTGCCTTGTTATTAATTCCTTACAAGATAGCCTTGTAGCTATAAACAGGAAAAATGACATCTTCCCTGACAACCTGTCTGACCCCTGGGACAAATTTTGCGCTCCAGTTTTGGGTTTGCAAGGTTATAGAATGATTTGTGTTGGAATGGACCTCTGGATGAATCTTCTGCTCCAAATGGGTCATCTCTTATGTCTACTCTGCTCTTGAAGACCTCCAAGGACAGAGATTACGTGTGGCTTTATCTTCTTCATCACCTGTAGGTTCCAATAGGTTGCTTTAAATGGGTAGAGGCAGGCCAAAGATTATTTTATTTATTAGAGCCATGTGCATAGGAAGGAGAGGCTCCCTTTTGGACTGGTGCATGTATACTTCATAGTCAGCAAACTCTCTCTTCATTTCTCATAATTGCTTCTGACATCAGAAGCTTGGATTACAATGCCAAAATGAAGAATGTAGTTGGTTGGAAAAATCCTGTTTTGACTTGTATGTTGAGCAGATTTGATAATGAGACAATCAGTATTGAACCCTACTGTGTGATTATGAAACACTCTTAATGTCTTTATCTTGGCTATTACTAAATAATTACTAGAACAGGCAGGCATTTGTATTAATGCAGTTCCTGAATGGAAAAGGAATTTCATTCTCTAATGTTGATCTTACAGAACCTTACCTAAAACTGTAAATACGCTCTAGGTTTAGTTTGTTTTCTTCTCTGGGGTGTCCAGATTTATCCCTCTGTGTCATATTTAATTTTTAAAAGTTATTATACATAATGCATAACAGTAATGCAGTTAATTGAATTTCAAGCTTTATTTTAATTTGCTGGTTGGTTGATCAGCTGATTTCCTCCAACATTTTTCTCACTAAATACTTTCTGAGAAAAGCCATAGAATAGAAGATGTGTTCTCCACGTGCTGGATGAAAAGGTGTGTCTGTAACACCTTACTTGCCTTGCAGGAACCAGCCTGGAGTAGACAAGACTCTTGGAAAGGTCAGACAGTCTATTCCCTATGTGCTGCTCATCCCTGCATGTTAACAGATGTTTTGTTTAAACTTGGGTGTAGTGCACTATTCCTGCAGTTCTCTCTTGTATGTTCTGTATCTTTCAATTCACTTATTTCTCCTGCAAGAGGCTTCCTGACATTCTGTGAGGCTCAGGCAGCTGCAAATCTCTAATGTAGGGGTCAGAATGAGCTGGGGGTGCAGGAGCTGCTCAGAGCAGTCCCTGATGATTTCAGCAGGCCAGGCATCCACTGCTGCTGCTCAGGATCCCAACTTCACAGGAACTTGCTTAACTGCAGCTGTACTCACAGCAAATGCAAAGCCATCCTGCTATAGTCAAGAGATTTCATTTTTCAGTTAGTGGGGTTATTTTTTCACAATTAGTGTTTTCAATTTTTGCTACAGCTTTGTCTCCTAAATATGTAAGCCACAAAAGCCCTCTGTAATTCCAGGGGAGCTGGTTCAATCCAAGGAAGGTGGGTTGTCAGCAAACTCAAGTTTTGCTCCTGACAGTTGGAATTGGAGTTGCAAGGGTAATATTTTCTTTTGCAGAAGGAAGATACTCCTTCTGTCAGACTGGACTGTCACTAGAGGATTTCTGCTTTCAGTTATTAAAGGCTTTAAAAGAGAGGTAAATAGTGCTTGATATGCTGAGAAAATTAATGAATGCTAGAAAAATGTCAGGAGTACATAGCAAGTATCCCAAGGTAATAAAAGAGTAGATATGAACTTGTGACATCTTTGCTGGTCTTCGGAAAATGCAGAAGAACCTTAGACTGAAAGAGTGAAGCAGTTTCACAGCAGGCACACTAACAATTTCCAGAGCTGGGAAATGCAACACCAAAGCCCCACATTCCTCATGGGGATGGGTTACTGTGCCTTTAGCATCCGAGGCCTTTTCCAAAGAGACAACTGTGCATGTTGGTAAGAATGTGGTGCAGAGATGGGAGCTGAAAATAGAGAATCTTGTTAAAACTGGCCACAACGTAGCAGGGAGCAGCAAGAGAAAGGAAGTGCAATTTAGGCTTGTATGATTTATTGAGCCAAAAATTTATTTTACCTGTTGTTTCTTTCTTCCTATATATCCTCTTTTTACATCATGAGACACCATTAATCACTGAAATGTAAAACTCCAACCACATGAGAGAGGAAAGACCACAATGGAGTCTGCTCATTAAGAAAAGCTCGGATATCTGATTAGTCTTACTCTTGCAGGGAGAGTTTGACCCTTTTTAAAAAACATTTTAATGTAATTTTAGCTCTTACCATGTTGTCTTCATGGCCAGAATCTGAACCTTAAAAACATCAGAGTTCTTATAGAAGCATTTAGAGATTTGGTGCTTGGTTCATGAAGAGCATTAGTCTTTTCCAACCAGAAGAATTTTTCTGCACCTCTGGAGGCTTCCTGAAAATCCTAAAACAAATAATAGAAAAATAGTGATTTAAAACCTAATTTCTAATACAAACCAGCTCTGGCTGTCTAGATGAAGAATAAGCTTCAATAAATGGGAGACAGACGCAGCCTCTTCAGTATGAAGAGTAGCGAGGATGCAGAAATAGAAATAGGTTTTTCATTACTTGAGGGATTATGCTTGGGCCAGAAATGCCAAATATTCTGTGGACCGCAGCTGCACTTTCAGTCTGCTGTTGTATTAGCTGGTAATAGTAAAACAATGATGTGGTGGTAGAGACAGCTATTTGTTCTCAGAAAAACAAAAAAGTTGTTTTCCCTGTCTTTGCTTGGATTGCCATCTTGTCCTCCATGGCATGCCTTAAACTTCTGTCCTATTGCAGTAAATGGGCTACAAATTAAAATATACATTCTCCTTGAGCACCACCTGAGGTTGCTCCTCCAGCTGCTGATGTGTTCCGTTAGCCAATTTTTAATTCTGTCCTTGTGACACTCCTTAGTCAGTTCAGGGCCTCGTTATTTCCTTGCACAGCTGGGTCAGGGCAATTGCCTGAGCTGCTGTGGGCAAGCACCATCCATTAGACCTGCAGCAAGGAAAGGGCTTGTTGTCCCTGGGAGCAGGGGATTCAGAGATGCTCAGGAAAACAGCAGGATGCATCCCACTCCTCGCTTGTTTTTCTGTCACTTGATCAGCACTGCCCACTGTCATATTAACAGAGAGGCTGGAAATAGTTTTGTTTTCAGGATGTAGCTCAATGGAGGGTTTCACTCAATCTCGTCTGAGAATATTTGTAAAGGAGAATTACTTAAGTTAAAATCTGTAGTTTTCATCTCTTTAGATTTTTTTCTTTTAGATCTCTGGCAGAATGAGTTTTATCTTTTTGCTTTAGGCCAAATAAAGGTTTAACAACATTTAACACCGTTCTCCTCATCTTTAGATTTTTTTTCCCTGTCAAAAATCTATGCATTTCCTTTCTATAAACATCACCATGAAAGTGGTCTGCTTAACTCCATTTCCCCATGCTATGAAGCATTGTTTCAATATGTTGCTTGACTTTTTACAGTGAGAATTCATAAATCATTCATCATTTTTTCCCATATTTACCATTAGAAAACTGTAAACAGCTAAAACAGAAAAAGGCTTTTAAACACAGTGCAATTTGCTTAACACTGCTTTGGCAGTCCTGGAGTACCAAATATACAGCATGTACTGTAGCAGTGGCAGTTTTCCTTGCTTTGGCTGTGTGTGCCTTTCAGAATGTACAGTCTTCCTGTGTTGCCCATGATTTGAGAAGCCAATATTTAGCACAGAATTCACTCTTTCAATGAATTTGGAATTCCTGGATACCATTTCAAAGCTGTCAGCATGGCAGCCTGCATTTCAGCTCAGGTCTGGAGGAGGAGACCTTTCAGCAGCTAGGGTTAGCAGAGTGGTGGAGTTCTGGGGTGAGTAGTGCCCAGTGCAGTGCACTTAGGGGTTCAGGTCGGTGCAGCCTGCTAGAACAATCCATGCAGGCCCTAGTTCCATTCTGGAACTCTCTGTCCAGGGCCTCAGAGTCACGGGAAAAGGATGAACTACAGGTTGTGGATTGTGCTGCAAATCCTGCTCTGGCAGCTCTGCTGCTGGCAGCTTGGATTTCCAGTTTGCACAGTGGGTGCCTTTGCCTGGGACCTGGGGCCAGGGTGGGTCACTGATGATGAATCATTTCCCAGGGATGGGGCAGCACAAGGCCTTGGGTTGCCTTCCTAAAATCCATCTTACTTGTTGCCTTATTCTGAGCACAGATCTTTGTTTTTGCTAATAGAAATGCCCAAACCAAAGCTCAGGGCCCCAAGCTAAGGAATTCCAGTTCTCTTAACATATTTCCATTCTTCAGCTGTAAGCTATCCTTTACATACTTTCAGCAGATTTTGTTCTAAATGCTCTCCATTAGGAGTTTCTGCTGAGTGCTACAACTTGCATACTCTGACAATCCCAGAGCAGTTAGCAGAAGAGGTAATGGCTGCATGTACTGCACACCTTGCTTTTTCTTGAGTATAGTGGTGACTCTGGAATCGTCAATATTTTTTATAGCTGTAAAAAGCAGTTTCCTTAGTTCAGTGTTCAGGGGTTTGACACGTGGGTAAATTACTGAATGCAGCAGATCTCCAGTAAGTGTGTGTGTGAATGTTGTTAGCCAAAATTCGTGAATTCTTTTAAATTCCGTTTTACTGTGTGATCCCAAATCTTTCTGTTTTCAGAGACAAAAGATTTTTATAATTTCTTGCAAGGCAAAACAGGCCTCAAACACCAAATGTTAAGATTTGGGGGTTTGGAGGTGGCAGAAATTCAGTCTTTCACTTTGCTTAGTAATGTTACTCATGAAACTCTTCTGATGAGTTACTCATCAGAGAGCAGGAGAATGATTTTTAAAGCAGTTTGGTTCTTTTCAACTCTCACTCTTCAGCTGGTCTCAATTCCAGTGCTCAGGCACACTGTACTGTAGGTAAAGGGGAAGGTTTGCAATTGTGCAGAAGGTAACAGTGAATCTTTATTTCCTGTGGCTGGAAATTTAAATCCAGTCATGTCCTCTCTTGGCTGAAGGAAAACACCAATCCTAGATGCTTCCTCCTCACCTTCAGGGCCTGTAGGACTGTGGGGCTTCTTCCCAGCCTCCTCTGCTGGGGTATCCTTTGTTAGGTATGATTTTGTCAGTGCTCAATGTGCACTCAGTCTTTAGTAAGTCAGGGGGTTTATCAGTGCCAGCTCTGGGCTGGGGGAAGCCTCTGAAACCCGTGCATGTCACCTCCATGAAAATATCCCCTTCATCATCTCGAGAACTGGAAATCCTGCAATCATTAATCCCTGCTTTCCAGCACTATAAATGCCCCACGTGCCATTTAGGAATAGAGACATTATTGCTGAGCATGAAATGCCATTTCAGTTTGAACTCTCTGACTAGTCTGCTAAAATAAAGATAATGTTATTCTGTGGTAGTTTTACCTTTCAAAGCTTTTTCTAAATATAAACAGTTTTTTCCCCTAAAGCCTTTTTTGTGGAAGTCAAAGGTCTGGATTGAAATGGCAAGATCATAATAGAGTTTGGGCTGCAGATTATGAAAAGGCCAAATTTGTAGTAGACAGAATTACATTTTACATGTCTCTAGCTTGCTTATTGTGTTTATGTATATTGATATGTACAAATTGAACTGATTTCTCTATAGATGTTACTGATTTCTTTCATCTGCTTTTTGTTATGTGCTACTAGATGCTCTTAAGCCATATCCAGATAACACTTTGGGATGTACTAAAAATAAATAATATTACAATGAGCTGACAGAAGCTATGACAATATTTCCCCTACTTTTTAGCTCACTTATTTCACGTATTTCTTCAGAGTTTTACAGGCCCATCCTTGAAAACTGTCCATGTGTATTGTTCCAAAGTTTGTTAGAAATGCACATATCAGTAAAGTCAGGAAGGGGAAAATTTATCATAGTTTGTCTAAACTTTTCTGCAGCAGGGAGAAGTTTACAAAAGTTGCTGTGACAGTAACTGGAAAGAGTTTTATTTTCTTTTGTGAAATTTACAGCATCTTGAAGCATTCGGTATTTTGGAGGAATCTTGTGCTTATTGCCACCAATACTTGAAATGAATAATAAAATTCGCTCTTTTACGAGGAGGAATGTTCCACAGACCCTTTGTTGCTGCAGGCTCCATGCAGTGGATGAGTTTAAGCGTGGCTTGAGGCTCACTGAACACTAAATCCAGGCTCTCCCAAGGGATGTGCAGATCAGCTGGGTCTGCACAAAGCCACCCTTCCCTGTGCAGGCTGGTGTGAAAGAGGGCACCAGGGAAGGTCTTTAAGCACAGGATATTTAGGACAGAGCAGTTTGTCCCACTGACTCTCACCTTGACAGAATGGGTTTAAAACCAGCCCGTGGCTGGGTAAAACTTGAGCTGGAGCTGTTCTTGGACACCTCTGAAGCTTTGAAGTTTGCTCTCTGTTCCCTGGCTGAAGGTCAGATCAGCCTCCCGTGAGCCAGGGGTGGGGGAAGGCAGGAGGCAGCGCAGATTTTTCACTTCCTCATCCCTTAATGCAAGATCATCTGGATGTGACCATCCGTTCCTGCCTGCCCTTGGCAGCGGAGCCGGCGCCGCTTCACGGTGTCTCCCTGGCACCATCAATCTGTTGTATGGGCTGGGATGCCATGCTAGGAAAACAAATAGCACTGCTGTCCCAGCCAAGGACTAACAGATGGGGAGAATTCTGCTGTCCTCTCGCAAAATCTAGCTAGAAAATTGATAACCAGCTTTTCCAACATAAACTGAAATAAGCAAGTCCCAGATTTACAAAAGGAATTCCATGTACCGCTCCATAGCACTTGCCTTAAGGTTGATAGATTTCTTTTAATATATATATATTTTTTTTCTTCCTTTACCCCCCAGATTGTATTTCCTTATGGGTGTTTTAATTCCTAACAGTCTGGACATCTTGATGACCCAGCTATTGCTGCTCCTTTTAAGAAAATGCAGTTTCATTTGATTCCATTGAGCAAAAGCCCACATTCTGTGGTGCTCTCATAATTAAACAAAAGTTTGTGTAGAAGCCACTATTGTAAATTTTATTTTCCTTAAGAAAGAAAAAAAAATAGCATCTGATTTAAGAGCAGCAAAAAATTTTGTAAGTTTTATTTATTTGTAAAGCGATAGCTGCTGTGATTGAAATTAAACATGGTATCATGCTGCTTCTGATTAATTCTAGCACAGAGGAGCCAAAAAATAACTTGATTTTTCTGTAAATAGGCTAAATTAGCATCTGGTAAATAATGATAGTTGGAGGAATTGAAAAGAAAGACAAAAGTTTTATTTTCTGCTCAATGAAATTACTTAGTCATTTTTTGAAAAATAACACTTGAAGTAAAGGTTATGATTCACTGTTTTGCAGAACTGAGATGAATAATAGTTAATGCTAATTTAGCTTAGAAGCATTTTACTGTGGGGAAAGTAAATGTTATTATTCCTGCACTCCAGATGGCTAAACTGAGTTTCAGTAATGCATATATTTTACATTATTGTAAAAAATGGACCTTAGGTCTGCTGGTTTTGTGCATCTTTTGAGTAGTATCAGCCTCTATATTCTGGTATTTAAAAGTATCATAAGAACTAAATGTAATGAAGAGCGCTGGGTTTCAGAAAGAAATCCCAGCACAAGGTGGTCAAGTGTGATAGACAATTCATGCCTGTTGAGACAGCAAAGCATGACAGGCAATTCATGCCTGTTCCAGGTATTTCAGGAAGAGAGATCTTTGTGTGTGTGTGTGTGTGTGGGTAACGAAGAGACTTCACCAAATGCTGGAATGATAACGTGAGCTGCTCTACATTCACTTTCCAAAGAATCCTCCATGTTCACAGCACATTTGGAGCAGCATTCCATGGTGTATTCTCTTATAGTAGGCAAAATCATTTGTTCTGGCTAACATCTCAACACCTTTTCTTGTGAATAATTAACATTTTGTAGTTATTTTATTGAAGAACATCAGTATATACTTTCTGAGTTCTGGTATTCTATTAAAACTTAAGATGAGTGTCAGCAGAAGTTTGGGGATCTGTGTGTCAGAGTTCTTTTCCCACTGTCTAACCTCTTGTTCTCAGCTCATATGATTTTCCCAGGTAACTCTGGAAAGAGAGGGCTGTAGCCTTGGGTGTTACCAAATCAATGAAAATCCTCCTCTGGTCTCTCAGGATGCAGGACTTGCTCTCCAAACACAGCTTTACCTGTCCAGTTTTATTTCAGGACCCCAAGTTACTGTCCTGGGGGGGCAAGGTGTTGCTCTTCAGGCCATTTTCTGGCAAACTCTGCTTCTTGTGGAAGTGCAGCTGTTAGTGCATCATTTTCTTTCTGGAAGCTGAGCAGAGGGGAAGCAGAAATCAGCACTGCCCAGCTCTGAGCTGGTTCTGTTGGAGGGAACAAAGCCCGTGGCTTTCACTGAGTTCTTGTTGCTGCCAGCATATCAGGTGTGACACCACTGGCCCACACTCAGGGTTAAGTCACGTTTTACTATTGTTTTAGCTGAGATATATCCCTTATAAGTAGAAAGGAGAAATGTCTTCAGAGTAGGAGTGAAGCTGGACCTCTTGAGGAACCCTTCAGTGCTGTTCCTATTCTGAGAATAAATGGCAGATATCAGGTTCTGGGGCCATCAGCCAGTGTCTTTTATTAGCAGAACAGTCAACTTAAAAAAAGTAAAAATAGTTAAAGTGCAATCTAATGTAAATCTAGAAGCTGTAAAAATAATATTTTACTTCAATGGTATGATCTGAAAGGAAGAAGACAAGCTTTATTGTTTTCCATACAAGCTGATGAAAAGAACTTCCCAGAACAAGGACAGAGTGTTATTTCAGTTCTCTGGTTTTCTTTTGGAAGCAACGGATCCCAAACCCCTAGTAAAGCTTTCAAAATTACTCTGCTTGAACAGTAATCTGATTTTTCCCACCTTTGGTTTACTCATCCATCTTCTAATGCTGGTGCTCCACACTCCTCCTTTCAGTGCTGTCAGGTGTAGGAGTAGTCGTGCTTTGGGTTTGTGTTGCTGTTAGCAAATAAGCAATTTCTCATTTAAGAATCTGCAGGAATCTTCATTCTGATTCCAAGGAAAGCAATTTGTACATTACTACTGGAAAGAAAATAATATTAGGCCTCGAGAAAGAAAGATAAAATATAATGAGATGTGAGTGTTAGCAGTACCTGTTTAAGTGTGATATTGACAACTCTGTCAACACTCCCAAATTGCTTTTAAAAACTTTAATAGTTGCTTTGTGGCAAAGACAGTGAATATTTTGATCTTGATAATACAATTGCGATTTCCTCCAAACCTGATACAGGTTAAATTGGAGAGATGTTGCAAAGGTGCTTTAAATCACTTGTGTTTGTGTATTACCGGTCAGTAAAACTAGATTTCTTTTTCTTGATCGCTAATGTTTGTAGAATTTTATTCAGGTTTTTTGATAGCTTTTTATTATTTGATTTCTCTGCAGAATTAGTGTAAAAATTACATGTTTCCTTGTTGATGCATATGAATGGAAACACAGCTGGATATGTCTTATTCTAGTGCTTTGAAGATTGCTCTTTAAGTGCTCACGTTCTGGTGCCACAGCAGAGTTATGCAGCGTATTGTGCTACTGAAAAATTCAATAGCTTCAATCTTCAGCGTCTGTGTGCCTCTGCCTGGGCCTTTCTGCCACTAGGTCGCATGTGCAAAGATAGTCAGAGCCCTCCTCCTTCGTCTCTTTCCTCATCCTCTCCCCAGGTTCCATATATTGTGTCAGTTGTCACCACAGCAGGTGTCTCATGGCAGATATAGTCCCAAAAATGTGAATGAAGTAGCACATAATTTAATGATTGATTTACAAAGCGGGCGCTGAAGGGAAAAATGCTTCTCTCTCTGATACCAGCATGCAACCACTAAATCATCAGCCTGCACAAAAGTGTAGTACAGCCATCCACAAGGAAAATTTAAGGCAAACTGAGGTAAGCAGCACGCTGTGGCTTGCAGCTGGGAGCTGGCAGAGGAGGGTGATGAAGCAGAGCCGGTTTCTGTGCCTGAGCAATCCCAGGGTCTGGGGGCAGGACCACATTCAGCCATCCCTGCCCTCCCCAGCACATTGGGTTTGCACCTCTGCCACAGACACTTTCCTTCACAGTGCTTGTGTCAAGAAAACTTCTTACCAATGGCAAATTCATATTATTCTTCTAGAAAAATGGGGGTTTCATGCTTTACCATATAACTTTCTGCCACCTCGGTCTCCAGGGTGCCAGTGCACCTGGGAAGTGCTGCTGGGGCTGCTGAGAACTGTTCAGATTTTTGGTTGTGGCATTTGTCAGTGTTTCTGATGAACCCAACAGGAGGACATTTAAACAGGAGCCATTGCTAAAATCGTGCTTTGCACATCTGCTGCATTGATATTTACATTTGCTGAACATTTGCGCTCCTTCCCAAGGTTATTTTATGGGGTTTGGTTACGTTTCTGGAGCAGCAGGGCCCCTGACCCTCCCTTTTTTCTGGGGAATTGGCAGCCTTTGAAAGGGTTTCAGGCAGTGCAGACAAACCCACACCGTGCCAGTGCCTTGCCAGGCAGGGGCTGAGCAGCAAGGGAGCAATCTTGAGTTACAGCTGCAGGGGTTCACCCCAGATTTCTTACTTCAGTCAAGTATCAATTGGACACAGCCCTGGTGGCTCTGTGCTCTCCTGGTGTCCCACAGCTGGCAGTGGCTGTGCCTTCCTGGGCAGAGCTGAGCTGCTGCTTGGCTCTCTCCTGGGAAAACTGCAGCTGCCTTGCTGTAAACCAGATTGATCACCATCTATCTAACACATGGCTAGGGCTGCTGCAGACCAGCTCCTGTGGTTTCCTCACAGCCCCTGCCCATTTTTCCATGGGGATTTAAGTTTCCTTTCCCCACCCTGCAGTGCAGCACCATTCCTGGCTCACACAATCACAGGATCATTAAGGTTGGAAGAGGTCTCTAAAATCATTGGGTCCAAGCCCAGCACTGCCATGTCCCCACTAAACCAGGTCCCCAAGTGCCACATCCACACTTGTGTTGTCCAGAAGGTGGGATGGTTTCCTATGGAAGTGTGGTGTGTGTGCAGGACTGTGCTGGGCAGGGCTGCTCCCAGAGCAGGAGGCTGGTGCTGTGAAGGGAGGAGGCAGTGCCACAGGGCACGTCCTTTCCTGCAACTCCCTTTGGTGAAATCACTGGAAACCATGGAACATGTGACAGGTGGCCATGGAAAACTTCAGCTATTGAGGTATCTTTTATTTTGGTATCTCCTGTAATGAAACCTTAATATCCTTGCCATTGAATTTACATGACAGATCTAGCAAATAGCCTAGAAAATGCTGCCATTAATAAAGGAATCCCGTAATGACTGGGTGCAGATACAGGAAAATGTGCATTATGGAAGCATTCAGCAAAATTTATTCTTGCAATTATGGCCCTCAATGCTGGCACACCTATTCTTAAAAGTCAAGTCTGCATTTGTAGACTTCAGAGGCTTGTTTCCAGCATTCTCATATTGTAAGGATTGCTAAGTTGCTAAGATACAGGCAGAAAGGTGAGTTTATTTAATACATTTTGTTGAATAAATTTTATAAAATATGACTGTGATCTGTGGTTCACTAGGTTATATCTGAGGCTTTGCTCAAGTGGAATTGTCATGAAAAATAGTATGGACTTGATTCATGATTGCATTATTCCTCTTCCACACTGATATAGCTACATTGAAAATAATTGACTTAAACCAATGGGGCATGGAAAAGATGCAGGGATGAATTTGGCTCTGTTTCTCAAAATTAAATATGTGCCATTTTCTGTATGCCATTTGCTGTACCTTAAGAAAAATCATAAGGTAAATTACATCAAATCACGCTATTAAAGGAAGCGTTTTCTTGTTCTGTGCAGCAGAACAGACCTGAAACATTTATGTGTTCAGAATTTTCTCAAATGCACACTTTTTATCCTTGCCCTGTATTTAAAAATTGATAACCGAGGGGAAAAGCTGTTGAGTTATAAAAACAGGGTTTTTCTTTCTATTGTAATTGTGTCATCTTCTGCTAAAACATAATTTAACTCAAGGTTTGCATTTGCAAATGACCTTGACTAAAGTTTTGCAATTCAAAGAATTCATGCAATGACTTGGACTGTCTGGAATTTCAGAATCCCTTCATAGGGCAAAACCTGTGTAGCTCCTAGAGAGAACCCTGTATTTGAGAAAATGACTCTTTCTGCCTCTCACAAGATGATGTTAGACTCTGTTTACAGAGAAAGTCAGTACAGGAAAGCAGTTCAGAGAGAGGCTGATTGATCTTAGAAGTCTTGTTTGCGCCTGTGGCACAAAGAACCAGCTTGTAAACTCTCTGGGGGTACCTGGCTCGCCAATATTCTGGAACCAGTAGCCCTTTATTGGCCATATCTTTGGGAATAATCTTCTCTCCACTGCTTTCTGCACATGGAGACTGGTTTATGTCATGAGGATGACATTTCTGGGTTTGTGGATGCTGCATCTTCCAAGCACTGAAATAGTCCCTACAAGGGCAGAGATGGCTGGAGCACAGAATTCCCTGGCTCACACCACTGAGCCGCCTTGGAAAGAATAAATAATGTATTTCTGCCTGTCAGTCCCCTTTGCTCCCTCCTGTCTTCTTTCTCCCTGAAGGGAGGCTGCAGGCTTAGATTTTCTCCTTGATTCAAGTTTTTAAACTTCATTGGATGTTTCTGAATGCAAGAGGGAAAAGAATGAGAGAATGATTACATACATTTAAGGGCCTGAAGATGAAAATCCTCAGTCTTAATTTCTCACCTTTAAGCCACTATTCATTTGCTTCTTGAGTCAATATTTTCCCAGAAGCTTTAGTGACAAAAGCAGCTGCATGTGTGGATGTCCCCTCGTGTTCCTGGGGTCTCATGCCAGTGGTGCTTCCCCAGATGTGGCTCACATGCTGTCTCGGGAGAGGGACTGCTCACTGCACGGCTGAAGTACAATCACAAGTTGATTGGAATGTATGTTGTTCTTTCCAGCCAGTTCTTTACAGTTTATTCTTTAGGGATCTTTTTAAAGGCTCAAATCACTGCCTTATGATTGCTATTCAGAGTGAGCTGCCTGTCTGTATCTGACAGTGCCCTTCCCCAAATTCCCCTTTTCTGTCTCCAGCTCCCTCACCAAGCTGTGTGTTCCTGTGAATGTTCTCAGGTAGGACAACAGAATGAAGAGAAGGAGACAAAAATAATTTATCTCTTTAAGAATACTGACCCCCAAGAAGAGTAGTTCCTTGTATAAATAACATGGGTGCTATTAAAAGCCATGGGCAGGAGAAGCAGGCACTGGTTATCTGCTCTGTCATTGCTCCAGGCAGGGTTGTTTCTACAGGACAAGGAAAGGACAGCAGGACCACAACCACTTCCACAGAGCTCTTGCTTCTGGAGGGCTTTGGCTGTCAGGCTCTGCTTCCTCTGCCTGAGGCTCTGGTTCCTGGTTTCTTACCCAGACAGGTATTTTTCCCAGAAGTTTTCCATCTTGTACCTGTCCATCAGGCATATTTAGATGGTCCATGGCTGTGGCAAACTGCTGGATGGGGAATTTGCTCTTTTGCCTCTGCTGGAAGAAGAATTGGATGGCATTAAGAGGCTTCAAACTGCTAGATGTTTGTTTCTGGGTTTCCTAATATACCCTCTTATTAATGAGTTCATGTTCATCAAAGTCTGATTTTTATCTCCACTCATATAGATGCTTAAAAATAAATGAAACCCAGTGATCAAATCACTTTGTTTTAACCTGAAAAAAATATACATGATTTAAAAAATAATTTTAAATGGAGCTTCCCATTATTCCCAGTGCTATTGTGAGAATTGGGCTGAAAGCCATACAGTTCCCTCCTTGCCAAAATGGGGCATAACCAAGTTTGTTTAGCAGGCTTTTCATGAGAGTCAGTCCTTACACTGAAAGCTCCTATCCTGTCACCTGTTTTTAAATGGTTCAAATGTAGGAAGCCTGCTGCAGGTGGTATCAGTAGTTTTACTGATCTGAGGCCTTGGGCAAATTCATTTGAATTGCTTTGAAACTGCATATTCAAAATTCAATAAAATAAGAGGGTCTGATGGTGCAGCTGCAGCAGATCCCCTCCAGCTGGGTTAGCTGAGATGTTTCAAGGCCCTGGACTAGCAAAGCCTGGGTGTGATGTACAGATTATACAGATAGCTGCCAGGGAAGAGGTTTTGGCAGGCTGGGTACAGCAATACCCCCTGCCAGAAGACTTGGGAGTGAGTAACAGTGGCTTTCGTGCTATGTGGCATCTTTTGCTGGCTTTCCTAGACAGAAATTTGTTGGTGCAATAGTGGCAGCAGGCCAGAGGGAGGGGATTGCCTCAAGGGTAAAGGGATGGAATGTAGGAAAAACAATAAACCCAAAAAGCTCCAGTTGTTTTGAAAGCTACTGGCTATCCTGAATGCCTTGGTTTGGCTCCAAAATGAACTGTTCTGTGGGCGGGTTTCGTTAAATTGCATTCAGAAATCATATTTGCCCTTGGGCAGATACCCTTGCTTTTATGCACACTAGGCAAGTCACATGCACTAAAATGGAATTCACATGGTGCTTCAGTCAAAAGCTAATGTCAGTCATCATACCTTTTATGCATATGCAGTCCCTTGGTTCTTTATGCCCATTTAAATATGCAGAAGTGCTTTTTATTATTACACTGCCTGTAAAGTATGGAGATATAGATATATAGGCCATGTAATTTATTGCAGTGTAGACTCTTCTCTGCATATGTATTCATCACATAAATTAAAATCCTAGGCATAAAACATTTTGGTCGGTGGGTTCTGATTTTCTCAGATTTCTGCTGCTAGACAGTGGAAGTAATTCCTTTATGTGCCGTGCATCCACGCTTTCCAAATGACTCCTTCAGTAGCAGTACATGGCTTATCTTTGTAGCATTGTAATGCTGCTATCCTTGTGAGCATCACAGTGCTGGCACAACCAGCACAGTGCCTAAAGGTGAGATAATCACAGAATACACACAGGGACCTTATTGGAGTGCCATTCCATTGGGCTGCACAGTATGTCCCTCGTTATTGAAAGGGCTACCATGAAATTTAATTTAGGATTTTACAGACACATTTTGAATTGGAAATCTCTGTAATAACTTTCCCTTTGCTCAGCCTTTTAACTGTGAAATTCAGTTGGGGAGTTTTGAAGCAGCAGGTAGTGTCTCAGCGCTCTAGAGGGATTTCGCCAGGATTCAGCTAAAGTGCTTGCAAGTGTCATTTCCATATTTAACTAATTTCAGTTTTTAATTAGCTCCATGTGAAAAATGAGAGTTCACGCTGAGCTAAGCTGTCAGCATAGAGGCTTGTTTCCTTTCTAGCCTCTCAGGACAATTACTGCAGCATCCCCTGGTTTTTTCAATGAGAGTGCTTAGCCACTGCGCTCTCCGTCCCTCTATTGTTCCCTGCCAGGAGCCGGGGAGTGTGTTGTGTCTAGCTTGCTAAAATGGCGAAGATAACTTCTGACAATATTTCAAATGCAAAATTGGTTCAGCAGAGGTTCAGAGAACTTCAGAGGTGTGTCTGGGAAGCGTGCAGCAGCACGGAGCGCTCAGAGCTCCGTGGCAGTGTGCAGTCAGTGCCATTGTTCCGAGCTGTGGCTGATCCTTCCACATCCATTCCTGCTGCACTGGCCAGTGCTGCCTTCCAGCCAGCACGCTGGGAGAGCAGCTTTTCCTGCTTTTCCATGGCATTTCTGCAGCCCACTCTGAACAATGCAGCGTCCCAAAGGCCTGGGGGCCTCCAGGAGAAAAGAGCTGCCTTTGTGTAAAATTCCACCATACAGGACAGGCATGGAAATTTGGTAATCCTGCATCTGGGCTGTTATAAGTGCATATTATATTATTGGCTTTTCACAAATATTATAATGAATGGTGTATGTATAAGGTTAGAAAACTTTGTTGTATTAATGTAGTTTCTTTTATTTCTGTTAGTGATGAAACTTAGTGGTATAATACATATATATGTTAGGCTATAACATGATATTAAAGCACAAACTACTTTTGTTTATGTAACTCAGAGACTGAAAAGACAGTCAGAGACCCTCCTGCATTCTTAAGATTATCTTGTCCTCCAAGCCCTCCAAGAGAAGAATTTATTGCATCCGTTATCAGAGGATATAAAATCCAGTGGCACCAAGAAGACTGATCTACTGGGAAGGGGGCAAGGTAAAAACTAAACAAAGGAACATCAAAAAACTTAAGAAGAAAATATGAATATGTATGAGAATTTATGGATATGTAGTAGGGTTCTGTTTTTAAGGGACAATCCTTTGTTAGTGAGGTGTGCTCTCTTGGCTGAATACAGACACACCTGGCCATATTATATATACCTGTATATTTTACTTTATCTCCTAATTGTCTTTCTATTAAACTTTTAAATTCTATATAAAAGTATGTGAAGCTTGTTTTTCACAGGGCTCAAAACTTACCTGTGAGGACATGAATGCAAATGTTAAAGTAGTTCTTGAGAACAAAGTGAGAAGTCCAGTTCATGTAAACTCTGCAAAGCCATGGGATGTGAACAGATTTCTGAAATAGTTTTTTGAACTGATAGCAATCCTGAGTTACAGTCACTCAGTCTTTATATGCCAATCATATAATGCCATTGTTATTTTTAAAAGGATGCAGTCATTACATTATTTTTAAAATTACATTTAAATGGGAAAAATTATGTAGATGTTACCTCAGTGTTGGTTTTGTTTGTGTTTTATTAAATCTGTCCTATAAGGTGAGATTTTTAAAGATTTATTAATAGGTTTGGTAGTATCTTTATTTTCATTTTGGTTTATATCCTAGCAAAATAGTAGTTGTGTGTATTTTATTATTCACTAATTAGTACAGACAGCCAGTTTCAGAAGCAGATTTTCCTTATTAGACCACAAAATCAAATGCATCTTTTTCAAATCAGGATGGATGAGGGGAAAAAAAAAAAATCTCAGCTGTGATACTTTTTGTGTTCTTAATGTTTGTAGTGTTGTGAAAGAAGAAGGTAAATACATTGTAGAAATTTGTCAGATACAGTGACACTGAGGAGCTCCTAGTCATTTTTCTTTTAAGATGCTGAGGAGCTGCTTTGATACCTGCTTTCAAGCTGAAGCAAATTCCTGAAAGGAAAAAAAAAAAAGGGAAAATAAATTTCATCCTGAAGAGTGAAGCTGAAATGCTAGATAGATTTTCAATATAGTTTAGGTTTTGGGGTTTCTTTAAAATATAGTATTTACTGTTTCATCCATCAAAGAAAAAAAGATATATTATCCTGGTTTGATTGCCAGCCAACTGGGTGTAACAGACATGAAGAAGTAGAACTTGAGTGTTAGCAATGAAGTACTGGTGTGTAGTTCTAGCTATCATAAATATATATTATTTCTTGCCCCTTGTAGTGTGAATTATCTTCTCTTTGAAGGATAATTCCCGGTTATTTTATTGGTATCACTAAGTAAAGTTGTTTCATATATTATGATTGTATTAATCATTTAACATAACTCATTTGTGCCTCGCAAAGTGCAAGTAATCGAAGGCAAAGGTTTCTGAGGGTGTGTCATCTAGCTTGTATTTTATTCTATGATACTTTAATTAGTTGTATAGAGTGATGCATATACTAATGCATTTCAGCTCCTGTCCAACTCACCCTGAAGTTTAAACCATTGAGTTTTTGATGGGTTGTGTTGCTGTTTCCTGTAGAAAACTCTGGTTTTTCAGGCATTGTTATGAATCTCGCAGTCACAAATATTTTAAATAGAGGAGTTCTGAAGTGAAGCTGTCTCCACTGAAGTCAGTGACAATTTTGACCTTGGTTACCATGGGATTTGATTTTAACCAGCCCTGAATGGGCTGATGAGGAGCATTCTGCATTGCTGACCTCAGACAGTGCACAGGCTCCTGCAGCATTTCGTATGCAAGACAGAAAGCTTCATTAAAGTGATCAGGTATCAGATGCTCTCTACATTAAACTGGCATCATTTTTCTGTTGTGGACAGCAGCTCCATCTGTAGCAGTGATTTCTGCAATCTCTGCAGTGATTAGTTTTGTTGTACCAAGAAGATCAAATTGAGTTAGTCTTAAAACCCCATCTTCTAAAAGGCAATTTGAGACATAAGAGATAAAGAAAATTAAGATAAATATTAATTTTAAGTGCATATCAAGATGTTCCTTAGATTAATCAGGATGTAGGTGTCCAAATTAAATAAAAATGTTTTCAATTATTCATGGTGCAGAGTGCTTGGACTTAGACTCTGGTGTGCTGTCATGGTGTCCATGGTGTCTCCTGGGACTTGAGCTACACCAGCAAGCTCTTGTTCCTGTATTGGCTGATGAAATTATGTGACAGATGTTTTGGTGATGCAACTCATAATGATATATGAACACACGCACACAGAGGAATTCCTTGTGAAATATCTATTGCTGCAGTCTGAAAACTTGCAACACTGGCACTTCAGAATAAAGCAGTGATCTGAAATTAAAATCCTGGCACCATGAAACCCTTCACTGATTCCTCAGTGAAATATTTCTCTTCCATATTGGTGTGATCACACAGAAATCCTGTCCTCACTTGCAGTTTGTGTTCCCTTTCCAGCTCCACAGTTCTAGAGGAGGAGACACAGATGCAGGAGGGCAAGCTTTTAGTCTCTGAAAGCTATAAAATTTTGCTATAAAACTTGTTTTCCCTTTGAAGGCAACATGAGCAAACTTCAGAATAAGACAGGTAAAAGACTGGAAATAGTTATAGTAAACCCATTATAGGAAATGATTAGCAGGAATCATGTAAGGACAATGGAAAAAAAATCTCTAAAATGTAACTAAAGTCCAAGTTGATAAATGCTTATTTCTTTCAAAATTACCACTTAAAAAACAACACACACAAAGGAATATGACTTACAAGGCTGTAACTGATTGACTATGTAAGATACTTATCAAATCTGTACGTTTTATTTTCATAGGTTTCTATTCTGGCTCAGTAGGATATCTAAATCACAATACATTAATAATGTCAGCCTTTCAAGGCTTATGGAAAGTCTCAATCTACACAGATGCTAAATACAATCTGTACCTTCATGTCAGTATCAAGATATGATTTAGGCTGGGTTTATATATACACCTTTTGAAGCACATTGTAAAAGAAATAAACAGCTTATAGTGTTGAAAATGAATTAGAGATTTTGGGAGAATAAATCATATTTGCTTTTCATCTTTGGATTTATTTCCTCTTTGTAATGAACTTTTAAGTCCAATAATTACTTTGTGTAGAGAGCAAAACCTTAAACTTTATCATTCACGCAGTGTTTTAAATTGTGATTTTATCAGGTGATTAAATTAAGCTATTCTGTATCATTTCTATTAAGGGAAGAATATACTTTATGATTAGAAATTACACTTTTTTTGTACTGTGGATAGAAATTTGGCCATTCATAATAATGCAGTTTCACTTCATTCAGTGTATGCAAAGGAGTAATAAAGGTAAAAACTATTTTCTTAGCAGTGTGGCTAACAGAGGTTGAGTCAAGGTCTGAATGCTTTGGAACAGTGAGATTATGAAAATCTTGTTCAACATGTTTGTAGAAATTAGGGCAGTTGCAGTTTCAGAAGATGAACGTAGTTGAATAAATGTTTGACATGATATCCCTTAGGTTTATGATCAGTATTAAAAGTAAAGCAGTTATTTTCATTCTTGTAAGTTCAGGCCTCAGCGATTTTCAAGAGCATATTTGTGTCTATATTCCTTGAAACACCAGTTCCAAGTCTCATCTAGGTTCTTCCTCCTCTTGGAAACAGAATAAAGACAAGCTGGGTACTTTATTCATGATAATGGTGTCTTTTAGGTGTGAAATTAAAATTGGATTCAATTTGCTTTGTATTAACATTGAATGCTCACAATTGCTCAAAAATAGAGCAAAATTGAGTTAAGAGCATGCCTTTCTGCTCTTCTAAGCCTGTTACAAAAGTGGCAGTATTTTGGCAAGGCTGGTAAAGTGGATATTGTATAATGTGATCTGGGATCCTCCAGGCTGAAAGATGCTGTATTGGGTAAATAAAAATATATACACTTTTCTTATTAGTAACAGTTATCTAGTTCAGATGCAAGACCAAAATGATTGCAGCCTTGACTCTTGAAATTGCCATAAGAAGTGAGTTCACGTTACCCAGTCTCAGGAACTGATTAATCGTGTGCCAGTTCTCTACGCTCTGTACAATCTAAGGCCTGTCATGAGAATAAATGAGCAGTGCACTGTATTCTGCTTCTCTTTTAAGGTCTTTGTCATGAGATTCCAGATTCTGAAGGCAGCACGCAATGCTGTTACCCTTCTCGTGACAAAAAGATTGCTCAAAGTGGCACAAAATCAAAACATTTCAGTAAAGAGCAGTGAGAGGAGCAAAGTCGAGGCCTGAGCCAGGGATCCTTTCTATCCCATCACGGTGGGGACTGGGGAACAAACACCCACCCAAGGTACAGCTCGTGTTCCTGGCTTTATCCTGGGAATTGTCTCTTCACATCCTTCACTTCTGCCTACCCCCAAAGGAGCTGCAAGTGTGTGTGTAAGCTTTTCAACTATTTTTGGAAGTAGAAAAACTGAAGATGGAAATAGAGGAATGAACTTTCAAAGCATTGCATGGCAGATAAGCACACAAATCACATTACTCCTAATGGGATTTGTGGGTATATCTTTCATGCTGTGCTTTGAAAATCCATTCCATTCAGTTTATTGACGTACACAGGGAAATAAATCAGTCAGCTTGGAGGGGGGTGATCAATTTGAAAAAAAAAAAAAAGACAAACTTTTTTTTGGGTGCCCCTATTTCTTCTGTGTGAACACAGTGACAATGAAGCATCTTATAGCCCCTCTTCCATCTCCTTTTCAATCTTTAAAAACATTTATTCAAAAGAAAGCAATTAATTCCTAACAGAAGTTTTTCTGCTGCTGACAACAATACACTCACTCAGAGATCCTTTATGGTATTTCTCTAAAACATTTCTTGGGCTGGATGCTTTAAAGCAAACATCTTGTTGTAAACAGTTTATTGTCTGAAAGAGTTTACATGCTGAGGGTGAAATGATGCCTAAGGAATTGTTTCTTATGTTTAAGATAGTGTGAAGTCAGCTCTCCATTCCTTTGTGTTTTGCAATGGTTCCTGCGTGTCCCTGGTGAGCAGAAGGAGCATGGCTGATGCTGAGCTCATCCCTCTTCCTCAGCAAGAACTGTCCAAAGCTCAGGGTCTGCCTCCTTTCCCTCGGCTCCTGCCCCAGAAACTGAGGTGCTGGAATTCCCATTTCCCATGTCTGTTCATAGGAACTCTCTGGCTGAGAGAAGCCCAGAGCTGGAGTCTCTCTGCAGCAGCGAGGAGGCCAGTGGGAATGCCAGCCTGAGATTCCTTACACTGCTTTTTTATAAACACTCCTCACAGCTTTCCTCCTGAAGCCAGAAAATACTGTCTCTTTCAAAAGTTACAAAATGTTGCTATTGTTTTTAAGGTTAAAACTATTGCAGATGTCAGGCACAATTAACAAGAGTATAAACCTGTGGCTGGGTAACATATAGAAATTTGTATGTGGGTAACAATATTATTGTATTGTATCAATTAATTCAATTGATAGAAAAGTGGGAAAAAAAATATAAAAAAGATATAAAAATATGCAGCAGCGTCATTGTAGTTAGAGGAATTTTCCATTTTCAGCACTGTAAACTGCAAAAGGTGACCCTGAGAATTGAAAGGTCTTGTTCAGTGTTATGGGCAGGATAAATAAGACAGCAGAATGGTTCTTTATTGTGCTCTCTAGGTGTAATACAGGTGAGCCTATTGTTTTATTGAAAAGAGTGGTATCTGTATACTCTTGAAGTTTTGGCTTTTGATAATGCTTCATATGGAGTTCCCAAATGAACTTATAATTTAAATTTATTACAAAAATGTTGTGCATAGCAAAGAGCATACTGATGATTAAGATGAATTGCTGAGAATGAATGACCTTGAAAGTAAGCCATTTATTTGTTGTTGAGCTTCAATGGTCACAGTCAATAAGCAGGACGTTTTGCATATATTCCACAAAATAAGGATTACATTTACATCAAATGATCTATTTTTGAAATGCTACTTTAACCTTGCCTACAAACAATTGAATGGTCACAAGTAGAAGAGGAAATATAATCAAGAATTCATCCAAATGTTTTATATGAGCTCTGTAGGATTCTAAATCATTAATATTAAAAACAGGTTCATAAATACCCTAAGTACTGGTAGTCCAGAGAATGATGCATTTTTTTTAGCTGATCTTTGATCTCTGCTATCAACCCTGTAAAAGTTAAATCCTTATCTGCTGTGTCCCTGAGATCTCCAACAAAATATTTTGAAAATGCTTCTCTCATAATTATATCTGACTCTGCTGTGCTATTAATTAGAGTATTTACCATTGTAGTGATGAATAGCTGCACTGGGTTGTGACACCTGCACAAAAGTTGTGGCATGTCAGCAATTGCCATTTATGTACTGCATTCTCTGCCTAAAATCATGCTGCTTCTAGGAAATGCTTTATGGCACAAAAATCCCAGGGTTTGCCTGTGACAAGTCATTTTAAACATCTAGATTGCAGGGCCTGGTGGACAGGCAGGGCCATGCTGCAGGTCCTTGTATCAAACACTTCAGGAAACACTGGGAGTGGGGGATACACCCAGGAGTGCTGGCAATGTGTGTGTGTAGCAGCAGCTGTGTTGGGTTAGATACAGGTCAAGTTACTCATTGATTTGTCTCCAGCACCCAAAAGTGGTTATCTTGTAAGAAGGACAAATCATCTTTGTACTTTGCCCTACTTGTTTTCCAGCCTCTGGTCATTCTATATTCATAACAATATTCCTTGCTTTGTTTACCCTTCCCATAATGATTCAGTGTTTGACTTACTCGAGATTATCATCTAGCCCAAAATGTTCCTTCTGTTTGATATTAGTCAGCTCAGAAGTCATTATTTTACATGTGGAGTTAAAATTACTCCTCTCC
Organism: Cyanistes caeruleus; assembly: GCF_971803275.1. Lineage (NCBI taxonomy): Eukaryota > Metazoa > Chordata > Aves > Passeriformes > Paridae > Cyanistes > Cyanistes caeruleus. Next base: position 13,733,488 of record NC_141715.1, read on the forward strand.
AGCATACGTTATTTTACAGGTTTGAACTTCATCTGCCAATTTCTGGCCCAGCTGCTCAGTTATTTCATGTCCTTGTGCAGTTCTCGGTCAGGTCTCTTCTTGAATAATGCATTATCAGCAGCAGACTGTGCCCCTTTCCCTGCATGGCCTGTTTTCTATGATAGAATTTGGACTTTTTAAAATAGTACTTTAGACTTTCCTGTAGATAATATATCAAAAGTGGCAGATGTCCACCCAGCAAGCCATGTGGCTTTTGTTTTGTTTTAGAAAAAGGCGTGGGAATGTGATCAATTTTTGTGACATCTCTTGGATACCCTCAGGAGAACTCTGGCATCCTTGTCACAGTCACACGAGGTATTCAAGGAAGAATAGAAAGTTCTGACACTTCTGAATTTTAGGAGAGACGTCATTGTTTCTCTAGTAAGGAAAGGTGCTACTTGCTCACGTTTATTTTAAGACTGCTCCTTTTAAGTAGCAAGACTCATATTCTTTGATAATGATATTTCAAGCACTTTCATATATGTTTAATGGGTGGATTGCAGGTTAGAGGTCCTGGAGACCCTGTCCCTTTCTGCCAATAGCAGAATATGAGAGGGCACAAATATAATTGTGAGCTTTCTTTGACACACCTTCCTCAGCCCTTGTCAAGGACTCCTATCTCATCCCAGCTTCATCCTGGCAGCGCTTGTACTGCTCCTGCTGCAAATGTGGCTGAAGGCTGGCCAACAAAATTATTGAGCAGAGGGTGGTGCCAGCCTCTGTAAATCATCTGTGATTTATTGAAATCTTTGTCTGGCATATGCATTGCCAAGTCCAGTTTTTGTGGGAGAGGACTTTTACAGATTGTCCCCAGTGGTGACATACCTTCTAATAAAGGGACACGTGCAGCACTGCCCACCCGACAAAGCCTCCCTGTCCCCTGTTCAGTGCCTGCTAATTGTAAGGCACATTAGCAAAGTATGGATCTCAACTGAGACTTAGTTCAGCAAATTCTGATCATTTGTGTGTTTGTGAACTGTCTTTCAACCTCTTCAGATACGAGAGGAGCTGGGAAAGGTTTCTTACTTCCCTTGTTACAGCGACCGAGAATCTGCACTCAGCAGATTCTGAAAGCAGTGCTTAGAATGGAGTGGAGTGCTTGCAGCACTGTGCAAGTTTTTCCCATGCAGCTCCCCCATTGCTCTTTCCTGACTTTCAGCCCCCTGCTATTCCTGTCTCGGGCATCTCTTGAGGAGAGGTTGTCAGCTGTGATGGATTGTGCATTCATTCTGTAATGGGGGCAAGTAATCGCTGGGGAATAGGCCTAATGCACTCGTTTCACTTGTGACTTGGGTTGAACTTGAACCTCTTTCTCCAGAGGAATAATAAAACTTTAAATGACTGTGTTTCTAATCTTTTAAGTAACTGTTATTTTATGAATAATAATTGAGATCGGTAAGATCAATTTCTGGTGTTCCTCAAGTTCTGCTGCACAATCAAGAAATAGTAATTAATAAAGGACCATGAGTCTCAGCTCAGTAAGATTTAATACAAGTAAGCATGCAATAATGTTTAATTGCTTTTTAATTTTTGGGAAATACATTTATTCTTTTCAGGTTGTTTGGGTGCCCATCTATATGCCCCTAGAAGTGCAAAACACTAATAATAATAATAATAATAATAATAATATCTTTTGCTTCCTACAAACATTGTTGTGTGTTAAAACAACGTTCAGACCGTATGAAATTAGAAATAGATGTGCAGCTATGTCTTTGAATATAGAGGCTATGAAATTAACATTATTTAAGATTTATTAGGTACCTTTTGTTTCATCATGTCTGTGATTCATTAGACCTGGCTTGGAAATTAATTTGATGCTGCTGAAAACTACATAATAAATAACAAGATTTGCATCATTGTTCACCTCATGAGTGGATGGAAAGGAAACTTTGAACATTTCTGCTCCTATAACACAATGGCCTTCGAACAGCAAACGTGCTTTTAGTGTGTGTTTGTTCATGTTGTTCAGGATATAATGGAGTGATTTCTTATTCATATGAAAAAATGTTGCCCTGCTCCAGACAAACGCTGGATGTATCCCTACAAAGTGAAGTCATAGTTTGATGGGTTCCTTGTGGAATGATGATAATTCAAGGGCTAATAAGCATGACTAGTTGGAAATTAAACTATTGAAACATTCTTAATTCTGTTCAGTTGTATACTCTTCCCATCTTTTTGAGCTGCTCAGGGAATACTGAATTTTCCAAGGAGCAAGCAGTGTTCCCTGACTGGAAAGATGCAGAAGGAATGGGTGAAATGATGGATCATTAGTCTGAATATTCCTCCCTTTAAGAAAGAATATCATCAAGTAAAGGGATTAGTGAAAGTCCTCATTCTGCTCTGCCTATTGGCAGACACTGAGCTCTAAGGGAGGTCTCCAGCTCACAAAGACACCAGAGGTCTCTCCCTTTGAAAGTACAAGGTCAAGAGTGACAAGAGCACAAAGACAGAGAGCTGAGCTTGGAAACCATTGTCCTTCAGACAAAACTCTGGCTGGAGTGGGCACTGGGTTCATGGCCAGAATGAGAGAAGACCAATGAGAGAGGAATGCGGGAATGAAAGAACACTACTGAGTTTAGAGAATTTCAAGATAATTTGCATGTAAATTTTATCAATTTCCTGTGGATTTGTGTACCTTTTGGGACTTCTTAAAATAATATGTGATTCACTCTAGCAACCTCTATCTTATGTAAGTCTTAGACTGATCCTTGGCAGCTCTGCCACCTGGAGTGATGAACCAGGTCTCTGCTTTTGTTCTTGCTGGGCAAGCAGGTTTAGCTTCCAGGTGCTTTTGCTTTCTGTATGTGAATGGTGCTAGAGTGGGAGTGAGAGTTTGATTATTATTTTTAACCTAAACCTCAAAAGTTTTACTTCAAAATTTATTGTTTCTGAATTCTCATGGTTTAGAGAATATAAATATGCTGAATTACTATATATTAGTGATAAATGAACCCTATAAATTCTGACAAGCTCGGTGTTTGAAAATCAAGTATCAGAGAGAACTTTGAAAATATGCTTAAATGTTGAGGGGTGGGGGAAAGCAAACATGCAAAAATAATACCTGTAAGTGCTCTGCAAAATATAATTTGTGGATACACAAATTGTTGCCCAGAAAAAAAAAAACAAAGGCAGTTCCAAACTAGAAAAGAAAAGCAGAAAAATCAGCAAACAGGCATAAATTGACTAGCCCAAATTCCTCCTCCGAGACATATGCACTCAACTTCTGCATGTATCCCCACATTTCTAATTAAACGGGCTTCTACTTATTCCTTTGCTGGAGGCATTTTGTTTGATTAACAGAACGAAAGGTTAATCATATAAATTTGCCATCTCTCAGCGTTGTGAAGCAGGGAGAGGAGGAATCTCCCTGCTCCCCTGCTCGGCTGCCGGTGGCTCTGCTCGGTGCGATGCAGACACAGAGCTTTCCCCTCTGGCCCCTGTGACACACTTTCCTCCTCTCATCCTCGGTGGAAGGGGAAGGTTCCCCGTGTTTGTGACTGCAGCTGTCTTTGTGGAAGTTGGTAGATCACCTCATGGATGTGTGAGATGTGCAGGAGATGCTCAGTCTCCCGGAGGGATGGAGCAGACATGCAAATCCCTGCCCCGTTAGGAAGGAGCTCTAATTGCTCCTACCTAACGTGCATCCATGATTAAAACACAGTTATTAATGAAACCATGGTGTGCTTGGAAGCAGATGGATCACAGGGGTTTTTTAATACCATGTTAATAAGATCTTTTATAATTCCTTGTCTGAATTTACCTGGTAATTATAAGGTAGCAACTATAATTTTCTTGGACAGACTATTAGAATTTCTTTATCTCTCTGTTGTAAGGACTGGTTCACACTTGAAGCAGCAGGCTTTCATCTCTGCAAGTGACCTACATTTATGGTTATGCTCCCAATAAAATAAAATTTAAAAAAATGGCAACTTTGAATAGACATACTGAGAGTCTAAAACACAAAAGTCTAATCCTCCTCTGTGACTTGTTTGCATTGCAGGGCTTTGAAATTCACTTAATCTTTATGCACTTTTGGCTTTTGGGGCTGGTGCAGCTGAATGTGGTGCCTGTGCAGGGTGTGGGAATTGCTGAGAGCACAAACCCACCCCGAGCTGCTCCTCTGCTGTCCCAGCCCCAGCACAGCTGTCTCTGCTCAGTGGGGCAGTCTGGATAAGCTGCAGTTTGGTGAGCTTTGAGCTTTGGGAATGACTTTTCAGTTTCATTTGCTGTACTTTGAAAAAAATAAAAGAAAAAAATTGGTTGTCTGAGATTAGACTAAAAAAGCTTTTTAAAATGTTTGTTTTGGCAAGACAAGTAAGTTGTAATTGAATAAATCATTTGATCCCACATAAATTTGTTGTGTATTTTCCAAGGATTCTTAAACATTTCTACGTACATGCAGAAATAAATTTTGAGTAGTTTCTTGGCAAAACATCCTTTTTAAGTTCATATTACATACCAGAGGCTTTAAGGCATTTTTTTGGTTTATTTTTGTGAGGTACTTTGACCTAAAAGAAACAAAATGTGAAAATTCAGCATAAATGTGAAATCTGGCAACTGCCCTCTTCTCAGAAAATATCTCCTGATTTTAGTTACTATTCTTAGGCATCTGCTTTGTCCATAGGATGTCCAGGGGAAGATGGTGTTAGGAAACATGTCTTGCTCCCCTGCTGCTTTTGTCAAAAATACAGAGGTTAAACTCAGCATAAATTGCATGCTGAGAGATTTCCAGGGGTTGGGGTAGATGGATTCTGGGGGTGGGAGATGCTTTTTGTTTTCCTGGAGCATAGGAATGCACATATGAATCAGTCACATCTAAACTGACTCCCTGCATTCTGAGATTGTCTGAGTGGGAGCTCCAGCACTAAATGGCAGCTTCTGTGAAAAGTGTTTTACCTTTCCTACCCCAGCATCTACTCTTTGAACACTTAGTGTGTGGCCATTGCTGGGCCATTTGTCACCACTATAAACACTTTGAATTGGATGGAAAATATCTGATAATCTCATGTGGATCTGACACTGCAGAAGAGAACAATTCTAAGGGTGCCCATAATCATAATTTTTTTTCCTGCTCACAAATTACCAGTGAATCCTCTCAAACACCTTTTGACATAACTGGAAACGCTGCTCTCAGTGGTGTAGAGGTTTACATACATCCTGTGTAAGCAGAAAGATGCAAAGAAAGGGAGAGAAGCGGCTTGGTGGGCTGCTCTGTACTGAGAGTGCCATGGGGATAATGTGATGAGAGTGTGCAGGTAGCTGTGTTTATACAAGGTGAAGATGCACATAAATCCACGGGCTGAATGATTCAGACCTGTCAAGTCTCATGCATTATGCACAGGACTTATTCAATTAGCCCTGCCACAGTGCCTATAACTCAGGCACTTGTGCTGTGCGTGCTTGGCCTCGCTCCCACTGCTCAGCTCGTGTTCCAGGGGCGGCTGCACAGCCTCTGACGTGGCCACTCAGACCGGTCCCTGCCCCAGGGATGGAGCCACAGGTGGCTGTGAGCAAGCCAACCTTCCCTGCCCGGGGCTGGCCAGGGCTTGGGGCTGTGGGCTCAAAAAACGGGGAGGTGAAAGGATTGGCACAGCACAGGGCTGGTCAGGGAGGCTCAGTCTCCGAAATGAAGATAGAGGCTCTGTAATGGCTTCACACCGAGAGTGGGGGTAGTTTGGGTATGGGGAAGAAATTAATGCCTCTGACAGTGGCGAGGCCCTGGCACAGGTTGCCCAGATGAACTGGGGATGGCCCAGCCCTGGAAGTGTTCACGGTGAGGTTGGGCAAGGCTTGGAGCAACCTGGTCTAGTGGAAGATGTCCCTGCCCATGGCAGGAGATTGGAGCTGGATGCTCTTTCAGGTTGCTTTCAGCCCAAACCATTCTGTGAGTCTATTATTCTAATATATTGATTTAAGTAAGTTATACTAACACAAAACAATTGCATTACCAAGTCACTACTTTACATAGGGCTAAAGCCAATTTTATAATCAACATATAAATTACCACCTATAATTTAAACTCGGAGCTGGTACTTGCACCAAGTGCTTTGTTTCCCGATGCGTCCCCCGCACTTTGTGAGTCGGGAAAGTGTCGCTTGGTGCCGGCTCTGCCCAGGCTTGTGAGCATTTTGCCTTTTGTATTTCAGTGCCACACGATGGATGCGTGTGAGCCACCGGGGCTCGCTTTTGTTCACTCGGATTTTGGGGGGATGGGCTGGGGTGTGCGGGGCGTTTCGTGCCGGTTCTTTTAGCACATCCCCATCCTTGCGAGCCGAGTGGCTCTGGGGCGTAGCTCGGGTGTCCGCAGCCGCGCTGACCGCTGTCTGTGTCCCCTGTGTCCGCAGCCATGCATCTCCTGGGGCTGAACTGGCAGCTGCAGCCGGCCGAGGCTCCGACCTTCAACAACGGGCTGCGCCCGCCCGGCGAGGACGGCCCGCCCGCGCCGCCTGCCGGCAGAGGTGGGTCCGCGCCGCGCCCCGAGCGACCCTGCCGAACCGCCAGAACCGCCCGAACCGCCCTAAACACCGCCTGAACCGCCAGAACCGCCCCGAACCGCCCTTAACATCACCCGAACCGCCCCTAAACACCGCCCGAACCGCCCTAAACACCGCCCGAACCGCCCTAAACACCGCCCGAACCGCCCTAAACATCACCCGAACCGCCCCGAACCGCCCTAAACACCGCCCGAACCGCCCCTAAACAAACACCGCCCGAACCGCCCCGAACCGCCCTAAACACCGCCCGAACCGCCCCTAAACACCGCCCGAACCGCCCCGAACCGCCCTAAACACCGCCCGAACCGCCCCTAAACACCGCCCGAACCGCCCCGAACCGCCCTAAACACCGCCCGAACCGCCCCTAAACACCGCCCGAACCACCCTAAACACCGCCCGAACTGCCCTAAACACCGCCCGAACTGCCCTAAACACCGCCCGAACCGCCCCTAAACACCGCCCGAACCGCCCCGAACCGCCCTAAACACCGCCCGAACCGCCCTAAACACCGCCCGAACCGCCCTAAACACCGCCCGAACCGCCCTAAACACCGCCCGAACCGCCCTAAACACCGCCCGAACTGCCCTAAACACCGCCCGAACTGCCCTAAACACCGCCCGAACCTCCAGAACCGCCCGAACCGCCCTAAACAAACACCGCCCGAACCGCCCCGAACCGCCCTAAACAAACACCGCCCGAACCGCCCCGAACCGCCCTAAACAAACACCGCCCGAACCGCCCCGAACCGCCCTAAACATCACCCGAACCACCCTAAACACCGCCCGAACCGCCAGAACCGCCCTGAACCACCCTAAACACCGCCCGAACCGACCCTAAACACCGCCCGAACCGCCCTTAACATCACCCGAACCGCCCTAAACACCGCCAGAACCGCCCTAAACACCACCCGAACAACCAGAAACGCCCCGAACCGTCCTAAACACCGCCCGAACCGCCCTAAACACCACCCAAACAACCAGAAACACCCCGAACCGCCCTAAACACCGCCCGAATCTCCCTGAACACCATACGAACCGCCCTAAACATCACCCGGACCCACCCTTAACACCACCCGAACAGCCAGAAACCGTCCCTAAACATGACCCGTACCACTACACAACACCCTAAACACCACCTGAACCGCCCCAAACCGCCCCCAAACTCTGCCAAGCCACCACAAAACACCCCAAAACACCACTAAATCACCCCAAAACAGCCCTGAAACCGTACAAACTGCCCTAAATACTAGTGAGCTGCCCCAAAACTGCCACACCGTCCCAAAACACTGCTGAACCACTGCAAATCACCCCAAAACATCACCGAACCCCCACAAATCTCCCCAAAATGCCATCAGACCCCTAAAAACCGCCCCAAAACGCTGCCCACAGCCCCAGAAGGCCGCCCATGCTCTCCCCCGTGGCTCTCAGCGTTCCCCTGCGCGCTGGCCGCGTGCTCGGGCGCTCGCGCTCCATCCCGTGCGTTATCTCCTGTGCGTTATCGCTTGTGAAGCTGCGCTGCCATGGACATGGCTTTATTGGCTACGTGTTCTTTCTCCAGGTATAGCTTAGAGATCTCAGAGAAAGAGGAGATTGAGGGAGCTGGGGCTGTTCAGCTTCCAGAGGTGACGGAGAGGGGACCTCACTGTTTGTGTAAATATCTCAGAGCATGGAGCAGGCTCTTCACAGTGCTTCCAACAGGAGGCAACAGGCAGGAGCTGGTGCCCGGGAGGCTCCACCTGAGCGTGAGGCAGAACTCCTGTGCAGTGACCAAGCACTGGATCATATTGTCCCCATCTCCCTCACTGGGGATATTCCAGAACCTTCAGGACACAATCTTGTTCCCTGTGCTCTGGGATGACCCTGCTGGAGCAGGGGGTGAGCATGACTCACTGTGATCCTACCTGACCCGCTCTGGGATTCTGTGAAAAGCTTGGTTTAGTGCTTGAGAGAAGTCGAGAACTGGCTTGCAGCCAGGACCACATCCCTGGTTCTTCTTTCTCAGATGAATTCTAATAGCAAACACCAAGGACAGCAGAATTTGACCCATGGTAAACAGTCTGTCCTGTGATATTAATGTGAGAAATTAGACAACAAATGGTTTCTTTTTCTCTTAAAGAAAAACTGAGGAAGATGACAAAGACATGGCAGTGGAAAGAAAAAATAAGTAAAACCTAGAACCAGAAATACTTTCTTAAACTGAGAGTACATGTTAAAAACACAGAGACGTTACATGTCACAAAAGTTATTTTAATCATTTAAATTGAATGCTTTTTACTGGTGAGGTTCAAGGGTTTTCTTTGCTACATCGCAGTAAGGTCTTCTCTGGTTATTACAAAAATTATGGGAAGGCAGAACAGAATGTTACAGTTAAACAAAGCACCTCCCACACTTTAGTGTGCTGGGATGGTGGATGGCGTGACTGTAACAGGAGAAGTCTGAGCACTTGATTTTTGTCACCTGAAAAGTTCTGCTCAGAGGCTGAGCACTGTCTTGCACTCAGGCTCATGTTAAGCTTGGTAATTGCCAAAGCAAGTGTTAGAAGCAAATGCTGACACAGGATACTTGTATTGGGAAAACAATCACTTAAAATAGAGCTGGGAAAGGAAACTGAGTTGTTCTTTTATGAGCTTGATCATTTCATGGATTTGCTTCTGTTTTCAATAAATGGTGACGCTGCTGCACCTCAGCTTCTCCATGTTTTCTACGGAGGGTCCAGTATTGACTTCCTCCTTGTCTTGAAATCCTACATCCTGATGGTGCCAAGAACCTGAACCTTGTTAGAGAAGTGTTCATTGGTTTGGCTTTCATCTCTGGCTGGCTGTAGGTCGAAGTGCATGAACAGCACATCCCTAAGTGCAGAATGTTTGCATTGCTGCTGAACTGCCTGCAGGTTGTGCACAGGTGAGAGACCCTGTGGTTTTGGGCAGGAACCTGAAGAGCTCAGGTCGGTAATTATGGTCATTTAGCAGACAACTGCAGGGCTTTAACACCTTTCCCAATTCCCTCCCTGCAGCTTTTTGTTGCAATCTCTGTGCAAATATAGGGCAGCAGGACTGGAATGTGCTCATCAGCCTGGGGCACTTCAGTGCAAATTCTGGCAGTTCATCCCAGCCCCACTCTAATTAGCTTTGCACATTTGAAGAGGCTGAGATGCTGTTTTGGGAGTGGTAACCTCCTGTAGAGGAGACAAGGAGAAAGAACTGCTGGTTGTGTCTTAAATTGCTGCAGTTAGCTTTCCTCAGAGCATGCTGGAAAAGTTTACTTGTTCTTCTGACATTTTGTAGAAGGTTGCTGAAATGCTGATAACGTGGGGGAAGGAGGAAGAACAATATTTAGGCAAGTAATCTTCCACAGTGGAATAAAATGAATGACAGTTTGGATGAACACAAGGAATATCGAAAAGACAAATTCTTAGAGCAGGGAAGGGAGAAAAGTTTTTCTACCTCACCTTTCTTTTTATTATGTCCAAGTTAATATTGCTATCCCAGCAGTTTTTAGGAAAGCCTCTGACAGCTTTTAACACAACAACCATTTCAGGGCTCTGGCTGTGGAGAGTGACCTTTCTATAATTGACACAACTCAGGATGAAGCCATTCTTTTCAAAACAAGGGTCTCCCAAAGAAACCTTTAACCCCTAGTCTGAGAAGGGCCACTTAAACACAAGCTGTGCCTACTCAGCAAGCAAAGCATTTTAAAGTAGAGTAATTTGAAAGGAGAAAAAAAAAAAAAAAAAAAAAAAGAGAAAAAAAAAAGCAGGTATTCAATTTGATCTGCCTGTTCCTTATTAAGAGACTAAATTCTGGTAGGAAATAATAAAACTGCAATTTAAGAGGAATGTAAATTACTTTATTACTGCATTTTCCTATCTGAATGAAAACAAAATTCACTATTAAGATAACACAGTTTCAGGTTTTTTGTAATTACACACTACATCTCACTAATAGTGGGTATGTCTGAAAGGAGGAGGCAAGAGCAATGGGCAGAACAATCCTCAGTGCTGCTTTAAAACTGCAAGTGAAGTCCACCATGCTGTGAAAGTTATGTTCAACTAGGGATTTAAATTAGGAGACAAAAATTTCTTTCTTAATAGAGATCATAAGGCAGCATCCCTTCATAGTGTATAAAACCCCAAAACCTGATACTGCCTTGGAATTTCTACAGGGATGAGATAGATTGTAATGACATTAAAAAATCCTTCTGAGAGTGAAGCCCATTTATCTCTTATGTATGTCTTAGGTTGTGTAAGGATAATGTTAGAATTTGGGTGTAATAAATCTAAATTAAGGGGAAAGTGGGGGAAAAAGAAAAGAGGCATGTTTGGGAATAATTGCTTCTTCAAAAAGAAGTGAAATAGATGATCTTATGGGATTTATCTGTGCCTGAATTCCGTGAATCTATGCCAAAAGTTTTCTACATTTAAAATTATGTGGTGGGCTAGATACACATTTCCATAAAATCTATGACTATGTTTCCTTTCTAATTGACAGAAAATGCTGTAAATTCAACTTTAATAATTTCAGAGGACACCTAAGATCTCCTTCAATTTATATGGAAATATCCAAACTAACCCCTGCTGAAAACCCATATAAAGAATGCTTTAGTATCAACTTTTTTGTTTAGGGTATATTGTCTTTGATTTAGCGAATTTTCTAGTAATTAAATATTGACTTAGTATTTTTTATGTTGATTATTTGCTATAGTAATGTTCTAGAGAGCTGAAAAACACAGGAAGAGATTGTGATCTCTGATTCTAGAACCTCCTATTTTAAAAGACACCAAAAATAATTGTGGACAGTTGTGGAAAGATCACTTTAAGTACAATAAATGCACTGACTATTTGGAAAAAGTTGATATGAATTTGTATTTTGCTACTCACATAATCCAAGGTTTGCTTGTCTTTGGATGAACCAACCTGATCCAAGTTAATGCTCACTTTGAGGTACTTCACAAAGTCTACCACAGTGTGTGTGGATTTCAGAAAGGCTTTTTCAAAAATATTAGAGTTATTAAATATTAGAAGTGTCATATAAAATGCTTGTTTCCAGATATCAAATTCAGTATTGCAAATATAATGTCAATAACGAAAGGAAGAAAGTTTAATTAGCTGTTAAATTTGGCACCATCTCACTCGCTGGAGATGAGAGAGAGGAAAAGCAGATTTGTACTGATGTAGCAGCAATGTGCCTTGGATGGGTGTGGGAAGCTGAGCTCAGCAGTCATTGTGGAGCTGTACAGGTTGTCTCCAGCTCTCTCCAAACCATGTTGAGAGCTCTGCCAGATGCTGCAGCTGCGAGTCACGTTTCGGTTCGCACACAACTTGTTTTCTAATAGTTCCGAGATTTTATTAGCAATGCAGCTCACGGGCAGTGCTGAAGGAGTAACAAGATTCTGAAAGGGGAGGATGTGCCATCCTGACAGAAGGATGAGCTGGGCTTCAGATGCCAAGAGAGCAGCTCCTGACTCTGCCTGAGGCACCGCTGCTGCCCCCGGCCGCGCTCCCGCTGAAAGCGACCCTGCGCACGCTGGAAGGGCTCGGCAGCAGCTGCAGGCAGCTCCTTGTCTTGTAAGAGATAAACTCATCCCTCATTAACAATGTAAACAACATGAATCTCTCGCTTTCCACTGTTTCCTGCCAGACAGACGATCAGAATGGAATAACAGCCAATGTGTTTTAAATGTCACTTCTGCTACCTTCATCCAGTTTAATCAAGACGAGCCATCGTTTTCCAGGTGGATTAATCTTATTAAGTAGTTATGTGGCTAATGTAATGTAGGTCTTAATTAACAACTTAGCAAGCAGAACTGTTAAGATGGAGGCTGTGAAGGCTTGCAGATGTGGTCTTCTGAAAATACCCCAGACTCAAGGGTTGTCTCAGAAAAGCAAAGGATTTGGCTAAATTCAACAGAAGAGGAATTTTAGATTTGTGGGTTTGTTAATGGTGATAGTGTGAGTTGCTCTATTCAAAGTCAGGTGATGAAGTTTGGTATATGCCATCAGAGATGATTGTTATCCTGATTTAGAAATCCATCCCAGTATGTATTTGCTCTTTGTGAAATGCAATGAACCAACAGATCTTAATTTTATTTCAGTTATAGTTTGCTTTTGATACTGAAAGCAATGACTCTCGTGAAGCCCACATGAATGTGAAGATGTGCCTGAATTTTTAGGTGTATCAGATTTGTCATATTTTACTAAAAGCAAAAGACTTCATTTCACTGCCACGCTGACTGGCTGCAGCTGACCCAGAGCCAGGCTCTTACAGACATTCTTACAGACATTCCCTTCTTCAAAGGGATTTCCTCTTTTTATTCCCTCTTGCCACAATAGAAATTTAGGCTTCTGACCAGACAACCTGAGGTTTTGTTTTTGTACCAGAAGCTGTTTTCCTGGATTTCTGAAAGCTCATGCAGTCAGAAGCTTCCTTCCTCCTCTCTTCCTAAAACAGAGCTCATTGGTACCTCAGCATCCGCAGCAGAACTGAAGTTCAAATGTGCCACAGCAGCTCCTCCTGACAAATTGTCATTGCCTGGCTTTTTAGCTCATTGCAGCTGAGGGAATTTGTTTTGCAGTAGCAGTCAATCTATTGTACACATTCCAGAAATAATCTGTTCTCACCTGAGTCCTAGGGCACTTAGGTGATATTAGATAATTTGAAGTGTAAGTTCATATAGGGAGTTGTCAGTATGGTAACAGTGCATAGCACTGATTTTTCCACTGAAGAAATTTGTATAGAAAAGACATTTTCTACTTTATTTTATTTGCCTTTCTGGAACAATAAGATATGTCTGGTCATATAAGTAGCAAATTTACCTAAGGAAAAAAGTTAAATTATTTTGAAGAACCATAGTAATTCTCACAAGATCTTTTTTGGCAAAAAGTCAGTGCAGTCTATTTTTATATTGAATGGTTTCCTTTACACAGCTGTACCATAAATTTCTTTAGAATTCCAAGTCATCTGTGAAAATCCCTGGCTATATAAAAAGAACAACAGAAAAATAAGCTAGATAAAAAAAGGTAAGCTATGTTTTTAGCAGTGATTTATAAGAAATATAGAATTATAGGAAAAGAAGTTAAAGAAAATTTAACCAACCCTGGTGGAATTCATTCCCTGTATTTAATTTGAGGTTGTCCACTTTATCTTGGTAGTTCATTTCTGATCCATTGGAATGGTTATTCTGCTAGATATTTTTCAAGAGTGCTATCAAGATGCAATTTGCAGTCATCCCCATGATAGAGGCACACAGTCACAGGACTGGAGTTAATTGCTGTTTAAATGTGATGTCTGTAGTGTGACACTGCTGGTAGCCAGATTTCATTTTTATTTTTAATTTTAGCTACAGTGTAGGATACTGTAGTTATAAATAATCAAGTATATCTGGTTTCAGTGTAAATACAGCTCTGCCTGCATAGCTGACACTGCTTGACATCAGTTAAATTAAAGGCTGACTGGGCATGTCCCATCCACTGCCACCTTGAATCTGACCTCCAGCTCACAGATGAGACCTGCTGACAACTTAGCAGGGGGAGTTTGCATTGCTGTTGTCATGGATTGCCTGTCTGATAGCTTCAAAGGCAAATACTCTTGAATGCTAAAACAGTCTTTTCAAATGTATATGCCAAAATAGTAATTCAGCTGGGTAAATAAAACAGCAGTTTAAATGAGTAAGTGTTATTTAGTTGATGAATATATGTTTGACTGAGTGATTGAAATGGCTCCCCTGGGTAAGATGAAGAAGTATGCTTTTAAAACTCTTTTGTAGATGTTTATAGAGAGAAAATGACAGGGGAAAAAAAAAATCAAGTATCTATGGGGTTATGAGATAAACATGGAACTTTACAACAGTCACCCACAACAGAGAGAATGATCTTGGGATTCATTTGTTCACAGCAGTATGAGTAGTTTGGGTTAGTCTTTCTTCACAGATTTGTCAGTTTGTCACATCTGTAACTTCACTTAAATGTAGTTGATGCTCTTTGAATGTGATCTGCAGTGGTCCATCACATGGAAAAGCTTCTAAAAATAGCTGAGGGGGAGTGAGTCAGGTGGCAAGATACATTCTCTGCATTAGGAGGTGAGGAGTGAAGGGAGCTACAATAAAAGTTTGAGTCTCTAGTGACAGGGTTTGCCAGTGAAGCTGTTAGTGCAGAAAAATGCATTGCAGATACCAAAGCTAGGATGATGGTCTGCTTTTCAGGTCGAAGAAAGATAAATTTTAGCCTATTAACTAAGACAGATTCAGTGGCCATATCTACTTTGCATTTGTATCTACTCTGTATTTATTTCCTGGGGAGGAAGGAATGGGAAGAGGCCAGTGTTGATACACTTCCTGTAATATTTATATTTACTGCTCTGCCTTCCTCATCTTCAAGGTGAGAATGGTTAATAATTCTGTCATTGTTAATAATTCTGTTTTACAAGTAGGCATCTGAGAGCAGCAAGATCATGGTGCACTGGCAGTATCAGAGCAAGGAGCAGAACAAGGATGCTGTCTCTAGTTTTGTGCCTCATACCAACAAGGGTAACTCAACAGGAATTTATGAGAGCATGATTCAATAATGCATAATCTAGAGTTTATTGATATCTTGTTGGATTTAAAACTTTATAAGTTGTTAGCTAAGCTTGCAAAACTTAGATTTTAGTTTAACTTCAAGCATTTCTAAATTTTGTTATTACAGCATTGTAATGTAGCTCCATAAAAACAGGATATCATGAATTAAATTCTTAAAAGCAAAAGGAAGGGATCCTTTCAGCATGCCAGAGGTGAGGCAGCAGCTGTTCCTTGCAGCTGTGACACAGGCTGGGTATGGAGCTGCACTACAGAAATACAGACTGAAAAGTCACCCATCTGCCCCATTCTTTGCTTCAGGTTAAATAACCTGATCTCCATCACTTGTGATCATCTAACCTGCTCTTAAAATCCCCTGCTGTGGTGGCCCCCTGTCACAATTCTCTTCTAGGGGAGATTTTCCTAAGATGTTCCAGGAGGGATGGTTTGGAGAACTGGAAACCAGGTCATTTGTGTTGTAGAACAAAATAAAGCAGAGCATCTGTGGGGAGATGCTTCCAAGGATAGCATCAAAGTGAACAGAATCATTTCAGTGTTAGGAACCTGAATCATGTCTCTAGGCTCAGTAATAACTACAAATTCAATTGTCTTCTCTGCAGTTTTCACCAATTTTTATTTCACCATGATAACTTCAACATTTTGATGAGAAATACAAAGGAGTGGTCTTCCAGTAGTATTTTTGGGGAAAGGGTGACATTCTCAAATGCATCAATTAAGCTAAAATAATATATATTTTTTCACCTTTGCATGCTGAAATAGTATGAATGTAACTCTGGTTTGCCTGATGGCTGAAATTTTATTATTTTAGCTTAATTGATGTATTTGAGGATCCTTGAGTTCTGAAAAATGCCTTTTTCCAGAGAGAAATACAGAGCAGAACTCTGGATATCCAAAGGAAGCTGAGGCAAAATTTATCCAGAAATGCTAAAACTTGATCCTCCATTAGAATTAAATTTATTTACAAGGTTACAATTCTAGAGAATATATACATAATTAGCAAAAAGCCATTGACACTTTTGGAGTTGCTTTAATAGCCTGTGAAACTATAACTACCAGCAGAGACTACTGTGGTCTTATCATGCACATGCTACAGACAATTGGTACACTGAATAATAATAGTTCCTGGAAATGATTTTTTCTTTGACTGGTTGGCTATGGATATATTGCTCCTGAAGAACAAGGTTCTTTAGTGTGTGTCAAGGAGCTTTTTGCATCTTAGATACAGTTGATCTTCATTAAAGAATGCTTAGTCTTCTTCCAAAAAAAATTATTCTAAGAATACTGAAAAAATATTCATCATTTACTACCATATGTTGCAATTGTGCAGTAAATGGAATGTTCTTAAAGGAGGTGAAGGTGCCTGCAGTCTTTTGCTGATTTCCCAGCTCTGCCAGTGCTTCCAGCATAACATGCCAAGGGTGATTTTTGGTGTCTTCTCTGTCCCTGGTTTTCCTCTCTGTATGGGTGGGTAAGAACTAATTTAAATTCTGGTGAGATGATGCCTGCCTTCATTGAGATAGGAACCTTGAGATATCCTCTGCTGCAGTAATCCACTAGAAATGAATTCCTGTCGTTCCCATGAAGCAGGACGTGTTTTGATCTGGTTGCTCTCCACACTTCTGGAGGCTCTAAGGGCACATTGCTTGACACTCTCAGCCATTTTTCCTTTCTTTGCAGCCTCTTGTTGCAGCTTCTTCTGCTTTCTTTGTTAGTGCTGTGATGTTATTGTAGACCCATTAACATAGGAAATGAAAAGTTGCCAGAAACTGTATAGCAGTTGGTATTCAGAGCATTCTTTTACCATTTCAAAACACTGCCAACATAGTATCTGTTTCATTATGTACAAGTGTAAGTGCTGCTAACACAGATAATTTAGAATCTATAATTGAAACCGTGCTTTTGCAGTTCTCTCAATTAAAGATAGTCAAGACAGAAAAGCTGTTATGTACTTACCTGCTGGAATTATATGTTGTTCTGTGCCATCCCATTACATTCATACAGTGCTGGAATATATTTCAAAAGTAACTTGCCATTTATTGAAAACAGCATTCCACCACAGCAGAAAACCCCCCCTGAAGTAAACACTGACCTTTTTACAAATGCTGTCAGGTTGTATCAGAGGTATCACTACCATCCAGTCTGTGGTAATAGTGGTATTAGTGATACCTTTAAATTTCTGTGAATGCTAACAGATATTTTCTGTGGGTTACTGGTTTGTTATAGTGCCTGTTGTAAGACTTTTTAAATGGATTTCTCACCATGTTGTTTGGGAATACAAACACAGAATCAAACGTTGCTGCATATTGTAGCTTAAAAACACTGTTAACTCCGTGTTCTGCACTCCATGTTTAAAATATGTGTAGCCTCAGAACCTGTTCAGTTGAGAACAGAAGGGATTTGCACCATATTTTAAGGGTTGAGTATTTCATGGGCTGAAAGCCAGAGCACTCAACCAGAAAGGTCTTGTATCTTGTCTTCAATAATGCATGCTGAAAAACCATCAAATGATGGATTTTAACTAACCACAGCACAAGGGAAAAAGACTCATAGATAGACCCTGCTTCAGGCAGAGGGAACTTAAAAGGCACTGCACTGAGCTGTGCTAACTCTGTTTCAAGGAGAAGAAGTACGTTAGAGTACAGAAATTGTCCTCTAAACCCTTTTGTGGGCATTTCATTTCTTCTGTCAACTCTCTTGTCTGTGACCTAAAGTTTATTGGACTACTTTAGTAAAGAAAACAGTGGTAATAAAAACTTGTAATCAGTTCATTTAGATTGAAGTTACCCTTCAGTTCACCTTTCTGGCAATTTTTATACCCTGGTTGTGTAGAAGATGCAACTGAAAAGAGCACAGGGGGATTCACATGTGCTTAATTGACTCTCTGCTGTTGCTGTTTGATCAGTGAGGAGCAATCACAGAATTAAAGTGTTTGAGGGATGAGAAGATTGCTGATGCTCCACAGAAGAAAAGGTTTGCACAGGTTTTGTTTCAAATATAAGGGCCAAATTCTTACATGCTGATTGAAACAGCAGGCAGATTGCATTAGAATAAAAAAGTTACAGTTTGATTTAAGAGGTGTCACTGCCACAGATGTTCATCTTGAATGAATAAAACTACCTGTATTAAAGCCAGTTATCTCATTTGATTTATATTTGCTTTTGTTTTATAGGACCATGGGTCACTAGGAATAGCAGCATAGATAGTGGAGAAACAGAAGTTGGCCACAGGGTCACCCAGGAGGTGCCCCCCGGAGTTTTTTGGAGGTCTCAGATCCATATCAGCCAGCCACAGTTCCTGAAGTTCAACATATCCTTAGGGAAGGATGCTCTTTTTGGTGTTTATATAAGAAGAGGACTTCCACCATCACATGCCCAGGTACTTTATCAATGTGTTTGTTGGCTTTGAATGTCAGAATGCAAAATCTAGGTCATCTTCATTAGGTTTATTTTGGAGTTTACAGAATTCAAATGGAGGGATTTCCTGAATTCCTTCATTTGTGATATTTGACTGAACCACCTTCATCTGAACAATTTCAGGTTGTTACATACTTCAACAATACATTTATAAAAGAAGTAATTATGTCTCTGCCATTCAAAGGGGGTTTTAAATCTCTGGTATAATCTTGGCACAAGTTGGGATAGAACTGTCCAGTTATCTATGAGTCAAAAAGGATGAGTTGAGGACCAAAACCTTTGATTAGACTCAGGAGTAAAGGAGTGAGGAGGTTGATATGGGTTTATTACCTCTGCTTCTAAGAATTTGTGCAGAAGGAGCTTTGGCTGTGAAAAACTCATCAGTTTACTGTGGTAAGCTGTTTTCCAGTGTTCTGTGAGTTACTGAGTGGGTGTGTTTGACTGGTAAGAAACCAGGATCAGCAGTGCACAGCCCAAGGAGGGGAGGACATGTGGTCAGTTTTCCATGTTAGCATATGGTGTCCTGAAATTTGATACAAAGACTAAAAAATGGGAAATTGCAGAAGGCTGTTGACTGATTTTCAGTCATTTCCAGCCATCCAGGCAACACAAAAATATATCTTCAGAGAAAATGTTCCAGGGTGGGAGCCTTTCTTAAGAATGTTTTGATTTTGTCCGTAAGGCTTCATTCAATATGCTGTCTTGAGGGTGAAATTATGTCTGTGGATCTTCAGCTGTTCCAGTGAGGTAATGGCATCATTCATTGCACATGTCTCATTTAATTCAGAATTTTAGTGCTCCCTTTCCCTATTCTATCAAGAATAAAATGGCAATTTAGTTGAGGAGAACAAACAAAAGTATAAATCATGAAGTGAAAATTACTTAGGGCTACCAAAGCTCTGAAGCAATCATCAAAGTTTGCTATAAATACAGGTTAATTTTAATTTTTTGCAGATGACAAAGAGAGAGATATGACTGTATCTTTTACAAGAAATCCGGTTGGAAGTACCTGGTAGTACAAAATACATTTTTTTAAATTCAGGATTAACTTTATATTGCAGTATGATCAGATGTATTTGTTCTAGGTTTCATTATGATGTTCTCATCTGAGAAGGCTGTGATCAGGCAGGGTTTTTTCTTTCACTCCACATGGATAGAATAGAAATTTTGTGACCTTTCTGGTAAATTAAATAATGAGAAATATCATCTGTGTTTCTTCTTGACCTGGATTCCTCCCCAGGGAACTTGTTTTCCAGTCTTCAGAGGAAGCAGTTCTAAACCTCTTCC
Organism: Cyanistes caeruleus; assembly: GCF_971803275.1. Lineage (NCBI taxonomy): Eukaryota > Metazoa > Chordata > Aves > Passeriformes > Paridae > Cyanistes > Cyanistes caeruleus. Next base: position 13,753,288 of record NC_141715.1, read on the forward strand.
TAAGTGGAGTTTATGAAATCTGCTCTATATGAACTAGTATAGATCTGGTCTGAATCTGCAATATAAACCAGCATAAACTTTCCCACAATCAGGCAGGGTCCTGGTGCTTGTTAATAGGGTGCTACAGCAGGAGATTCCACGGCATTTTTACCCAGCAATCAAAATTCAGTCAAGCTGCTACCAAGAGAAATTGTTTTAGAATAAGAAAGGCAAGCTGTTACAGACCTGAGTTAGTGAAAAGAAGCCTTGTTCTGACAGAAAGGAGCACAATACTTTTGTATGAATGAAAACAGTCTGAAGTTGACACCAGACGATATTTTAAAATTGAAATTTAAAATCCTTGTTTCTGTAGGGTAGGGACATGAGCTCTAAAGCAGTGAACAGCTTGACAGTTCATCACTGATCAGTGCTCACATGTCAAGCCGAGTAAAATCCTTTGTGGGAACAAGTCAATAATCAGCAAATTAGGTACATGATTAACCTGAGACAACAAGATGCAGTTCCTGTCTGAGAGCCCTGCTGAGATTTAACCTTCTCAGTATTACTGTTTAGCAAATATTCCAAATGCCTGGTTTAGTCAGTCAAACTGATGTAGCTGTAAACTTGTCTGGATGCAGCCTGTGTGCCGTGAGCATGGGGAGCGAAGCTCTGGAGGAGAAGCAAAAAATGCAGTTTTGAGTGGCAAGCAGAGTAGAAACAGGAATGCAGTGCTTTTGGACAAAATCCCTCCAACCTGTGTAGTGCTATGCAGAAATAACAAAATGCACAGTGCAGGCTTGAATGATCAATAGGAATTTAGCAGAAGAGAGTCTGTTAATAGAATTGATAATGTACAGAAAACAAACTGTAAATGTGAAATAATGCATGAAGTGACTCTGCAGAGCTTACAGCAATTATGGTGTTGCTACATGCTGGTAGCACGTTCCAAATGATGCATGAAATGAGGTAACCTGAGAGGAACTTCACTGGAACGTCTGGAGAGGACAGTGCATGGAGCTGGATTGTTTTCATCTCCAGCAGCGTGGTTTATACTTAATAAATTTTTCATGTCAAAATGAAAGCTCTTTTCATTCAGGACAGGAAACGGCTTTATTTGAATAAAAACAACTTGGAGAGCAGGGGAGCATCAGTGTTCCCTTGGTTTTTAGCAGGTGGTCAAACACTTTTAGGAGCTGTGAGCACCTCAGAGTTGCCTGATGGCCACGGGGCTGGCCTGGACTGGCTGGCTTGTGGCACATCCAAGAGTGGGAACAAACCGGTTGGTTGGCTGCCACCACGGGTGTCAGATGTTCTGTGGCTGTGTTTTAATGAATAATTACCAACTGGATTTTATGAAGAACTAATTTTAGAGCACTTTGCAAACAAGTTTCCCTGCCATATGTTTCCCTGGCTGCTTAGATCCTACAGGGCTTTGGCATAAAGGCAGATGCTCACCACCAAGCCAAGCGTGCTCCCCCTCTCCTGTTGAATATGCATCCCTTATTGAGAAAAGATCTCTAAGAGATCTTTCCTTTCAATTCCTAATTGCAAAAACTCCTAGGCACATTGTGGAGGCATGAAAATTGTTTCAAATCCATGAAAATCCCTGAAGATTATGGTGGCTCTCTGCATTAAGAGAGCCCTGCGAGCTCTCTCTGCTTCGCAGTGGTCACAAGTGGCTTCCATCCCCTGTGTGTGGCTGGGCTGGGTGGCTCTGGGCAGTGGTGGAGTCACAACCATTGGTGTAAAGTTCCCAAACCATTTTTCTGACTCCCCATGGTTACCAGAAAAATCAAGTCTTTATTAGCCTGTGAATAAAATGCATCAGAAGGTAGAAAGCCCTGTACGGAGAAATTATAAAAAATAAATTGCCCAGAAAGAACTTAGCATGAGATTTTAGGTTTGTAAATAAAAGCAAGCAGTAGGATTTCAGTATGCTGGGTAGTAAAAATAAACAAACTCACCGAGAGAGTGAATTTGGAATTTGTTTAGTGATGTAGGCTGGCAAGTCACTTGCTTATATTGAGCTTTAATCATAGTAAGTACTCCCTGCTGCAAAATTGAACTCTGATGATATAGTCATTTGGGATTTCTGCTGCATGTTATTCCTGAGCTGTTTCAGCCATTTTTATGTGGTTTTCAGTATGAAGCCATGAAATATAAAGGATCATAAAAAAAGAAAACAAAAAAAGCCAAAAGTCAGTGAAACTTTCAAATTACTTCAGAGATTTAATTTGGTTTGACATGTCCATTCCCTAATTCATGTGATTTAGTGGCCTCTTCCTTAGCAGTTGTGTGTGTGTGTTAGATTAAGAATTCCACAGTTGCTTTTTAATGATCATGAAATTACTTGCCTCCTTTTCCTAGATGGGTCTTCTAATCTATTCATGTATGCCAATAAGCAGCTTTAAAGCAAGAGTGATACCTCCAGCACAACATTATGTAAAAGTAATTAATCATGCAAGGGTGGAAAATCAGAAAATCAACCAGGCCATGAAAAGCAAAATGATGATTCAGCCAAGCATGTGAAGAAATCTTATCTGCTTATGAGTTCACAGTGTCATCCTGGTGACCCTTCAGTCAGGGATTTTTTATTTTGGGGCACATATATCTGGTCCTTCCTGACATATTAAGATTAATGCACCCAGGGAACCACCAGCAGATACATTAACTTCCTATTTTTTATTTTTTCTCCCTCTATTCTGAGAAATCCAAAGAGGGATAAAAATATATTCTTGTTTTTTGTATCACTTTGCACCGGTACTTCAGCATTGGCAGAGTTATCCAGATTTGATCATTTTGCTTTTGCCTGGGCATTAAATTATTTGTCATAGTTCAGTTAAAGAGGGGTAATACCAGTCTTAATTGTACCAAAGTTAAAATCGTTGTGCCAAGGGACCTGCTCTCACTAGGTCATCATCGTGAAAAGAGATTCTGCAGCTAAAACTACTTCAAGCAGTTTCAGGCTGAAAACTCTTCCCCTTCGATCTGGCCAACTGCTGAGCTTTCTCTACTATATGAGGTAGAATCAGCATCAAACAGAGGGAGGCAGAGGAACCTGCCAGCACAAGCAGAGACGAACAGCATGTTGCCAGTGAGAAATGTCAGCTTTTATTGCTGCTTCCTTAGTTGACCCTTTGTGAACAATTGTTCCGAAGAGCACAATTTCTTTTTCCCAAGATGTTGCCCAAGTAATAACATTTCCCAAGGAGGTGATGAGTCTGTCCTTAACCTCTGACTGTTAGACAATGGGCTTTAGCAATCTTTCCAAATGCCATTGATTTCAGAGATGGATATATGTGTGTTTAGTACCTCACATATGCTGAAAGTTACTGGCATGCCACAATTCTCTACATCCCTGGCATGCTTTGCCTGAACTTTACTAGTTTATCTGATTTACCTTTCCCTGTAAAAATTATATGTGGAAAAAGGCTCAAGTGGATGGCAATCTGATATTGAGTGGAACTTTTTATTCCACTTCTCTTACCCTGTCCCTCATTTGAAAGCATAGAATAAAAGATAGAGTGGATAACACATTCACTGTGATGATAGCTCTTAACATTAGTAGATTTGGGCTCAAAATCTTCACTGCCATGGATTTCCTTTGTGGAAAGGCTGCAGGTTGGTCTCAGTTCCACATGTTTACCAGGAGGACAACAGATCTTCCAGACATTTCCCTTTGTTGTAAGCCTGAGCATACCAGGGCTTTATAATGCTGGTACATGAGAGGTTTTCAGCTAGAAAGGTGAGGTTTTATACCCCAGTTTAGGATAGATGTGATTGCACTAGAGTGCTAAATTTGTCTGTCTCTTCCACTAGAAGGGAGAATCTTCATTATTTTATCACAGATTGTGAATAATTTACTAGGGCTCACAGTTAATGAGTGGAATGCAGTGTGCAGAACAGCCTTCTCTGGCTGTTTATTGCCTTTAGGAGGCAAGGTTACCATTGTCTGTTTACACTGAAAGCAAGGGAAGGTGGATGTTTCCTCGTAGCTGTTGTGGACACAGCCTGGAAGTGTTAGAGATAACAGAGGGAAATGTAATGAAGCTACTGGCAAGCAAGCACATACTATTACTGTATTTTATTGAACACATACATCTTTCTTTAGACATGTCTATCTATCTCTATCTACTCCTACACAGATAAATGTGTCTAAAACAAGATGTGTTTTCATAGGGGACTTGTTATACAGCTATCAAAAGATTAGATATATTGTTTTTGGTGTTTCTTAAGGACTTCCCTTAGATAGGGACTATGAGATCTACTCAGTTGAGCTTGAGAGCTCCAGAATCACAGACATTAAAGAGAGAAAAAAAGCCTATTAGAACAGCCAGCCCAGCTGCTTTGTTATGCAGAGTTATTCCCTGTTGTAGACTAACCAATATTTCTTCCAGTCCTGTTTAATTGTGGCATCTCCATTGGGAGGCTATTTACTGAGCTTAATAGATGGGAAGCTTATCTGACATTCATCTTAAATTTCTTTCTTTCTTTTTTTAGTTTCATGCCATTAATGGTGCCATCGCTCTTATGCTCTAAATAATCACTTGCTCTGTTTGATCCCTTTTCCAAAGATTAATGCAATGTTCTACCTTATTTGGAAGCCATACAAACAGAAATTCTCTGTTTTCCTTAATGTAAGTTCAATTCCTTTATTTGTGTTATTCCTTTCCATGCTCCCTCTGGTTTTTGTATCACACTTGCCCTGATTGTTCCTCATAAAACCTCAGGTAAGCAACTTTTACTCTGTGATGTAAAGCTTGTGCAGTGTATTTTTATCTGATGATGAGTTACATTAGACAAACACATTTCCTGTCAGTTCTATTCCTGTTTCACATTCTGGGGGCTTCCATTCATTGATGTGTCTGGAGTTACAGCTCAGATGTCAGTTCCTGTTGCAGGATGAATTTTTTACAGGTGATTGCTTTGAAAAGGCTGTGGGTCTCCTGGGTCTCTGAAAGCTGTGTAAGAACCTACAATTCATGGGTCAAATAATAGATCCCAAATTTTTTCTCAAAACCCATCCTTTCAGTTTGTACATTATATGATCCCCTATGCAGAAGGAAGATGCATAATTCTAGGGAACTATTCAAGAAAGAATAAAAGTCACAGAACCTCTTTATGTTCCATGGTCAGCTAGTAAATGTTAGTTTCACATTTCTCCCAGAAATACCATTTTATAACAAGGTAGAGGAGAAAACAGAGAGTCAGATCTTGAGCCAAAACATTCTGTATTCAGGTCTGTTTCTTTGGGGTTTTGTTTGTTTGTGTTCTCTTTTTTTTTTTCCCTTGTTTTTGGTTTTTTTTCCTCCCTGCAGTATGATTTCATGGAACGTTTGGATGGCAAAGAGAAGTGGAGTGTGGTGGAGTCTCCTCGGGAGCGGCGGAGCATCCAGACCCTGGTTCAGAACGAGGCCGTGTTCGTTCAGTACCTGGATGTGGGTTTGTGGCACCTGGCCTTCTACAATGATGGCAAGGACAAAGAGGTGGTCTCCTTCAGTACAGTCATTTTGGGTAGGTATTTCCATAAGCTGGCCGTTTTTCCTCTCTGTTTATATCCTCCCTTACCCAAAGTTGTAATATTTTCCTGTAGTCCTCAGTATTTGGCCTGTTTGCCCTTACGTTATGCTGTGCATTTTTTTTCTCAACACTGCTCTGGCAAAGAGTCAGTAATGGGGTGTGCTGACTTCAAATCACTCATTTTTCTCTTAATATTTTAGCATTCCCATAGATCTTGAGTTTAGTTTTGGAAAACAAGACTCAGAAAAGTTCAGCATGGTTTGAAGCATTCCCCAGCTAATATCCCTCTCCCTTATCTCTGTCATTTTGATATTTTTTATTTGCTTCTCTGAAGAAGCTTCTTTACACTCAGGTGGAATAGTATCCAACAGGAGAGCTGTTTAATCTTGGTGGAAAGACAGCTCAAGAAACTGATACCTGCAAATGAGATTATTGTTTGCAGCCACCCTAGAGATTAATTGAGGCAGTTAATTAGCTGTATGTTGTTTTACAGCTTACCACTCATCTAATAGTGAGTCATCTCCTCAACGTGGCTGAAGAACATCCAGCTGCAGTTTTGTTAGAATAGGATTACATTCAGTTGAAAATCAAACTGAGTCTAAATTCTCCAACCTTATTAGATTTGTTGACCTTTGAAGCTCTTAATGAATTTTGCTGAGTATCTTTTCACAGTGGTATAACAAATTCTGAGGTATCCTATGTGATATTCTGTCCTGGCTGGTGAAGTCTTAAATAGCTCTATGTTGTATAAATATGTAATTCCTCTTAGTTCAGGGAAAATGTAAAAAGTAAAAATGAGGTTTTAGATTTGATGAAATGTAGTCATAGGTGTTTTCTAGGCCTGCCTTATTAATCATATGCAGCTTAGATGTTTTTCATTTTACATTAGTATAACATTCAGTTTGTTGGCTTAAGTCCCAAAGGGTGTAGGTGGAAAATCAATACTGTCATTAAGTGCAAACATAATAGTTTGTTACCCTGAATTCAGATGAAATAAACACTTTCCTACAAATGTTGAAAAACAAACAAACAAACAAATTTTTTTTTTTGCATGTTTTCCCATAGAAGGCTTTTTCCACTTCTCTAAAAACAAGAACATTTGTCCTTCTATCTTGTTATGCCCCTGTTGTGCTTAGAAAACCTTAGGATATTATAAGCTGCCCTTTAAAGAGTTGCCTGGTCAGGGCTATAGCTTTCAAGAGCATCAAAGGTGTAATAGCCAGGTAGGCTACTTGATAGAGCAATGATAGTAATTGAAATGAAATCTAGAGAAAAATACAGTGTTTTATCTGGTTCTACACACACCTTGTATCAGATGCTTCATGATGAAAGGCTCTGCAGCAGCTGAACATCTCTCTGGTGCAGAAGAGGAGGAAGAATAACAGAAATTATGTTAACTCACAGACAATACTAAATTTACCACGATTTTGAATACATAGAAAAGGCTTTTGTGTGCCATGAAGCAAAATAATGAATAAATCTATAAACAAGCTTCTTCATGAGACAAATTGATATCTTTGAGCATTGCATTTCAATTTTTCTTTTCATTGTTTACATGAATCATTTCAAGAAGCCAAGCTAATGACATCTCTTTGAAAATTTGCTTTAAACATTTTGTATTTGGTGTCCTGAAACTGTGAAATTAGATTTAAAGTTCTACTTGAATCCTTTTCTTCTTTACAGTTTAATTTGACAAATAAAAATACTCTTTATAGTTCTGCTAGTTCCAAACCTTTATTCCAAAATTATTTGTTTTTCTGTTTGGTGCCTGGTTTGGTGCCTGGGCTGACAGAATCATTTAGTTTGGAACCACCAGTCCCACAAAAACAGGGAGTGATAGTGAAGAGTAATATTCCAATTATATTTTTATTCCAATCATTCACTGTTGAAAATATGTTCCACTGAAATCCAACAGCTTTCAAACTAAAACAATTTTAAGAATTCATTTCAAAAATGGAATTTTATTTTTAGATTGTTATAATGAAAAGTAGTGTTTGCTTTATTGAAATGATAACAGAAATAGTGGAAAATAAGCATTTTGGTACAGCTGAAATGTTATCAGGCTGATGTGTCTACTCTTCTCATGTTATTGAACTCATCAACATTTCAGTCAGTCACTCAAACTCTGATATTAAACTTTGTCCTCTGTTTTTTACACAACTCTTCTTCATCCTCTTGCACAGCCAGCTGCACCTTTTTCATTCAGTTTTTTTAAGGAATGAGTAGATTTGCCAGAGCAAAAGAGCTCCTCTTTGTCATGTTCAGCAGATATTTTTGTCAGCATAATTAAGGAGGCTTCAAATGCCTGTAGAAGGAAAGGAAGGCACAGTCCTTGGGATAATCAGTTTCCCATGGTGGAGTGGTTGAACAAGAACAAAGTCTCATTGCAAAAGGGAGAGCGTTGATTTTCCTGAGCATTGTGTTTGCTACCCAGTATAAACTCAAACATGGCTCTAGAGGTTTTAAGAGCCCCTGACTATTTTTGGAAGAGTGGATTTGAGCACTGTCAGTAGACTTCAGGTTCTAATACAGCCCAGAACTTTATATGTGACTTTAGTGTGTCACTGATCTCTACATGTACTCATGCTGTCACAAACTCGCTGCTTCACCTGAACCTTGTGGTGTTAATAGCATTAGGAGTTGTGCTTCTAAGTGTTGAGAACAAATTAAAATGCAGAAAAACTAAACAAAAAAATCTCTAGCCTAAATAGGAACCAACCAATTAATGTGCCTGTGATGCTTTAATTTCAGACTCGGTGCAAGACTGCCCACGTCACTGCCATGGGAATGGCGAGTGTGTGTCAGGTGTCTGCCACTGTTTTCCAGGATTTCATGGAGCAGATTGTGCTAAAGGTAATGTTTTCCCTGTATTTACAAATAACCACAGTGTGTGTTTGTGATCTGTTGTTCTCCAGAGCCTGCTAGCTAGCATGGGTCCGAGCTAGATTCAAATAGAATAATTTGCATTTTTTATTCTTAGATCTCGAGTTAAATATGATCAAGAGGAAGTATTGCCACATTTCCAACGAGCTTGCATAGCTACAGCTTTTTTTTTGTGGCAAAGGCTGTAGGCAGAAATGGCAGAAAATATTTATTTTCTGGAAAAGTGGATGAATTATCAATGCTTTCTCATAATCATTAGCTGGTCTGCAAGAAAAGACTGATTGTCTCCGTTGATGGAGTACATATTCTGGCCTGCCCGAGCCTTACTTCTAGTACAAAGCATCTTTCTTGCATATAAAAGTACTCTTTGACCAAAGGAACTTTGCCTTTAGTAGAAAAATAGGTAGGACGTGATAAAATAAACATTTTCTGAAATGTCAGTTGTAAATTTTAACAACTAAAACTGGGAAATACTTTGCTATCAAGGATTAAGTAGAAATCTAAATGACATCTATGGATTTGCAGGATGTGTTTGTTAAGTTTTCCTGAGAGTTTTGGATGGCAGTCTTAGGGAAAGGATACCTAAAGGAGGACCTGTTAAATTGTACAGGCAGTAGCAGATATGTTGTCTAAATTCAGTGGTTTGTTGTATTCCCCTCTGCTCCTGAGCACACTCAGAACATTTTACAGTTTGCTTCCTTCTTAGTTTGTGTGAGATTTAGGCACAATATCGTGCTCACAATTTCCCAGAGGCTGTTAGTGTTCCAAGGGGGAAATCCTGGTGTTTGAAATAACTCAAAGGGCCTTAGAAGTTTGTTCATTTCTTCTTAGACTCCTGATGCAGGGGATGTCTCCTGATGAGGAGAGTTCATTGTGCCTCACCCCTGTCACTGCTGCAGCATATTTGTGTTTCTATGAAATTCTCCTTGAGTAGCTGCTATAGTTGTACTGGAGTGAGTAATTTCAGGGGTTTGTCTCCACATTTGGCTCTTGAAGTTGCCCCAGTACAAAAAAAAAAAAAAAAAAGAAAAGAAAAGAAAAGAAAAATAGAGACCCCAAGGGCCTTGGAAAGCTAAGGCTGATATTTCAGAGCTAGCCCTGCTCATTTGACAGAATACTTCAAATAGTTGTTTGATTACCTGAGAAATTAAGACAGCTGGTAAATCTTGAGAGGAGATATCTATATTGCACAAAGTAAATGGTGTGATAATGTAGCTATAAATACAGACTGACAGCTCTGTGCATCTCTGTGGTGTTAACCTGTGAAAGTGTGCATGCAGTGACTGTGTGCTTCACTGCCACCCTTCACACATACGTGGCCATTATATCAACTCTTTTGCATTTTGAGTTGTGGAGCAATCCTCATTGTCTACTGAACCTCTGTGTAGCACTGTATGCTGTGTTAGTGCTAGAAAATACTTCGTTCAGGCTGTGACAGATAAATAGCTTTTTTATAGGGTGCTTGTCAAGCTGTATTTGTCAGGCTTCTGCCCCTCAGTGCATTCCCTCTGCTTCCTGCTTTGTCCTTTCTGTGTTGTCTCGATCCCCTCAAAAGCAGAAATGGCTTCATGGAAGCTTCCTTCAACTCTTGCACTGTTTTCTTGTCAGACATCATGGTATTTCTAAAGAATAAAGAAGCTTGAAAAACTACACAAAATGAGAACATGGGTGTGTTGACAGAACTCGTGTTTCTGTGTGGGAGCAGCTGCACAGCCTTACCCTGAGAGTTGGGTCTAAGAGCTTTTTGCCTCATTTGTTTCATGCCTGTTCTCACAGCCACAGGTTTTTCTACTTACTTGAATGCCCTTCAATGTGAGAGCAGTTTCAGAACACAGAAATCAAAACTGGGATTCTATGCAGGGTAAAGCATAGTAAAATGAGATAGAGATTTACATCTTTTACATCATATTACATGTATGGATGCATGTGTAATGTACATCTACCATAATGTTAAATTTGTATTTGAACTCTCACAAGTATGGAAGGATAATGGTTTTTTTTCAGTTATTTCCCTAGCAATGCATCTTTCAATATCTCATTTCTCCAGCATAAAATAACTTGAGGCGAGATTCAAATAGAGGAATGTGGAGAAAATGTGAACAAGCTCCTCAGATGGCTTTTAGAACTTGGTCCATGCAGTAACAGCAGTCAGAGAGCTTCCCTTTGTGTGAACCCCAAGTCTGATAGATAGGAACCACAATCCTTTATCCCACAAATACCCTGCTCCAGGGCTGACCCTGAGGCCATCAGAGGCAGTGGGACATCAGAGGAGTCTCTGCAAACCATTTGCAGGCAGTGCACCCTTCCATCCACATGGTTCTAAAAGGAAGGAAAGCTGTGAGAGACAGCACAGATTTGAGTTCAGATCCATTAGCTTCAAGAAAATACTGTGAAAATTACTGGAATGAGATGAACTTTTGGCCCAACCCACAGGCTGTAACACACTTTCATACCCTGATTGAAACAGAAAAAACTTCACCCTCTCAAACACTTGTGCCAAACACTGTGTGGGGTATTTCTCACTCTCATTCCATGAAAATAGCTTATTATCAGGTATTCAGTATCAGCAGATTTACTCCATTCTTGCCTAGGCAAGATTCCCTTTGGAGTTTAACCTTATTAAAGAATTTCATCTGACATACAAAAAAGGTAATGATACATTTTGATCTCATGTGGATAAGATATGGCATACGAAGGAAAAGAAAATATGATAATCAAAGGATAATTCCATGTGGAGATGTGTCCTGTTAAAGCAAGTGTGTACAGTTAAAGCCAGTGGAAGATTTGCTGTGAATTGAACTGCACTGTGAGTAACCTCTTCTCCACAATTATGTGTAGGAGTTATTGGCGAAAAGTGATGCTCTGGCCAAGGATCAATTAAAGAATCAGACATGCAACTATGACTATCTTATTTTTTGGTGTGTTGCCACCTTTTTCTATTCTTCTCTATTTTTCTGTAACCTCTGTGATATAACCACTGAAGTATAGCAAGAAGTCCTTCTTGCTCAGAATTCTTGCTGTTTGTGTCTGATCATAGTTTGGATTTTCAAGGTCTGTGGTGAATTTGCAGGCAGGCATCCTTCATCATGTCCTGCCTTTCACCACCTGGGAACAGAGTTCATGTTACAATGAGTTGAGTTCCTAGAAGTGCCTCAGACTTGGCTATAATTTCATTTCATCTCATTGAAGGGCATGCAACTCTTCCACTTCTTTAACAAAAACACTTCCAAAGACACTGTCAAATACTGTTTTGCAACTGTGAGCAGAGCCTCCTTTAATTTTGCATTTTAAAATACTTGGATTTGCATCATAAGCATCTTTAGCTAGAGGTGAACAATGCACCATCACTTAGAATTTTTACATTGACATGATGAGCATGGCCTGCTAAGAGATGGTGTCCAATTTGTGAAAGAAGTACAAAAATGGAGAAAGTAGCTTATGTCAACTCCCATGGAGTTGCCATTTAGCAGATACTTCTAGCTGATTATGCAATGTAATAAGAAACATGTTTAATATTTTAATCTAAATGAAATGAAGGCTTTTGTCTTTTTTAAAACCAGGAATTTGTGCGATGTTTGATCAGTTGACTTTTTAATCTGATTTTAAGAACTCTAATTATTCAGATTTATGTTATTCGCAATTTCTTTTCCTGTTCTCCTTGTGTGGGTTTTTCATTATTTTATTTTCATTCTGTTTGTTTTTGGCTTACTGGCAAAGGACGGCGCCACTTTAATAAGTATAAAAAGAAGGGTAGGTTTTTTTAAATTTCTTTTTATTTCTTTTGCAACATCTATTTAGTTTGAAATAGTTACAAAGCTGTGAAGTGTAGTCACTCTCTCTTTAAATTTATTCTGATGGGTTTGCTGTTTGCACCACAGTAAGAATTCCTACCATTGCCATTTTCTTTGTTGTGTGTGGGCTATTAATCTCTGTATAAAAAATGTAAAAGGTTGTCAATTATTAGGTAAGTAAGGAATAATTGATAGAAGTAGCAACTCTTGTATTTTTTCAGTTGTGATCTAATTTTGGTTGATTGAGACTCATCTTGCTCTGAGGCTTTTCAGAGCCTTGCTTGGACAATGGTGCATAAAGTCATGTTTTTTCATCAATTGAATACACTGCTTGAAACTGCTCCCTTTGTGCCATGTCCAGAATGCTCCCAGTTGCATACAATGTTCTGGGAGTGATTGCTATGGGGACAACACAAAATTTTAGAGTGCATCCTGCAGAATAACACAGTACCTGGTTCGTTGCTGTAGAGCTCATGGCCCACAGGAATGAATGATGTAATGTATAGGAGTGTGTATTTCCTCCCTGTGTGAGTCAGGGAAATGTTATTTGTCATCATAACTTGGCTGGAAATTTTAGGAACTGGAAATAGGTTAAACAGACAGAAGGACTCTGAAGGAAAAGGTGAGGGATATTGAATCCTGTTTTTCCACTGCCTGTCCTGCACATGGCCATGGCCTCACAGAAGAGATGGGAGCACTTTGTGCCCTCCTTTGGGCACAGCCAAACTGGGGAGTGGGTCTTGAGCCATTCAAGTGACTCTGCAAGTGTTCTAACAGGTTATGGATCAGACAAGGGAGGGAGGGTGGATCAAACCTGGTGATGCCATCACCAGATGGGTTTGCAGAGCAAAGAGCCGGAGAGGAGCAGCAGTGTAAGAAAAATTCCAGGTTTGTGGCATTATTAAGATACTGTCCTGATCAATAATATAAGTTAAGGGTGACCTGTTTGGGTTAAAAGCTTACATGCAAAGCAAATAAATAAAAGCAGCACCTGACACCAGGGATTTACCACCTCAGTATAAGTTTAAAGGGAATGAATGGGTACCAATTGACAGATATTCAGATACTGGAAAAAATGGTAATAATGCAGTGTTTTAAATACACCAGCAGTGTGACTGTTGTCAGCTTGGGGGAACACTGGTAAAGGCAGTTTTAAAGAGAGGTGATGGGGCAGATAACATCCTTTGGGTAATGGAGGGCAAGTGGAGCCTTCAGAGGGGAGACTGAGCAGAGGAAATAGCTCAAACAAAAGGAAGTTCTAAAATTTGACTTTCAAAGGCATCCTATCCTACGTCCTAGAAAGGTTGAAGTCAGAATTCAAGCAGGGAGTGGTGTGGTGAAAGAGATCTGTAAATGAAGTTACAGCATAAAGCTTATGTTCCATAAGATGAAAGACCTGAAACAAGACTGAGAAAGAAGATCCACACAGCTGAAGGTTAGATTAATAAATTAACAATATGATGATTGAAGCAATGTTGCACATAAACATGACTGAAGAAGACAATTTATCAATGTAGAGAAAAAGGTGTTTATTTAATTTAGATTTTATTTACTAGAAACCAGGGCAGAATTCAACCTAGAGATGCAATGCAGTAAAAAGTCTAAAAACTCAAAGCCTGAATGTGAGGCAAGGAAACAAGTCAGACTATAAACCTTAATGAAAGGTAGAATGATGGTCTTTTCCACTTTGATAGAGCAAAAATGCAGGGTAGGGCTGAGAAGAAGTGAGATAGAGAAAATAAGGTAAATCAAAGAAGAAATAACTATTGGTAAGTATTTTAGATGTTCATAATCATAGCGTGTATCATCTCAAACTTACACTGTTCTATTGAAGGAAGAAAAAAAAAAATGTGCTTTTCTCTGGAAATGCTGCATTCCTGACTTGTCACCCACACATATCTCACATCCTTTCTTGCAGTTGACAGAATTCAGCATGTTCAGCTTCTCTCTTTGTATCTCTTTCTGGGTGGGTTTGTTTTTGGGTTTTGTGTGTTTATGTGTGTGTGTGTGCCAACTTCTGAGCGTGCTGCAGCAGCAGCACAGCCCTGGCTTGTCACTCAAATCTTCTCTCACAGTGGGTGGAAGCATCATTTTGATTCTTGAACAGACAAGGCTGTCTTTGGCAGTGTTCCCCTCCAGCAGTTCCCACCTCTCTGACTCAGTACCTTAAAATGCCTTTGTTATAAATTTTCTTCTCATTTTCCCAGTCTCATATTTCATTAGCAGGCTATTTTCCTTTCTTGCAAACTGGTCATGTCCTCAGTTGCCTTCCAGTGATTTTTATGTACAGGACAGTGATTGCCTGCCTGCCTTATTTTTTCTTAGTTTTCCAGAACTGCATTACACTCTAAAAAGGGGCTTGTGCCATCAACTCTGCCAAAAATTAATTACAGAATAAATAAATAGACATGTAACCTATTTTGAAGATGACTGACAGCCATGGCTGTCTATCAGCTGTTAGCTTGCCTGCATGAAATGAGACAGTAGCTTTGATCCAGTGTCAGGTACACAAGAAGAGCCAACGCAAATCCATCACTGCAACTTTTTCTAATTGGCAATTTAGAGAGGAGCCAAGGGCTGAAGGGGTCACAGGCTGAGTTCTTGCAGGTTGTCAGTGGTCATGGCTGCAGAAGGAGCTGTTGTGTCGGGTCTGCAGCTTCCCTCATCAATCCTCATGGATGCTCTTGGAGATTAGAAGGAAGAACAGGGGGCTGGAGGCTCTGGACTCTGGAATTCTACAAGGGATACCTTGTTAAATTTGTGTTACAACACAAGACATTTAACATCATAACATTTCACTGCTGCTTAGGGATATGTACCTGTCCCTCTGGTATGATGCACCATCTCTGGTGTGGATTGAACAGGAGGATTAGCAGCACTCACGTTGCTCCCTTTTCTGCACCAGCCTGGAACTGGTGCTCATACACTTCATTCTTTGTAAGAGAATATTTGCAAAGATGAGATAGAGGCCAGGAGCTGCTTGTAGCATTGGGAATACTTGAGAGAACTACTTCAAGAATATAGGTTTCGATATGCAAAAATTGCATTGTTCTTGAAGTTTCTATGGCTTCTACTGATTCCAGCATTGAATTTAGGGTTATATAGAATTTATCTGCAAAAGGTCTTGTCTTGAATTATTTTAAGTGGGGATTCTCCTTTTGTTTAGAAGCACATCCTTTGGTTTTTTTTGTTATGGTTTGCCCTCTGCAGGGCAGTAAAAATGCTTTAATTTTTTTAAAGAAATGTATTTAATGTTGTTAAATACACCTAATAATTGCATCTCATGTAGTAATTTATTAGCATGTTTTCTGTATTAAACCACCAGTAAACATACAGGCAAATTTGTGCATGTGAATTACATTGTCATTTCAAATGTTTCTGAATTCACAATGCACCCTATGAACTTGAAATTATGTATGATTCCTTTTTCCAAAGAGCTTGTAGTATAGTGCTGCAGCTAAGAAGTCAGATTTATTCTGCAGGAGAAAATTTCAGACAAAGCTAAAAGGATTAAGAAAAATAAAATTGGGGAATACTGAGGAATTCAGTAATGAAGAAGAAAGAAATTGACTGAAGTCACTGATGCCAGTGATGGACAAAACATAATAGGTAAAAAGTGGACATGTAAAGAATTATAAGTCTCTGATTTCAGCAAACACTCAGGTATTTTTATGTGATCATTCCCTACCCCACCTGAAGAAACTCAGAGACCAAAGAGAACCACAGGCAGTAAGTACTGTAGCTGAGCTGGAACCAAATTTTATTGGCTTAGTATTATAAGAAAGTTTGCTTTGCTTATGTCCAAGATGGAAAGCACATGGAAACACAGTAAAATCTTATTAATGGATTTTTCTTCAACAGCATTATGTAATATTTTCCCACTTGATAAAAACTGGGTGCACTCATTTGATCTCTCATGGCTGCCTTTGAAAACTGCTGTATTATCAGTTACTTCTCTTTCTTCCCTTCTTATACATGTGCAGCACAAACATGTCTATTTGCACAAATATTTCCTGTTTCAATGGAGTTCCAATAAGCAGAATATCAGAAAAGGTTCTGAATACAGCAAGGAAGTGGACATCCATATAAATACATGCAGGACAAAAATCATTGTGCAGCTTAGTTCTGGCAAGCCAAAAACCTTTTTTCCTTCATAATACTTTCACTGGTGGCCAAGAATTTCTCTGCTCCCACTCTGCTCTACTGAGCTGAATTGTGCTCGCTGTGCTGAATGTCTTGTAATTTGTTTTTGTGCTTAATTGGTTAGCTTATCTAATTGTGTTGCAATCTAAATTTTGGTTTTACTTTGCTTAGTCTCCCTGGAATTGTAGTGGTGTTTGTTTATTTCATTAAGTTCTAAGGGTTCATCTTGGCAGTTGTGTTGGGATCATCTTGGAGTTCTTGTGATGATGGTAAATGTCATTGAAGTGACTATGATTAAGTAGTATTTTAAATCACGTTCTAGAAATACAGCTGTTGTCAGACATGCTTAGACATTTGCCATCCCTGAATAACAGAAACAGCCCTGAATCATAGCTTCAGATTTCAGCATGCACGACTTTTTTCACACCTACACTATATCTGGATTTGAAACTGTAATTTAGATATTTTTCTATATTTAGTCCTTACTTCAGTAAGATTAAATTCAGTTACTGTCATCCCCCTTCACTTTCTCAAACAAACAAAAAAATCTCTAATTCAAATGTAGAAAAATGTTTAAATATCTGCAGCTAATGTGGAACTGTGCAGTTAAACATGTTATGATTTAGCTTTTCTGGTAAATTTAACATGGCAAATAATAGTAACTAAAAGGAGACCAAAGCAGCCTGCATTTTAAATACCCTGAATGCTGCAGCCTGTGGGTGCATCAACTGCACTGCTGTTCAGCCAGAGCTAAGCCACTACCAGAGGAGCAATAGTTTTTACAGCATTCACTTGGAATGGTGTAAAACTTACCAAAAATATTTTAAGAAATATTTCACTTTTTTTTTTTTTTGCTCCTTCTTCTAGAAGCATAAGTGACTTTGTGCTGCTAGTGCTTTTCTGTTATGGATAACAACACTTATGTTTGGAATTCTGGTATTTGGTGTTTGTCCTTACTGCTGCTTTTTGTGAGCTTGAAGCATCATCTCTTTGATTCCTCGCTGACTCTTTCCACTGAGATAGCAACTGAAACCTCTGAGATAGTTTAGTTTTGCCTTCCTCCGCAGTTTTCCTAGTGATAAAGTTATCAAAACATAAGAATGAATATCTGCATGCTTGTCTATGACAGTAGCTGATTTCAACATCTGTTGGTTTCCATCTGTTGGTAGGAAGTAAAACTTGTTTCTCTGCGTGGTCTTGTATCTACTTCACTGCTTATATCCAAAACAGGAATTTCACAGCTCTGATTCTGTGTTACTCACAGAAAAAGGAGTTGGTTTGGTTGCTTTGGATTTTTTCCTTCCTTTTCAAAGGCATATAATAAGTGGCAAATCAGTCTGATTCTTCTGCAGTAAATCAGAACCAGAGCAAGGGAACTTTCCTTTCCTTGAATGCATTGATGCACATGAAAAAGAGATTGAACTGTGCTGCTCCTTACCAATGCAGCAGAGAGGGAGGACTTTATCTGGACTGGTTGCAAATCATGTTCACGTGCTGTGTGGGTTCTGCAGTCTTCCCTTAGCACAGGCAGTGACAATGGCAAAGCTTCTGCCACGGTGGAGAAGGAAACAACCAGGCTGACCAAGAGCTGAATCCAGAATGTACTGACGGGACAAAGCCCTCAAGACATTTGATTCCTGGCACAGCCAGCTGATCTATCAAGTGTCAGTGCACTCAAATGTTCTCTTTTGTCTCCATCTCCAATTTGTAGTTTGTTTAATTCCACTTGAAATTCTTTTTTTTTTATGTGCAGCTCACCTCTCCAGTGAGACAGAACACTGGTGTCTTTCCCTCCACCAATATCTTTGTCTAAGATCTTTGTTGGTGCTTAGTGAGATTGTCTAAGCTCATCTTCACAAAAGCAGTGATGGGGCTTCAGTCCTCTCAATCCAATATGAAAATAGTTCTCTGGCATTTGATATTGGCTTAGTTTTGATTTACTTATTCTTATGGACTGCATTGTTATTGTTACTGAAAATATTATAGGGGTTAAATAATCCAGCAAAATTTACTTGTACCAGCTGAGCAACCTCAAAGAGATCATTTTAAGAAATGGTGTTTCTGGAAATTGGTGCTAGTATGGGAAGACACATTTGTATTTCTTACATAGATTTTTTGTAACAGTTGTTAAACAAAGCAATTATCTAATGGAAATAGATACTTTGTACAATGGTAGAGGAGGGAACATAAAGTGTTTTCTTTTTGAGGGATAGGCTCCCTCTGAAGGCATGAGAAGAAGCATGACCGCTGTGATAAATTTGGGCCAAAGCAAAAGTTTGCTGCATTTGGAAGAATGTAAATATTAATTGTGCAGTTAATGCTGTCCAGTCACTTCTATAAAAATCATGCCATTTTTTTTGTAGAACAGCTTAAGTACTTATCGATTGAGAACTTCTATAACTCCCAAAATGGAGGCATCCCCATATCTCTACAGGTATTTTAAATGAATTGAATTAATCATAGGCTTAAAAGTCTCTAGTGATCTTTGTTAAGTTTCCTGGGTTTAATTAAAACATCTGTGCAGTTTTAATTTATCGATTCATCCAACTCATATGTCATGTTTTTAACACACCCCAGCATGCTCTGCATCATTTTTAACCCGATTTCCACTTAACTAAAGCAATTAAATTCACCCCGGATTAATTAAAGCATCCATACTTTAGTGCTTAAGTCAGCGTGTGCTGCTTTCCCCAAATGGTTTCTGAATGTCAGAGATTTGACACACCTGATGGGTTTTTTGTCCTTCTGGAAATTCTTCTGTGGGTTTCCTCCTCGCTTGCTAATGTGCAGAGTTTGGGAGCTTGGTAGGGCTGGGTTTGGGCAACTGAAATGGGGAGAGCAGAGCTTGGCTGCTGGGAGACACAATCACTCTGGGTGCTGAGCTGGAGCCTGCCAGGGCACAGCAGCACTAGTGTTAAACCATTTATATCAGCTCTGTGTTCTCTAGCCAAAGCATTTCATGAAGAAACTACTAAACCACCTCATGTCAGTGCCAGTTTTTTCATAGTTGTTCATTCTCCTGCTTCTGGGTGAATTTCTAGAAGATAACTTCTGCTTGGAAGAACACGAGCTCTTAGAGCAACCTAAAAAGACTTTGTAGAGAATTGTCATTTGTTCTTAACATCTAATTGTTCTTAAGAATGTTTCAGCTTGATTGGAGTTAGTGAATTTACTGATCTCTGAAGAGCTGCCAGACTAGCCAAACACCATTATTCCTGGCTGTGCAAAAAGTAGGTTTGTGAGGCACAAAAAGCAGGTGAGAGCAAACACTCTTGGATTCATTCAGTCTCCCATTCCAGAATGATCTTCTTGGGTCTGATTTTTCTAGGGATGGAGCAGCTTCTCACAAGGAAAGTAGTATAAAATTACCATAAGCTAGTAAAAGAGAAACAAGGTAAATCATGGTCTTAGAAGTTACTTCAGATTTTCATATCCACAAATGAACTTCAGTAAAAACAAATAGGTTTGCAGACAAGTAGTGAAATGTGCAGCCAACAGATTGAAATAGATTTAAATAGAAAATATGAAGGGAAGTGTTGTCAAACAAAACCATTGTATTTTCAGGCTGCAACTAGATTTCTATGTCTTCTAATTTTTTAGAAATATCTGTGGGCAAATACTTGGTGCAACAAGGGATACAATAATTAAGGGCAAATATTTGGTGTGTAATATGACAGGGGATGTCTCAGTACTTTTTTGTTTATAATATTAATGTAAAGTCTAGAGCCAACATTTTGAAAAAGGTTGACAGCAATTAATTTTTTTAATAACTGGGCTGATTTTCTAAAATGCAAATGCTTTAGATTCCTCTGAGTATAGTGATTTTGTTGTTGTTAAGCCATTTAGATTAAGATTGTTCATACATAAATAGGTATGACTTCATTTTAGGAGAGCAGGAACTTGATTGTAGCTTTTGCAGTGAATCTAAAATTATTGGGGGCTTTGGTAGACAGTTGTAGCATTCAACTCATGCATCAGGAAAACACATCTTCACCTGATTAATTATTAATCTAATTTTTCCATGGTAGAGAAATTAATATGTGTAGTCTAAATGCTGCATATGCATCACCAACATAAAGACCACAATAAGAAAAATGCCAGTAGAGTGTGCCTCTGCTGTCATCTATCACGTTAGGAACCAGGTGGTTGTACACAACATTTGTCTTGGCTCTTTCCTCTTTTTCTGCTCCAATTTGGAGCTGGCTTGGAGTGCATTTATAGGCTTCAGATTAGACTGTCAAAAACTGGAATCCTTCTTCTTTATATGTTGGCAAAATCGTGCATAATCTCCCGGCAGTAGCAGCCTAATCTCTGCTAAAAGGAAGTCCAAGCATGAGGTATTACAGAGTCTGAATTAATTATCCACTGGAGGAACTGCACCCAGAAGGGTGGCTGGTAGGGCTCAGTGCTAAGAAGTTTGACCTACATCTGTCTTCAGTTCAATTCCTGGTGGTCAGTGGAAAAAAACCTACTTTAGTTTCAATAGGCAAGTGTGGATTTCACCCTTTTATATAACAAGGAATTTGTGCAATTCCATGTCCAAAGAGCATAGCAAGACTGCCCAAATGACTTCAGTGATTTTTTGTGACTGAAAATTACTTCCTCCTCCTAAACAGGAGCACCTACATATAAAAATAAATATTTTTCTTAGGTGTGGCAAAATTCCGTACAGTTCAACAAGGGCTGAACGTGTCTTACATAGGAGTATAAACAGTGTCTCTTCAGAATGTTTTTTGTCCAGAATGTGTTTATTTGTTTAGAGGGAAGTAAAGCTGTAATGGCTGAGACCAAAACTCCATTTCACCCAGGGTTTCAGCTATGATGGTGACATACTGCAGATGGCTGAGGATAAAATTTTTATTTGTCTGTGTTGCTTCTCCATTAAATTCTTCTATTTGCAGAGATATATGTGCTAGGACTTTCTACAACAGATGAAGGCTCTTTGTGTTCAGTAGCCTTTGCAGATTTTCATTCCATGAATTTGTTGAAATTCTATGATCCATCACAGAATATTCTTCCATGAGTTTCAATTTGTCAATTAATCTTGTTAAAATTGATGGAACAGTCAGCAGACCTCAGACACTTAGATGATTTCCATTTTCTTTTAGTTCAGTCTTAAGCTCACATTTGAACACTCAGTCCTGATTTTCCACACTATTTACATGGCGAACAGATAGCCAAGCTCATCTCTTTTGCACACCATCTTGTGGTAAGAAGAATGTGGCTTCTTTGCAGGATTGGGTAATGATTGCAATCATTATGGATACAGCCATTTTGGCCCTTACCCAAATACCACCCCTGCAGTTTTGTCATGGGCATCTCACCACAAAATTCTGTGGTACACATATTAAAAAATGAGATGGGACCCAAAATTATATTCTTCCTCTGCCATGTTTGAAAATTTACATTTGAATGTAAAGCTGAGCTGCTTGCAAAATAAGAATAATATAAGGACATGTCTTTTGACCTGGTCCAGGACAGGCAAGCATTGTAGATGCAAACTCAAAAACCTTTCCAGTCTGCATGTATTTGTGCCCAGAGACTGAAATAACTTTGAAGAGAAATATGCCAATGAGTCTGTTTTATGAGGAAGAACTGAAAAAACTCTACAGTAGAGAACTGACAGCCTTAATCCTGGTGGACTTTCTCTGCACCAGGG
Source organism: Cyanistes caeruleus (assembly GCF_971803275.1). NCBI lineage: Eukaryota > Metazoa > Chordata > Aves > Passeriformes > Paridae > Cyanistes > Cyanistes caeruleus. Next base: position 13,775,263 of record NC_141715.1, read on the forward strand.
TAATGTTTGCTCTACAGCAAGAGAAACCAAGCCAGAGCTCTGCCTTCGCATCCTGTTTGGAGCTGCAGGTAGCAGGGGAAGGGCTCTCAACCCAGCAGCTGTGTAACTAATCCAAGTTCTTCAACAGCCTCCAAGAGCTTGTCACCTCACATGTCCTGTGCTGGCTTCTTGCCATGCTCCAGAAGAGCTGCTCTGTGAGGATGTGTGTGAGCACTGGAAGGGGATGTGAGGAGTGTGTACACAGACTGCAGCTGGGACACCCATGGCTTGTCTCTGGACAGAATGGTGGCTTTTGATGCCAGACTCTTTGGGCATTATCCCTGGCCATCTCCTCTCCTCATCCCTGTGTGATAGGCTGTTACCAAATCACCTTTCCTCATGCATCAGGGAATATGAACATAACTCCAAAACATCCTTTAGTGAGAGAACTTTTGGATGGATGTTTGGCTTGTCTTTCCTGCTCGGTTGATGTTCTGAAATATGTGCAGCCTGCAGGACTCAGAGATGTGTAGTTCATCAGCTGTGTCCCATGTTAAAAGCTTAGTCTTATTTTGTTCAAATACCAGTAAAGGGCATAATCCCAAAACCAAAGAAAGTTTAGGGTTAATAGCTGTTGTGCTTACCCAGACCTCACTCAGAGGATATATACCCTAAGTTGCCTGAGTGTTGCCATAACTACTCCTGAAGACCTCTGTGCACTTTTTGCCAGTGCTGCTGTGAGATATGCAATCGAGCTCTCAACAGAAATGAGATAGAACTTGGTTGTCCCATTACATAAATTTATTACATAAATTACATAAATTACATAAACCTTTATTCACATTGCTTCAACAAATTCTGAGCAATCGGTGCTGTCCTGGACCAGGGGCTGTCCACTTGACATGGGGAACAAAAGCAGTCCTAGATAACAAGAGATCCAGAATATTCTTGAGGAGTTTGCACATCAGCTGAAGCTGTCAGGATGTGAAATGAAGGTGGACTGTTTGGGTGTCATCCTGCAGCAATATGATCTAGGAGACAGGCACAGCAGAATTCATTTTAGGCTACCTGTTCCTGTTCTCTATAGAAGAGCAGCTTGATTGTTTCTCTTCCTCACACAGGACAGACTATAAACTCATAGCAAAAACAGTCATGAAGAACTACTTATTACAGCAGTGGCAAGCCAGCTTCTCATAATAACCTGGACCTTCTTGCATTCTTGCTTACATGTTTCTCCTGCAATCTTAGTGGCATGGAAGTCTTGGAAATGCTAAAATTCATCCCAGAATCTCTGTCATTTTTCTTATTCTCAAAGCGATATTCCTATAGTTTGCAAAATAACTCTAGCAGAGGGTTGTAGATTCAATTGTGGCTTTAAGTTGCAAGTGTCTTAACTATATCCACTCCATCCCTAAGGTTAAGTGACAGATTCTCTTGTTTGTCCAAAGTCAGTTCTGGTGTCACTGGCATCGTGACCGCCCTGGCAAACCCCTGCAGGCAGATTGCTGTTCAATTTACAGACAAGCTTCACAAGGACTGAACAGATCCATGAACCACAGCAAGACCTGTGACCTGATAGAAACATGAAGAGAGGAATGAAAAGCTGTGACATGGCTTTCAGCTTTTCTTAAATTCCTGAAGCACCATAGCAGAGTCAGGGAGCACTAAAAAACTGCTGTGGGAGCATTTTAGCCCAAGACCCAGCACCACCCAGTAACCTTTCTTCTGCCATGCCAGGCTCTGGTATCCCAGAAGTTGAACCCTGCAAATCCAGGTCAAAAGCAGGAGCTAAGAATGATTTGCCCACAGACAAGTTCCAAACTGCAGATGCACATCACCTTTAGCTGGACTGCAGTTACCCATTGCTTAATGAGACTTAGGGGCAAAGCAAGCAGAGAAGTGATCTTACAGCAGGTGTCTGGCACAGAATTACAGGTCCACACCACTCTAGCTAGGTCTAGACTGGTCACAGTTAAGTGCCTTGGGTGTCTTGGTTGTTTTGGTTTTCTCTTTTTATTTATTTTAAGAATGGTTTATTTCTGCTCAGTCCCTCTTTCAATGGAGTGTGCTATTTAAATAGAGTTATTGTGTTTATTTGAGGTTTCATGCCAGAGGAGAGGTTTACAGAACAGAAATCCTTTCAGGATTGAGTAGCATGCTGATCTGTAAAACAACAAAACAGAAGAGCTGTTCCTCACTTGTATCCATCTTGTGAGTCAGCTTGAAGTTTTTGTCCTTATGACTTGAATGAGTGTGGTTTGTCCAAGGAAAACTGCCTAATGCCCACAGATCCATTTAGCCTTCCTGAGACCTGTTCCCTCCATGCAGCTTCATCACAGCATGGTTAGGAGTTGGGTGGGCAGCACAAGAGTGTCCTAGTGCAGCTGGGGAATCCACACTGAGAAACCATCAGTAATGACAGCTCTGAGTCTCAGCAGTGGCATGGAAACATGTAGAGATCATAGAGAAACATTTGCATCCAGCAATATTTAATTCCTTCTGTGGTGGACTTGACCAAAGGGACTGCAAAAAGGCTTAACCACCACCTAAAGGAGCTGAGGTGTGCCTTCTCCTAGAGAGAGAGTTTTTGTGTTAAAGTGAGTTCCAAATAAAAGACCAGGGTCTGTACAATGTTTCAGGGTGTGCAAGATGACACCAAGAAATTTGCCACTCACAATCACTCCAGGTCTTCTGGACAGGCTGCCTTCTGATCACTGGCCCAAAATCCTCTACACTGTGCAGAGAGAGCAGGACAGAAAATACTGAACATATAGAACATATATCACATCTGAAATGAAAATGTTGCTGATGGAAATTGTATTTTATTCAAATTTCTGTTCATTTTGCAGTGCATATGAAAGCAACTGGACAAAACTTATAGTAAGAGAGAACACCAGGAATGCAGTAGAATGAAGTCCTCTTGCTACCAAAGGATGGATAATATGGATCTAAGACATAGGAGCAGTAACAAACCCCAAACTTCAGCATACTGACTTTGATATTGTTCTCCTGTAGAAGAAAAATAGGCCAAAAAATATTATACATATTATATGACATGCAGCCATGTATCTTTAGTCTTAATTGAAATCATTCTCAGCACTCTAAATTTTAGCTAACATTTCAGGTTAGAAATCTGAATTTCATTTTTTCTGATCAACTTTTTTTCAGATATCAAATAAGAAAATGCATAAAAAATCTATTCTGAAATGTGTTTTTGCAGCAAATCAATTGGACAGCTAAGATTAATAAGGATTGCAGGACTGAACAATGGAGAAGTTGAATAACTGGACCATTGCACATTTCTTTGTAGGAAATCAATTACTTGGGTTCTTCTTGATCATTCGGGTTAAAGGGATAATAGAAGCCAAGAAGACATTAGGACCTTTTAATGATTAATAGTAGCTTTTGAGTATATTTCTGGCACTGTAAAACCGGGTGTTCATTTCTAATTACTTTGAAAAGGGAAAAGACAGGGAAATACTTTTCTGTCTTTATCAAACTGCATCAGAGAGTAGAGCACAAAAGTGCTCCGAGCTTTTCTCAAAGACTCACTTCATTACTCCCATTTTCTGTTATTTCTCTGTTATTTTTGCTATTTCTCTGGCCAGTGACCACACAGCCAGTCTTTGACAGGCACAGAAGTTCACAGAGTGCCGTGTTGCCAAGGGCGACATGAGCACATAGGAGTGAGGATGACTTAGTGAAACATTTATATGCACCTGGGTTTTAATCAACTACTTGTTTCTTTCCATTGCTCTGCATATGTACAACATCTGATTCCTGGCACCCAAGACCTACTGACTACTTTTATTATTCCTAGGCTTCTCTTCATTTGCATAAATGAATATTTGCTCAGAACGTATTACTCCCTTGAACAGTGCAATGGTGAGGGGTGATGGTTAATGGTGCTTTCTCGCCAGTACACACAGGGCAAAAGCTGTCACTGGGATTCAGGGAAACAAGTTTTAGCAGGGATAGTGGTGGCAAGATGCATTTGTAGTCACTGAAAGCTTGTGTCATTCTTGTGCTCAAGATTCTTGCTCTGAAAACCAAAGGGTCTAAAAAAGACTGGGGACATTACTTGTAAGAAGTGTTATGGTAGAAGAAAGATGCCATATAAAAAGCTATTGTGGGGGCTGAATGTTTTGTGTTCTATCTGAAAATTGGATGTTACCTAGAGGAAACAAAGCAGAGTAATGTCAAACTCAAATCTGTCCACGTTACCTCATTAATTATCCCAAACATTATCAGCATTCTCCAAAGAATAGCAGTTGTATTCTCAGAATGCCCAACACATATGTGCTTTATTAAGTAACAATCAAATTATTTGTTTGGGAAACGAAGAACTGAACCACTACGAATTATCTCAGATTTTTTTTTTATTTTTATATAAATGTTTGATAGTGGATTTTTAGTGCACTTTTACACAACTACATGCATGACCCTGTGTGTTGTTTTTGTTTTCATTCCATTTTCCAGCTGCCTGCCCGGTTCTGTGCAGTGGCAATGGTCAGTACTCCAAAGGCACCTGCTTGTGCTACAGTGGCTGGAAAGGTCCAGAATGTGATGTGCCCATCAGCCAGTGCATTGACCCCTCATGTGGAGGTCATGGTTCCTGCATCGAAGGGAACTGTGTCTGTTCTGTGGGCTATAAAGGAGAAAACTGTGAGGAAGGTAGGATAATTATTTTCTCTGTTGTTAGTTTGTTTTCTGGATCTGGGAGTTATTTATTGGTCAGGAAAAATGGAAAGAATAGAATAAAAATCCAAGCATAAAATTGCTGCAGCAGGTAAAAGAGGGTAAAAATGTAGTCTAACACAATTTTACTGATGTATCAGAATTCAGGCCTTCTGTATACATTGCTTTGCAGTATTAAGAGTGTCTGCCACAAGTAAACCTGAATAATTCCTTTGTGAAGAGCTAAGAAAAGTCTTTTCTTATGGATTGTGTTTACTGAACAATTTAGATGTGAAATGCAGAGGAAAAAGGAGGGAAAATGCAGAGGAAAAAGGTAGACAAAATTGTACATCTTCAACTTCACACAAAGCACATATCAATCACTATTAAGACAGAAACTGATGAAAAATATTCAAAAGACTTGGATATCCATGTTACTTACAGACTTAATGTGGGGCAAATTACTCCTGTTGGCTTCTATCATATGGGATTAAGGGAAGGTGGATGGCACACACCACCAATAACTGTCCTTTAAATGCAGAAAAGCTTTTCAGGTTGGAAGTGTCCAATTCCTTGAGTATGTAGAATGAACAAATTTTTAAAAATAACCCATGCAAAATATGTTCATAGATTAAGCTCAACACTAGATGCATTCACAGAGTTTTCTGTTAGAATGCACAATGTAAATTGGAATGCTTTTCTTTATTAATTACTGCGCTCCAGAGTTTATCAATCCTCCAAAGAGAGAAGCAGCTCGAGTGCTAAAGTGATAGGGCTGGGATGTCATGTTGTTAGGACTGAGGAGTCTCTCTGGATTATTCTGAATGGGTTGCAGAGCTGCATTGATACTGTGCATATCGATTTTTATCCTACCCTTACAACTGTCTCTCCCATCAGAAAACAAAGGGAAGAAAACTGTGAATAAACAAACCATGGGTTTTATTTTTAGGACCTCAGTTATCACCTTTAGGACAAGATCTTGCATTAGCCTGAGTGAACTTGTGGTAAAAGTTCAAAAGTAAAAAAAAAACAAACCAAGGATCTTCACTGGTGGCATGGCAATTGTTTGTTCAGTTCACTCCTGTCACCTTCTTCCACTAAATCTAACACTTGTTATTAGAGCTTTTCTCCAGAATTCAGTTGAAGCCAAGAAGTTTTGCATTGTTTTTAATGTATTACATTTTAAACTATATCCAGAAAAGGCTGTACTGTCCTTTTTTCCTCTCTTAGACCTGATAGTTCTCAGTTCACCCTGAGTGCATGATACTAGGAGATACTCAAAAATTATCCAAAATGCTTTGCTTTAAATATCATTCTCATCAAAATCATAGATGGAAAAGACTGTCTTTAACATGTTCTACAGCACCCAATCTATTCTCCAGGAATGCAGAACCTCTCTTTCTGGTACTAACTGCAATTGTTTGCTTGGTCTCATTGAGTTTTATACATTTCATCGTATTTTCTGTTGTTGTATAAACGCTTGTGTTATGAGAGAGATTGTGGTAGATAGCCTAAAATGATCTTTGTTTTATTTAATTCAGGAAATTTTACCTTGCAAGCCATTCCTCCCTCACTGTGATTGTAATTTCCTTGATTGTACTTGCATGGAATTCTCTCTCTGCTTTCAGTTCTCTAGAATGGCTGTGGTCTGTCTGGGCCATGGATCCCCATGGATCTATCTGCCTTGGATCCCCAAACTCCTGTAAGACAAATGGGCTCCTGTAGTGCTTAATCCATTTTATCCTCAGGTGAATGTTTGGAACGGTGAAGCAAACACATCAGCAGCTCCAGAGAAGTTTCTAGAAAAAGCCAATGCAGGCCTTGTTTGCAAAGGTGCTGTGGTAACTCCAGCCAAAATTGGGAGCACAACAAAACCAGTCAAGTCCACAGAGCTTTTTGGGAGGTGAATGGCTGTGTGAGATGAAAGGACATACATCATTTAATCAACACTGTGCTGGGAAGGAAACGTCTCTTCCCAAAAAGATAAATGTATTACAAAGGCAGGAGGTATCGATTGCAAACTTGGAAGGGGCCAATACCATGACAAGAAAGGTTACTTCAACCTTTTGCATATATGATTGGGCAATAAATAAGTCAATGAATTAATTTGCAAATAAATAAAAATCAACCACCATGTTTCTATTCTAAAATTCCATTTCTTTTGCACATATTTCTCACATTCATTCAAGTGTTATGAGAGAAAGGGTACACCATGAAGTGGTGTCTCTCTAATAAATCATCTAGTCTTAGTTAAAGTTTTTGCATGAATAGAAAATTTACACTTTTAATGGTAGAATGATAGAAATAATATTTCTGTATTTAGATATAATATATGAAATCTCCTCTATTGATTTGAACTTCCAAAAGAAATGGCAAAGGTTGATTCATTTGCCATTTTCCAACTAGGATATTGAATTAGAATAAGTGGGTCAGCAATTTTTATTTTTTTTTTCCCAATAGCTTTTTATTTCTGATATTCATCATGGTTATATTGTTCAAACAATTTACCTGAAATGTAAGTGACACCAAAATCAATATTTTTGATGCACAATTTTTGCAGCATAAACACTGTTTTTCTATTAACAAATTTGCACAGAAGATGAAGTGGGGTATTTGTCAGGCTTCATTCAGTCTGCTTTGGGGGGACACAAGTGAAATTGCCAAATTAGGTTAAGTTAAGGCTGGTTTTCTTGTCACTTTCCTGGTCGAGTCATTTTTCAATGACATTTAACTTTGTAAGTGTAATTCATGGCTCTTTGGGGACTTCATGGTACATATTGTTCAGAAAACTCCTTGACCTCCTTTTTTGTCCTTAAGGATATAAATTGCTTTCAGTACCTTTTTTTGTCAAATCTACAGAGGGCCCAACACTAAATGAGCTCTAATGATCTGAGCTGCCAGGGGGCTGTGAGTTCCGAGCCTGAGGTACTTGCTAAGGCTCATTCTCCTTTGTTTAAACACCAAAGACGGTCCATTTATAAATCCTGATTAAATACCATTGTAAACCCTGCTACACCTCAGGGCCAGAACCTCTGCAACACAAGTCAGTGCAGTTCTATTGCAGGTAATCACATTATGCTAATTTCAACAGCGAGGATCTGGCCCGAGATGATAACTCTGAGCATGTATTAAAATAGAACCAGACTGGAGCTCAGAGGAAAAACTCTCCTCAGTTTAAACTTTGAAAGCTACTACTTACCCAGATGATAGAACAAAACAGCTGTAAAGCACATTTGTCTAGAACAAAGGACAAAGGTGTTTAGTGTGTTATCCTGTAAAACAAGGAAGATTGGGAGCTCAGAGGCATTGATAGGCTCATTCTGCAGAAATAAATCAAAGCTGCATGAGCACTGTAATTCGGGATAGAGGGAAGACAGTTAATTTGTGTAGCAGAAGGTGGTGTTTTTCATATGCTCCACATTCCTTTCATTAGTGCTTTCATTTGAGAAGGAAGATGATACATTCCTGACAAGGAGAGTACATTATGACTTATCATTATCTCCTAAAGTTAGCTGTCCTATAACAATGTTATACACGTATTATCCTTCTACATTTTCTGTTAAAATACATATTCTAAAGAAAACTAGAATAGAGCAAATGTAGGGGGGAAGTAACCTTCATCCTTAAAATAGATTGACTTAAGTTTTTGTGTACTGTACCTCTTCATTCAATCAGTCTGTTTGATGACAGCTCTGTGTCTGTTGAGTTCAACAGAAATTGTATAAAAGATGAATTAGAAACTTCAGACAAGTTATAATTTGTCTAATCACAAAGAAGCAGTAACAATACAGGACAAGCACTCTGTATAATTTAAAACAGTTAATGAATTTATCAACTTTGAGGTGAACCACAAACCAATCTTGGTTTACCTATAAATACAAAAATGCATTATAATTTTTTCATGTCCAATTAACTCAGCTTTAAATCTTAAAAAAAAAAGAAAAAGCAAACTCAAAACTATAGCCAATGTCATCATTAAAATGAAAATCTTGTAAGAAATGTTACAATTAATTTATTCCTGTACTACTGTATTCTGAATTCTGTACTACTGTATTCTGGTAACTCATTTTATTGCATCTCTAAATATCCCTGTCTCAATCCTCTGCCTATATACTTGCTTTAAATGTTCTGCAACTAAATAAAATAGCTTGACAAGGCTCTATGTTTTTATAGAAAAGTTGAGATTTGAAAGATCAAGTATTGTTCACATCAGGTGGAGTGAAAATGTCTCTGCCTTAATTTAGAAGGATCAGTTTGGAAGAGATGAGAGATAAATCACTTTCATTATAAACTCAGATCTTCCTGGAGCAGCAAGAGAGAATGCAAATCATTCTTGGTCCTGCTGTTGTGAGCTAATATATACCAGTCATGAGATGAATTCAAGTTATTTAAGACATGAATTTGACCTTGGCCTTCAATTCCACAGCAAAAGGCACTTGGTAAAGCCTCCATGTGGATATTGGCAATAAAGCATAGTATTGTTATGCAGATTCTTGATATAAGATGAAAATTTGGAAACTCATAATGTTACTGATAAAGTTTATTTGAAAGACAGCTTGTAACATTCCTTTATAGGACTGAAATAGCAACTGAGATGCCATTGCATCATTTTCCATCATAACTATTTTCATTTGTTGTTTCTGGGTTGAAATCCATATCTCTATCTGGTTTTACTTTTTTAAGAGAAACAATCTGCTGGTTTAGAACCAGGGCTCTCAGTTGCACAGCTCAGCTGCTAATGGAGCATGGATCAAACATTCAGAAGTGCCTGAATGATTAGGAGTCTAAATGAAGCTGAAAGCCACTGACATTTTGACTTCTGTGTACTTGAAGTGGCTGCCCTAATGTTCAAACAACGCTCTAACATTTCAGTAGTAATAATAGCAGTTTTTTATAAAGATACTCCAAGTAAAAAATCCTTTAAAACTGCAAATTATAAACTTATTTCGTAATTGAAATGCAGTTCATGGGTCATTGGAGCTTCAGTGTATTTCAGAAGAAATGTCTGCAGGTTTATGTGTGGAACTCTGAGTATATATAGATATTTAAGTGCTATTTTTAAGCCTTCATGCTTCTCCATCACAGCACTCCTGCAGTAAACTGTCACTGCACAGTCAAACCCTGTTTGATTTATTTAATGTAAAATGCAAATTCCTTGACTTTCCCATTCTCACACCAGGTATTAATATGAGTTGGAGAGCCAGCTCGATTTGCTTTGTTTCTCCCCGCGGTACAGCCTTTTCAGAGCAGGTTCCCAAGCATCCCCTTGCGTGGAGTGACGCCTGTGTACGTGGTTTTTGTTCTCTCCCGCAGTGGATTGCTTGGACCCGACGTGCTCCAACCACGGGGTGTGTGTGAACGGGGAATGTCTGTGCAGCCCAGGCTGGGGAGGAGTGAACTGCGAGCTGCCCAGAGCCCAGTGCCCCGACCAGTGCAGCGGGCACGGCTCCTACCTGCCTGACACGGGGCTCTGCAGCTGTGACCCCAACTGGATGGGCCCCGACTGCTCCGTTGGTAAGAAAAAGAGTTTTTCCTCATTTTGCCATCACCTTGCAAATAATATCTTGTTAATGTTTTGTTAATATTTTACTACCAAGTTTGAAATGCAAGAAAAATTTGGAAAGTTGACTTTGTTACAGTTTAATTGTGTAATTGGTACACATTTAATTTAATTTAAATGTTACATGATTGTAACTTTTTTTAATTTTGTTGGGAAGAAGTGTGTATATACGTCTATATATATATTTTCATTGCATCCTTAATTTAGGGCTGTGAGGTGGGTGCAAGTTAGGAGTTTGTGTTTTGTTCTAACACTGATTCTCTTTTAGACTGAAAAAGTTACATAAGTGTACTTCTGTTTCCCAGCTGTAAATGAAAACATCCATCATTTATGGGAAAAAATATACAGGGAATTTTGCTTTTACATTGCCAGTTGAACCTTGAGATGGTCCCGTAGGTCAAAACTAAGTCTCTCAAAACAATATTTACATTTCTCACAGTTATTCAGTTATTTCCAAAGATTAATCAGCTGGAATACCCTACCAGTGACATGAATATCAAGATGTGTTTTCTGCTTTATGAATAAGCAGTCTAAAAAAATTCAAGAATGAGAGTTTGGCTGCCACTTTCTTTGGCGATGCATGGGGCAAAAGATCCTTCTGCTTATCTGCAACTTCAGCTGGCAGAGAGTAGTAGAATATTTGGAGTGAGACACCGGATAACTGACCATGTTAGTAATAGGAATCCAAAATCTCTCCTTTGAAAGTGACTTTTACCCATCATTCTAAATGACCACGAATTGCTGCCATTCTCTGCCAAATGAGTTTTAGGTGAGTTTCAGTCTCAATTCTTAGCAGATCAATATCTGTCAAGATCAGCGAGGTGCAGGTTGGAGTGAAGCAGAGCCGCCTGCTCCCCTCCCCTGCTGTTGGGGACAGCACCTCTGACACGTTTGTGTCGGCCTGGAGGATGCAGCTCTGCCCAGTGCACATCAGCAGACTTTCAGAAACTGATGCCTTGGAGTGGCTACCTAGAGCAGAGGCTAGACAAGGTTAAGAGAATAAAGTTTGTATTTATTAAAGAGCTTCTATAGATACACCTTGGGCACTCAGAAGCCTCTGAGGGGCTACACCCAAGCTGGAAGATGGGCACGAGTTTTTCAGACAATTTTAAGTTTGGTTCATTTACATATAAGGGGTTAATTCTACAATTACACCTTCAGGTAATGAAGTCATTTACCCCCAGTTTGCTCCCCCCAGATTCACTTTTGATAATACTCTTCAGGGCCTGAGGCTGTAGGGTGTCCTTGAGTTTCAGGTCTAGAGGAATTGTTTTGTCTGACCAACATGTGTAGACAGTAGACATTCCACTTTATATGGAATTTAGAATTATGTACTAATGCATACAGGATTTGAAAAATATAAAGCCTAAAACCTTAAGCCATCAAAACTACTTTTAATTTAGCTTGCTTTTAAACAAAATCTAAACGCCGGTTTTCATCGGAACATGAGAGGCCAGCCTTTGAGAGGCTGCCGTTTTGAGCAGAGGTGTTTTGAGCGCTCCCCTTCCCTCGAGGCTGGCTGTGACTGCTGTTCTCTCTCCTAGAACTGGCTGTGACTGCTGTTCTCTCTCCTAGAAGTGTGCTCGGTGGACTGTGGCACCCACGGCGTGTGCATCGGCGGGGCCTGTCGCTGCGAGGAGGGCTGGACAGGAGCGGGCTGTGACCAGCGCGTGTGCCACCCCCGCTGCACGGAGCACGGGACTTGTAAAGATGGGAAGTGTGAATGCAGAGAGGGCTGGAATGGGGAGCACTGCACCATTGGTAGGCAAACGACAGGCACCGAAACAGGCACATATTGCTTTCTTTTCATAAATCGTAGAGACATAGTTGCTGTCGTGGGCTGTAATGGGCTGTTCCCTTAAGGACCCAGGTGCTCTCAGATATTAACCCTGACTCAAACTCTGTTGGGGGAAATGCAGATAGGCCCTTGGAATCATTTCAAATCAGTAACAAACTGGTTTATGGAGAAAAAAAACAAAAACAAAAACAACACAACAACTAATTCCACGTTAGTAAGTAAAGATGTAACAAATGGTACCATGTGTGATATCAACAAATACAATACATGGTACTATGGATGATATCAGTCCAGTCCCAGTTGGGCTCTGTCAGACTGGGAAGTTCAAAAAGGTCATCCTTACACAAAGCAATGATGTTCTATCCTCTTAATTACCATGCCTGAAAATTTACTCTAAAGAGGAATTAATTGTTCCTAAGTGAAGTTCTTTATTTTGTCTCTACAAGCAGTCAGGCAGTCTATTTGGATTGTTTTGAAAAGTTACTCAAAACAAAGAAGAAAACTATTTTCTCTGAGCTATAATCAAAAATGGGAAATTCTCAGTGATCACATCCCTTCTGAGAAGTCTAAGCAGATTTATCTGAAACAGGAGTATCCCCTCTACTGAGACTGTGAGGTTCAGGCAAGTGTGCTTTTCTCCAGAGAATTTTTGGAGAGCTGTGAAGTATGCCTTTGAAGAAATCTGGTGAACCCAAATCCAAAGCCACGTTGTTTTCATTATCTCAAGGTGGTGAATTTAAGAAAGAAAAGAGTAGGTCACTTGAGATTTTCATGGCAGTCAGGGACCCTAATGGGACAGTCCTATTACAAGTGAATTGTTATTTCTTTACTTAAACGTATGGTGAGATTCTTGCATCCCTCAAGCTATTTTTCTTTTTCATTCCCCTCTGATTTCTCTTTGGATATACAAAGCATTTCCAATACACACATGAGTTGGAAACTAAAAGTATACTCCTATTGGAGAGATTTAAAAAAAAAAAAAAAGAAAAATTGATACATATTTTCAGGGCATTTCCTTTGATGTTGTGGTGCTGCATGCTTCCACCACACTGTGCTAATATGATTTAAATCAAAGCTTTTATGACTGAACACTTTGTGACCAGCAGAGATGCAGAGTGTTTTTTCATAATTGCTTTCAGACTTCCATCATATCAACATACCTCTGCTAGATTAATCCAGGCATTTTGTTTTCAAAGTTCTTCCCAGATCTTTACAAAATGCCTAGTATGTAATTTTTTCATTAAATTCTGTAATAATTGCTTATTTCAGAAGTTGATGCTTCGCACAAAATTTGTTTTGCTTTATAATCTCTTAGTAATGTGCCAATGTTTAGAAGTAATTAGTGTATGTAAAGTCTTCATTACTGTGCAGACAAAAAGATGCCTTTTACCAAGATCTCAAAAGTATCCTGAAAATTGCAAACTGAACTAGTGAACTCTGAAGTGAGATCTTAAGTCTAATTTCCAGAGCCTTGAACTAGATATCTTCCTTATTATTGATGTATATAATCAATTCTTTCCAGAGGAAGGGTGATACTTCTAAAGTGATTAAAATATGCATAAGCTTTTATTATTTGGTGTGTGTTACACAGATTTTCTTGAAACTTAATGTGGTCCTGCCTGTGGCAAAGATGAGACTAGTGCAGAAAATTCAGGTATGCCCTTCTAGTTATCACGGATGAAATTTGTGCAGTCAGAAGTCGTCTGTTGCATGCAGACAGATATTCTTGTGACAGGCCTGTATTGGTAGGAATTTTCACATGGTCGTGTCCTGAGGCCATTTACAAAAGCACAAAGGCTGATGCCTGGAATGGGATTGAGTTCAGAGGGACAACTCAGTGTGATCCCAGTGGTTCGTGTTACATGGAGCTGAAACACAGAGTTCAGAGGAAAAGGAAGGTAAAAGGGATTTTTGTCAGTATTGGTACAAAATTTCTAGAGGTTGCCACTGGAAAATCTGTGCTCAGAGTGAATTGATACTTTGATACAATGATGAGTTGCTCAAGATGTTTTAAACGTTGCTGTGAAGAACTAAAGTGCACTTAAATTTTACAGAAACTCACTGTCATTTAGAGTACTGCCTTTATGGTTTCATTTTCAGCTGAAAGTTTGTCACACCATTTAATGTCAGAGTTACTGAGGTGTGTCTGCCTAAAGAGATTTTTGTCCTAAGGCAGAAAATGCAAATCCTGTAGGAGAGGTTATTTACTCTGAATTTCCATTTTTGCTGCAGCTAGTCTGAAGTGAAGTCAGCAGAAAAACTTGCTTTGATTCCAGTGACTTTAGTCCAAGTCCACTTAGAACAAATTGATCTGTGAGAAAGAAAAGGAGATTTCTATATACAAACCATTTTCTTTTGTTTGTGTTTCTTTACCAGTTTCTTTGTGCTATATTTACATGGCAGTGGAAAAGAAATCATCATAGCAACCTGCAGGTATCCAAGTTCATTCAGGATATTTTATTCTATTTAATATCAAATTAGGCTTTTATAGATGCTTGACAGAATGCACACTCCTTGTCATTTCATTGTTGAGTATCTAAGCTCAAAAGTTTCACTAGAACTGCATTTTTCCTCTCTGCATTACCTGGTTTAAGAAAAGCACTCAGAAAATCCTCCCAGAACAGCAATGTGAGCTCAGTGTTAGCACAGTGTTTGTGCAAATCAGATTTTCCTTGTGTGCAATAGAATTATGTGTAAGAATCAATGCAAATACAAATGCATGCATGTTCCAAGTTACACAGATTTTGATAAATCTACATCCAAATAATATAAAAGAGAAAGGAGTGGGTGTCTGGTCTTGCTCAGCTGCTGTTTGAAGCAGAGCAGAACTTCAGTTCACTTTGCTACTTCAGGTAAGAAAAGAAATTGCTTACTGGAGTGGTGATAAGGAAAATTAATCTTTTCCCAGTGCAAAAATAGACCTGTCAGGATATGTTTATTAAGTGATTACTATTCATTGATTGCAATTATGGAGGAAGTTATAACTAAATAATAGAGGGTAATCTAGATGAAAAAAATATTGGAAAACTAATAACAGTGAAAGAAAGGTATAGAAGTTGTTAATCTTGAACCCACTTCATGACAGAAATTTACGATGGAGGATTTAGCTTTTCCTTGAATCATCTGAATGTTGTTAAAGCATGCTGTTATAAAACAGATCTGTTACTTTCACTGAAAATAATATCTGGATGTTTAAAACTGTTGTTTTTAAATGCTTGCAGAGGATGTTCTGCATATAAACTGTTAAGATAGTATTCCAAGGACAGTGTGATATATATGGAGATCTTATGAAACAGTCAGAAATACCATTTCAGAAGTGTAATTCCATCTGTAATTCATATCCCTGGAGCATGGACTCTTATGAAGTTATTGGTAAAAACTCAGTGGGAGACAAGTGAAAGCAGGATTTAATCCTAAATATTTACAAGTATAATTTAAATGTCTGCAAATGGATCTTCTAAGGTGAGCTCTGACCAGAAGGTGATGTATGAGGTTTTTTCTTTGTGGCTGCCTGTCGTACTCCCAAGCCTTGCTCTTGTCTGCTCATGTCCTCCATTAGATGCAGGTTAAGCACTCCTTTTCAGACAGAAAGTGGGAAAAGAATGCACTCTAGGCTGTTTGGTAATATGGGTACCCTGTTGCAGACAGTTCTTATATTTTACAATTTTTTTTATTATTATTTTTTGATGCAAATGAGCCCCTGGTGCATTAAAGCTGAACCTCCACCTGCCTGGCAAAACATAAACAGGTGATGAGTCCATCTCTTCAGGCTCTGCTTAGGTTCATTCAGCTTAAAAAAGACCCTTAAGATCTTGAGAGTTTGAGTCCAGCCATAAACCTCACACTGTTCTGGCCTTGGTACTGCTCTCTGAAATCTAACTCCAGAGTTGGGGATCAGCAACTTCCCCCCACTGAATCCTTGGCTTTTGTACTAAAACTGCCAAAATTTCAAAAGTTCCTTAGTAAAGGAGTTTGGAAATCTGTATTAGCTCTGTATCTTGTCTTCTGTTTTCCTTGAATAAAGGAAAAAGATTTTTAAAAAGCTAGGATTCAGTCCCCTATGTGGTGGAAACTAACCCAATATTTTCAGATGCATAAAAATGTACAGGAAAAGGAAAGAACTCTGTGTCCAGGACAATTAAGAAGTTTAAGTTACAGTACAAGATATTTGTATTAGGAAAAACATGTTACCAGTAAATGAAAAACAGAAGGAGGTTGTCCAAGCAAATTGTGAATTCCTCATCAATGGAGTTTTTAGTGACCCTTTAGAAAACACTTGTCAGGGATAACAGAGATTCATCCTGTCCTGGGGCAGCAGGCTCACCAGAAATCATTGAACTCTCTGAGCTCTCTTCCAGTCTCCTTTTAAATGAGCTTAAGAGGAAGCAGTCCTTCTAATGACTTTATTTTTAATGGCCTACCTTAAGAGTTGGACTGTCATTCCCTTTAAGAATCCAATGGCACTGCTGGAAGTAGAATTGATAATTTATCCAACCAGGGAGACAAATCTATGTGTTCTGTATTTTCAGAACAATGGGCTGTCAATGTGGGTATTGAGCCACTCTGAAACATCCAAACAAACTCACAATCACTAGGTAAATACTTTAAATACTCTCCCTTTAAAGGTGAACACTATGTGGACCATATTCCACCTCTGATTTTAATAAAAAATTGTTTACTAAATATTTTTCCCCCCAGGTTCTGTGGGATGACCTTTCCATCTTTTAGACAGGTTCATATTTTCTATCAGCTGGGTGGAATACCTCAAGTAAAGTGTAAAGATTAGATTCTTTACCTTAGCATGGACTCAATAATCAATAGAAACATTTATAATGTGGCATTGTGTTATCTTTGGATATAGCAAGATATTTTTGTCCCATGATAATGCTCTTTGTGTCAAAGATTTTTTTTTTTTTCCTAGACTACTGATTTCACTTGTAATTACAACAGTAATGATTCAAAGATGAGGCAATTTTCAGGAGAGATGGAAAGTGTGTGGGAGGAGGCAGTGGAAAGTCATCGTATCTGACAAAGAGCAATTTAGAAGGAGCTAGATATGTTAGACTTCTCCAATGGATTTCTAACTTAAAATTAATCTGTAACAGTTTATAACCTATCAAGGCATAAAAAACCCTCTAACAATGATGACAGGAATTTAGATTGCACTCTCTGAGGAGGGAGGAACACATTTTTTTCATTTTATTTGAAAAATGCATAGAACATTTAGGTCATGACCACTTTTCATTACTGCTGATATAGAAATATGTTGGTAATATATATATGATGACATGACCAAAAATGTTCGAGATGTTGGCTGTTCCTGAATGTGCAGATTCCAGTCCATCACCTGTATCACACAGTTATCCCACTGTTTTTACACCTGGAAGGGAATTTCACCTGATGGAGCCTTTTGGGTACATGGTGCCAAGCATTCACTGGAGTTTGAGTTGTTCCTCCTCTGCCTCTTCAGCAAAGCAGAGGAGCAGCAGGTGTCTTGTGAGGCAACCTGAGAGATTCTCAATTATTTCTGTCACTCACTGCACATCATTCACATTTCCACTTCCATCATTCAAACACAGAAAGACTCAAAAGGTAGAAATCTTCCTTATAGGGTGGAATTTTGGAAACATATGTTACATCATGGTACATTTTATAATCAAAGCCAAGGAAATGTACTCATCACTTAGATAAATAAATGCTCACCTAGTCAAACATCTCTGTGCTTCAGTAAAGGAGTGAGGTCTTGGTAAATACCTGATAAATAAATTTCTTCCTGGAAACCTGAAGCTTCTTATCTATCCTAGCTACATTTGCTATTGAGGTGCTTTGTTGGTTGCTTCATCTTTGTCATCTTTTATTTCACCTCCAAGACTTCTGAATAAAATCTCTTGGCTGTAGAGTCCCCAGATTCTGTACTAGGTAGGAGGCTCTTGCTTGGGATTTCTGGTTCTGGTTTGTAACTTTGCAAATTCCTATGCTGAAAACTGAAATATCCCAGCTACTTTTGTGGATCAGGGATGAGTAAACTTTCTATATCATTTCTGTAGCATGAAGGAATCCAGAACTGCAATAGGCATCCACTTAATTTTATTGTAGCCAAGCAAGGTAGCTGATCATGAAGACTTGGAAGGAAGCATTCTGTGTAGTTTTATGTATAGTGAGAGTGGTTTGCCTTTCAAGGAGTTTGGAAACAGAATTCCTTTTTGTTTGCAGAATTTACAGGGGGCAGCTGGGGATCTTTTTTGGCTGAAAGGCAAGCTTATTCATGAGGAAGAACTTTCCTGTTTGCATTCTTTGCTGAGGGCTTCCTGTAAATGATTGAAACATGTCACAGCTCAGTGTCAGAACACTTGAGTAGCTTTATTCTTTCTCTTTTTACAGGATATTTGTGGAACATGACCTTATTTCTTTCCTTTCTAGCCCAAAAAATTTAATGAGCATGTTTTCAGCTAAACTTCCTGCATTTTGTCTGGTACTTCAAAAGTGCACCCAGAAGATACTGGTGAATAGTTTCCCAAACTAAAACCACATTTCTTTTTTCTCCTTTTGGAGGAGCTTCTACATGAGTTATATTGATTTTCTGGCCAATTCTTGAACTCTTAAAAGACCACAAAAAGGGAGGGAGGGTAATCAATCAGGGAGCTGATCTAACTTTTGAAAGGGCAGAGCCGATTATGCTGTTCATAGCAGTATTCCCAGAGCCAATCTTCTCCTGCAGATAATATTTTCTGTATTATTTTGTACCCTGTGGTGTCAAGCAGAGCTTCAGCAAGTGAGTGAATTACACGGTGTTGCTGGAAACAAAACAACAAAGATACAGGAATGCTTGTGAAAGGTCAGTGGTGTGGATTGTATAGAGATAGAAAGGTAGAACTGGATCTTGAGAAAATAATGTGTATGTACATATATATATATATAGTATGCTTATTAAAAAAGAAAAACAAAAGAGAACAATACCATCCATCCTTTGGAGACTTGCTGTTCATATTCTTTTTTCTTGATCACTTGCATTCTTGCCTATAAATTCTTAAGGTATCATCCTTGCATCTTCAGTATCAGTTTCACATAATCTTTCATGCATGAAGATGCAAATAAAGGCAAATGTGTTTTGCCCGACTGCTGCAAACTCTGTGGAATAATATTTCAGATGCAAAGCTTTGTAAAGGGTTTTTTGTTTTTTATTGCAGCTTCTTGCCAATTTAGTATCAAATTAACAGTAGGATGCATTAGAAGTTAGAGACTTGTCTTCCTAAGATATTTGATGCTTTTGAAATTCTCTACTCAATATTTTCTTAGTTTAATGTTGTATTAAAAATATTAATGTCAGAAATAAAAAGGAAAAAATGGTCTCTGTAGCACCTCTGAGGTGTCAGTTCAGGATTTTGCTGTGTGATCTATTTAGGGCTTCAGGGAAAAATGAAACTATTGAAAACCTTCTCTTTAAGCTGTCAGTTCTCTCTTGTGCAGTAACTACTCACTGAGGATGAATTCACACTGATGCTGAATATTGATACATCCTTCTTTCACTAAAAACCCTTACTTAGACAGTTTTTTAACAGATCTTAAGGAATGAATATGGGGACTTGTTCAGAGCACAAGTTACGAGGTATCATGAGCCATTCTTATTGAAGAAAGTTTTTACAAAATTTATGTTATCCAGCTCTTTTCTCTTGTTCCTTCTTTCTTTCCATCCCTGTTCTGACCTGCTTATGAAACGCTCAGTAGGGTAACGATGCTTCTGGAGATTATTCCTGTGTGTAGCCTCAGCCTATTTCATTTTACATACAGCTTTTCTATACATATAAAAAGAAGCAAAGTTTGCTGTCCAACTGAAATCATCATAAGATATATCTCATTTGCCCAAAGAAATTACAAACATAATTTGGCTTACTGAAATGTAAGAGCTGAATACAAACTTGAGGACTCTTAAAGGCATTTGGGTATGATGTTTTAGTCCATGTTCATCTCTTCATGTTGAAAATGAAAATAATTGGTCCTGAGGTCACTATTATCTGATTCATTGCTTCCAAGAAATTGTAACTGAGTAGATTTCTACAATTTCCAGCACTTTCTACTGCCGTGTTTTCAGTGATGTAGTGTTGATTGACATATTGCTGTCCATCTCAGGCTGTCAGTTGTCTTCCAAACACATCCATGCTGAGCTAGATGGAGACAAAGCAGTTCTGGGGTCTCATTAATCAGCAGTTCAGAGCCATGCTGCTGAAAACCAAAGGAAAAGCAGGATGTGATATATTAAGGTTGCTGTGTTTGTCATCATCCCCTCTTCATTCACTAACAGGATTATCATGGCCCAGCTGTTCCCTGAGGATTTTCATCTCTGAGAGCTGACCCTGAGCACTGCACACTTAAATATTTCACTCCAAAAAAGTACCTCACTTAAACAGTTTAGCAGTTTTCATGGAAAAGTAGCAAGTTTGCTTTCACGAAGGCTTTGCTGTGGCAAGGATCAAAACATTATCCTTAATGAAAATTTAGGCAGGGGAGACATGGCTGTCTGCTTATCCATGTAAAGCCTTTTTCCCTCTCGCTCTACTACACTTAAAAATATTTTTAGTCCTGCCTTACTGTGATCAGCCATTTGTGTGGCCCATGAGTGGTGTCTGACATCTGGGATGGATTTTCTTGTGGTGGCTCTGTGGGTTTTGGAAGCTGGGCAACGAGTCCCAGATGTTCAAGTGTCAAACAGTTCCTGGGTTCTCAAACGTGGTTTGCAAAGCAAAGTCCCAAGTTCTCACTTGCACTTCTTCTATTCCACAACGCCCCTTCCAAGGCCATGGGTGTCCTGCATTCTGGAACTAGGGAGCCATCATTTTCACAAAAAACCATCTAGGTTTATTGCTTTTTTCCTAATCCCACTGTATTTTTAGTTTCTGCTCGCAGTTTTTAACAGTCCAGTGCAAAGCAGCTTGATCAAACTCAGCATCGATAAAAATGCTTTTAAAATGCTGTAAAACAAGATACCATCAAAATAGCTGTGAGAAAAGGTTTAGATATTTCTTTTTAAATATTCTGGCTTGATTAGGGTAAATTGAACTACATGAGGTAATAGTTAATTGTTTATATATTTAAAAAGTATAAACACTTCTAATATTTCTGTATGTTTTTACATGAACCCAAATAAAGATGAATTTCTTCTCTGTCTATAGAATTTCAGATGAGTATTTTTTTAGGTAGATGTTGGAAGACTAAAGTTAGTCAAGAGTTTGAAAAATAAGATTCATAATTCATCTAGACCATATATGTTTTAATTTTCCTTCAAACAGTTCTTCATAGCATTGAATAACTGAGCTAAAGAACCACAAGGTTAAAGGTGCAGTCCCTGTTCTGAAGAGAATTAGTAGGGATAATAACTTTGGTATCTAAGAAGTAAATATAATGGTGTAATTGTGATTAAAACCATTATTTTTAATTAAAAAACTAAATCAGCTTGTAGTGAAAAATATTACTAAGTTGATAGGTTGTGATTTTAAGTTAGAAGCAATACAAAGAGGACAATTATCCAAAAGTACAAATTAACAAAAAAAATCTGTTTAGGAATAGCATTTTTTGCCTGGATTATGGTGGCTTATTGATTTGAAAGTAGTGCTGCTTCAGATACTGTGATTTTCCAATTGTTGGGAATCAAAAGGCATTGCTGAGTTTCTTGTGGAAGGAGCTCCTCAAGAATAGCACTGAAGCTATTTTTGTAAATTCAGCATGTACAAGCACAAACCCTTAAATGTCCCAGAAGATGCTGATTCTCCTAAAAACAGAGGCACATTAGTACAGATGAGAGAACTGACTTTTTGTTTTAAG
This sequence comes from Cyanistes caeruleus, assembly GCF_971803275.1. Lineage (NCBI taxonomy): Eukaryota > Metazoa > Chordata > Aves > Passeriformes > Paridae > Cyanistes > Cyanistes caeruleus. The sequence goes on from NC_141715.1 coordinate 13,797,093, forward strand.
CACTGGGAATTCCAGAGAGTAGAACTCAGTCCCTAATGCAGCATGTTGCCATCCACCTGCCAGCACAGTTTGAATATAAACTGATCTGACTGCTTTCCATTTCATCAAGCAAGGAGAGGTGTGTGTGCACTGGGTTACAAATGACTTACCTCTCAAACTAAGAGGAATTAGCTTTACAGCATTCAATCCTACAATGGGTAATAGTGTTCTCAGAGTTAAGTACATCTATAAAAAAAACGGTGTTTCACTTCCCCTTCTGTATTTTATTTTTAAATTGTAGAATCCCATCCATTTGGATCATAAAGTTATAGTGGTAAACAGGAAGCCATGGACCATTATTTGTTGTTGAAAAGTGAATGATTTTTTTAAAATGTTTTCAGATTTTGATTAATCCTTTTTTTTTTTAAGAGTAATTTTATAGCATGAAAAGCAGTAGCAAACCTAAATGCAAAAGCCTTTTCTTGTTTCAAAAACAATTGAAAAGGTGTTTTAGATTTAAGACAGAAAATCCCTGCATAAGAGTTTGTTAGGATTCTGAAATGAAGGTTAAGACTGTTGTCATGTGGCGTTGCTAATAGCTGAATCAGGGTGAGGGGAGTAGAGTGACACAGAATTTAGATGCAATTCATCTTTTTATTGGCTTTGGAATAGGATAAAACTGCTTTTTTGTTACTGTCTCCCTTGGATCATTATTAATTGATTCTTTATCATGAAATCAGTCCATAGATATGTTCATTGTGAATGTTTGAAACATTTTTTTTCCTCCAAAAAAAGTCAGAAATATTGATTTAGAATGGAGAAAACCTGCCATATTTAGAGAACAGGGTATCAAAGTCAAGGTCACGCTGTTTGTGAAGGCTGAATGGACGTTGGCTGATTTTTCATTGGAATCTTTTATTCTATATTCCATAACAATTTTTATTGCTTTGGTGAATTAGAATTGAATTAAAATCGCTCAGACCCACCCTTAATTACAAACATAACTTTTAACATAACAGTTCATATACTTAATCAAAAGGGTTAATTTGCAATGAAATATCACTCAGAAGACTTTTTGGATACACTGAAATGTCTCCTAAAATTTTTGATATTTCCATTCCACATGAAAGTTGGTTTTTTTTAAATACAATTAAGACAATGCTTATTACAATCTAATTATATCCCCATTCCTTTTAATCTTTCAATCTTCCATACACAAGGAATATGCTAAGTAAAATCTGTCATCTTTGACCAGTATTTGTGTTTCTAGTTACCATGAAATTCCTAAGATCTTTTTTAACTATTTAAAATGTTTACTGCATGGAAATTTTAAAGTATGAGATGCTTTGTAAAGGGAAATATTTATTCAGCAGAAATGGGAGGATTTAACATGTGTGCCTTCCACTGAAGACTTCATCTATTTATTCAACTTTTATAGTTACAGTTTCCCCTACTTATAAAGGATTTCTGTCAGAATTTCTGAGATTAAGCACTGCAGTTTTAAAAATTCCTAGCAAGATGTATATAATGTTTCTGATTTCTGAACTGAGCATTCCTATTGATACTAAATGGGAGAATTAATAAAATTATTTTCAGAATATGTCCTCAGATCTTAATTATTTATTTTATGTCATTTAGTGCTTGAGATAAAAATGTAATGAAATGTGAGCAGGGATGTCACTCAAAAGTGAAGGAATGACAGTGAAGTCAAAAGGAAAATGTCACTTCTCATCAGTATTACTTCTGAATTTTTGTCCTGTGACTAAAGATTTTAGGTGTATTAAAGATGAACTTCCACAGTGCTACTGCTACTGATCCCTTACTTGAATTAGGTAACTTCACCCCAGCCTAGGAAATAATTCCAATTAGCAAGTGGTTTCCTTCAGAGAAGCAGGTGAGCATGCTGGAGAGCCCACAAAAAAGTCTGGTGTTGACAGATTTGTACCTTGAGGAGCAAGGCTGTGTCACTAAACTGCAGGAGAGCTTTTCCAGTGAGTGACACCGTTAAAAAGGATTTTTGCAGGAACTTCCTGAGTGCTTACAGCAGTTATTAGAGTAGCTTGGATATGCACTGTGCCTGATAAAGCATATTCCCACATATGTGTTTATCGTGAAAGCCAGAGCTGTCCCCAAGTTCTCTTTGCTTGAGTGTGATCTGTGGGATCTTCCAGAGTCAAACTGCATCAAACCTGGAGGAAATTGTGGTGTTGCAAGGTGTTACCCCTCGTCAGAGGCTCGTGGCACTCGAGTGGAACCTGCTGGAAAAGCTCTGCAGCTCCAGTGCAGGCAGGGATGTCTTGGGGTGAGCAGTGGGAAAGGGCTGCACACTGCTCAGGGTCACAGCTCTGAACAAGTGGGCATTAGCTAAAGGAAATTAGTTTATTTCCTAATTAATATGTTTCTAATGTGGTGACAGTTGAGCTTTAAGCAATGGACAGTGGCACCATCCCCCATTGAAATTATGGGAAACAGGCAGAGTGGGGTAACCTAAATTATGATTTTATTAGAATGCTGAGGATCAATAATGCTGGCCTTCAGGGCAGTCTCATATTCTGATACCTTTCCCCTGAAGCTTTTCTAAGTCATAACCTGGATAGAAAAGAAAAATTTCTTTGACATCTGTTACATTTAGAGATACTATGAGCAACTCATATTTTCAATATTGCAAAGGAAGAGTTAATTACACAAAACCATAGCAAATTGCCTTTTAGATGTCCCTTGCATGGGTCATAAAATAATAATAATTATTATTATTATTATTATTAATAATAATAATAATAATAATAATAATAATAATAATTTGAAATTCCTTTTAACCAAACTTTGTTTCTGTTTTTCCTTGTTTTCTTGGGTTTTTTAAATTAAAGCAAATACCCTGACAATACATAGCTCTACACTTTTTTTGCTTAACATTAATCACTGAATGAAGTTTATTAATTCAATATACTGATGGGCCTGGTCACACAATCCTATTGCAGCTGAGGCAGAGTGGTCTCCAGATTTCTTGGCTGCATCTCCCACCCCCTTACCTTGTGTTTCTCTTCCTCAGTGCTCCTGGAAAACAGTCCCAGTGTAAGAAGTGACAACCTGCCTGCCCCAGGATGGCTTGAAAACTGTCAAATATAGATGCAAGGCAATCAAGTTAAAAGTGTCATTGGTGCTTCTGATGGTTTCTACAGAGAAATGGAAAATAAATGCTCTGCCCAGCAGCAGAAAGACTTAAGTATTGGTTCCAGAGAATTAAGGACACTTCTAGTGAGGCGAGGGGAGGAGCAGAGCCATCAGTTGCCTGGTAGTAAATATGTTTAATGTAAAGCAAGCAGAGCTTAAAGAGCTCGTTTCTCTTTCAAATTTCTTCCAAGTGCAGATTAAATACTCTTGGCTTTCTTGGGGGTGAGATGGAGAAGATGATCTCCCTTGTAGATCAAAATCACTTCCACAGATTTACTTAGTACATAAATATCAAAGCAACTGGCTATATCTGAAGGATTATAAAGTTTCTTCCTTCATCACATAGACAGATAAAAAAAGGAACAAAAAGGGAACTATTTTATGCATGCAGGATTTAAACCTGTTCATTTGTGGACACTACATTTTTATTTCTGTAGCTTTTATTAGTTATTTGTACAGTTGGTAGATATAAAAATTGGAAAATTGTATGATATTAGTGAGGCAGTTACATATTGACAAGAGATGCAGAACAGTGCCTTGCACTTTAAAATTAAAGGGATGTTTATAAAGTATATTTTATGTACTGAAATATTCATCCTCTATCCTATATCTGCCAAATAACTCAGCATACACAAATGCTCACATAACTCAGAATACATTGCTTATCTATTTTCATTTGTTTTGTATGCATTGCCCATGTGGTGGAATACTGCTCCTAGGTCATGAGCATTAATTTGTACTTTATATTTGTGTATATTGAAACTCCATAAATTCTAGCCTTAACAAACGTGCGAGATATATTTATTTTAATATTCAAATACCCATTCTTTTTGGTCACTTGTAATCATATTTTAATATCATCAAGATTTAGGATTGCTGCAAGCCAGAAGGCATATAAGAAGCATTTAATGCATTGCTACTATTTTTCATTCCAAACTGTTCCACAATTCTTCATAAAAACTTCTGCTTTTTACTCAGGCACTTTCTTTGGGTTTTTCTTTTGGACAATTGGAATGTTGGAACTCTGCAGTCCCAACCCATGTAGTGTGCAGCCATTTAATGGAATCGATGTGATTAATACTTTAAGAAGATCAGCTGCAAAATATAATGCACATGTCTAAATAGTGCTTTTCATCCTGAAGGGATTCCAAAGTTCTGTACCAAATTTAAGGGACAAAATGTACTAATCTGCCACACAGTAATAGAGGAAACTGCCTACTTCTGTTAAGGCTCATATTTATTCTTCTGTTAGAGATAACCTGTGCACTTACACGGGATCAGCATTTGCATACCTGAAAGTTAATTGCTAAATTATAAATTCTATGCAGGCATTAATACCTAATGAATAGCAACCAATTCTATTTTAATAATGCCTGAGAAAACTGGGATTCCCTGTCCTGAGAATTATGAAATATAAAGCTCTAAAACCAGAGGGATCATAGATAATTCAGTGTAGAAGGGATGTCAGCAGGTCAGCTGGTCCAACTTCCCCTTCAAAGTAGGGTGCTTTTGAGGTCAGACACCAGACTCAAGCCCATAGATTTTAGGGCAGATTCCCTCCAGGCTGTTGCCTCTCAGTGTCCTTGCTGTGCATCTTCTGCAGTGAATTGAGCTGCTCAAGCAGTTTATAACATCTGCATGTTCTCACTGTGGCTCCCTGCTTGAGTATTCATGTGTGTGTGCACAAATCCCCTCACATTACTGAATTCACACTGAATTTCAAATACTGATGAAAACTACTATTAAGTAGCACTGACAGAAGGGGAGCAGTTCTGTTTGGTCACTCTAAATGCTAACTTGGCTCACTGGGCATTCTGATTGACTTAAACTCCTTGATTTTCTATATTTTTTTGTATATTAGAGTCACAGCCAAATAAATGCAATTAGTATTTGGAGAAAAAGTGTGTAATGCATGATTTTTATGTTTGTGGAGGTTCTCATCTAAGCAGGAGAGTAATTCATTCCTCCTCTATGCAATATCTGGAGGATTTGTGAAGTGAAAAAAGTATTTTGAAACTAATGACTGAACTGAGAATGCCTTCCTACAAAAATCATAAATTGCATTAAGTCTAGATTACATTGTAATTAGGTTAGATATTCTTTCAAACATGAAGTCAGTGTTTTGCTTGTTGCCCTTCAATTGACTGAATTTACACATCCTGTCTGATAGGTCACTTTATCATTACGCTGCCACAAAACTATTTAAATGGACGTTATTTTAGAGATAAATTCAGCTTGAGAAGGCTTCTTTCTCAGAAAGGATATTACATATTATGAAGGATGATGCCAGTGCTTGTATGTGATATCAGAAACATTAATACAATAGAAGATTATGGTTGTGGAAGTAGTTTTATGAATGCAATTTCACCTGGAATTATATTCTAAATGGATTTTGTTACAGTAAGATTAATTTGAAAGACCCAGCTATCTTAAATACAAATTTTACTGCATCTTTTATATATCTTTTTATTGGGTATATGAATAGGAGTTGGATATGAGTCTTGTTTGAAAAGAATACATTGTGTAATTCAAATGTGCTGGTGGGGTCAAATTTTAGCTCCTGCTCAAAATTTCAGCAAATAACCTGCTTGGCCTCTGGAAGGAACTGTGTGGCTCCGCTGCATCTTTTAGGCTGCAGCAGTTTCTTAACTTGTATTTCACATAACTTCTTTGCTGCTGCTGGTGCTCAATCAAAACTCATCCCCTGATCCTGGCAGAGCCATGGGGTGTGGTGTTGGGTTCTGTGCAGGAGGCGAGGTATCTTTGTGCTCACATTAACAATTTTGGGGTGCAGAGAGAAACCTGCCTGCCTGTCACAGAGCTTTTGGACTTCAGCACTGCAGAGGCTTCTCTTTCTGATGACTGACCTACCCATAAGGCAGTCTCCCCTCCTTCTGGAAACTCTTTCCTATGTAGAAGGAGCCCAGATTCTGGGCTCACCTGAAGCTCTGTGTGTATGCTCAACATTCTGAGCACTCATGGACATTTTGATTATCAATCTATTTGGTTTCCTCAGGTCTCAGGACAGTATAGCATTAACTGTCCCCCTCTTTTCCCTGCCCAGCTATTCACAGCTTGGAGGGGGAGCCACACCAAAAGCTGGTGACAGAGAACTCTGCTGGCTGTGCTCAAGAGGGAGACCTCAAGTGTGTCCCCCTCGAGTCACAGGAGCCCCTCTGCCTGAGTCACTTCACATGAATTTGGATAACATGGAATGTTCTGGGAGCAATCCCTTGTTAACTTGGCATGAAGCTCTTGCCCCCCTGGGGTTTTCTTCAATCTCAAACTTTTGTGACCTATATTGCAACATGAGCTTCACCCTCTTTTTGTTTGTGTGTGTCTCTATCTTTTCTTTTTTTGTTCTTTTACTTCAGAAAGATGCAGGTGACTTTGCTTGAGACTTACTTTCTCATGCCAGCAGTTCCCTTTTGTGTGATCTTCTCTTCTTAACAGTCACTTGTTTCTTCTCCTATTTTTCTGTTTTGTTTGGAGAGTTAGATGTTACCTCAGTTCCTGCCCTTATGTGTAAAAGATTGGAATTGCAAAGATAGATGGTAGATAGAATTTAGGGGGAGATTCTGTTATAGTGTACATGGCCCAGTATGGCCCATGCTT